>NW_027514380.1:2095000-2793333 GCF_048772815.1 Callospermophilus lateralis
ACTAGAAGCCATGGTTATATTCTGAGTCTGTGAATTTTCTAAGATTAGTCTCTTTTTTTTCAGATAAATATCCTTATCCCTCTAGTTATTAAATTTTAATAAATTCCTACTTAAAATATATAGCCATATCCAAAAGAAATTTATTGGCATATATTCCTAGTTCTACAGTTTTATAAATGTCTTCTAGCATCATGGTCAACCACATATGCCCATGAGGTCAAGGTTCTCAAACTTAACATTATTGCATTTGAAGGTAGTTAGTCTTTGTAGGTTGTAGAGATACCTGTTGGTATTTTCTCTCTATGTCTTAACACTGTATTCATTCATTTTAGAAAGGAATTTTGTATTGGACATAAACTCATATTACTTTAATATATTGCTGAATATTTTAATCTGATTCCTTTGTTAGATAATATTCTTCAAGATATCAAACATGAGTAGAGAGGGGAGCAAAAGTCCAGATCAATGATTTACATTTCTCCAGGGAAATACTAAATTATATTGACCATGATAAGCATTCTTGTGTTTTTACCACATTTTCTTTCCTTCCATTTCTGTTTCAAAATGCAATTATTAAAATGCTTATAGATCTAAACATTTGATGGTACAGAATAGAGAGGAGAAAACAGGCATGGTTGGCTACAATCGATATGAGAACTGAACAGTACTTTCTTCTAAAGTACTTAGCTTAATTGATCAAATTTGTTGTGTTGAAGCACAGAAAATGGAGATTGTAAAAGCATAGCTATTGAAGTTGAGTTCTAATTAGATAAGTATTTCATAAATCCAATGGATAATTAGTGTAGAAAAAGTCAAGCAAGTATGTGATTACAGCAAGATAAGAACTGATGTTCTCTACTCAGAGACCCTGGCAATAATCAGGCTGCTAAGATTTAAAGGTAGAAAATCACTATCATTAAATCTTTGGAGATGAATAAAGCCATGATTAAGAGGTAGAAATCCTGGTGGCATTTAAGGAGAGTGCAGTACAAACAGTACTACCAAGAAGCCTTCCATGAGCAAATGGAAATACTAAATACTCCCATGACTGACATCAGAAAGCCTGTGAGTAGTCAGACCACTTGGAATCAATCAATTCCAGCTATGAGTAAGCCAGTAACCAAGAAATTCTTGACAACCAGGGAAGACTGAAGAAAACTCACCGAGGTGAGTTCCAAAGGCTTCATTCACATTCAGCTACTCATTGTGGAAAGTTTTTAGAAGTAGATCAGCTGTTGAGTTTGCATTATGCACATATTTGGTGATGAGTACTTGGAAAAATCCAATGCTAATCTAAAGATTAAATTAAAAAAATCTGAATATCCAGTAGACAGAATATAGGCACCTTTCCTTCCAGAGACACACAGAGAATAAATTATGTGAAGTCTGTCCATCTCTGAGACATCACCTTTGATGACCACATGTGATGTTAGTACATTCATTTTCACTTTCCAAATACTCAGATACTCCAAAGTCTTATTTTGTTGTTTTGTTTTGTTTTGTTGTGGGAGAACATAGCATAAAGTAGTTCTTTAATTCCTAAGTTGCCTATTGCAGTCTTCTGTTTTAAAGGGAGACTAAAGCTTATTTCTAGATCAGTAGGAATATGTATAGCAGGTGTCATTTTAGGGTTCATGAAACTTAATCAGTAGTCCATAGAGTTTAATCAATGCTCCATCTATATCCATTATTGGGAGCATAATCATCAATTTGTGGGCCATTTTTGTTGAACTGTGAGTGCAATAGATGGCTTTTATGAATTGAGACCAAAGCCAATCCTTCACTCCATTTATTGAAAATAATAAGCCTTATCAGAACAGAACACATGCACTGTGTTACATTTAAACTTCATTATGTTTCTTGAATACTAACTCTGAAATTGTTAGGGGGATCTGACCTTAGCAGGAACATCATTTATTTATATAAGCATTGGAATAAGCCTCATGCATTTATACCAGCATTGGTATAAGCATCATGCATTGCCAATTCCCTGCAAGCATTCAATTATATATGACTTAGTACTATGCACATATACTATATTTTCATTCCCTATATTCATATATTCTAAATAAAAAATACATATTTATATTATATATTTTAAAATATATATTTTACATATATATGAGTGTGCATATATGTATTTTATTTACCTTATTCTGTTGTAATATGTATACATATATTCCGTCTCAATAGTGAGCAATTGAAAATATTTTTAAAAATCCAGTTTGTGGATGTATTTGTGAGTGTTTTCATTCACAAAATAAAAATTGTGAATCATGACACAATTGTTCTTGACTTTAGAATTATACATAAGGTAATAATACTTCCTATAATATTTATATTGCTTTTAAACATGAAAACCTTTCAGGGTATTAAACATGGTACCAAATGTATACAGACAACATAATCAGGCAGTTCCCCACTGACATAAAGTGTGAAGTTTTCCATATCTGTGCATATTTTCATTGTGCATACATATTATTCCATCTGGTAGCCTACCCTAAGGCTTGCTTTTATCACCCTACTTGTCCATAAATTTTCTTGAGATTTTTATTGAAAGAAACAATGAAAATGCTAATTAATTACATTTTTCATCATAATCTTGTTTTTATACCAAAAGATCTCTCCTTTTTTTCCTCCTCTGTTCCTGATTCTATACTCTATTTCCAATGAGTTTCATTGCCCCAAAGCTATCGTTTTTGGCTTCTAATATTGTTTTCTGTTTTCAGGGCTTAATAACTACTTTTTAATGGATTGTGTTTACCTCAGAGGAAGGCATTTGGGAGAATTCAGCTTATATTAGGGCAGGATTAAAAACTTCTATGTGGGCTGGGGATGTGGCTCAAGCGGTGGCGCGCTCGCCTGGCATGCGTGCGGCCCGGGTTCAATCCTCAGCACCACACACAAACAAAGATGTTGTGTCCGCCGAGAACTAAAAAATAAATATTGGGATTCTCTCTCTCTCTCCCAATCTCTCACTTTCTCTCACTCTTTAAAAAAAAAAAAAAAAAAAAAAAAAAAAAAACTTCTATGTGACTTTGGGGGCTTCTTCCCTTGGAAAATTAAAATAGGTTAATCTTTTGACTGAAAAAGGAACTGAAGTGATTCCTTTTAAAATAAAACACTTGGGACTTTAAAGGGATCAATAAAAGAAGACAATCCTGCATGTATTCAAATGTATAGGCAGAATATTTTATGCACATAATTATTTTAGTTCTTTTAATTGTTTTTTTGAATCTACTTTTTAAAAAAAATGAGCACCTAGCCAAACACTTGAAGTGGAATCTATTTTTCCAATATAAATAACCATGGAATCCAATTGCAGATCATTTTTAAAAGCTTCTTTTATAACTTAACTTTTTTTTCCATTTCTCTGTTCCCTTTAGCCATGAAAAGTCCATTTCATAACTGAACTAAATAATTACAAATTCAATCCCCAGAAAGAGGTTCTTGCATTTATACACTTGCTCATTTAAACATACATTGCTCATGTGTCCTTAATATCTGCGTAGAATAAGAGAGAGGTGCAGAGAGCCACCGCTTCACAGTATTTCTGATAGAATAAGTGAAAGGAAGAAGTCAAAGACGGTTTAGACTTCAGTACAGGTAGATAAGAAAATTAAAAGGGAAAGTTGCATTTGGTTTCAGATGTGGTTAAATTTGCATAAGAATAGTGGTCTCTCCTACAGGAAAATTTAAAGAGCAGTGACTAGCTGATAGAAGAAGTAATAGTCATCAACTGCCACAAACCTAATAGCATGAACAAGATCCAAAGTGGTAAGTCACTATGTTTGATTTTGGGATGCAAGTATGAAAATATATGATCCCTAACTCCTGGATACCTGGCTATGAAGACAGGATTAATACAAAAATCATGCTGTTTATTCTCTCTCCCTGGAACCTGAGAGATGTCTCTTCTACTTTTACCATCATCTACCTTATTTTAGTTATCAATACCACTTACATGTTCTATTTCTGATGCTGAACTGTGAGCCCTGTGAGGGCAACAATTATCATTTCATCCAAATATAACACCAAATAGCTTGATTACAACAGAGAGCACAAAACAAATAATTAGTGAATGAATGGAACAAATGATAAGGCAAATTAGCACAAGCTAACTGCCACATAAATGGTACCCTGATCAAATCACCCAATCCACAGTCTTCCCCCAGCTCTCTCACTCTCTGACCACACACTCTGCTTCATTTACAAAATTCTTGCTGCTATCTTTTTTTATATTAAACATTGATCTATTTTTGGTGTAACTCAATAGCATGGCCTATAATAATGGTTGGGAAAAGGAAATTTGTTGTTTCCACTACTATGAAAAAGCTTTCATTTTTGAATATTGCCTGATACACAGTAACATTCTGTAAGTATTTGTTGAATAAAGAAAGGAGTCAATAAGGTTTTAGGGAATAATGGTTTGTTTATTTTAGATTAACTCTATTTAAGGCATACAGATACATTTAAATGAAAACCCTAACACTAGATCATAAGCTCATTTTTAGATAAGTTGGATAGAAAGCATGCAGATATATTTGATTAATACCCAAATAGTAAATCAGAAGGAACAGGTCCCTTATAGCCTTGGGTCACCTGAGTGATGTAGTATTACATGGTGGTATAGTTGTTGGACTATCAGTAATTCCATGCCAATTAGTGCTTTAAGGTGAAATTCTATAGTTCTCATCTGAGGACTTAGATTGTTTTCACCTTTTGAACAATTTATTCATTTAGAGTGCATCTTGAGCCCTATAAACATGTGATCCTCCAAAGCAGCCTTATTTCAAACTGGCACTGGGAAGGGATGCATGGCCCCTGAAGAGCTGAGACTGTCCAAGGAGACTTGTTTCTGAGTGCTGCACTGACATCCAGGATCTATTCTGCTCCTGAGTAATTGAGGAGCCTTGGATTTCTGCATCTCAGTTTTCCTAGCACTGGATAAGATGTAGGAGGTATAGTGATGCCAGAGATGGGTTATAAAATCCCTTCCAGCTGTACTGCTTCCAGGTTCTATTATTGTCATTAGGGAACAGTTTGAAAGAGGATTGGAGGACAAGGGGGAAGGAGCATTGCTGCAGTCCAGCTGCAGCAAAATAACAGTGGGGTGATGAGCAACTTGTGTACATTGATACAGCAGGAGTGGGAGCTGCTCTGTGAGAAGGACAAAGACCACATTCTGCCCAGTTATGTAAGACATTGTGTCAGTTTCACACAGGCTGTTGTAATGACATTTGTCCCAATCTGTTGACCTTTTCACATCATATGAGCCAGTCTGGATCAATAGATCTCTTCCTGATGTACACTGTCCAGAAGCAACAAGATGCTTTTGATCTTCAAGAAACAGAGAAAATATTATCATCAACCATGACAAAAAAAAAAAAACAATTAGGAAATGGGCAAAGAACATGAATTGATATTTCTCCAAAGAAGATAAACAAATGGTTAGCAAGCGTATAAAAAAAAATTTCCAACATCATGATTATTGGAGAAATGCAAATCAAAACCATGGTGAGCTATCACGTCACCACCCATGAGGATGGCCTAAATCAAAACTACAGAAAATAACTGCCGCAGTCTGGCTAGGCAAAAATCACAAGCCACTGAAGCAGGAACAAACTTTATTTCTGAACTTTACCAGCACACTCCACAAATGCTCCCGGGAAATCTGCCGAATGCCACGCGCTTCGTCCAGGAATCAGCAGCCGAAAATATCCCT
Organism: Callospermophilus lateralis; assembly: GCF_048772815.1. Taxonomy (NCBI): domain Eukaryota; kingdom Metazoa; phylum Chordata; class Mammalia; order Rodentia; family Sciuridae; genus Callospermophilus; species Callospermophilus lateralis. The sequence continues at coordinate 2,100,726 of NW_027514380.1, forward strand.
CCTCTGGCACTTCCCCAACCAATGGGAACTTTCCAGGAATCCCCTCAAGAGCTCAACTGGAACTCAATGAGAACTCGCTGGCAACACCTCTCAACCACTACTTCTGGAAAAAATGTCATGCGTCATCCCAACTCTGGCTGTGGCCCTCAACAGAGAGTGATGATCACACTCTAAGGAAAAACACTAACTCCAGTTCTTTACCTGTACTGACATCTGGTGACATTTCTGTTATAAATAGAAATTTAAATACTTAAAATGCAAATAAATAAGTTCTAGATTAACCTCCATAAAAGAAAGGTGTAAGCAATAAGATGTGAGGAGAAAGTTACTAAACTACTAAATTTTCATACACATAAATAAGTTTGGGGCTTCATATTTTTTTTGCATCCTTGGATTATAAATATTCACATTTTCATTCTTGAATGTCAAGATGCCTGTTCATCAACTGAGTTGCCAAGAAGAAACAGGTGGAATATGTGAATGCTGGTTTCATATCAGAAATCAAGGATTATTTTTAATACTATATGAGGAAGTAACCTTTGCTGAATATCCATATGAAAGGTTTTTTTTTCATATTATAAAAACATAATTAAGCTAACTAAGCAGCTAATACTAACTTAGAGATAATTAAATGAAACTCCCAAAAAGGCACCATTAAACTTTTTTTTTAAATTAATTTTTATTGTTGGTTGTTCAAAACATTACATAGTTCTTGATATATCATATTTCACACTTTCATTCAAGTGGGATATGAACTCCCATTTTGACCCCGTATACAGATTGCAGAATCACATCAGTTGCACATCCATTGATTTACACATTGCCATACTAGTGTCTGTTGTATTCTGCTGCCTTTTCTATCCTCTACTATGCCCCCTCCCCCCACCCCTCCCCTCTTCTCTCTCTACCCCCTCTATTGTAATTCATTTCTCCCCCATATATTTTTTCTCCTTTCCCCTCACTTCCTCTTGTATGTAATTTAGTATACCCCTGAGGGTCTCCTTCAATTTCTATGCAATTTCCCTTCTCTCTCCCTTTCCCTCCCACCTCTCATCCCTGTTTAATGTTAATCTTCTTCTCATGCTCTTCATCCCTACTCTGTTCTTAGTTACTCTCCTTATATCAAGAAGACATTTGGCATTTGTTTTTAAGGGATTGGCTAGCTTCACTTAGCATAATCTGCTCTAATGCCATCCATTTCCCTGCAAATTCTATGATTTTGTCATTTTTTAATGCAGAATAATACTCCATTGTGTATAAATGCCACATTATTTTATCCATTCATCTATTGAAGGGCATCTAGGTTGGTTCCACAGTCTTGCTATTGTGAATTGTGCTGCTATGAACATGGATGTAGCAGTGTCCCTATAGTGTGCTCTTTTTAGGTCTTTAGGGAATAGACCGAGTAGGGGAATAGCTGGGTCAAATGGTGGTTCCATTCCGAGCTTTCCAAGAAATCTCCATACTGCTTTCCAAATTGGCCGCACTAATTTACAGTCCCACCAGCAATGTACAAGTGAACCCTTTTCCCCACATCCTCGCCAGCACTTGTTGTTGTTTGACTTCATAATGGCTGCCAATCTTACTGGAGTGAGATGGTATCTTTGGGTGGTTTTGATTTGCATTTCTCTGACTGCTAGAGATGGTGAGAATTTTTTCATATACTTGTTGATTGATTGTATGTCCTCATCTGAGAAATGTCTGTTCAGGTCCTTGGCCCATTTGTTGATTGGGTTATTTGTTATCTCATTGTCTAAATTTTTAGTTCTTTGTATATTCTGGATATTAGGGCTCTGTCTGAAGTGTGAGGAGTAAAGATTTGTTCCCAGGACATAGGCTCCCTATTTAACTCTCTTATTGTTTCTTTTGCTGAGAAAAAACTTTTTAGTTTGAGTAAGTCCCATTTGTTAATTCTAGTTATTAACTCTTGTGCTATGGGTGTCCTATTGAGGAATTTGGAGCCCGACCCCACAGTATGTAGATCATTGCCAACTTTTTCTTCTATCAGATGCCATGCCTCTGATTTGATATCAAGTTCCTTAATCCACTTTGAGTTAACTTTTGTGCATGGCGAGAGAAAGGGATTCAGTTTCATTTTGTTGCATATGAATTTCCAGTTTTCCCAGCACCATTTGTTGAAGATGCTATCCTTCCTCTATTGCATGCTTTTAGCCCCTTTATCAAACATAAGATAGTTGTAATTTTGTGGATTGGATTCTGTGTCCTCTATTCTGTACCATTGGTCCACCCGCCTGTTTTGGTACCAGTACCATGCTGTTTCTGATACTATTGCTCTGTAGTATAGTTTGAAATCTGGTTTAGCTATACCACCTGATTCACACTTCCTGCTTAGCATTGTTTTTGCTATTCTGGATCTTTTATTTTTCCATATGAATTTCATGATTGCTTTCTCTATTTCTACAAGAAATGCCGTTGGGATTTTGATTGGCATTTTATTAAACCTATAGAGAACTTTTGGTAATATCGCCATTTTGATGATGTTAGTTCTACCTATTCATGAACAGGGTATATTTTTCCATCTCCTAAGATCTTCTTCTATTTCTCTCTTTAGGGTTCTGTATAAGTCTTTCACCTCTTTTGTTAGGTTGATTCCCAAGTATTTTATTTTTTTTGAGGATATTGTGAATGGAGTGGTTGTCCTCATTTCCATTTCAGAGGATTTTTCGCTGATATACAGGAATGCCTTTGATTTATGCATGTTGATTTTATATCCTGCCACTTTGCTGAATTCATTTATTAGCTCTAATAGTTTCTTTGTAGACCTTTGTGGGTCTGCTAGGTATCGAATCATGTCATCTGCAAATAGTGATAATTTGAGTTCTTCTTTTCCTATTTTTATGCCTTTAATTTCTTTCATCTGTCTAATTGCTCTGGCCAGTGATTCGAGAACTATATTGAACAGATGCGGTGAGAGAGGGCATCCCTGTCTTTTTCCAGATATTAGAGGGAATGCCTTCAGTTTTTCTCCATTCTGAATGATGCTAGCCTGAGGCTTAGCATAGATTGCTTTTACAATATTGAGGTATGTTCCTGTTATGCCTAGTTTTTCTAGAGTTTTGAACATAAAGGGATGCTGTACTTTGTCAAATGCTTTTTCCATATCTATTGAGATGATCATATGGTTCTTATTTTTAAGCCTATTGATGTGGTGAATAACATTTATTGATTTCTGTATATTGAACCAACCTTGCATCCCAGGGATAAATCCTACCTGATCATGGTGCACAATTTTTTTGATATGTTTTTGTATCTGATTCCCCAGAATTTTTTCGAGGATTTTTGCATCTAGGTTCATTAGAGGTATTGGTCTGTAGTTTTCTTTCTTTGAAATGTCTTTGTCTGGTTTAGGAATCAGGGTGATGTTGGCCTCGTAGAATAAATTTGGAAGTTCTCCCTCTTTTTCTATTTCTTGAAATAGCTTGAAAAGTATTGGTATTAGTTACTCTTTAAAGGTTTTGTAAACTCTGCTGTATACCCATCCGGTCCTGGGCTTTTCTTAGTTGGTAGTTTTTGATGGTTTCTTCTATTTCCTCAATTGATATTGGTCTGTTTAGGTTGTCAATATCTTCCTGACTCAATCTGGGCAGATCATATGACTTAAGAAATTTATCGATGCCTTCACTATCTTCTATTTTATTACAGTATAAAGATTCAAAATAATTTCTGATAATCTTCTGTATTTCTGAAGTGTCTGTTGTGATATTACCTTTTTCATCCTGTATGCTATGCACCATTAAACTTTAAGTAGGTAGTAGAGCAATAGAAAGATAATGTCTAAAAATAAGTGATAAAATTCTATGGATTGTGGTGAAAATAAATTAACTTAATTGTAGTTTATTGTCTCATATAATCTCATACTGTGCTATAAGTTATCAAAACGTGAAACTATTCATTTCATCAAGAAAATAGCAACCTCTTGTTTTCCACTTTTTAAGCTAAGGAATATAAATATAACTTCATGATTTTTTATGTTTTTTCTAAGTGGAAGTTGTTTTCATTACATCAATTATTTCCCTCAGAGATGTGTAGAGGAAACAAAAGATAATATCAGAAATTATGAGGATAATAATAATCTGTTGCTGCACCAAATAAATTGTACTATCAGGACATTTTTCCTCCATTGCATGCTTTTAGCCCCTTTATCAAATATAAGATAGTTTTAACTTTGTGGATTAGTCTGTGTCCTCTATTCTGTACCATTGGTCTACCCACCTGTTTTGGTACCAGTACCATGCTATTTTTGTTACTATTGCTCTGTAATATAGTTTGAAATCTGGTATCTCTATACCGCCTGATTCACACTTTCTGCTTAGAGTTGCTTTTGCTATTCTGGGTCTTTAATTTTTCCATATGAATTTCATGATTGCTTTATCTATTTCTACAAGAAATTCCACTGGGATTTTGATTGGCATTGCATTAAACTTGTAGAGAACTTTTGGTAATATCACCATTTTGATGATGTTAGTTCTGCCTATCCATGAACAGGGTATATTTTTCCATCTTCTAAGATCTTCTATTTCTCTCTTTAGGGTTCTGTACTTTTCATGGTATAAATCTTTCACCTCTTTTGTTAGGTTGATTCCCAAGTATTTTATTTAATTTTTTTTTGAGGATATTGTGAATGGAGTGATTTTCCTCATTTCCATTTCAGAAGTTTTTTGCTGATATACAGGAATGCCTTTGATTTATGCGTGTTGATTTTATATCCTGCCACTTTGCTGAATTCATTTATTAGTTCTAGTAGTTTCTTTGTAGACCCTTTTGGGTCTTCTAGGTATAGAATCATATCATATGCAAATAGAGATAATTTAAGTTCTTCTTTTTCTATTTTTATGCCTTTAATTTCTTTCGTCTAATTGCTCTGGCCAGTGTTTTGAGAACTATATTGAATTGAAGTGGTGATAGAGTGCATCCCTGTCTTGTTCCAGATTTTAGAGGGAATGCCTTCAATTTTTCTCCATTCAGAATGATGCTAGCCTGAGGCTTAGCATAGATAGCTTTTACAATGTTGAGGTAAGTTCCTGTTATTCCTAGTTTTTCTAATGTTTAAAAATTTAAAATCAGCTATCTTTCAGGTATATTTTCAATAATGACCACATTTCCTAATTGATAGAATCCATATTAAATTGAAAGCCAATGCTAAGAGTTGAAAAAGAATGTAAAAATCTTGAAATTCCTTGATTGTGCTGTTCTATCTATAAGACACACACATACACACACACACAAACACAAGCATGCACAGAGATAAAGATACAGATATGGATATGGATACAGATATATACAAAAAATACAAAGATTTTATGAAACCACCCCCAAATTTTCCAAGCTCTCCACCATTAGTCCTACTTATCAGCCACTTTAAAGACTGTGGAATGACAAACAAGCTTTCTCCACACCGATATTATCCAGTAAACACTGAGAGAAGAATTTTGAAATGAAAGAATAATTCAAGATTATTTGAATGGGGAATATGATTATTTCTGTGTCAGTTAAGATTCTTTAGCTATGTGGAATACAGTGTCAAGTTAAAATAACTCTAAGAATAGTCCTTTATTGTCTGTCTTCACAAGAACTTTGGAGGTAGGCAATTCTGTAGGGTTGTTGCTTTGTTTTTTTTGTTGTTGTTGTTTGTTTTTTTTTTGAGCCTTGGAATCACTTTCTTTTTTATAATTAATTTTTTATTTATATATGACTGCAGAATGCATTACAATTCTTTTTACACATATAGAGCACAATTTTTCATATCTATCATTGTATATTTATACCAATTTGTGTCTTCATACATGTACTTGGTATAATGATGTCCATTACATTCCACCATAGTTTCTAACCCCTTTGCCCTATCTAGAGTTTGTCTATTTCACCCATGCTCCCTCTCCCTACCAAACTATGAATCAGCCTCCTTATATCAGATAAAACATTTGGCATTTGTTTGTTGGGGGATTGGAAAACTTCACTTAGCATTATCTTCTCTAACTCCATCCATTTATCTGCAAATGCAATGATTTTATTCTCTTTTATTGTTAAGTAATATTCCATTGTGTATTTATGCCACATTCTTTTTATTCATTCATCTATTGAAGGGCATCCAGGTTGATTCCACAGTTTAGCTACTGTGAATTGTGCTGCTATAAACATTGTTGTGGCTGTGTTCCTGTAGTATGCTGTTTTTAAGTCCTTTGAGTGTAGACTTAGGAGAAGGATATCTTGGCCAAATGGTGGATTCACTCCCAAATTTCTAAGAAATATCAATATTGCTTTCCATATTGGCTGCACCACTTTGCAGTCACACCAGCAGTGTAAGAATGAGATAAAATCTTAGAGTAGTTTTAATTTTTATTTTTCTCATTACTATTGATGATGGAACTTCTTTCATATATTTGTCGATTGATTATATATCATCTTCTAAGAAGTGTCCAGATCCTTGGCCCATTTATTGATTGGGTTATTTGCTTTTTTGGTGCTTAACTTTTCTGTGATTGATTCAGCAGCATAATAACATAAGTTCCACATTTCAGCCCTGTGATCATTTGGTGAGTTGATGATACCCCTACTTAGGATTTTAGAATGCCATCCATGGCTGTAAACATCAACTTTTCACAGAAATAACTTGCAAATGTTTCTCAGATCATAGACTTCTAGCAAATTCCCTAATAAACCTATTGGCCAAAAGCACTTCATTTTTTCTTCCCTAAAACAATTATTGGCAAAGACAAGTGGGATTGGTACAAATGACTTTCTTGGCATATTGATTTATCTGATGAAACTCTGGTAGGCTTGCACTTTTCAAAACAATATGCGTTATTGCATATTTGAGCAAAATTTAAAGAAAGGAGTGGTTATGACTCTGGAAAAACAAACTAATATCTGGCACAAAAACTGAATTTGAGTAAAAATTTTACCTTAAACCCCCAAGAAAATTCTGTCTTTTAACCAATTCTGAAAGTTATAAGGTTAGTGGAGGAGAGGATGCCCTCATCCAAGCTACCTGAGCACAATTGTATATTAAGAACAAGCATAATACCTGTCGCTCAGGGCATGTTTAATGAATAAATTAAGAAGTCTGATGGATTTTTATTTGCTTTCTCTAATGAATACATTGCAAATGGAGATGGATCAGTTACTCCAGTCTACTATCACCTTAACTAGTGGGCATTTCTTAATCAAGCCAGCATGAAAATGTCATCATAAAGAGGAGTGTCCCAGAGACCCTGCAGTGCTGCAGCCCAGCTGGCTGGGCAAACTAACTGGGGGGTGACGAACAACTTGTGTACATTGATACAGCAGGAGTGGGAGCCATTTATTGTAGGACAGGAGGGGTATATATACATTCCACACAGCTTATCTTAATTAACATAAACTAGATACAGCAGTCAACCAATAAGGAATATCCACACTTAATGGCTTGCTGGCATTACTTCACAAACCACTCCCTCTGGCAAAATGCCAGGCACCATCTTGACTTGTTTAGAGACCCTAACACTGCAGTGTACAGTGTTATAAGATATGAGAGGAGCTCAGAAGAGCTTTATTCTCTGTGAAAAGTAATTCCAATAAGAAAACTAATTGGAAAGATGCTGGTTGCATTTCAGGAAATAGACTCCCCCAAAAATGTAAGAAAAAATCTGTTCTGTAGGACACTTAGCAAAAAGAGTACTTATTTAAAGTATTTAGATAATGTGATAAATGGCGTATAAGATATGTACAACTTGATTAAGTATAACATGATCAGGACATTCTATGCCTAGAGATTAAAAAGCATACAAAATTTGCCAGGTATGGTGGTATATGCCTATAATCTCAGCTACTGGGAGGCTGCGGCAAGAGGATTAATTTGAAACTAAACTGAGAGACCCTTGTCTCCAAATAAAAATTTAAAAGACTGGGAATATCTCTCAGTGGTAAAGTGCCCTTGGGTTCAATCCCCAGAAATACACACACACACACACACACACAACCAAGAAGCATGAAAAGTGAGAAATTAGCACCCAGATCAGATTAGCAAATTATACCAAAAGCAAACTATAATATAGAAGCCTTGGTGAAATAGAAACTGAGAATCACCTATACACTTTCTGAATGATCAAAAAATTAAATTGCTTTTTTTTTCTTTTTCTTCTTTTTTAAACCTTTCTTAGGAGATTCAGTGGACAGGAGGTCACAAAGCTTAAAATGCTGGTAAAGTAAGGGCAGGAGGGGTAGAATAAATACAGATGGTTCCATTATGACATGTTGGAAACAGCTTTGTTCTTTCTCTTTTCTTTTTTTATGATTCTCTGGCTTCCTTCTTGAGCCACTGGGATAATAGAAGCCATCTCCAAATAGAGTCTTTATTTAGTAAAACAGTTGTAATGAAGAAATGGGGTAATTCAGCATCACCTTGAAAGCAAAAGGGACATTGCTGATTACATGGGAAAGCTCCTATTACAACAGGGCTGAATTCTGCCAGGGGTCAGAATTCTTTGTGTACTCACTAGCCTGGAGTAGCCTCATTTCTGGGACTTTCAAATAGAGCAAGTTCATCTTTGGTAGAATATGTTTCATGAAGTTCAAGGTAGCACACTGCATTTCACTGCCTCTGGCTTCACAGCTTAAGCAACTACATCTAAATAGAAGTTATTTTCAAGGAAGCAAAGATTAATCAAAAGAAATTAGTTGCAAGATGCACTCCTGGAATATTATCATGGTGTTTGTGTATTTCCTTCTTAGTTTATAAAAACTGCAGCAAATTGACTAACATTTTTCAATATTCAATTCCCAGAAAGTTTCATTTTGAAAGAGGATCTTGTGATACAGGACAACTTTGTGGCACACAGAATGTTACATACGCTGGTGGAACTTAAGTGTCTCTTTGAATAGTCTCTGGTAAAATTTAAGATAGAATTTAAGGCTCAGAAGCAATTTACAATGAGCCTAGAAGTAGCCATAGAGATGTGTCTGAATAAAACTGGAAATGTTCTGTATATCTAAACCAAGGCTAGAGATGCGGCTCCTTCCCACCACCCTTATAGATTTGATTGTTATTAATGGGTCTGTTGCCTAAGCACTAAGATATGTAGGAGCTGAGGTGTCACTAGACCTTTCAGGTTCTAATGTATACAAGAGAGCCTGAGTTTGACCAGGTCCTCACAAATACTTGCTTCTTGCTGAAGGATCTATCTAGGGATATCCACCTGATGCAAGCAGAGCCTTGTAGCTCTAGGAGGTTCATGATGATACTGGATGTCATGGTGTCAGGAGGCAGAATTTGGTATTCTGAGAAAAATGCTAGACTCATAGTCAAAGACAGAAATATTCACATTCCACATGGCTAAAACTGCTCTGAGATCAGTTGGTTACCTTGGGATCTGGTTTTAATCAGTATGGCAGCACTAACTCCATATCTGTTACCATGAAAGTAGTTTAATTTACTATACAGCTTAATTTGACTCGTGGTAAAATGTGTTTTGTAAAATAAAGGAGATAACTCTTGGAAAAAGCAGATTCTAGGAACATTCTGACCAGGCTATTAAAATAAAAAAGCCTCTCCTAATACCAATAAATAGACAGGGGCAGGAGTTGTCTTGTGGGCTCTGTTTCTGCCTTTCCTCTGAGTTCCTTATAGGGAAGAGAAACAAAAGTTCCTGGATATCAGGATATTCAAGAGACTGAAAAGATTTCCTGTCCCACAGACACAAGCACAGCCAACAGAACTCAGTTATTAAGCCTTCCCTCTGGCAAAGGCAGGCATTAGTCCCTAAGAGATTCACCTAGCTAGAGACCTTTACCTCAAAAACATTTGCATTTCTGGAGCCCCACCTTAAGAACATCTGGATTCTAAATTAAGTTTCAAACTAAGTGCTGAGCAGAGATTTAATTTGCATCTGTGAATAATGTTGCAAAAATATGAGAGTACAAATATTTCTTTAAGATCTCAATTTCAATGCTTTGGTATATTACTCAGAAGTGGGATTGCTGGGTTATAATTTAGTCATATTTTTAATTTTTTGAGGTACTTTCAAAATACTTTTCTCAGTGGCTATCCCATTTTACATAGCCAACAGAATACAATGGAATAATGTTCAGCTTTTTTTTTAAAAAAAAAGGAAATCCTACCATACACAGCAAGATGGATGGATCTAGAGGGTGTTATGCTCAGTGAATTAAGCCAGATACCAAAGGACAAGACTGCATGCTTCCTCTTGGATGAAGTACTTAAAATATAAAATGTTCAATTTCATTGAAGCCCATTGTAGAACAGTATCTGCCAGGGCTTGCTGGGAGGGGGGTGGATTGGGGAATTGTTCAATGGGTGTACTTTCAATTATGCTAGATGAGTAAATTCTAGAGCTCTGTTTTAGGACATAGTGCCTATAGTTAAAAAAATACTGCATTGTACACAAAAATTTGTCGAAAGTAGATCTCTTGTTAAGTGTTTTTCCCACAATCAAAACTTAAGCGGTAAGCCATAATAAACAATATTTTAAACAAGGCATTGAGATAAGAATAGGGTCACAGGAACACATAATTTTTGGACTTAGCAAAAAGAAATTGAAGTATAACTTTTCAAACAGACCCTTCTGGGCACATTTCTGCAGCAAGAGCCAGATTCTGGTCATATTTCCCTTCTAGATTCAACTGGAAGGACTCTCACTTCCTAAGTATAGGACCTCATCTGTGTTTTTTCTCTCACATCTCTCCTGGTTTGGCCATAGTTTATTTTGTTTCTGCTTCTTTAAATTGAGCTATGTTTTTGATATCATTTATATACAACAAAATGCACAGATCTTTAAAAAACAGACACTTCTTTCAAGTGTGCCTCTTGTTACTGAAGTTCAGCTGCTGAATTATCCCAAAGGATAGCAAATTAAGGGTGGATAAATCAATATTGCAAGTGAGACAAGTGTGGAAAGCTCTCGGTGTGGGGTTTGGAGGATAAGGCTGAATTTGCACTCAACTTAGTGAGCACATTATTGAGTCAGAGTCAGTCAAGCACACGGGTGGATATGGCTTTCTTAAGAACCAGGGCTGCAAAACTAAAGCTATACTACAGATGGATATATTTATCCTCTAGCTTATAGCTAATGTAAAAAAAAGATGCAAATGCCTCAAGTGTCACTTTTAGGTTAGAGTGATGCAAATTGTGCTCTGTAGCAGAGTCCACAAACTTTTTCTGTGAAGCACCAGATAGTAAATATTTTCAGCTTGACAAGCCATACGGTCTCTGTCAACAACACTCAGCTCTTCTGTGATAGCATGAAGGCAATCGGAAAATAGACAAATAAATTTATCTGAGTCTCAATAAAACTTTATTTATAGACACTGAAATTTGAATTTCATGACATTTTCCTGTGTCAGCTATTTTAAAATTTAATAATCTTTTTTAACTTTCAAACTGTGTGAAAATATGGGTCAGGCCAAATGTACTGAAATTTGCCAAATTCTGCTGTGTACAAAAGATTTCCACAGGCCTTGGAGATCCTGCTTCAAACAGTGAGTCCTCCTAGGCTTTGAGCTTCTGAAGAGCCAATGAGGAAGCCTCTGACCTATTAGAGTAGACTGCTGCAGTCTTACCTGTCTGGGGAGAAAAGTCTTGCCATGCATGTCTTCTGCAGCCTTTGCTTGCAGACTGCATTCTGATTTTACAACATAACCCTCAACGAAAAAAAAAAATTCTAAAGAAAACTCAAGCCTGTTTATAAATACAAAAACAGAGAACCCAACATCTCTTTAAAAATGTACTTTGGTCTGTCTTTCTTGATGTTTTGATGTTTCAAAGAAGATCTTCTATTAGGCTAAGCACAAGAAAGGGGAGTCTTACCTCATATATGCCAATAACCAGACAATGAAAATGGAAAAAAGAATTGTTGTTGCAAATGGAGTAATTCAGGGAGGGATTCAAAACCAGACCTCAAGTACTTAATCCTCTTTAACAAATGCTTTCTCTGCTTTAGGATGGCTCTTCCTGTGCTTTAAAGAATCTTATCACAGACACACCATACAAAGAGTATCATTGTATTGCAGACTTAATTTTATGAGAGTTAGTACTATGAACTGAAAAATGCACAGTAGAGGGCTGAACTCAGACACCCACTTGAGTTTTCACTTCCTGAACAAGAAAAATGCAACAGGGGACGCAAAATTGAAATATTCAGCAGACACAGTACAGAATACCAGAAAACGTCGGTATTGTTTTCTTTTTGCTTGTCACCAATTTTGAATCACCATGAATTATACTACAATAAAAATTTAATTTTTCTTTTTAAAAAATGTTTATGCCTTTGATGTGCATATTGAAATAGTTGTTTATTTTTATCTTTGTACTGAAATCTTTTCAGCTTAATAATATGATAGCTCTATTTTGTTTATAAATGGTGAGTCTAAAATTAGTATTTATATAATTCAGACCTAGTATTTACTTGAAATACACACAATGAACCCCAAGTCATAAAATTTATGATGCAGGTTGCCTTTCTTTTATTTTTGGATCAATATTCTGGTTCAATAATTATGATTTATATGGAAACTTAGTTATAAATCATCACTATTCCTTTCTCTAAACCAACACAGATAATGTACCTTAACTTGCAATAATGTGCTTCTTTGTAGCATGGAATATATGCAAGCCAAGTTTCTTTTGGGACCCTCTTCTCTTCTCCTTTTTTAAGGAGAAGTGTCTATTATCTGCAGAGGAAATGTACTTTTGTTAAATCAACGATGATACTGAGCTTTCTGATCTTTTCTTTGACACCTTGTAAATCACAACACAAATCTTGCTCTGTGATTCTGGTATTAGAATTTATTAGAATTGTTTCTTTAATTATTTCTTAAAATCTGGAACTGTTTTATTTTTCATTCTGAGCATTCAATAAACAATTATATATTCTGTACTTGAAGAGCTCATATATGATGCAAATATAAGAAAAACACCTTCTTTAGAATGGCTTTTCAATGTTTTTTGTTATTGTTCTATATAAAAATATATATACACATGTTTCTTTTGCCTTTTTATGTAACGCTTCCTATAAAGAAAGAAAATGCACAAATAACTCCCAGAAATGTCTGAACATTCAATATGTAATTGTTTCCAAGCATCACTTGAGGGAGTGACACCAAGACACTCAGAGAGTCCCTCTCCTCCAGAACAAAGGAGTTTAGACAGTTAGGAAACTGAGAAGCAGAGGCCAGTAAAGGGGGAGGAGAACAAGGAGATCTCACTGTTCCAAAGTCAAGTGAAGAAAATGGTTTAAGGAGGAGCTTGCAGTCAGCCGGGGTCAACAGTAGTGAAATAATCAAGGGAGAGGATGATTGTGAATTGACCTTATGATTTAGTGACTTAGAGGACCTGCAAAGGGGTAGCTTTGGTGAAGTGCAGGGGAGGAAATCTCATTGGAATGCAAAAAGAGAGAGAATGAAAGAAGGTGACAGGGAGATGGCAATTCTTTCAAAGAGCAAAACTGTGAGAGGAAAGAGGGGAAATGCGGAGTTAGCTGAAGAAGAAAGCTGACTCAAGAGGAGCTTTTTTTTTCTCTGGTATGGATTGTAAGACGAAATACAACTTGAGTATGGTGAATGGCATGAAGGCCACCTCCTGGTGCATCAAAGATTGTCACAGCTGAATAATCTCATCAAAGGCCCCCTAGATCAGTTAACTCTAAATTCTCCAATACAAATTTTTGGTAGCTGTCTTTTATTTTTTTCCTCTAGTTTTGCCTATAACATAGTCACTTACCATAGTACGAGAAACATTATACTAGATTATATTTATGTGACATAAACACAATGACAGCACCCAAGTTCCTCAGCCTTGGCAAACAGGGTGAGTAAGAAAAAAATATCCCCAGGCACAGTCCTTTAATGACAAGTCATCTCATCCAGACCCCAAGGTTCCCTGCAAAGAATCCATCTCTTCTAGGATTATCAGGAAAATAATCATTATCCAATATTAGAATATCTTGCTGTTTGGCACTGCTGATTTCTGGCACTGCCTGGCAAGAGTCCTTATGGAGATGGAACTTGAAGTTCTCTATTCTCTCCAAACCACAGAGCCTGGGAGAAGCTGTAGCCCTTCCAGGGTATCCCATACAGTGAAGCTACCTGGGCTCTATTCATTATGATGAAACTCCTATGAGGAAGAAGCTTTCTTTATGTTGAGTGGTTGTAATGTGATTGAACTTACAGTTTTGGGGCAGCCCACTACTTTAAACAGCAGAGTACATTTCCACCCCCAAAGGAACAAAGAAATTTTTATTCATTTAATCAAAGAAAGAGTAAACCCTCAACATCTACTAAAACAACTTCTCTCCCCTCAGCCCACACACAACACACAAAAGGAACCAAAGAGGCATAAAATAGAAACATAATGTAGAAATATGTGAGGTTGTGACATCTCTTAATCAACTCCTGAATCCAGGAATCCTAAAGAGTAGAAGTACCAACATTCATACATCTCAAGCTGAATTCACCAATACATACATATTTATATTTTCTGTTAATTTTCTGAGTTCAACACTAAACATAGTTTCTTCTTCTGTTTTATAATAATAGAATGAAGAGAAGGAAAAGATATTAATCCTCCTATTATTCATCCTGCAACAACTTTATGTTGCTTTATGCTTTGTGGTTGTAAGTTTTTTTTATATGCATTGATGTCCAGCTATGAATAAAGTTTGTTTCTCTTATTAGATGTTACCATCTAATGAGGGTAGGATCATTGTCTCCTTTCAAGGTACCAGTTCATCCTTAGTCCCAAACATAGCATTTAGCAAATTGGAAGTTATTTTTAAATATTCCTAGATAAATAATGGATGAATAATGAATTAGAGGAAAAAATGCAAAGAAAGGGTAGTCAGAGAGAAAGAGGGGCAGAGGAGGAAGAAAATAAACCAGCTTTCAATGCATCATTATTGCAAGTGGAACACTGTATTAGCTATTTTATATGTGCTATTTCATTTAATCATCACCAAAAATACTTCTTATTATTCCTGTTTTGTCAAAGAGAAACAGACCCATAGCACTTACATTAGCACTGCTGGCAAGCAGCAATGGAACTCAGTCTTGTCTAACTCCACAAAGCATCTGAAAGCATCTGTCTCTGTACTTTCTACTATACTGCTGGAATAGGATAATTCACAGAGGCAGTAAAGGTAGCTATGTGACAGAGAAAAGCCAGAGGAAGAAGAAAAATGTAAACATTCAAAAAGACACCCCAGGGCTGGGGTTGAAGCTCAGTGGTAGAGCACTTGCCTTTCACGTATGAGGCCCTGGGTTCAATCCCCAGCACCACAGGGAAATAAACAAATAAAAATAAAGATATTGTGTCCATCTACAACTGAAAATAATATTTTAAGAAGATGCCCCCAAAATGATCTTTTTGGTCTACATTGTAGAAATCGGACTCCATCAACACTCAGTTATAATTCAAGTAGCCCATGTGGATGGTCTTTCCCAAGACCATCTGTGCCTCCAGCTCAGTGCAATGATAATCTACTTTTCCCAAAACAAAAAACCTTTGACCCTGTTTCTTATATATATCTTTGGAGAAGTAGGCCCATCTCAGATTGATTTTCTGGAACACAGTCCATCATATTTGATGTCTAGATTTAAATGGACCTTGCAAAGAATTATCATGTCCATATAGACTGTACAGTCTGACACTTGGGTTAACCAAGCCAGGCACAATAAATATATAAGTAATTATTACTTAGAAAATTTTTCTTTCATTGAGAAGTGCTGTATACAGACACAACTTAGAGAACAACTCTCTTTCAATCTGAACCAGGCCATATATAATGACAAGTCCAGAATAAGCCTCCCTCTCTTCCAGTGGAACTATCAATATTGTTTCCAGAACAATGTTGCAGAGCCTTCTAATATGAAAAAGATTAAATCTAAATAGAATAAAAAGGACCAGTGCAAAATTCCATATCAGGTTGGCATTACTACCTATGATGATGCCTACAATGCTGAGATGTTTGCACTTGTCTCATGTTGGTTAATAAACTTCTGTGAAGTTATTTCTATTTTAGTCAGCTTTTTCACTGCTGTGAATAAAAAGATTCAACCAGAACAATTGTAGAGAAGAAAACATGTAATAGAGAGTTTATGGTTTCAGAGGTCTTAGTCCATAGAAGGCTGGCTCCATCATGGCAGAAGAGTATGGCAGACTGAAGCAGCTCAAATGTTAATTAGGAAGGGGAGAAAGAGAGAGAGAGATCTCCACTTGCAGATACAAATATATACCCCAAAGCAGCGCCCCCAATGCCCTACCTCCTCCAGTCATACCCCACCTGCCTTCAGTTTCCACACAATTGATCCCATCAGATGATTAGTTAGCTAATTGGGTTAAGGCTCTCATAACTCAATCATTTCTCTGAACCTGCTTGCATGGTCTTACATGTGAGTTTTTGGGGGACACCACAATCAAACCATTATAAGTAACATGGATTTTTTTGTACGACCTAGACTACCACTAGTTCCCAACTACCACCTGCCTGTGCAGTTACAGCAACCTATCATGATTTATTCTGTTTTTCATCCATTGCTTAGGATTTTCTTCTAGGCTGGAATACTGTTTAGTTGCTGTGTCATCATCCTCAAAACCTACCTAAAATTCAAGGTCTGGCTTACTATGGCAATTTTGGACCTCCATCCCTCCCCACCCCACATTTAAGTACTAAAACCACCCTGGTTTTAGTACTTAATGCAAACTGGATTGATGACTGGATCCTTGTCTCCCAACAAAGTTTGCAAGTTCCTTGGAGATTTAGTTCTTACCCTACTATTAAGTACTTCATGATGCTGAACACACCATGAAACATAATTCTGTTTTACAATAATAAAAAAGGAAAAAATAGATCAGTTCAAAATACATATATCCCAGACATTTTCTGGCTTATTGGTCTACTTTCATTTTCAGAAACAACCACCATATGCAGAAAAAGTATGTCTCTCCTTAATTACAAAATAGAAATATTTGGTAATGGAACATATGCTGAGTTTAGTGTTTTTTATTTTCTCTTTTGATGAGACTTTGAGATTTTTCCCTTTACATCAGACATATTTTGCGAGAGAGTGTCAGTGAATTGTCATGTATGCTATTCTGCCATACTATCTGCTGCTCTTTAAGAAGAAGAATTAAGCCAAGTTTAAATTAGCATGTTTTTAATAATTTTCAACTGTATGCTCCATCTTGTGAGACTGTACTAAAGAAAATGCCTAAAATGACAAATGCGTATGTGAATTTAATGTGTTTATTGACAATAACATTGATGATGTTGGTGAAGACAGGAGACATGGGAATTTCATTTTCTTCTTCTTATCCACCTGGCCTTCCACTTCCTCGCTTCTGCATTTAAAGCCCTTGAGTCTTACTTAGCAACTTACTTTTGGGAAGTTTGAGATGTTGCAACACTAATCAGAATGCATATAAAGTATCAAAGTGAAAGCACACTGAGTAGTTTATAGAAGGAAATAGATTGACCACATGTCCAGGAGTTGATTTCAAAATAAGGTGTAAAATGAAATGCCAAAGTGAATCAAAGAATCAACTAATCCTCATACAAGGGGCACCACTGTCACATATTCCATCTCACATCAATCCTTTTATTTAATCATCTCAATATAAACCATTTCTGGAGCATCAAACAAGGCAACCAGCCAGAAATGTCATTAGTCCAAGCAACGTTTCTCTCGCATACAGCTACCTAACTCAAATCATAAGTTATTTAT
Organism: Callospermophilus lateralis; assembly: GCF_048772815.1. Lineage (NCBI taxonomy): Eukaryota > Metazoa > Chordata > Mammalia > Rodentia > Sciuridae > Callospermophilus > Callospermophilus lateralis. Next base: position 2,118,456 of record NW_027514380.1, read on the forward strand.
TTTTCAAAGCTAGTTTTATTCTTCTTGAATGATCCAATACGATGTTACTCTCCATATAGGTTGCAGTCAAACATTCTTTGTTGGTAGTGAATATGTGAAATGAAATAATTTCACTATATTTAAATACTACTTTTTTTTTCCTCAACAGAAAGAAAAATTTTGGCTTAGGTAAAGGCTAAATTAGCATTTTGCTAAGAATGCCAAAGCCAAGTTTAATTTAGGCATTCCCATTGCTAATTCGGAGTGGTCTGCAAAGGCCCCACCCAATGTGTATTCCTTTGATGAAAACCTTTTGTGACCTCTCAGTCATTTTTCCATATTAAAATTGGCCAAGTCACAAAACCATGTGGGCTGGGCCTAAACCCTAAGGTGCATTGCTTCATCAGTAGGTCAAATGTTTATAGATTATCAGGTACATGTAATTAGTTTCATATTTTAAAAGCCTAGGCTATATTTATTCATTAATAATGGTATTATCTTTTTTTCTTTAATCCAGAGAACATTCTATTTTACACAGTTTTTGTACAGCTGAATCAGTGAAAGTGATATCATTTTTCACCCAGGAAAAATGTTGAGGGCATAAGTCTTCCCTGAGCACTGATAAATGAGTGAGTTTGCATTCTAATTACAGATATGGTTTATGTGTTTTCTCCTTTTGAATGAGGTTACTATAAGGTAAAGTAATCAGAAGAGAACTTTTTATACTCCAGCTGATAATTTTTGCATTACTGAACTAAGCATTTTTTCCACTGTTGATTTCTAAAATGCCAACCTCTTAAAGGTTAATATATATTTTTTCTGCCTAGTTTGGTAAAAGAATTCCCTTTTAGATTTATCTGGGTATGTGAGGAAATTTTTACTATAATTATTTGTTTTAAAAGCAAAAGGAGAGCTTGAGGATATTTTTTAAAATACCAAAATGCCTCATAATAAAGAGTCCCTAGTCTGATATTCTAAACAGGACTAAATGGCTTTTCATAGAGTATAATTTTTTTTTGCTGTATACTTTAATATGAAAGTCATGCAAGTGGTGATTACAAATTACCCTTTATAGAGGTTTCATAAAAACGTGAGAGCATGTAAAATGCACAGGAGTGAAAAAGAAGTAAGTCTGCCCCAAGTGGAACAATGGCAAGAGAATGAAAATTAGAATCTGAGGGGCTAATGACAGGATAATAGTAAGAACAACAATTAACAGAGCTGTGACAGATAGCTGAAGTGGAGGTAGCCTGCCACTGCTCAGAAAAATACAGTCAGCAGGGCCTGAGATGGGGGAAATATTTTTAGCATCATTTATAAACTGTTCTCAAATAAAATTACTACACATTTTAGAAAACAATAAAGAGATTTTATTTATTGTCCACACTACTGTGGTCCTACATTTCTAAATATCACTGAGTCTATTTTTGAAAAAATGTCACAGCATAATTATTTAGATTATCCATAACTCTCATGTTTTAGGGAAGCATATTTGGGCATATAAATTTGTTCTGATTAATATATTTGGAGCCCCTTTGTCTCTGGCAGGACAGCTGCAGCAGATCACTGAAGAGCACACAGGCTAAAGTCAGAGTGCTGAGCTTACTGCTCTGCTGCTCTCCTGCTTCCTAATAATGAGATACTGGACAATTTTCTAAAATACTCTAGGACTCAGTTTCCTAATGTGTTAAATAGAAATAGTAATAATGATGATGTCTCCCTTATACTGTTACTATGAGGATTAATGTAGATGATACAACACAGACAAAAGTAGGAAGCAGTGCTTAGCACACATTATTCTCTCAGCAATGTCAGCTCCTCATGATTGCTGTGAGCTATAAGCCAGGCCACTACTATCAGCTCAAGATGAGTAGACTTTATAGTACATTCTAATGTTAGACCCAAAAGGTAGACCAACTATCCAATCCCAATTACTCTATGAAAAGAATTTGGTATTAGATTCTGATATGTATCCTTCTATTACCACAAAAAAGCAACTGTGTTCTTTGGATAGAAAAGATGGAGAAGTAAAACTTTAAACTATGATCCTTCTAAATTTTTGTCTCCACATTTAGTTGTTTTGGTTATGTATAAAAAATCTTTAAAAGTATTAGGAATTTAAGTTATGAAAAAGAAATCTAGTCAAGAGAGGAATTAATTAAATTTCAGCAAATGAAAGTGGGACAAAATCAATGAATAATGTATCCAAACTGTGGCCCTATTTGCAAATATTAAAGAAATTTTCACTCATTTATCCAGAATCATTTCTTGATTTCTTCTTTGGTATGAGTTACTTGGTTCAATGACATGGAGATAAACAATCTGAAGCCCTGTTCAAACAGAACTAAACAGTGGAGTTGTCTCATAAATAAATTAATAATAACAACACATGATGAAAGTATTAAACATTGGGGAGACCTTGGTATTACAGGAACAAAGAGCAGAAGTGCAGAATAGGAAAATCTCCAAGGACAACGTGGGACTTGTTCTTAACCCTAAAGATGGATGAGTATTCCAACTTAAAAAGAGAGAAGGAAAATGCTGTTGTCATTCCTAAAGAAAGAGGCAACAGCAGCTTGGCATTCCAGTGGATAAGTTGAGGCTTAGGTTGGCAGGTTTTTTTAGTGAATATAGAAGTACAACCCTGAATTTCCAAAGATAGAATGTATAATTATGAGTCATCAGAAAATACATGGTATATGAAGCCTTGATAAACTTGTGAAATTGAGAAAGAGACACAAGAGAGAACTCCCAAGAAAAACAATATTTTAAGCATGGAAAAAATGCACAGATGATTGAGAACAAAGGGAAACACTGAGAGCACAAGGAAAATAACATGCATGAAAACTGAGATTTATAGAGAGAGATGATTTTGACAATAGTGGGAAATGCCACAGATTAGTCAAGACAAATTACATCAGAAAATTCTCATGGAGGATTAGACGAATCTTTCACTAAGCTTATCTCTAAAGGAAAGGATGTAAATAGGACAACAAAGTAGAAGGACACTGAGTGGTAGGAAGGTTTGTGGGGGTGGCAATGGAAATATTTTGATCATGAGTATTTATTGCAAATAATGGTCCAGTAGAAAAGAAGACGTTTCACATGGCTAATTCGTTTAAGGCTAATTATACTTTGTTTTTAAAAAGTACACTTGTAAAAAATTCATGCAGACTCTTCCCCCTAAGCATCACTCCACCTTACTGAAGCATATGTGAGACACATTACACCAACTGAGTAACAGCCTGCTCAATTTCCAAACCCAGGTTTTTATTGTGGCGATAATACAAGACTATGACATGATAAATTGTCTTCTCTTAGTTTTTTCTTCATTTGGAGTCAATATTCCATTTGGATGGAATAATATAACTATGATATAAATTATAAACAGCACATGATGGCTTCTTGCAATATAAACTTTGAGCACTTAAAAATAAGGAGGAAAACACATGAAGTTAAAGTGATAAACATATACTCTAGATGTCCTAAGTGGTCCAGAGATTGACGAGCTATGTGGGCATTACTCTCGTATGGCTGATTTCAAAGAGAACCAATCAGAACAATGTGGTGAACTTCACAAAAGTCAGTTCTCACTGGCACATGAGCTGGATACTTGACAACCGCCTTCCTATTAAATTAACAAAAATCATTGCTAAGCCTAACCTTCATCAGCAAGCTCCTTGGAGAATTATCCAATGTCAGTGCTCCTCCATTTTTACTGTTTCCTGACAGGAGTCAGAATTTAGCCATCACCCTCCAGATGTTGATGTTCAGAACCTTGGTAAACTGCCCTTCAAAGGTTGTGAACCCTAGTTAAGAATAATTATCAGGATATAGAACTGATTTTTTTCAACCTTTATAGTTAAAATAATCAAGCATTGTGTTACTATGCTAACAGGGTATTTGGCCTACCAGATTCCCCTTTTAGATAAATACTGGTGGAAAAGTTATTTGAGCCTGCTCATCTGCTGTAATTTTCAGAAGAACAGTTATCACACAGCCATAGGATCTGAATTGGGGCCCTAAGTTCATGAAGAAAAGCATAGAAAGTACTTCCCCAGAGTGAGAAATTGGATATTTATTAGACATATGTGGCACTTGCAGGTAGAAAAGTGCTGATACATTGCAGGTGCCTCTGGCTGGACTGTGGTGTCAGCAATGTCACATCAGCAGGTCAGATCAAGCTTCCATGGCAGTCAACAAGGGCCTGATGCAGCTGGCATTTGCCAAGTGAGAGCCAAATTCCATCTTGTCACTACACAGAGCTGCTTTATTTCACTGCCAACCTCTAACACCTGAATGTCTCATGGAACATTTGACAAGATGCTCTATTCATTTTAGGAAGTCATCCATGTTTCTGATGGTTTCTCTGTCATCTTTCTACAGCCAATAATAAAAATAGCAATAGCTAACACTTACTGAGCTTTACTATACTGAATTTATATTCATTTGATCTCACATGATCATGGCTATTGGCCAAACACCATCAAATTATGTCTACTTTCCTTCTTATAGAATCTTAAGTGAAAAAGTCTCAGTAAAGAATATTACCTTTCTTAACCTCTATCTGTTTATTCAAGAGAACAAAAATCAATATCAGTGTAATCAACCATAGCATAGCCAAGAATAATTTTAGAAAGGGAGATTTCTGAAATATCAGGATTTCATAATAAATTCCAATTTATTTTTGGATGCTACATTATTCAGTATGGAACAATTTCCAGGATTTTTTCCCTACAGGCTTAAGTAAATCTTTTAAAGCCCTGAACTTCCATTTAAAATACAGAAATGATTTTTAAATCTTTAAGCTCTGACCAGCTGAGTTGTTTTTCTTATAATAATCTTTCCTTCAAAGATTATTCCTGTTCAATGAGAAAATCCACATCCCCTGAGTATTTATGTACCAATGCTTCTGTTCAAAGAATACTTAAAAGATATTGACCAGATCACTGCTTTCAGTGGAATCCATAACCATTTTATGCAGAGTAAGAAAAGAAACACAAAATACTAGGACATAATATAAGCTGTGTCTTAATGCCCACATTTTGAAGCTTATATATGTTAAAACTTCATAAAAACTGGTAAAATATTTGCTATTTGCAGGAAACATAATCTAGGTTTTAAAAAAATCCTGTTTTACCTCTTATCATTTAGACAACATTGTGTACATTACTTTAAATTTCATTGTCCCTATAAATTCCATACTAAAGTGTATATGGATTGGCAGAAAATTTATTTAAAGTTCAGCAAGTGCTTGACACTAACATAGAACAGGATTTAAAGAGTAAATCATTTACAGCAAATAAACATGTGGAATAAAATTTAAATACATTTTTAAAGGAATTCACACTTGAATTACTTTAATATTACTATTAAGATTCCTTTTGAAATAAAAATGTGTATTATTAGATAGGAATGTATATGAAGCATATCATTTTTATTAAAGCAAGAATAGTATCAGGCTATAAAAACTATCAGTATAGGTCATATTTAATGAAAGCAAGCCAGGAGACCCACAGCTCTACTCCAGCACTTACTCTGGAAGCTTGAGGTACATTTTTCTAAGACTACAATGATCTTAATGTAAAAATAAGGAGTTGAATTGGATGATCTGTGTAGCTTCTCCCTGTTCTAACACTTGATTATCATGTGCTAAATATCATGTATAAAATTCCACCATCAGAAATTAATTCCCTTGGCTTTCAACGTCAGCAGGCAGCACAGTAAATGAAGAACTCAGTTTGAAATCAGACAAAGCTGATTTCCAATCCAGCATCACTTTCCAGTTATTTGACCTTTAACAAAAGTCCTTCTCCATCTCCTCCCTTGTAAAATGTCAATAATAATAACTATCTGCTGGAGATATTATGAAGGTTAAAGATATTGTAGGTATTCAATAATTGGGCTGCCAGTCAATTAACCATACAAATAATTTTAGAGTCCTTCAATAAAATGGTGATTTGCTGAAGAGGATGATTTGGCAGAACGTTTCTTGTTGCCAGAAAAAAAGTCACTCAAAACTCAGTTAAGGGCTGGTATTGTGACTCAGTGGTAGAATACTTACCTAGCATTGTGAGGCACTGGGTTTGATCCTCAGCACCACATGAAAAACTAACTAAGTAAAACAAAGTTCATTAAAAAAAAACGCATTTAAATGACAGACATGGGACAGAAGTGTCATAAGGACATTCTGAGTTCCACGGATCTCAAACTGGTTCCACGGGTCATGTAAGTTGCTTGTTGCCACCTTAACTGAAATGTTCTGATGATAGGATATATAGAATCAGGAATGAATATGACATTTGTAGAGCCTGAGGGTTATATATTTTGAGAACCCTGTTTTAGATCAAAAAATGAAGTTATTGTATTAGTTTTTTATTTCTATAACAGCATACCACAAGAGTGGGTAATTTATAAAGAACAGAAATTTACTTCTCACAGTTCTGGAGGCTAGGAAGTCCAAGATCAAGGTGCCTGTTCATCTGAATATCTGGTGAGGGCTGCATTCTCCAGAGCGGGAGGAGCTCTATATCCTGAAATGGCAAAAGCAGAAAGACAGCCCAGCTAAATGTTTCCTGTAGTCTTATTCACAAGTGAGGAGGCCTCATGGCCTAATTATGTTTTTGTGATTTCCATCACTATGAAAAAATAACTGAGAAAATTAGCATAAAGAAGAAAAGATTTATTGGGGTTCATCATTCTAGAAGTTTCAGCTCATGGTCCCTTGTCTTGGTTGTTTCTGGGCCTGTAGTGAGGCTGAATATCATATTGAGGAGCACGTGGTTAAGCAAGTCTGCTCACCCCATGGCCACTGAGAGAGAGAACAATAGAAGGGGCCTGTGCAAGGTACAGCTTCCAAGAGCACCTGCCCAAGGACCTTCTTCCTCCATGTAGACCCCACGTTATAAGTTTCCACCACCTCCTAATAAGTCACTGAACTATGAATCCATCAATGGATTAATTCAATAATGAGGTCAGAGCCTTCATGACCCCATCACCTCTGAAAGGCTCCACCTCTTAACACTTTTGCATTGGGAACCAAGCCTTCAACACATGAGCTTTTGAGGGACTTTTCAGATCCAAATGATAACAAGATTCCACCTCTTAATTACTATGACATTAGTCATTAAGTTTCAACATCTGAATTTTAGAAAGGACACATTCAAAGAATAGCAGTTATGATTATATTATGTTGCAGAAAGTGAATAGTAATTAAAAATGGCTGGGGAAGAACAAACAATAAATTGGAGCTTCCTGTTTGCCTAGCTTGAACTGTTTGTTAGATCTCAAAATGCTCCAATATTGGTTAGGCACAGTAGCACATGCCTGTGATCCCAAGCAGTTCAGGAGACTGAGGAAGAAAGATTAGGAGTTCGAAGCCAAGTTCAGCAACTAAGTGAGGCCCTAAGCAACTCAGTGAGAATCTCTGTCTAAATGAAAAAAAAAATAGAAAAAGGGACTGGGGATGTGGCTCAATGGTGAAGCACTCCTGGGTTCAATTTCTGGCACTCCACCAAAAAAAGTTCCAATTCTCTCTGTCCATAGGAGAAATAAGAAGTGAAATTTGAAGTGGAAAGAGATACCAGTAAAAACTGAAAATGGTTGTAACTTCTTATTTTGAAAAAATCAATTATATAAAACTATTAACACATTATTAAATTCCCTCTCAGAGGGAGTCTGATGCATAAATTTAGCTAAGTTCAGTGTGGATCTGCCTCTGGTTGACAAAAGGAGAAACTGGGATAAGTCAAGCACCCAGGATTCTGCTGAGGGAGTACAAGCCAGGCTGAAGTGAAGTGACACTATTCCTGAGAGGCCTGCTTAAGGGCTTTGAGTGGCCAAGAAATCAAGGCTATAAGAGAGCCACTATTACAGTAGGGAAAGTGACAGCAATGGACACCTTCAACTGTTACTACTGTTAACCTACAGATCATTCTGCATTTGCTAGCCTCTCCCCATGCCTCTGCTTCAGCAGGAAACTAGCCAACCTGACCTCATAACCTGGGCTCCATCAAGCAAGATGATACCAGAGGTAGTTTCAGATAAAGAGGCATCAAAACTATGATTGGCAGAAAATGAGAGACAAGTGAAAATTCAAAGAAGAAAGACAGTTTTTTTTTCATTTTCATAATAGTTGTTATTATCAGTGACAAGTAGAAGAAAATAAAAGATAGGAAGGAAATACCTTCACCCAAACTTTCTTTAAATGAAATGCTATTGTGTTCAAGAGTTATCATGCTACCACAAAGCAATGAAATATAACTGGGCCAGACAACCATGAATTGCAGACCTCCTGGGTAAGTTCATTAGAAACTGATATATTCATACTAGGAAGGGCTGTACCAAGGGGGAGGATTAATGCAGGAGGACTGTCTTATGTAGCGATGATTTGGCTAAATACCACACACATTGCTTCATATGGATGGATGATGAAGATAAGAATAAAAATCAGACTGACTAATGATGTTATTCAAACATGATGAAAGTTATTGTGTATTCACTGTTTACTAATGCTAAGATTACACTTTTTTAATATGTATCAAACAATCTTATAACCTTCATAGACTACTTGTAAGACAGGGATTTATACATCTTTCCTTTTCCAACTTTGTTCCTAATCATCTCCTACTTATCTTCTTTGTCTCAATTTAAATATTTTACTCCCCAAAATAAATTAGGTCTCAACACCTTCCTTAATTATCTTTCTTCAAACCTTTTGGTCTTTCTTGATAGCATATATCATGATGTATATTTCTACATTTGTGGCAAGTCATGACATGTATTCAAAGCCCTTGGAATTAACCACTATATTACCCTATCCATGCTAGGTAGGATCTACAATTTGCAGGGCCCACTATAAAATAAAAATTTAAGCTCCTGTTCAAAAGTTGGAGAAAGTGTCATTACAGTTACTAAAATATTAAATTTTACCCTTTCTTCTGGTTTCTCTTTACTTGTAGTATTTTATACTTGTTAAAATATTTCAAAGTAAAATAAATAAATAAATAAGACTTTAAATTATTACAGTGAGTTTTGCAATTCATCTTCATGTTAATACGAATTTTAAATGCAAATATGAGTATTTAATTTGTATGAAGAATCATCACAATTACAAAATTCATATTTTTCAGCTCCTACATGCATATGTATTTTGTTCTTACCAAATAGTAAAATCACTCCACAGAATAAATTCTTGACTTTGCACATATTATAGGAATATACTCTACCTTCAGCTTGCTCACTAGCAAGGAAGGGTTGGAGAAGAAAAAAACAAACAAACAAATAAACAAACAAACAAACAAACAAAAAACAGGAGCTACTAAGGATAGCCCTATCCTTCCTTTTGACTCTATGTCATCATTTCAGTCTAAGTGGTTGGCTAGTAGAAGAAGGTAACATGAATAAGAAAGGATGTGGTATTCGTGTTTTGGTTATTCATGCTTCTTAGAATGCCATTTCTTCTTTCTATTTGAAGTAAATTCTGGTTCAAGAGAACAGAGTGGCTCTCTAGGGCTGTGAGCACCCCCAGTGGCTCAGGGAAGATATTACATGCTTATGTGGTATTAATACTTTGAGTCTTGCTATGATCCTACAATACCTGGGTCCACCAGAGTTCTTTGCTTACTTGACATTGTGAGTGCAAATTGGGCAGCAAAGAGTGGTATGCCATTGCTCATATTCCCCTATACCACTGGATTTGCAAAGCATAAGATCAAAGATAAAATTATTAAGAATTTCAATACAGGCATGGACATGATGAAAGTATGTTATATGTATGAATATACCACAGAAACCCCTTACTGTGTGCAATTAAAATACACAAATTTTTAAAAATCAACTTCAAGAGAGTCTCAATTGAGTATTAGATCAAGGACAGGGCCATTGTGAGCTTGTGGGCCTGTGTCACACCTGCATAAATCCAACCAGTTACCCTCTATCACTGTATACTCAATGTTAAGCTTATACCCTGGTGACACTAGATCCAAACTCCCACCATAAGGAACCATAGTACACAGAGATAAAATATGCCTGATTTCAGGGCACTATGAGGAAAAGGAAAGATGACAAAATCGATCCCAAATCTCTTTTCAACTTCTATTGGAACTGGTAAAGGTGATAGATACATATGTTGGCACTCCAGGAATAAGGAATTATTTTCATTTGTAGACATTTATAATTGCTTTGCCATTGACTGAGCTATTAAATATTCAGATCTGAGCAGGGAGCAGGTAATTTAGTGCAGCAATATTTTTCTCCCCTGCTTCATTATTGAAGCTGCACAAAAGTCAAATTATACAATAATGCAATTGCAACAATTTTAGAGAGGAAGTTGTCCTCTCAGCCTTTTTTGAAGAGAGGGACGACCCTTAAAAAGGATAACTATCTTCACACTTCTTTGGGTATGAGTTGATTTGTGTTTTTTCTCCTGAAAATCCCAGTTCTGAGGGTGTGTGGTCAGCAGCTATACCAATGGCAAGTTTGTCTTATTTCCCACCATAGCTTAAGACTTCCTTGGCCTAAGGAGCCACTCTGAGATTGGTATTTAGTCTGCTTCAGGAAAATTAAATAGGTTTTTCAGGTACACTTGACAGATGAGAATTTTGACTCCTTAAGGTTAAGAAACTCATAGAGCTAGTAAATGGCAAAATTAGGACTGGCACTCAGGGTTGGTAAAGGCAGATATGTTTCCAGAATTCATTCCTACCAAGATCACTGAAACCAAAAATAAAGTATTAACAATGACTTTAGGATCTTACCAAACTAGAACTGTTGTCCAGTGTTTTTAAATTTGCATTAGTGAGTTAACTCTGTTATATTTTTGTTATATAGTAGAGTTCCCATTTTTTAGTCTGACTACACAGCTTGTCATATATTTTCTACTTTTCTGCCATGATTTATTTGAAGATATAAAGTTAAAAAGTGCATTTCCTTAACCTAAATAGACCACATTAAAATTGTATATGATACAGAAACATAAAATGTAGATGTTACATTTTATATACATTTTATATATAAGTGTTTAAATAAAAAAATAGAATCATGGATAGTCTATGAGATGTCACATCCTCAGATCAAAAACCTTGACTTCAGGATTTGATCAAATATGCAAAGATACTAAAGCTTATCATTATAGTGCCTGTGCACATTAGGTATCTGAGTTTATATACTACCTTCTCTATTACATTTATTTTTTTTCTTTACCAAAACTGGAGGCTGTATAGGCAAAGCAGATAGTTCAACATTGTATTTGCAATGGCTTATCTTCCCTTTATTAAAATGCCTCAAACAGTTTCATGTTTAAGAGTTATGAAGGTGTCCTTTTCTGAACTTAATTTGAGAAACTCCAAAAGTCCATGTTATAAGAAACTATGTTCTTTATGAAAACCAGCAAAACTAAAGAGCCCATGGACATGTCCAGCCACTAAAAAGAACCCACAGGGTTCCCTGTGTTAGATCACATGGGGAAATAGTCTTTCTTGTCGCTGAGGATTTCTTTAGTGCTGCGCCCCTCCCCTGACTCAGGCAATGGCAAGGCCCTATGAGGTGGATGGCGCAAGGCATCCATCCTCTGGAGGAGCGCAGTATGTTTCTGGGAATGGGCTAATTTGTTTTTGTATTCCTTTAATAAGTATAGTTGTGACTTCTCATATGACCATTAAGTATGAAGGAAAAAACATGACTTTCCCAATTAATGCAACTACTTCTAAAGAATAGATCTGTTTGCTCTAAATGCAATGATTCAGCTGTGGAGTGTAAATTGTTAATGTCTAATGAAAAACTCCCTGTATTCCTGTCAAGGAAGTTTTTGAGAAATTAAATTAAAATCTAGAGAAGAAAAATTAATGTTAAGAAGACAGATTAGTGCTTAGTACTGGGCAACTTGTTCTTGTTCCTGTGCACAATGGTTTGTGCTCTTACTCTTGTTTGATTAAAATTAATAACAAGTCAACCACTTGCCATAACCATGGCACCGGTTCCAGTCAGTAAGTCAAGAAAGAATAGTCAAGGTATAGGCCAATAGTTTGGGACATTTGTAATTATTATTAAAAGTTAACTAAGCAGAAACAGCTCAAAGCAAAACACGAACTGAAAGTACAAATGTTTGCTTATGCATAAACCAAGATACATTCTTCTATTCTGATTGTAGCTAGGTAATATTTTGTTTCTTTAAATAATGATTCCTGTTTTGTAACCACAAAGTACTGTGAGCCTGCCAAAATGAAAAGTATATATGATCAACTTCACAAGTAAAGATTGGGATCAATACCTGCACTTTGGTGTCTGTGTTGTTTCTCCACCCCTCTTTCACCGACTCCTCACCATCCGTTCGTCTCCTGAGACCCCCTGTTGGAACTGGACTCCTACACTTTAGGAACAAGAAAAAGACTTTACATGGCTTTTGTATTTTATAGAAGTTCGGTTCAGATTTAGCTCAGAGACAATTCTGTTTCTAGTTTTGAGGCTTTGTGACTGGGCAAAAGCAGTTCCTACCTGATTTATAGTAATGATGTCTCTTTGTTTGGTTCATCTTAATATGAGGGTGCACCACCATCCATAGTTATAGTTAGAGTCCTAATCTGGTTTGTTTACATACCAGGTGATAGTCAGGTCAGTAAATAGATGACCAAATCAAAATATACAAGCTAAAGTAGCCCACAAAAGAGCTTATTGTGTTAAAGGCTCTAAATAATTTTAAAGAAAATTAAGATGACTAAATATATATGGTGCAATGGATAGATGATGACTAGGTACTCCTTTCAATTTAAAAAGCCAAATGAAGCTGATGTGGTTAGGCTCAGCTGAGATTTCTTGCTCCAGTCTCTGTCAACATGGACCCTAAGAGAATGGAGATAATGAAGCTGGTTCTTTTTGGCATGGTGGGTTTAATGTGTCCTTCTATGTGGGGAATCAATTTAATGCTTTAAGACTTTTTGTGGGTGACCTTTGAATTTTGGACTTCTGAAATGTATCTTTCGAGTTAGCATTGTAGTCAAGGAAGAATACAAATGAATAAAAGAATTTTAGAGGGGCTGGGGATGTGGCCCAAGTGGTAGCACGCTTGCCTGGCATGCATACAGCCCGGGTTCGATCCTCAGCACCACATACAAACAAAGATGTTGTTGTGTCTGCCGATAACTAAAAAAAAAAAAAAAAAAAAAAAAAAAAAAAAAAAAAAAAAAAAAAAAAAAATATTAGATAAGGAAAGCAAACGGAAACCTATAATAAAAAGAGCAAAACATTTCCACCTAAGAAAATGAATCATATTTGATTTTAAAATAGAAGGGGACTAAAATAAATTGTAATCTTAAATTGGAATTTCAAAAAAATAACTACAGGTTCCTGAAGTGATGTCTTGTCTAGGTTTCTGGAACAGACTCCAGAAACACCTCTATCCCAGTTTGCTTCATGAAAGACATTTATTTCAACTGTGATATCCTAAATATCAGGATTCTGATTTCCATCCTGCACCTTAGGGAGACTAAAACTCAGCCCTTTATAAGAGAATCTTTTGGCAGTCTGTAAACCACCTGTACCAGTTCAGCATTCAATAGCAGAATTCACCTGGACATGGGAATTTGGAGTAATAATCTCCATCACACATTGGGAAGTGGAAGTGAACATTGTCATCCTGATATTTTACAGATGAGGAAACAGTCTCAGAGAGAATAGATCAGTGGATACAATGTTACACAACTCCTGGGAGCCACTGCTGAACCCATCTACTGATTTCATGTCTTTTCACATAAAAATAACCCATGCTGCTTCACATAAAATGAAAAAAAAAATGCAAAATAGTAACAAGGGCATAATACCCTAGTGCTTAGCAATCTAAAAGTAGGCTCTGTTTTTTAGTAAACACCATGTAGGTTACAAATCTGGGTAAATGTGCCATCAGAGATAGACTTGAACAGTGACAAGCACCTTCATATAAAACCCAGATTCAAACAATCCCATTATCCCTTGCTATTCTGCAATTTAATTGTATCATATTTTTCCTGAAACAAACTAAAGTGGCGCCTGAACCTGCAGACTTCATTGACATTGGGAGTTTTTGCCATTATTTAATTATTTAGGTGAGCTGCAAATGTAAAGGAAAGGACATTCAGAAGGCCTGGATTATATGACATACTATCTTTGTTTTGATTTGGCTGAATTTTCTGGAATATAAGGAGTAAATTCAGACAGTAAATATAAACAAACTCAATAATAATACAAGTTTGATGATAAATATTTTCTTCTATAATTACTTATTCGAGGAGAACTAATGAGAAAAAGAAATTTTATTTATATCTGGGGAGTAGTATATCTTTTATGGTGCTTAATTATTATCTAGTCTCTTATGATAATAGATACACTACACAATTAATACAAAAAAATTAAACATTTGCTATCTAGTTCTGAGTCCTGCAGTCCATCAATCTTCCTAAATAAGCTCACTATTTTTTTTTTCTCAGAAAAAAGCATTTCCTCCCTACATGCTTCCATTGAGAATGGTACTTAATCATCAAAAATTTTAATTTACCAACTAAAGCTGATCAGGTAAAACTTCTGTTAGATAATAAGGAAGTTCTGAAAAAGAAAATAAATTACTGTTTTTATCTGATTATGTAAGTAAAAACATGTGTTGATTATACAGCACAAAGCAACTAACATGAAAAAGTATTTATGGAGTAGTTTGTACTACAATTCAAGATGACACTTGCAAATATCTATCCATAGAAACAATTAATCTCTGAACTCTTTTTCTCAGTACTATATATTTATCTGGGCTCCTAAGAATTCAGCAGTATTCAGATACATTTGTCTCTTCTTTCTGTATCATCCTGTTTCCTTATACATAATATGTGTGGCATTTACCTTCCCCTGGAGTAAGCATGGCATAATGAAATAAGACGCAAAAATGGGAAATCTTATTATGGTAGCCATTCCTAGATTTTGGGAATGGAGACAGCCTTCCCATTTTCTTTTCATTTTACCACATGCCACTTTTTGAAAATTAGAAAAAAGAGTTTTCAAGTGAATTAAAATTTTTAAAATTTACCAAAATATACTTTGTTGTAAATATTAAATAACCTTGGAGACAGTCAAAGATATATTGGGATATCAGAAATCAGTTTTTGGAAATCAAGAATCCATAGTCTAAACATAGACAAACCAAATAAATCAAATGTGCTTCTCACTCACTTCTCTGACACCTTGGCATCCACATTCTGGAGCATTAAAGAAATAGCAATTGTTATTGACCAGAGTTGATTAAGGAGACTGCTGGCTGGGAGAGGCAGCTACTGTGGATAACTCACATCTTTCTGCTTATACATGGCAGAGATTTGGCAGTGTTTAAGGTAAGACTATCTATTTATCTATCTATATCTATGTCTATCTATATCTATATTTATACATATATAAATATATATATATATATATATATATATATAATCATTAATTTTTCAAAAAAAACACTATCATTTGTATAACCAATTAAGATAAGAAATTATTCAAGCATGGTCCAATCCACCTAAAACTAGTTGGTCTTAAATATCCAATTTATGAAAGAAAGGGAAATACTGCTACACTTACCCTTTGCTGTCAATAAGAACCCTTAACAGCTGGGTACTCTTATCTGGATCCTTGACTCCATGAGAGGAAGATGCTTCAGCTCTCTGAAGACATCCCTACCTGAAGGGTAGATGCTGTGTATGCAGAGGTACAAACAAGGCTAAAACCAAATCATTACATCTATTTTCAAAGCTATTTACTATGTCAGGACCCAAGAATTACAATTACTGCAACATCACTGTTTTGTTTTTTTTTTGTTGTTGTTGTTTTGTTTTTGTGAGTAGGAAAATGGAGGGGAAGATAAAATAGAATGTCACACATACCATGAAAAGAAGAATACATTTTAAAATGAAAATGTACCACATGGTTTCACATCCTGTCTTTAAAGTGTTAGTAAATACAGAGTGACACACCTCATAGGACCCAAAATATAATCTGACTTGATGTTAAAACCAACATACAACTCTGTGTGCAATTTCTTCACTCTCCTGCCTTTCTGAAAGCCACTTGTAGAACTGACTTGTGTCATTAATTACAAAGGAAAGAGTTAGACTTGTATCCATCCTTTTTCAATCAAGTTAAGAAAACAATCATTTATTTTTTTTTTGAAATATGAAATTGGTTGGAGATCATTGAGACAAATACTGAGCTTTTTTCCTTTTGCACTCAGTAAGCACAATTCCATTCAAGATGCTCACTTTCCTCAGTGATCCAGAGTTCCTATTTACCTGGCTTCACTCTGATTTCAAATCTTCTGTAATTTTTTGAGAAAGCTCAATAAGAAATTTTCACCAAGGGAAAGAAAAACTTTTTTGCCCATATTTTATTTCTTCCACAATTAAAAAAAATCAATGCTATACTGTGTATAAACAGTGATAAATAAAGTCAGGAAGTTATGTTTTTAAAAAGGTTATTTTTTTCTGATTTCATTTCATTGAGTTTAATATAAAGAAAAAATGGTCATTTTCCTGTTTGAATTCCCTGCATTAATTTGTTTATTAGGTTCTGATCTCTGCACACACAGAGGGTGCTTTCATAAATGGGTATTAACATGCCCACCATGGGCTTATGCTGATGGGAGAATTATTCCTCCATTGGGTAGCATTCAAGTCCTATTTAGTGGTTTGTCTGCTAAGATCAATACAGGGTCTCTAAGGCATAATGGCCGGCTCCTCTCGCTCTTGCTAGGCAAATATATATCCTTTTCAAAGTCAGTTCATGGAAAAGAAGCTTTTTCTAGGCACAACCAGCCCTGGCTAAAACTTTCAAATAACACAAGTTTGAATTTCTGTGTTCCAAGCTTCATTTCTGGGCCTGTCCTCCTCATCTTTGATTTTCTCTAACTTCTACTCATTAAAAACCTGTCTTCAAAAAACAAACTGATGCACAGATCAAATCTCAGAGATGCACATATGAATTCAAAGGCTGAATGTGCTACTGCTCTTAAGAACAATTGTATTTTTTATTAATAGAATTCTTAGAATAAGTCTCTTATTCTTGAATTTAAGTAGTCCAAACAGGCATCTGAGATAAACCTGAATAGAAGCCATCTCTGTATCATAGAGCAAGGCACTCCACTTGGACAGAAGACAACCTGTTTCTAGGAGTTGCCCAGTAGCCTCTCAACAACATAGCCCTTCTATTTATTGCTCGACTAGCTCTTTTTTTCTAGATTCAATTCAAATCTTGCCTTCTCATAGAGCATTTTCCAAGTGCACTCAACTCTCAAAAAATCCACAATAATGTCTATTACAGCAGTTATTACACTGTCTTTTTTATTTCTTGCACTTCCTCTCTCCCTTCTAGAGGTCACTAAGAACAAGGACTGTTGCTGTTAATTTCTGCCTTCTCATACTTAGCACAGAGTTTGGAACATGATACTGCCTCCCCCTACCTTCTGCATCAGTGTTAGATAAATACAAGAGAGCAAGCAGGGCAGACAGCTTATTGTCCCATTCATCAGAGGCAAACCTGTTCACAGAAGGCCTCCAGTAATGGTGGATCAGGGCAATAATGGGAAGAGACAGATAAGTGGGATATGTAGGTACCTCCATTCTATTTTCACAAAATGTTCATTTCTTAAAGTCAAGAAACAGAAAATGTCTGGGAAAAAATGTTTAACACTATCGAACCTTATTTCACTGCATGGTTTTTAACCCTTCTAGAAGAAATAGTGCTTAATCTTCCAAAGTTGATTACACAAAGAATAGCTCTTTGAAGTCAAGGTTAGGCCAACTGTGGCCCACAGATCAAGTGCAGCCCACCTACTGTTTCCATGCTGCTTGAAAACTTAGAAAAAATTTTTACATTTAAATGGTTGGAAAAATGTCAAAAGAAGAATAATATTTCTGGACATTTAATTTTTTTTTAAATTTTTTTATTGGTTGTTCAAAACATTACAAAGCTCTTGACATATTATATTTCATACATTAGATTCAAGTGGGTTATGCACTCACATTTTTACACAAATACAGATTGTAGAATCACATCGGTTACACATCCACATTTTTACATAATTCCCTATTAGTAACTGTTGTATTCTGCTACCTTTCCTATCCTCTACAATCCCCCCTCCACTCCCCTCCCATCTTCTCTCTCTACCCCATCTACTGTAGTTCATTTCTCTCCTTGTTTATTTTCCATTCCCCTCACAACCTCTTATATGTAATTTTGTATAACAATGAGGGTCTCCCTCCATTTCCATGCAATTTCCCTTTTCTCTCCCTTTCCCCTCCCACCTCGTGTCTCTGTTTAATGTTAATCTTTTCTTCCTGCTCTTCCTCCCTGCTCTGTTCTTAGCTGCTCTCATTATATCAAAGAAGACATTTGATATTTGTTTTTTAGGGATTGGCTAGCTTCACTAAGCATAATCTGGACTAGTGCCATCCATTTCCCTGCAAATTCCATGATTTTGTCATTTTTAGTGCTGCATAATACTCCATGGTGTATAAATGCCACATTCTTTTTATCCATTCATCTATTGAAGGGCATCTGGGTTGGCTCCACAGTCTACAATTTGTGAATTGTGCTGCTATGAACATTCATGTGGCAGTATCCCTGTAGTATGCTCTTTTAAGTTATTCAGGGAATAGTCTGAGAAGGGCAATGGCTGGGTCAAATGGTGGTTCCATTCCCAGCTTTCCCAGGAATCTCCATACTGCTTTCCAAATTGGCTGCACCAGTTTGCAGTCCCACCATCAATGTACAAGAGTACCCTTTCCCCCACATCCTCGCCAGCACTTGTTGTTGTTTGACTTCAGAATGGCTGCCAATCTTACTGGAGTGAGATCGTATCTTAGGGTGGTTTTGATTTTCATTTCTCTGACTGCTAGAGATGGTGAGCATTTTTTCATGTACTTGTTGATTGATTGTATGTCCTCCTCTGAGAAGTGTCTATTCAGGTCCTTGGCCCATCTGTTGATTGGGTTATTTGTTATCTTATTGTCTAGTTTTTTGAGTTCTTTGTATACTCTGGATATTAGGGCCCTATCTGAAGTGTGAGGAGTAAAAATTTGTTCCCATGATGTAGGCTCCCTATTTACCTCTCTTATTGTTTCTCTTGATGACAAAAAACTTTTCAGTATAAGTAAGTCCCATTTGTTGATTCTTGTTATTAACTCTTGTGCTATGGGTGTCCTATTAAGGAATTTGGAGCCCGACCCCACAATGGGTAGATCGGAGCCAACTTTTTCTTCTATCAGATGCAGAGTCTCTGATTTGATATCTAGCTCCTTGATCCACTTTGAGTTAACTTTTTGCATGATGATAGGAGGGGATTCAGTTTCATTTTGTTGCATATGGATTTCTAATTTTCCCAACGCCATTTGTTGAAGATGCTATCCTTCCTCCATTGCATGCTTTTAGCTCCTTTATCAAATATAAGATAGTTGTAGCTTTTTGGATTAGTCTCTGTTTCCTCTATTCTGTACCATTGGTCCACCCGCCTTTTTTGGTACCAGTACCATGCTGTTTTCGTTACTATTGCTCAGTAATATAGTTTGAAATCTGGTATCGCTATACCTCCTGATTCATACTTCCTGCTTAGAGTCACTTTTGCTATTCTGGGTCTTTTATTTTTCCATATGAATTTCATGATTGCTTTATCTAGTTCTACAAGAAATGCCATTGGGATTTTGATTGACATTGCATTAAACCTATAGAGAACTTTTGGTAATATCGCCATTTTGATGGTGTTAGTTCTGCCTATCCGTGAACAGGGTATATTTTTCCATCTTCTAAGATCTTCTTCCACTTCTCTTTTTAGGGTTCTGTAGTTTTCATTGTATAAATTTTTTACCTCTTTTGTTAGGTTGATTCCCAAGTATTTTATTTTTTTGAGGATATTGTGAGTGGAGTGTTTTTCTTCATTTCCGTTTCAGAAGTTTTGTCGCTGATATACAGAAATGCCATTGATTCATGTGTGTTGATTTTATATCCTGCCACTTTGCTGAATTCATTTATTAGTTCTAGTAATTTTTTTGTAGACCCTTTTGGGTCTTCTATGTATAGAATCATGTCATCTGCAAATAGTGATAATTTAAGTTCTTTTTTTTTTATTTTTATGCCTTTAATTTCTTTCATCTGTCTAATTGCTCTGGCCAGCGTTTTGAGAATTATAGTGAATAGAAGTGGTGATAGAGGGCATCCCTGTCTTGTTCCAGATTTTAGAGGGAATGCCTTCAATTTTTCTTTATTCAGAATGATGCTAGCCTGAGGCTTAGCATAGATAGCTTTTACAATGTTGAGGTAAGTTCCTATTATCCCTAGTTTTTCTAATGTTTTGAACATAAAGGGATGCTGTACTTTGTCGAATGCTTTTTCTGCATCTATCAAGATGATCATATGGTTCTTATCTTTAAGTCTATTGATGTGGTGAATAACATTTATTGATGTTCGTATATTGAACCATCCTTGCATCCCAGGGATGAATTCTACTTGATCATCATGCACAATTTCTTTTTTGATGTGCCTTTGAATCTGATTCGCCAGAATTTTATTGAGGATTTTTGCATCTAGGTTCATCAGAGATATTGGTCTGTGGTTTTCTGTCTTTGAGGTGTCTTTGTCTGGTTTCGGAATCAGGGAGATGTTGAGCTCATAGAATGAATTTGGAAGAGCTCCCTCTTTTCCTATTTCCTGAAATAACTTGAAAAGTATTGGTATTAATTTTTCTTTAAAGGTTTTGTAAAACTCCGCTGTATACCCATCCGGTCCTGGGCTTTTCTTGGTTGGTAGTCTTTTGATTGCTTCTTCTATTTCATCCACTGATATTGGTCTGTTCAAATTGTGTGTATCCTCCTGACTCAGTCTGGGCAAATCATATGACTTAAGAAATTTATCGATGTCTTCACTATCTTCTATTTTATTGGAATATAGTTTTTGAAAATAATTTCTAATTGTCTTCTGTATTTCTGTAGCATCTGTTGTGATATTGCCTTTTTCATCCCATATGTTAGTAATTTGATTTCTCTCTCTTCTTCTCTTCATTAGCATGGCTAAGGGTCTGTCAATCTTATTTATTTTTTCAAAGAACCAACTTTTAGTTTTGTTAATTTTTTCAATAGTTTCTTTTGTTTCAATTTTGTTGATTTCCGCTCTGATTTTAATTATTTTTTGCCTTCTGCTACATTTGCTGTTGTTTTGCTCTTCCTTTTCTAGGGCGTTGAGATGAAGTGTGAGCTCATTTATTTGTTGGTTTTTCCTTTTTTTGAGGAATGACTTCCAGGCAATGAATTTCCCTCTTAAAACTGCTTTCATTGTGTACCATAGATTCTGATATGTTGTGTCTGTATTTTCATTTATCTCTAAGAATTTTTTGATTTCCTCCTTTATGTTTTCTGTAACCCATTGATCATTCAGTAACAGATTGTTCATTTTCCATGTGATGTAGGATTTTTCCTTCCTTCTTTTATCATTGATTTCCAGTTTCATTCCATTATGGTCAGATAAAATGCATGGTAATATCTCCACCCCTTTATATTTACTGAAGGTTGCCCTATGGCATAATATATGGTCTATTTTTGAGAAGGATCTATGTGCTGCCCAGTATATCCACTTGATGATGGTTGATATATTCTATATATGTCAGTTAAGTGTAGGTTATTGATTGTGATATTGAGTTCTATAGTTTCTGTATTCAAATTTTGTTTGGAGTATCTGTCCAATGGTGAGAGAGGTGTGGTGAAATCACCCATAATTATTGTGTTGTGGTCTCTTTGATTCTTGACCTTGAGGAGAATTTGTTTTATGAACGTCACATCCCCATTATTTGGCGCATCAATATTGATAATTGTTATGTCTTGTTGGTGAATGGTTCCTTTTAACAGTATATAATGTCCTTTATTATCCTTTTTGATTAACTTAGTCTTGAAGTTGATTTTATTCGATATGAGAATGGCCACCCATGCTTGCTTACGAGGACCGTGTGTGTGGTATATTTTTTCCCAATCTTTCACCGTCATCCTGTGTATGTCTTTTACAATCAGATGTGTCTCCGGGAGGCAGCATATTGTTGGATTTGTTTTTTTAATCCATGTTACCAGCCTAGGTTACTTTATTGGAGAGTTTAAGCTATTAACGTTTAGAGTTACTATTGATATATGGTTTGTACTTCCTGCCATGTTTGATTATTTATCTTTTTTTATTTTAAATTAGTTTGTTTCTCCATGATTAGCTTTCCCCCCACCCTCTGTCATTACTGAGGCACTTCCCACTGATGGTTTTGGTTGTTGTTTTTCATTTCTTCCTCGTGTGGTGTTTTGCTCAAGACGCTTTGCAATGCTGGTTTTCTGGCTGCAAATTCTTTTAGCTTTTGTTAATCATGAAAGATTTTTATTTCATTTTCATACCTGAAGCTTAATTTTGCTGGATACAGAATTCTTGGTTGGCATCCATTGTCTTTCAGTGTTTGAAATACATTATTCCAGGATCTTCTCGCTTTCAGTGTCTATGATGAAAAATCCGTTGTTAACCTTATTGGTTTACCCCTGAATGTAATCTGTCTCCTTTCTCTTGTAGCTTTTAATATTTTCTCTTTGTTCTGTATATTGGATATCTTCATAACAATGTGTCTTGGCATTGGTCTACTGTGATTTTGTGTGCTCGGTGTCCTGTATGCATCTACAATTTGTATATCCGTTTCCTTTTTTATTTCTGGTAGGTTTTCTGTAATTATTTTCTTCAGCAGGTAACTCATTCCCTTGGTTTGAATCTCTGTACCTTTCTCTATCCCGATGACTCGTAAGTTTGCTTTTTTTTATGTTATCCCATATCTCTTGGATTTTTTTCTTGTGATTTTTTACCAGTCTTTCTTAGTTGGCTAGACTCTTTTCAAGATGATATATTTTGTCTTCATTATCTGACATTCTGGCTTCTACTTGCTCCACTCTGTTAGTGATACTCTCAATGGAGTTTTTAATTTGGTTTATCGTTTCCTTCATTTCTAGAATTATTGTTTGATTTTTTAATAATCTCTATCTCCTGATAAAGATGCTTAACTTCTTCTTTTATCTGTTTATGTAATTCATTTTCAATGTGTTTTTCACTGTTTGGATTTGCTGTCTCGTATCCTCTTTAAGATTCCATTCCATGTGTCTAAGGTATTACTTGAGTTCTTTATATGACCATTTTTCTGATGACTCTAGTTCCTCCTGAATATTTAGGCTGTCCTTCTTTGTTTGTACTCCTTTTCTTCCTTGCTTTTTTATGCTGCTCATGTTACTTCTTGTTCTGTTTGACTGCTGAGTTACTGTTTACTCTTATAAATTTATTTGATGCTTGGGAGGAAAGATATTAGAAGGTAAGGGAAGAAGTCACTAAAGAGAATGAGAGTAGGCAGGTAGAATTCAAGGATGGGGGAATAAGAAAATTGAAAAGAAATGAAAAGACAAAAGAAAAAAATAGAAAATTAAGAAAGAAAGAAAAAAAATTAAAAAATAATAATGATAAAAAAAGAAAATTGAAATTTAAAATAATAATAATAATAATAATAAAATTTAAAAAATTAAAAACATTAAAAAAGGTTTAAAGAACAACAACAAAAAAAATGAAAAGGAATGAAAAAAAACCCAAATTAAAAATAATAATAATAATAATAATAATAATAATAATAATAATAATAATTGCAGTCATGGAGTTCGATTAACTTCTTTTCCAGTAGGTGGAGCTGTGCCCACTAGGCCAAGCTTCTTCTCTCAGTAAGTGGGAGCCAATCACTGTGCAGCAGCTCTTCCTCCCAGACTGGGCGGGTCTCCAGTCCTGAGTGCCTAGGGCCTTCTCTTGTGTTTCCTCAAGCCAGGCCCCACTCACCTGTGATGCTCACCACAATACTGGCTACATGCCAGGTCTGCTGCTTCTGGGAGTCCTGTTTTCATGAACGCCTGGGCACAGTCTCCCTGTTTGCCTCCCTCAGACCCTAAGTTTGTAGAGCTTGGGGCTGAGAACCCCCCAGCGAATTTGCTTGCCCTCCCGTAGCCACACCCCCGGTAGCTGGTGCAAGAGACCTCAATTGTCAGCACTGGTGGAAGCGGTAGCCGGGAGTTCCCCGCCGCGAGTCCCGCGCCACTCCTGATTCCCTGGGTCTGGCTATTGCACTCACGGGAGAGCTGCGAGGGGCCCTTAAGCTTTCCCCTCTGAGTGGAGAGTGATGGCTAGGGGATTACACACCTGTCGCCACTGTTCTCAATGAAGTTATCTCCTCCACCGAGTGACGTCAGTTCTCTGCCATGGTGGTATCCCACACAAATGGTGACCTTTGCCGGGTGACCAATGCAACGGGTGGGTCCTGACTGTCTCTCCCAAGCCCCATTTCAATCCTGTGGCCACAGCCTATGAAGGCTGGGTTGGCTTCTACCTCTGTAAGTTCAGAGGGGCCGATCAGTCATTTCATCGGGATCATTGGTGCTGAGTCACGGGAAGCAGGTGAACCGAAGCTTGAATGCAGCAGATCCGGGCTTGGTGTGTGTTCTGAGAGGCCCAGACTGTTCACCCCAGATCCATGTCAGCTCAGCATTGCCTAGTGATCCTGAGCAAACATCATTTAGACAGTTTACGACTCCCTATGCCTGTGCAGCTGCAGAGGTCAGAGACTTGATATCTCCGCGCCCGCCGCCATGTTGGATCTCTGGACATTTAAAATTAATATGGAATTCAAATGGTAGTGTCCATAAAGGTTTACTAGATTAGGATCACCCCTATTCATCTATGGATTATGTAGGTTGTTTTCCTCTTCTATAATAATAAAGGTGAGTACTTATAGCAAAAGCAGTGAGTCAAAACCATAACACCTTGACCTTTATAAAAAGAGAGCTCTAAATTAGGGTATTAGGAACAATGTAGGCAATCTAATGACATTGTTTACATATTTTAAAACATAGTTGAGAAAAAACTGAGAATTAGAAAAAGTGGCTTGCTGAGACTTGAGAGAAAGTCATTGTGCAGGTTCTCTTCAGCGTGAATAGCAGAGGTGTACATGAAATCATTAACAACTGGTTCCTGCAGAAGTTAGACCCAGTGTAGCCCAGAATGCAAGCAATGACCTTGTATCTTAAAGGTGTAAGAAAAAATTTATATCAACATTTAGAGACCAAAAAATCAGAGTTCAATTACTTGTGTATTGTTTTAACTTGAAAGAAGGTAGGAGATTTTTTGTTAAAGGAAGAACCAAGTGTATAATTTATCATTATCAAGGAACCTACTCCTTATAGGAACTAAATAAATTTTTGAGGGTGGAAAAGAAGAGAGAAAAATATACTTAAGAAATATTTGTTTTATTGTATTTTATCTTCTTGTTTGTGGAAGTTCATAAATTCAGGTGCAATTCACATAAGCAGATAATTTTATTATATTTGTAAAGCCACTAGCATACATTTCAAGAGACACACATTTATTGTTTTACGTTTTAGAACCCTATTCTCATAATGAAAATCAACCACCACTGATTCCATGGGGACATCAATCATTTTGATCCCATTGATCAGAGGTTAGTGAAGTACTAAAAAACCCAATAGGCTTTACCCAACAACTGTAAATAAACCATTTTCATAAGCCCTCATTAGTGGTAGAAACATCACGTTGTCAAACATAATTTACGGGTATTCTAGCTATTCGTGTTAATGACACCTATAATAGAATCATTATGTTCTTTCTTGTATTTAATTTAAAGTGCATATCTTATATTTTTATTTTATTGCAAAAACCCTCATCAGCAATCTTTTAGATTCTCCTTTAAACATAGGAATATTTTGTTTTTATTTAAATTTATAACTGACAGCCAGTCCCTGGCATGTTTAGCTATAGACTTTCATCACCATAATAAAAACCAACAACAAAAATAACAACATACCAAACAAAACTTCTGCAATAAAAAGACTCATGAGCAACTGAACTAATTGTAGAACTGTATTTTTTTAATGGTGACTTGGTTTCACATATATTCACCTGCTCTTAAGCAAAGGCTCTAAGTTACTAGGGATGACCTTCCTCTATGCAGAGGCCCTGTGGACACCTAGTCTCCAGGAGGCATGGAAGCCCCAGGGACCAGTTCTCATTAAACACTAGATACAAGTGGAACATTTTATAATCATCAGAGTTCATTTACATCTCAATAATATTGCTTTGTGTTTAACTCTGCCCCCCAGCCCCACCCCCATACACTCTGTCAAAACAGATATTTTGGTTCTTTAGCTCGATCTTTGATTGAGATGGACATGTTTGACAAAAACTGAAAAGACTCAAGCCTGTCCTAATATGATGTCTGACCTTCCCTTCGTTTTTTTGGGTGGAAGGGCTGGATTGCTTTTAATAGTTTAAGAACAGGGTGGAGTGACATAGAATGCTGGTATCCAGAGAAGGCCTATCAGTCTCTAATGCTGGGAAAACAGAATTTTCTGCCTTTTAGGGTAGGAAGGTTGGAATCAACAAGATAAATAACAGCTTTCTGTCTGGGCCCTAACATCTTGGAATCAGGGTGGACCTAAGCCATGAGCTGTGGTGAGGTAGGCAGAGCACAGCTTTGGAGGAAGTGCCTCGGGGTTCCAAATGCACTGTGCCTCTTACTAGCTGTCCAGATGCCATCTGGCTGCTTTTCCAGGGCAGGCATATCCTGATTTTCTGCTAGTTCTGTCAATGGAAGGCATTGGCAGGAGATGGGAAAGGGGTTAGAGGAGGAACCAGTTAGTGGATTCCTTTGCATCTCCCTGTTAGGTTCAGTAAACAAGTCAGGATGACACCTGGCATTTTGCTAGAGGGAGTGGTTTGTGAAGTAATGCCAGCAAGCCAGTAAGTGTGGAGATTCCTTATTGATTGACTGCTGTTTATAGTTTATGTTAATTAAGATAAGCTCTGTGGAATGTATACATACCCCTCCTGTCCTACAGTAAGTGGCTCCCACTCCTGCGGTATCAATGTACAAAAGTTGTTCGTCAACCCCCGGTTATTTTGCTGCAGTTGGAAACTGTGGCAGATGGTGGCCCATCCGTGGAGCCCTGGGACACTGAGGGGTAAGTGATAAAAAGAAGCTGCCTCTCCCTAGATAGGATGGGAGAAAATCTGCTTGTCTCTAGGCAGATAGGGTGAGAGAAAAAATGGCCATTTTGAGAAAAATGGAAAAGATTGATACAGTATGTTTGTGTCTTATTTTGTCTCAGTGTATTGTATTGTCTTTGTGATGAAAATATGGAAGGGGTGAGAAGTAAATTACTAAGGGAAGAAGGCACCCCAGTGGAACCAAGAATAGTTAGGGCATGTGTTGATGGAAGCCTAGGAACTGTAGTCAGAAAGAAAAAGAAAGTTCAGAGGAGGAAGGATTATCAGGAAAAAAGTTGGAGCAAAAGGCTATTACGGAATACTTTTCATTACAGGAGGGTGTGTGAATCGGCTGCTGCCGCTTGTGCGAGCCAGTCATGGCGCAGCAAAGACTTTCCAAGCAGCGGCAGTGGGCTCTTTCTCGCCCCCTGCCTGGGGAGCAGGATGACACTGCGAGAGCCCAAATCCAAAGCTGACCCAGAGGCACAGTCTCGCAGGCTCTTGCTCCCTGTGCCCAGTGGCAGTTTGAGTCCGGAACACTCCCCGGACTCACCTCAGGCCCATCTGGGGCTGCCTGGGATGCTGCAGGTGGAAGATGGCTGTGTCCCTAAAGTTTGATCATTTCCAAGGCCAGTAACTACAATGGTTCTCCCACACCTGGAAGCTAATGAGTAGTGAGCACTATTAAGGCTTATTTCAAATATAAAAAACCTTGAGATAATGAACTAAATTATTCAGAAGGTTGTTTACTTAGTGGAATGCTGTAGGATTTTCTTTAGCATCACTGCTGGAGTTCCTGCCTTCATCCCAGTGCCAGTGAGGACGAGGGTGGAAGAATTTCCAGTGTTGCTGAGAACCAGACAAAACTTCACATCAAGCTAGCTGCCTGCAGAACTTACCTGGACTGTGATTTAAGCTAGCTGCCTGCAGAATTTACCAGGACTGTGATTTACCTGGACTGTGAGTTAATCTATTGAGACACTGCTTTACCTGACTGAGACAACAAAATGTAATCTACAACAAATTGTAACTCGGCATCTTTGCTAACGGTGTCATTGCTGAAATAATTTTTCCAAGGTCTTCTGGCATGGAGCCATCAATTGGCTTGGTATTGTGGCATTTTGTATCCTCCCCTTCTGCTTGTAGCAGATTGTTTGTGGTGTTTGTGTAAAAACACCTGTTGTCGTTATTTAAATTAAACAAAAGGGGGAAATGTTAGGGTCTATAAACAAGTCAAGATGGTGCCTGGCATTTTGCTAGAGGGAGTGGTTTGTGAAGTAACGCCAGTGAGCCATTAAGTGTGGAGATTACTTATTGGTTGACTGCTGTATCTAGTTTATGTTAATTAAGATAAACTGTGTGGAATGTATAGATACTCCTCCTGCCCTACAATAAATGGCTCCCACTCCTGCTGTATCAATCTACACAAGTTGCTCGTCACCCCTCCCCCTCCCCGGTTATTTTGCTGCAGCCAGACTGTAGCATCTCCCAAGGCCATTGCTAACCCTGCTTTGTGATTCTAGTTCTTTCCATAGTAAAGTCTTGGAATAGTTCCACCTTTCATTCTTCTCTTGAGCCCCCCAATTTCCTCATCTCTCTTCCCTCCAGCCTCCAGATGGGTGGTGGTTTCTAGCTATTGGTAACTCCTGGTTTATCCCAAAGCCTCAGCAACTCCATTGCCTGAGTGATGAAAATTCTGTACAGTAAATTCATTCTGTGAAAGTGCTTGAAGTGGTTTCTGTATTCCTGCCCAGACCCTGAACACAAACTTTATTATTTTAAAAGTAAGGTGCTTATTTTTTAATCTCATTTCCAGAACATTTTGTGTAGATAGGAACATGCAAAGACATGTGAAACATATACATTGAATTTGCTTAAGATATATTCAGGGTTTAAAAAAAATAATAATTTCTAGCTTTCACATAACCTTTCTCCTCTTTTTCCTTAAAATGAAATCTGAGGAAAATAATTTTTGTAGAAGATTCTTTTTTTTCAGTTGGTTTATGTACAAACAGGTGTGCTTCTTTTTGGTTGATTTTATTTGTTCTTTTTAGATATATGTGATAGTCGAGTGTGTTTTGACAAATTATACATACATGGAGTATTCCTTATTCTAATTATGATCCCATTCTTTTAGTTGTACATGATATGGAGTTTCACTGGTCTTGTATTCACATATGAACAAATGCAAGTTATGTTTTTGTTTTGCAATAGTGTTTTTATATAGATACAATCAGAGGGCAACCATAAGAGCATTTACAGACTTCTGACAGTGCAGAAATTCACAGGTAGAGCAATGAACATAAGGCCTCTTTACATATGTTTATCATAGTTAATAGGAAAAATCGCCATTTGGTCAACAAATTCTAGAATTGATCCTCCAGGCAAAGGAGACAGATACAAAATCTGGCAGTTTTTAGGCAAACACTTATTTTAAATGTCAAAAAGGAATCTGTCTTATGGAAGTAAAACCAGCACACCTCTGGCAAACAAGTTTTATACCACAGGCAGGTGTCATACAGAAACACTTAAAAGAGTCATTTGCTATTTGCATACATTGCATCTACTTTAAAAATTATTCATCAAACCCTGATCCTTCTAGAATAACAAACTGATGGCAGAAAATCCATGAGACCCTAAGGGGTAGAATTATTGGTTAAGAAGTGATCCAGTTTCCAGGTCAGAAAAAATTGTTTCTTAGAATTCTTGGACTAACACTCTGGTCCAAAAGAAGATTATAACACAAAATCAATAATTAAAGTACATAAACACACACGATCAGCTAATGACTTTCCCCAGGATATTGTGCACCTACTTGCCTTCATCTGACTTTTTTAAGGGTACCTGCTTTTCAGATATACCATCCAATACTGATTTATGACCCATCTGAAGTTTTTTTTTAACTATTATACATGTTGAGTTACAGTATGGACTCAGCACCTGCCCCATATAACCTTCAGGATGCTCTGAGGCTTCTGTGCACCCACACAGGATCCATCCATTTTATTTCTTATATGTGGCAATTTATGACTTTTCATTGGAGAGAGAGAGAGAGAGAGAGAGAGAGAGAGAGAGAGAGAGAGAGATTGAGTTACACTAAGCATCAAGGTTTATTATAACATCACATTTTCTTCCTGCTATATGTGAATTTCTTGCAACTTTGTGATTGTTTATAAAATACATTATTTTTTTTCCTCTCTGAGAATCCATGGGAAATAATTTTATAGATGGAAAGTCATGCCTTAGCTGGGGAGGTTTATTTTATATAACATTTCTCCTTTATCAGATGAACCTACAAATTCTTCAAATAATAAGAGTAGAAAAATGAACATGTATGAAAAAAAAGCCAGGAATCTAACAGTACTGACTTCATAGACTATGGAAGAAAATTCAAGGCAATATTTCTGCTTGAGATCTAAAGACAACCACACTCTAGCCATATGATCTCGGAAGAATTTGTAAATAGGGAAATTGAGTAGGTATTTATAAAATTTGGTTTGGAATATGTTTAAAAACTAGGCATATTTCCTATTTTTATATTACTTAATAAATTGGGAAGATGGATAGATAGATGGATGAATGAATGAACAGATGGATAAATTAGATAGATAGATAAATTCACTTTAAGTTGTTTGCCTGAGTTAACCAGTTTGTACTACTTTTTTGGCATTAAGTAAGTAGAGTACATGCCAGAATTTAAGGATTTTTGCATGAAATCTTTGAACAATATTTGAAATTGAACTCTTCAAAAAAACAGAAATCATTTTCTGAGGATTTGGTCTTCCACAAATATGATTTTTAATGTAGAGCAAAAGTTTTTATTGTAGCCAAGTGTATTTGAACATGCAAATTTAGAATTAACATTTAGTTTTGTGAAACACGACTTCATAGTGTAACTTTTCACTTATATGAGGAAGATAAAGAGCAATAAGCTGACAGATGTCCAGTGTGGGAAGGAGCAGAAAGAAACCTGGGCAGCTGTAGCAACATTGGGACTACAGGAGGAAGAATGTAGAAGAAGCAAAGAAAAGTAAGGGGATGTGAAGAGCTTTATTTCAATAACAAAGTGCAAGTCGCTTTATTATGTAAAACTTTTGGGTAGTTTTTCTCTCATTATAGTATCATCTTCTTACTTCCTTCTATTTTTTAACAACTCAATATTTATATTTTTTTGATCTTTGGGACTATGTCTAGTCTTATAATTAATTTTGTTAAATATATGAAAATAAACACATCCACCTAATATTTTAGTGTAATGCTTTGGAGAATTTTTGAAGGCTAAAGATATAATATTAAGTTCTGAAGAAAAACAGGAAAAAATGAAATGTATAATAACAGCAGGCTTAGTCTAATTTTAAGTCAGGAAAAAAATTGACATGTGCTTTATGGAATATAAAGAAAAATATATCAATAGGTAGCTAAGTTGCCTAAGGTAGAAATTAATCATTAAAAGATGGTGATATTTCAGGAACGCTTTAAACTTTAAATGATCCTTTTAACATAAGTGTCACTTCTCATGATAAAGCATTGTGTTCCAAGCATGTCCTTCACTGAGTTTTAGAGGGATCTAATTCCAGAAGTGGATAAGGCTATTGTGCTTCTTGCTATGAGTCTGACTATTGGTTTTAAATAAGAAATCCTTTGCTAAACAAAGGACAGCAGCTGTTTTTGTCAGAAAGATATTTCTCGTCCCTAGCAGATTCTATGCCCAATGACAAGTTTTTTCAGAAAAAAACTCCCGATTTCCATTTCTCCAGATCAGTCCTAACTGAGGAGAGAGACAAAATGGAAATCACACTATATTTTTTTCATTTATCCTCCAACATATTCAAATGAGCAAAACATACTTAACATCTTACAAACATCAACAGCACTCCAGTCTCTAGAAAGCAAAGGAAGCAGCAAGAAGAGCCTGTTGGCCTTCTGTGCAATATGGAGGGGGTGCAGAAGGAGGCAGCTGATGCACCTTAGGAGAGGGCACCAACACAGGCTGTCCTCACATGTCAGTAATCACAGGACAACCTGGACTATCTTGCACCCTGTCTGCTCTACTTCCTGTGCTCTTGCACCATCTCCCACTGGCCTGTCACACAACAGCAGAGCCTTAGGGATCACACGAGTTGGCTACCATGTGGGAACGTTCTGTCTCTCTACTGGAGTCAAAAGATGAGAGATTTACCCACCAATGATCAATGTGTTCCCTCCTCTTCCCACTATTTCTCATTTCCCACCCAGTCATCTCAAATGCTTACCAACACTTTCTGGATGCCAAAGGAATTTGGATTGCAAAACAGATATGGTAAAGGTATATTAGAAATATCATTTTATTTGTTTCAGATTAGCATAGCTTTATTACCTAAACCATCCCTGTATATTCATCATCTGTTTTTCCTTTATGGATTTTTGGGGCCCATAAATTGGCTGCTTTTTAACAAACTGCATCATTTCCTGTTTTAGTCAGCTTTATTTTCACTGTAACCAAAAGATCAGAAAAGAACAATTATCACAGAAAAGTTGATTTGCGGCTCAGGGTTTCAGGGGTCAAAGTCCATAGATGGCCAACTCCATTACTCTGGGCCCAAAGTAAGCAGAACATCATGGTGGAAGAGAATCAAAGATGAATGCATCTATTCACAATAATCAGGAAGCAGAGAGTTCCACTCATAAGAACAAAGTATAAACCTCAAAAGTCATGCAACCAGTGATCTGCCTTCTATAGTCACACCCTACCTGCATACTTACTGTCCAATTAATCCTGGTTAGTGCATTAATGCACTGATTAGATTAAGGTCCTCATAACCCAATCATTTCACCTACAAACTTTCTTGCATTGTCTCACATATGAGCTCTTGGGAGACACCTCACATCTAAACCATGACTTCTTTTTACTTTGTAAAATTTGCCAAAATAATTAACAGGTTTTCTGGGTTTGCCTACTCTATGACATAATGCACATAGATTACAAAACAAGTTAGTAAAAAACTAATTTATAATAATCTTATAGAGATGGGTAGAAGAAACTATGGAATGCATTTGTTACTATTCATTTTATCTCTTTGTTTTATATATTTATATTTTTAAAGGTTAACTTGGATCACATGGACTTTATTGCTTGTCTTCTCTGCCTATGACAAATAAATGGGTTTTATTTACTTTTCTTTTGATAAAGTATTTTGATAAATACTTCCTAAAATTTAATTGGTAGGCATTCAAATCAAATCCCTTCTCTTAAAGTTGGGAGTAGAGTGGGGCACATCTTCTCTAGGGTCTATTACACAGTCAGTGAAAAGAGAAAGTAGATGCTCATGGGCACACAGTATTGTATAAGAAGGAGCTGACCTTCTAAAGCCCACAGACATATCTCCATTGTAAGAATGTCCTCGAATCCTTTTAACTCACTTTCTAGGTTTCTTTATGGCTGAGTAATATTCCACTCTGTAACTATAATTCCCACAAGATTTTGGACAGAGAATGATGGTACTGCTTTAATGATGGTACTGCTATAATAATAATAACTTAAGAACCAGAATATGGGGTCCATATTAAACAAGTTTTTTTTTCTGTATTCTAACTGGGAAGTTATAATAATCTAAAGATTATGTTAATGAGGAAACAGCAAAAGCTTAAAAACAAACAACATTATTCTTGTCCTACTTTTTTTACATCAATTTCATAACCAATCCATGTGCATTATAGTTATGAAGTACAAATAGAGAGGTATCCCCAAAAATCATTTAACTTAAATCAAAAATCTATTTGTAACAGGTGTAAGTGTCTTTCCCATGACTTGAAATGATAGACTTTTTTTCCCCTCTACTTCAGGTATGGTGACATGGTGCCAAAAACCATAGCAGGGAATAATTTTTGTTCCATCTGTTCACTGAGTGGTGTCTTGGTCATTGCTCTACCTGTTCCGGTGATTGTTTCCAACTTCAATCATATCTACCACCAGAATCAATAAGCAGACAAATGAAGGGCACAAAAGGTGTGTATTCAGCTCTGAGAAACCATGAACTGGCATCTCTTGCTATTTCTAATGAGCTTCAGAATTTCCTATTTGCTATTCAGTGCCAAATTGTTCTATGCTAAAGAGAAATTCAACATCAGTGACTCAAAGCAAGGAATATTTCTGAAATGAATATGCTACAGGTTCATTACTGGTTTAGAGATGAAACTTCATCTTGACAATGTACTTCCAGTCATTCAAGCCTGGTAAAGACTATCATGATCAACCACTGCCTCCCCAAGCCTTTCCTGGAAGTGGCCCATGACTATTGAATTATCCAAAACAAGTCACATAACCATGTCTAACTTCAAAATCAGCAGGAAACAAACCTACTATGGGGCTGGATGCAGAAAGTAAGTAATAATTGATGGAGAGCACCAATTACAGCAGTAAATTCAAAGAAAGATTTTTGGCAAATTTTATTAAAATCGAGTTTCTAGATCTGATTTATTTAATCTCTATGAGGGATAAAGCTGGTTCCACTAGCTTGAATAAAGTGTGTCACAGACATTTTGTTTATTTGACAACACAGAAAGTAGGATATATATTATGATTTGTAACTGATTTTTACTTCGGACCCAGCAGTTTCCTGTTTCTCTGATCTTTTTGCCAGTTACTTAATTCTCCTAAGTACACACCACATACCTATTTGTAAAATGGGAAAACAATAATATTAAGATTATTCCAGGCATTGGACTAACATTTTTAGAAATATAACTAATAGAATCTTCACAGCATCTCTAGAAGTTGGTTACTTTATTCTTTCAACTTTATGGATGGGAATCCTAAGGTATTCAGGAATTGAGCAATTCTAAGGTCACATACCTGATGAGTTGGAGAGCCACCATTCAACCCAAGCCAGGCTGGCTCTCAGTTTCACACAACTTAAACATTACCATCAGTTGTGTCTCAGAAACACTGATTGATTATTAGCATACTCCTCTTCCCCATTCTGTGTAAAAATAGTAACCTGGAAAGGCAGGGCCCTTTCAGCTTGAAAATAATTCTAGGTTTGGGCACAGTGACTCAGGAGGCTGAGGGAGGAGGATCACAAGTTCAAATCCAGCCTCACCAGTTTAGCAAGGCCCTAGATAACTTAGCAATACCCTATCTCAAAATAAAAAAAATAAAAAGAGCTAAGGATGAGACTCAGCAGATAAGCACCCCTGGGTTCAATCCTCAGTACCAAAAATTAAAATAAAGATAGAAGTCTCTTCTGTAGTTTTCTCAATACCAACACTGCTCTATTTCCAGTATCCTTCATGATCACTGTATCTTTGTCCTTCAAAAATATCTTTTAGAAACCGTTTATAAACATTTTCTAAAGCAGATGCACAATTTGGATAATGTGGTATAACTATAAAATATCATGAGTGATTTGGTGCAGTTCATAACTGGCTTTATAGGTAATTACAGAATGAATTTTAAATCTACTTTTGAGCAATTTTTTGTCTCTTTAGTAAAGTATAAAATCTCATATAGTGTGAACTCTTTGTAAAGTTCAGGTTAATCACTATGGTCATACAGTGTGTTGTCCAGAGAATTCGTTTCATGTCTATTGTCAGTGGTCCTCTTCCTTCAGCAAAGATCACTGTTTCAACTTTGGAGTTGTTTACTTAATAGACAAATCTCCCACTCTATCCCATTTTTGGACTAATAACTAGTTTTAACTCCTAATGATAAGAATAATAAATATCCCAGATAACATGAATGCAGAGAACTGATCATCCAATAAACAGGGAGAAATTTAAAAGGCACCCTCTGGACGATGGTGACCTTATGCAGGATTCAGGACACACCTTCAGAGCAGCATTAGGAGGACTTAAGGCCACTCTTCCAGGGCACTTTGTGTAGGATTCTTGGTCCTGCCATACTTTGATCCCCTACTGGGAATACATCCTCTGAAATATCACATGTCTCTGAAATATCACATGTCTCCCATGAAAGCTACCTTGCACCACCCACCAATCTCCATTCTAGGAATGTTTTCTTTAAATGTAAGAACCACTGTATGAAAACTATAAGAAGCACAAATGTGATTATCAAATATCCAATTCCCAAAATATCTGTTTTTTTTTTGTAATTTGTCATGTACAACAATAAAGAAAGTCTTAGAATATTTTAGAAGCCTTTTGGTTAACTAAATTTTAAGAGCCAAAGTAAAAGTGATGTTATAAAGTATACAAATTAAAAGGTGTGTTTTAAGAATGACTTTGGCATTTAAAAAGTATCATCTGTATTTTAAATTTCTGTAACAATACATTGAATTTTACATATGAGCACTAGAAAAATTGGCCTAATAAGCCAAATATAATAACCTAATATAATATATTCAGTTAATAGTCTATGCCCAATAAGCTAAGCATAATCCTCTAAGAACTTAGGTATTCAACAAAATAATTTAACAAGGGACATTTCCTACTTTCCTTCCCAGAAGATAAAAAAAAAGAAAAGAAAAGAAATGAATTCATTAGGTTAAGAAAGTTTGCATTTATCTGGGCTGGAGTGATTTGACAGATATTAAGATTAGGCAAAACTAACCAGTTGATTCAGTCAAGCAAGCAGTCTGCTCAATAGAAACATTATTCAAGCTGACCAATTAACTTAATATGGTAAGATGGTTTCTTAGATCAAATTTTTTGGCATTTAGTCCAATTGCCAGCTCCAAACTCTAGAAAAATCTTGAATGTGCATAATATCAAGCCTTTGAGAAAATTCCACCTTCACTGTCAGGAATACTTTCTTTCTATGCTCTTTCCCCCCAGCATATATTTTCTCTGATTTCACTACACACTGCTGCCTTTTAAAGGGAATGTATTGTTTACCCCCATTTTTATCAATCCTTCATAATCTGAACTGCACATGGACATGTGCATAAATGTAGGTTTTTAATGAGACATCTCCCATGCCCCCACTCTGTGCAATTGTATTTTAATAGATTTATTTTTCCACTCAGCTATTCAATACGTGTTTATTGAATACCTTCCAATAGGTGGTAGGGTTGATATTTTAAAGCAAGTGGTACACCTTACTTTGAAATATGAATGAGGTCATACATAATTTGCAGATTCACCAGGTAACCTTTGTTCATCATGTAATAGAAACAATGGTGATTATAACTGTAATTTACAAATACTAGTAACAACAACAAACTCTTTCTAGGCTGTCTAGTATGTCCCAGGTACTTTATAATATTCACAATCAACTTACAAAGAGGGTGATATTATTATTTCCATTTTACAGCTAACTTGCACACAAGCACACATTTGTTGATTAAAGTCCAAGACCAGAAAAGTCTACATTGTTCATACTGTGAAGTCTCTGTTACCTAAGGGATTTTCCTGTAAGGAACTCAAAATACAGTGAGAAACTTAGAATCAATGAGCTACTGTGCAATATATATGAATATCTTATTCTCACATGGAAAAGATTTTTTACATTCATACAGATAGATGTTACTGATACTCTGTCTTTTATCACATCCTGCTATGGTACTTCTCAGACTTTAAATTAATTTGAATCATCTGGAGAGCATGTTAAAACACAAATTGGATCCTGTTGCTAAAACACAAATTGGATCCTATTGTTAAAAAGCAAATTGAACCCTGTTCCCAAAGCTTCTGATTCTGTAGTTTTCAGTTGCAGCCTAAAAATTTGCATTTCCAACAAGTTCTCAGTGATACGGCTACTGCTATCACACTCTAAGAACCATTGCCAAGTGTACTCAGCAAGGTCCAAATCAGAAAATTTTTTAAACATAATTCTAGATAACACATAGACAAGAAATGAATCCTTGTTGGAGCCTGAGAAAGATCTCATTTATATTATCCACTACTAAAAACAAATTTATTCAATTTCTACCCAAGTTTCTGTGGATAATCTAAGTTTTGTTATTTGTCTATATTTTAATGATCACTCATATAGGAATTTTGGATTACATACTTCTCCCTACCTACTCTAGGTTTAGCCTTGTTGAATCACCTCTGCTCTTAGCTCTTCACTCCTGTCCACACTACCTAATGTAGCCACCTGGCAAATTCCCATTCAGGGTACAACACTTAGGTCACATATCACTGCTTCCATCAGAATTGTTCTGGCTATTGTAGGCAACTTTAATTTCTCCCTTTTTTCTCCCACAATAGTGTGTATAATCTATTATCATGTATTAAACTGTATTGTCCCTCTCTTCCACCATAAAAAGTATAGTGCAGTAAATGTGTGGCACAAAATAGCACTGGTATCTGTGAGAGGTCCTGAGTTCAATACTTGGCACAAAACATAAATAAATAGGAAGCATTATTTTGCTTCTGATGCCTTTCTACATCTTCTTTCAATTCTTACCTTTCCCTACCCAGAATCCTCTTACCATCCTGTCATTTCTTCAGCTGACCCAATTCCCTGACTGTTTCTGCCCAGCACTGCCATCCCAGGATTCACCAGGCAAAGAATATTCTACTGACTTCCACTGACTTCCTTCCACTCTCACTTTTTTATTATTGTTTGGTACTAAAAATTTGTCTCATTTTTAGGGCAGCTACTTTCCTTAGCAAATGGAAAGATTCCAATAAACTCTTTAAATTTTTAAAAGCTGAGAAAGCTTAATGTGTTAAATTCACATGAAGCGTTTTACTAAACCATAAATGAAAGAAACAACCAAACATTAAATTTCCAGAACACATGTTACGGGAAGTATGGTGGGCTGATATCTGAGGAATAAGTAATTGGCTGAGATTACCAAGTGAAGAGATTTTCTGTTTTTTCTCCCTTAAGCTGCCTGGGATACGTTAATTCTTCAAAATTAATTAAATAGACTAGTTTGTGATTTGATGACAAAATGGTCCAGGAACATCCCTAAATCTGCAGCACATCTTATATAGAAAGCAGCTATTCATTTAAGTGAATTGCTAACTCAAAGGTATTTTTTAGGGATCTTTCTCTGATTGGTGCTTAGCCTCTGTTCCAGAAAATACATTATAAATTTAAATAATATTATTTATCATAACTAGGAATCATCTACTTACTAAAAGCTATTGTGTTACCCTGCATACTAGTTTCTGAATGCTTTGTCTGCATAGAAGTCTGTTCCATGTCAAATTAATTTAAGAAAAATTATACACTGTATCCTCCTTTTACCCTTACATATGTCATGAAGAACCCAGCTTTGAGGAAAACCTGCCTGACATCTCAACATTCCCAAAACTTGTCTTGTCCACAGAACCAGTGATTTGCTTTATTTGTTTCATTTGGATTTTATGCATTACACTTATCATTCCTTGAAACTGACTGAGAAATCCTGCTGAGATTAGAGGATTAGGCAAAACTGAATTTCTGAGAAATTGGGATGAATAGGAGAAATGTGCTTAGGAGATGAACAGCTTTTACCAAACACCATCAGTATTTCTTAAAGCAGATAAATAGTTCAAAAATAACTACTTAGCTTTTATTCTAAAACTGACAATACGAACTCTATTTTTAATTAACACTTTGGAAACCTTCTACTTTCCAATCGACCACAGTTAATTATTTACTGAAACTTCACCCTGATTTCCATTTTTGTTGCTGGCAATTTGCCATGACATGAAGTTCTCATTTCCTTCCAGGGTAGAGAAGAGGATTGGAAGAATTTTTTTTAACCTCTCAATTATACAAACTGGACTTGCCAAGATGGTTGTACTGAAAAGGTCATAAGTAAAATCATTTTCTAAAGTATTTTTATAAAATAATTTTTCTCAATTACCTGCTGGAACCAAAGTAATTAAGGACCTCAAAGGGGTCTTGAAAACATTCAACAGATATTTGGCATGTACCACCAATGAAACAATATCGTGTCAAAGTAAGACAAAAGAGGCTGAACAAAGATGAGAGATTCTTTTGCTAATGCACTGTATGAATCTGGCAAAAATGACCATGCTGTCTCTAAAACAACTTATTTTTCTCTAAGGTTAGAACCACTTTTATAGTAGTATTGGCTACTGTATGTAGATTTGCAATTATATGAAGAGAACTATATGTCATCTTTTTTTACTGGGTAACATTTTTGGTTAATGTACATGTCTCATTAATGAAAGAATGAAATAGGTGACTATGATAAAAGTGATATTATATATATATATATATATATATATATATATATATATATATATATATATATAGTAGTTGCAAAAGGAAGAAAGGGAAGGAAGGAAGGAAGGAAGGAAGGAAGGAAGGAAGGAAGGACGGAAGATGGAGAGGTAGGCAGGAAGGCTGGTAGTCAAAGAAACCAAGGGAATGAAGAAAGAG
Organism: Callospermophilus lateralis; assembly: GCF_048772815.1. Lineage (NCBI taxonomy): Eukaryota > Metazoa > Chordata > Mammalia > Rodentia > Sciuridae > Callospermophilus > Callospermophilus lateralis. The sequence continues at coordinate 2,158,801 of NW_027514380.1, forward strand.
GAACTTGGCCTGAGGGAAGGCAAAAGAATTTGAGGGTGACTCAAAGAAGCAAGTGTAGCATGGCCCAAGTGGAAGCAGAGACAGTGGCTGGATAATGTCAGTCTTTGGAGTCAAGTGAGCAATTTTGATTTTTGTGTCCTGATAGATGGAAATCAGTTAAGTGTTTTAACAGGGTAATACAAAATTATATTTGAATTTTTAAACAAAGATATGGACAAGTCTATAACCTATTAGTACTTTCTTAGTACTTACTTAGTATTAAGTTTTAAAGACTGATACTTTGTAGCTTATATGATATTAGATGAACTTAAATGATAATGGTAGAATTCATTTTGTCATTTTCCTCTTGTTTCCTTTTTTCAATTACTTTACCAATGAAAACTATTTTTTTAAATCAAAAATTACTTTCAACACCACCTATAAAAATATAGGGTAACCAATAACAGAATGACTTCTTCAATTCTAATTGCTAGGAGATAAATTAAAATCTCATTCAGGATAACTTGCATTATGTGTGTGAAATGTACATTGTAAAAGAAGAAATCAGATAATGAATCTTTTGTGCACTTTTTTTCCTCTAAAATGTAATATTTAACATGAAATTTTGCCTTATTTAATCAAATTATTCTCTGGACTCTAAACAGTAGAATGTTAAATTTCATGTGTTTCAAATGCTTTTCTCAGCAAAGAGATGACCAATGAGTAACTGAAACAATCTATTTCCTATTAGCCAGTGAATTGCTTCAATTGTTTTACTAATATTTTAGGATGAGAGATGGTTAAGTGAAATTCGGTATGTGCAAAGTATTCCATTAGAAGGCCATTTCTGTGCACACAAAGGAAAAACAGTAATTGAAGTTATTCTCTAGCAATCAGACCAAAATGTTTCCCTTCTATTTCTAAGGTAAAATTCTTGCATAGGCATTTTAGGAAGCAATTCTTTGCTAAACATTTTAAAAGTAAAATTGACACTGTGCATCTATAAAATAGGGTGTGTGAAATGATGCCCATTACTGATTGCCTATGGGCTAGAAGGTAGTGGATGGAGAACAGCTGGAGTAGTGTGGTGGAAGCCTGCAATCTCAGCTTATCCCAAAGCTGATGCAGGAGGATTGCAAGTTGGAGGCCAGCAAGGGCAATTTAGCAAGACTCTGTCTCAAAATAAAAAAAATAAGAAGGCTGGAATGTAGCTGAGTGGTAGAGCAGTGCTCTCTACCAAGGTTCAATCCCCAGCACTATGCACATCCATGTGCGCGCGCACACACACACACATACACACACACACACACACACCCTGAACAAAGACTGAGGTCATGAGTTCTCCCTGTAATATATCACAAAGAAAAGAGGCCATGAAAGTTCAGTGCTCATTCATTCTGAGTCAAGCACAGTGACCCATTTAACAGATAAACATTTTATTTTCTTAGCTAATAAGTTATATTTTCTTATATACCAGAAATTATATAAAGAAATCAGAAGTGTCTTCAATATCTTATTTTCAGATTAAAATTTTTTTCAATCCCAAGTGAAGGTATTTGCTACTATTTAACAGTATTACTGTGGTGTTCTATAAAATAACCTCTTTATGATTTCAATTTGTTTAAAAAATAAAGTCAATGTAAATTTTTAAATTTCCTGTAGATATTATCTATATTCATTTCCAGGGTTTTTCCCTTCTAATTTCTGACTTTCTATTTTATCCTTAAATTTATAAATTATATTCTAAGATAAAGTTAATTTGTCAATGAACACTGGATCCACTGGCACGCATCAATCCCTCAGTCTAACTAGAGAGATTTTATTTCCACACAAGCGTCAAAGAAAAGTGGTTCTAATATTCTAATCTGTTGGAAAATGGTGTTAGTAAAAGAAAGCTATACATTTTGTTTATTTTAATTTCAAATGTGCTTCTCTGCTTTCTTCATGTTTTCTTCCAACTCTGAAATAGAATCATGAATTCGTGGATGAACAAGTCTTTGAAGAAAGCTGGATGGAAGTTACCACCGTTAACCGTCCTTCAAGTCACAGCCCATCTCTCTCTTCACAACAAGGAGTCACCAGCACTTGCTCTTCACGTCAACACACAAAAAAACTTTCTGCATCCCAAATGCCAACGTATCTGGGAGTCATCGAGGCAGCGTGCAGGAGCTCAGCACGATTCTAATCCGGTGTGTGGACAGAACTCCTCTATCTAACAGGTACCTGGATGAACCTACTGGTTCACAGGCTCTGTCCCTGCTGTCACATTGCCACCTATTAGCAGGGAAGTCCCAGCTCCTAGGGCTGAGAAAGGGACAAAACTGTGCAGCAAGTAGGAGAAGGAGTCCACTGGCATATCCCTTGGGGTCAAAAATAGTAATTATGTCAGTATTCACAACAGGAAGAAGAAAAGATGACTAACAATGCTTTTATTGCTTCAACTCTACAATTTTTTGTTTGTTTGAGCAAGGACCTCTATACCCAGGAGCCCCATATGTAAACTCAAAGAGCCTGAAATGACAGTCAAAACTACTAAACAGACAAGTGAAACTGACATTGATATGATTGAAAGTTATTCAATAGTACCTAAAATATACTAACATATTCAATGTAACAGTAAAAATTAAAACTATGCCTACACAAATCTTTTATTAACCTATACTTTTGATCCAAAAGATATTTTTTGGCCACATCAAATACAAAAGTCAATCTGATATCAAAAAGATAAGTTAAATTCTAAAAGATAAGTTAAATTCTAAAATTGTTTACCAGTTAATTTATGGAAAATTTATGTGAAACTTTTACACTGACATTTTCCCTTTACTTTTCATTATTTACTATTTTTTTACCATAAATGTCTAATAAAAAGTAATACATTTAAATTATACATTAGAAAGATCAACTTCTGCCAAAATGTTTTTTACTTCATTCTTTTATTTGAAGAGCATATATTCTTAGAGTGACCCTCTATAAGTTCAGTCTTGCTTCTTTGTTGGCATTTAAGAAGCTATGTTGAGTTCTTCGCAGTCAGGGCTTGCTGGAGCTGCGGCGCCTGGGTAGGCTTCTGTGGTTGGGGTCGATTGGACCCTGTGCGGCCTTGGCCAACCGCCTTTCCAAGAAGCGCGGTTACTGTGTTGCGAGTTCTCGCCTAGAGAAGTGCGAGATCAAGACAGAGAGCCAGAGGCGACACGAAGAAAATCCCCTGACGCAGACTCGTCTCCACCTCTCCCTCTCCGCGTCCCGGGCACTGGGAACACATGTCTTTCATCACTGGAGACACCGAGGGACGAGTCACCCCCTCGAGATCAAGCGAAGAGCGGGCTCAATTTGGTCCCTCATATTCGGAATCCGGGAATCTTCCGCTGACCCCAGTGCTTCAGTCCACTTTTGAGACCGCAGAGCTTCACGACTCCTCTTCCTGCTCAACTTCCAGAGAGGGACCCTTTCGGGCTGGGGAGCTGATTTTAGCTGCGACTGGGAAAAGAGAAACACAATATAGAAAATTATTTAGGTTGAGCAATGTCCGGCACTTAAATAGTAGCTGGGGGTCAGTACCATACAGCGAGATCCTGGGGAAGTTCCCAGGCCAGGTACTGACGAGTTCCTGTGGTAAGAGTTTCATGCTGATGAGGCCGGCATTGGAAGATTATGTATTAATGATGAAAAGAGGGCCTGCCATCACATATCCAAAGGATATGAATATGATACTATCAATGATGGACATCAGCCCAGGTGATACTGTTTTGGAAGCTGGTTCGGGTTCTGGTGGAATGAGCTTGTTTTATCAAAAGCAGTTGGATTACAAGGACAAGTCATAAGTTTTGAGATACGGAAAGACCACCATTATCTAGCCAAGAAGAATTACAAGTACTGGCGTGATTCATGGAAATTAAGTCACATTGAAGAATGGCCAGACAATGTGAATTTTATTCATAAGGATATATCTGGAGCAACTGAAGATATCAAATCTTTAACATTTGATGCCGTAGCTTTGGATATGTTAAACCCTCAAGTTGCTTTGCCTGTTTTATATCCAAATCTTAAACAGGGTGGAATATGTGCTGTATATCTAGCAAACATCACACAGGTTATTGAACTTTTAGATGGAATTCGCATCTGTGAACTTTCTCTCTCATGTGAAAAGATAAGTGAAGTCATTGTCAGAGATTGGTTGGTTTGCCTTGCAAAACAGAAAAAATGGAATTTTAGTTAAAAAAGTAGAACCTAAAATCAACAAAGATTTACAATTACATATCCAAAAGGAAACTGGAGTTGAAAGTGAGATTTGTTTTCAAGAGAATGACCATGAAGGATCACATTCTGATTTTCCATATGGATCATTTCCCTATATTGCCAGACCTATACATTGGCAAGCTGGTCATACAGTTTTCTTGTCAAGTTGAGGAAGTTCCAACCACAACTTAACTGAGTATCCCAAACGATGTCAACCTATTTGAAGATGGGAAAATATCAAACTAGAACTTTAAGCTATAAATCACTACTTTCATAGATTAGTATTTTTAGCTGTTACTATGATTTGTATAACTTTTACATATAACTCTGAAAAATAACAAAAGCTAAAAAAAGATGTTAAAGTTTGCAAAACTGCTTAAATGTCCCATTTTGACATATGTCTTGCATTTAGTTTTTGTAGCTAATGATTCCAAGTTGCTTTAGATGAGCCATCTCATTCTTCACTTCCTGTAAACCACTCCATGGATTTGTCTGTTTTCATGAAGTTAGTGTTCTTTCCTTTCTTTGATTGATGGCCTTTGGCTACTGAAATAAAATGCATTTTAAGATAAAAAAAGAAGCTATGTTGAAAACCAAGATGAGATTCTGAATTCAGACTATGTTGATTTATAAAAATTGGACCACAATGTTAAAATTTAGGACAATGAAGAATTTTTGTCTTTAAGATATTTTACATCCATCATAAAACAAAGTAGAAAATGGTGACAGTTTTAAGAAGAAAATATTATGACATAAACATTTTAGCCATTTTCCATGAAAATAGTTTTAATTCCTGTTTATACTCTTCTTGATCCTTCTCCTTCCTCCTTCTCCCAAAGAGTATAACATACTGGTAAAGAATATCTTTTGAGAAAACCTTCAATTACTAAATGGGAACAGCTAACTTTTTTGGCTTCTTAAGATATGATCATCAATAAATTGAGGGCTAATTTGCATTATATACTTCAAAAAGACATAATAATGAAAGGAGATTGTGGACAAAGGAATTGAGAAATCACATGGCCTATCAAACTCTGAGTCTCTATCTTAAAGTTATTTTACTTTGCTCAGTTCAGGTTGTCCAGATCTTACCTGGTCCTTTTTCTTCCTTACATTTATAATGCAGTTTGTATGAGAAAGAGTTGATCTGGCTTTAAGAATTGTCTTTAATGTTAATGAACTGGTTAATGTTCAAGATAATATATATTAAGTTTTGATGTTTCATATTACGTTTTGATGTTTCATTTTTACATGATAATTTTCCTGAACATTTAAAATGCTACTTACAATCATTAAAATGTACATTTTTCAGCTTTATGATAAAAATTAAATAAATATCTTCTTTTCTTAAATCTATTTTTTTTCCTCATCAGCCGATCCAGCTTAAATGTCAAAATGGAAGACTGTGTTAAACTAAACTGTGAACAACCTTACGTGACTACAGCAATAATAAGCATCCCAACACCTCCAGTAACCACACCAGAAGCAGATGACAGGCCAGAGTCTCCCGAGTACTCAGGAGGAAATATTGTCAGGGTGTCTGCCTTATAAGACAATTGTATTCGGTTTAAGAGAATTTGAGCCCTGGCTGTGGAAAGAATCTCAATGTAGATGAAAGAAGAAAAATAAATAAATAAACGTTTTGCAGATTAAGACAGCAAAACAAGAAGGCTGATAGTGAAACAAAAATAATTCTTCCAAACTCGAGAATGTGAATAAAACCACCAATGACATTTCTAGACAGAGTTTGACCCGTTATATAGAGGAATATTCTGTGGCCCTTTGACTTTATGAATGAGCACAAAACAAATAAAATAAATCTTTGAACAAAATGTTCCAGTTGAATGCAAAACAAACAAAAAAAAAACACGGAAAACATTTTGATAAAAATGTTTCCTGTTAAAACCATGAACATTGGCTATAATGAAGATTATTACATATGGGAAAAAACTCATACAACACATTTGTATTGACTGAAGAAAACCATCATAATGCATGCTAGAATTCTTTGGAGCAGTGATCTCTGTTTCCTTATATTGTCTTCAGAATAGGCATGATAAATCATAATTGTATAAAGGGGAATTTCTGTGCACTTACAACAAGTGGATTTTTCCATGGTGGGCTGTGCAAATAAACTCCTTTTAGAACTGCAGCATTTCTCATGGGGATGCTCACTAGTAAATCTGAAGTGTTCAGATAGTTCAGTATTATCATTTAATCTTGCACCGCGTGACTGTTACAACTGCAATAATTCACTGCACACATGTTGTATCAGGAATCAGGTTTTTTTGGTGGTTGTACTTTCCAGATTATAGGTACAGTAAGAGCCACATCCATAGAAAAACTTCTGGTGTTGAAAGGTTTAGGTGACTTTTTAATCCCAAACTACCATGTCATCCATGTTTTTCAGTAGTATTCTTTGGTCCACTGTATTGCTGTGACCCAGTGCATTCTCTATTTCTAGGGTACCTTTGTATTGGGTTCATTATCATCAGAGAAACTAGCATTCACTGTAGTTCAAGTGACTTTCCTACTTTTGTATTCCCCAATAAATTATCTTCTAAGTAGATTGTCATCAATCCCCTTTTCAAAAGCTAGAGAAAAGGAGTTGACTTCTATGAATTATCTCTAATGTCTTTGCTGTTTATGGAAAAGCCCAGATACTAGATATATTGGGATGTGTTTCCTGAAGAGTTGACTGGGACTAATATTACAGGATCGACGATCTCAGAATCTTACTTGATGTATTATTTATTTTGCTTTAGATCTTGAATACATGTTGAGAATATCTAATATGAATTGGAATGCAGAGATAAACGGGAGTGCTTCATGTTGCAGTATTTGATGAAAACATTCGGCCAATGCCATTCATGAAGGTGGCACCAATTTATCTCAGAAAGGTCCTGGCAAGGTGCTGCATTCTCCACGAAATTGGGAGGACAGGAGCTTGATGATGCAAGACTGATTTCTGTGTACATTTAAGTGAAAAGTCTTTATAACTTTACACCCTTAAAATACATCAGCAGACGTGAATGTAAAAAAAGTTTTATGTCAAATAATGTTTTGTTCATTCCAAGCCACCCACCACTGTAAGGAATAAAGCTTAGTTTCTATACATGGAAAGAGTTAATAATTATTCCTCTATTATAGAGATATTCAAATGCTTATCATAACTTATAAAAATTAATTAATCCAATCATTTTTGAGTGAAGTCAGAAATTCTTACTTCCCATTTCTAGAATAGCTTCTAGAACCGTGCTGTGCACACAGTAGCTCTTAATAAACATTTGCTGAGTGAAAGTAAGATAAACTACTGTCTCATGGGAAGAATTGGCGTTATTCCTAGTATGTCTTTTAAAAAGCTACTAATCTTCCAGCAGTGTGAATATTAACAATTATATTGACACCTGCCTCTTGTCACTTCATGCTTCTAGAGCAAATATATAGTGAAACTTCTTTGATGGCATTTATTGAGAACCTTTTTAAAAACTAGACAAAGGAATTACAATCAGGAATACTTAATGTCTTTTGATTCCCAACAAGAAGTTCTATTTTCAAGTTCTTGGTGATATATCAAGGAAAATGCAGTTAGGTTATTTTAGTTGACAATTCTGCCTCCTCTTTTCATTTATCACTTATCCAAAATATTAATTTCTTTATATATTTGGAAAAGAAAAAACTTTTTGATGTTTTAGGTGATTTAAAAAATATACTGTGTTGGTGGTGAGTGACTATTGATGGCTGTGTTAAGTGCATCTGTATTGTAAGTGAAATGTAATTATTTCTGTGTGCCATATGGAGTAACTAAGGTCATTGTTTTGACAATTTTGTTTGAAGTTCATATATCTTATTTCAAAGGATAGCATAATACCTGCATTATGCTGGAAAAAAATAGACCTTTGGAGCATACTTAAATAAAACATGTGCATGCTTGAACAGGACAATGTGGTTGACTGTTGCCCTTTTTTCTTAGACTTTATTCCTTTACAAAATCTAAGATGCACAGCACTCATACCTGGGGGAAGCCTGTGACACGTATGGACTAGAACTCAACACTTAAACCTAGTCTGAACTGGTGGACACAGCAGCCTTACATCAACAATGGGAATGTAGGAAGAAACTTCAACAGAAAAATTAGGATCATTTAAGTAAGGCCAGTTCCTGAATCTTATAAACTTCTTCATTACTACCACTTGGATTGGGCAAAATAAACTCTGAGATGGGCATGGTGGCACATGCCTGTTATCCCAGTTGCTGAGGCATGAGGATCTCAAGTTCAATGCCAGCCTCAGGTAATTTATTGAGGCCCTAAGCAACTTACAGAGACCCTGTCTCAAAATAAAAAATAAAAAAAGGCCTGGGACTGCTAAGTAGTTAAGCACCCCTAGGTTTAATTCCTGCTACCAAAAATATAACGAAAGAAAATAAGTAAAAATATATGTATATATATAAGCTATGAGATAGTAGTTTTGATCAGAATTCCATTAAGTTTTCAAAAGATTTTTTTCCTATATATGAAAACAGAGATTTGTCTAGCTATATGTGTGAATATTTAATGTATATATATATATATATATATATATATATATATATTCTAAAAAAAGAATATAAGCTTATGAATATGTATGAATAATATATATTTATAGGCTTACATTCATTTTAATAATGTGCACATATTATTGATGGTTTCTTTTTAATACCCTGAGGAGAAAAAGAGCAAGAAAATGTTAAGTGTTTATTAGTAAAAGAAGGAAAAATACAAAGTAAATCTAAATCAGTTTAATAGGAACTGATTTAGCTAGTGCTGTGTATGATTTTTTGAGTGAATAGTTTCTGTATTTTCTTCTAAATTATTTTCCTTTATTGCCTTTGATTTATTGAGGTGTCAATACTGCATTAAAAAGGTCCAACACACCTGCCTGCTCCTTTAACTTAGTTACAACATTGGCTTGGAAATAGCCTCCAGGAGTGATATTAATCAATGCCAGCAACATTTCTCAAAAGAATATAAAGGGTTCTTGATGTCAGAGAGATGATCTGCAGAGTCTTGTTAACAAAAAAAAGCATGTTCTCTTGAATAGGATGTTATTAGGGTATTTGTTTTATTAACACACAAGTACAACATTGTTTATTGCATTGTATAAATATCATCAGAATTTTCAACACAATTTTGTAGGCACACCTAGTTATTTTTAAAATGAGGGTTTAAACTGATTTTACCTCACCTAATTGTGTTTGAGACAGTAAAACTTTATCCAAAGAGTTAATTTTTGAACAAGTTAGCCTAAGACAATTATAAAACTTATTTTGTTGTCAAAGGTTTTCTGTTTGAAATACTGTGGGATCCATGGCTTCTAATGGTTGGTTTGTCAAGTGGCCTTTACCCTCTTTTCTCCTCAACACTAATAATTTCTTTGGCAGGCGCCTCTTGTCCCTCACGATTTGTAACTGTGGTTTCTCTGTGGAAGTCCATTAGGTACCCACTGTGTATTCTACATGAAACTCCATTCATTGAATACTTGGGAGGGGCTAGATGTTGTGCTGATGCTAGAGAAACATAGATTAAGAAACCAGACCAGGCCAGGCACGGTGGCACAAGTCTGTAATCCCAGAGGCTCAGGAGGCCAAGGCAGGGGGATCGAGAGTTCAAAGCCAGCATCAGCAAAAGCGAGGTGCTAAGCAACTCAGTGAAACCTTGTCTCTAAATAAAATACAAAATATTGCTGGGGATGTGCCTCAGTAGTCGAGTGCCCCTGAGTTTAATCCCTGGCACCAAAAAAAGAAAAAAGAAACCAGACCAAACCTCCTCAAGGGATTACATGGAAGAATAGCTCAAAGTCCTCTCTGCTTCACCCTGCTACTCACACTCTTAGAAGGCAGTGTCCTTTCAGCCATAGTGACAGGCAGTCTTCTGCCTCAGTCTCCTGAAGACATCTCTTCAACAGGTGTTATAGGAGGACAGTGTTCTTCAAAGTGTTTTCTCAACTTTTTCCATCGTGCTATTCAAATCCTCTTTCTGGTAGCAATAGTTCTATTATTATGGGGGTGAGGAGACACCAAATGAATCTTGGAGGAAAAATAAGAAAGGAAAAACAAAATAAAACAAAAGATAAGAGAGGCAAAGCTTTACATGTAAGAGTCGAACATGTTTTTAAAAAATGAAAACAAAAACTAACCTTTACCAAGTATGCACTCCACAATTCCTACTGCAATGTGAGAGAAAGTGAAGAAAGCTGTTAAAATAGTTTTGCAGGAGTAACAATGCATCTGTGAATCCTAACATCATAAGCTCTATTGAAATATCTGAAAGAATGAGGCAACAAAATAGTACATCTGAGAAGAAAGGTAAGTTTCTTTCTTATCAGGAGCATTCACCACAAAGTAGGCTTTAGGGGTTTATGTCAATTCCAAAACATGGGAATGGTTGAAGGAGGGTATTGAATGAATGTGCTAAAGATCTACAGAGAGATTTGGAGCAACCCTGGGTGACAATGATAAACCTCTTGACAAGGGATACAAAGTAGGAGATTCTCATTGACAGGTAACCATTTTAAAATATGGTTTAAATCCTTTTAATTGCTTTCTTAGAGCTGTGAATATCAACTCCAAAAGTAGATTAACCTATTATCAATTTTTAATAATCATTCACTATTAGATTGCTCAGATATCTCTCAGACTCCCTGTACAACAGAGAACAGGACCCTAACACAGCAGAATAAGAAACTAGGGCTAAGAATCGATAAAAAGAAATACAAAGAATTGATGTTGAATGGACTGTGAATTGAATAAATGAACCTGTTTAACTTCCCAATCAGAAATACCTGCTTGGAGAGACAGAAGACTTTATAGACTTTGTATAAGAAGATATAAACAGGGATGGGGTTGCAGCTCAGTGGCAGAGCGCTTGCCTCACATTCGTGAGGCCCTGCGTTTGATCCTTAGCACCACATAAGAATAAATAAATAAAAGTAAAGATATTGTGTCCATCTACAATCAAAAAGGTATTAAGAATTTTTTAAAAAGAAGAAGATATAAACCTTTTAAAAGTAAAAATATCATGTACATCACAATTTTACATAGGACTCAATCTAAATTTATAATAGTGTCATCCTCAGTTAACCTGATAAGAAACCAATGTACAAACCATAGAATTAAAATCCTATTGCAGGCGGCGGCGGCGCGCCTCAGCCCAACATGGCGATGCAAAACATGGCGGCGCCACCACAGATCCCCGACACCCGGTGGGAGCTGGCAGAGCTTGTGAAGTGGAAGCAGGAGCTGGCGGAAACACTGGCAAACTTGGAGAGACAGATCTATGCTTTTGAAGGAAGCTACCTGGAAGAAACTCAGATGTATGCCAATATTATTCGTGGCTGGGATCGGTATCTGACCAACCAAAAAAACTCCAATGGCAAAAATGATAGAAGGAATCGGAAGTTTAAGGAAGCTGAGCGGCTCTTCAGTAAATCCTCAGTTACGTCGTCAGCTGCAGTAAGTGCACTGGCAGGAGTTCAGGACCAGCTCATTGAAAAGAGGGAGCCAGGAAGTGGGACAGAAAGTGATACTTCTCCAGACTTCCACAATCAGGAAAATGAGCCCAGCCAGGAGGACCCTGAGGATCTGGATGGATCTGTGCAGGGAGTGAAACCTCAGAAGGCTGCTTCTTCTACTTCCTCAGGGAGTCATCACAGCAGCCATAAAAAAACGGAAGAATAAAAACCGGCACAGGACTATTAGATTCATTAGTGCAGAAGCCTCCAGGCTGTAGAGCTCTGCTTCCCTTCTCCGACTTCATACAGATAAAGATAAACATCCCTCACCTGAGTGCGTGGCCATCCACCCCTGCTCTCCCAGACCCAGTGCCTGTGACTCTGAGTAGTTTGTTCTAAATGTTGTGACAAACATGTCATTTCTGTAAGACATCGCATCATTTGCTTTGTGTCATTTTTAGTAACAGAGCTGCAGGAAGACCAAGACATGGTTATAATCGCAGCAAGTTGTTAACTGTGCATTTCTCCCTTCTTAGAATGAACATTTTTTCCCAAACTGGCTACTGCCAGCCACATCCGTGATCCTGATGAGAAATATTCTCTGGTTTTCTTTTATGCTAAGTAGAACACAAATCACAATGATGTAGGCTGTAAATATCTGGCATTCTCTTAATTTGTTGTGTTTTATTTTCTGTTGTTATTTTACCATCTCATTTTCTTTGGGGATTTTTTGTAATGCCTTTGTACAGCTCATACCTTCCTGCCAACATATCTGGTAATCTATTTCATGCAGTTGCCAATATTCCAACTGAAAATAATGTGGCTTACCATAGTAAAATGGGAAACTTGGCTCTTTGTTTTCTTGCAGGAGGAAGGTAAAGAGTGTTTATTTTAAAATTACCTATCTCAAATCTTTGAGTTGAAAGCAGTTTCATGTTCAAGGAACAGGAAAAGCGGAAAAACACAAGTTAAAATCAGTTCTTTTAAAATAGATATTTTTATTCTTTTGTATAAATAAAATTTCACAGGCTTTGACTTCTCATGAAAAAAAAATCCTATTGCATCCTTTTCAGTATGCAGTTTCTTCAATACATTCACAGTGAGCACAAAATAATGATGATTAAAATAACCATGAAAAGGTAAAAACAATAATAATTCCTGCTAACTTTATTGGGTCTTAAATATATGCCAGACACCGTGATAATCACTTTACATGTACCATTCCATTTGTTAATTGTATTTCACATTTTCTTTGGAGAAAACTTGAACACTGAAATATAATGAGTCTGGATTTTCCTAATTTAGATAATAAAACATTTTAAATAAAATCCTGTATTTAGGTGATAGAATTCTATTGTATAAAAATGTTGATGCTATTGCTTCTTGGAGACTAGAACAGAAACTAAAGGAAATGTTGGGAGACCCAGAGGGAGGCTGGTTATAGTCGTAATCTAGTGGTTGCAAAGTTATTACAAAAGACAATCAGTTTGTCTTCCCATCGTGTCCATAATTTCTTTCTTACCTTGAAAAATGTACTAATAATTTCATGGTTAACTATTGGTAAGTTAAAATAAAATGGAAAACAACTAGGAAATATATTGCTGGGCTAATTGACAAAGATTTTTCCAACAGCTCCATCTTGGTACAGCATACACATTGAGTTTTTTTTTTTTTTTTTTTTTTTACAGCAACAGACAGAATTTTGTGTTAGAGTATCCACCCTGTCTCACTCCCCTATCTAAACAAAGCCTGCCAAAACCTTTCAAAGTTGATGGCCAGGGCTATAGTTTAAGCTTGTATATCTAATTGACTCACAGTTCAACTCCTAGAGGCTAATGATAACAGAACAGAAATGCTTTGGAATTAATGTCAGTAACCATAATTCCCGTCCTTCATTATCTTTTGTATCTATCTAAATTGTTGTAGGCAAACATTTCAGAAAGTGACAGCAAAATGTCTATTGGCATTTAATACCACATGCAAAATAAGGTTCAGAGAGATTCAAATTGGCAAAATAACTGCATAATTCAGTATTTCAAATTAATATGGTACAATTAAAGATATTCCTGGATTTTTTCATCCTCATAAAGAATTCCAAATTTTTTTCTGTCTGTCATTGATATTTTTTATTTGTACCCCCCAAAATAAAAAGCTTCAATAAAGGTGTAAATACCGACATTTGATTTATATGGAACTGTAGAAAATTTAATGTACCATTTAAAATGGTACTTGGGATATAACTACTTGCCATAAAACTTCTTCTTTGGGTTTCATAGTTTGCTTGTTTTATGCTCCAAAATAACTCTGCTTTATTAATAATATCTCTTTACCTTCCACTTCAGTCTTCCCCTTTCTAGGACTTGAATACTATATGTGTTATTCACTGAATTAATGTTATATACAAAAATTCTTTTACATGAAAAATTAAAGTGTAAAACACAAATGTATTACATACAGCTCATTATTGTCAAATCCTGATAATAAATTACAGAAGTTTTATAGTTTATTTAATTTTATATGATAAGTTCTAATTTTTAAGAATTATTATAAAATAATACAACTTCTCCAAATTGCCTCATGGAAGGATTAAAATCTGTTTTTCTGGGTGTTTTTATTCCCTCCCAAGCTAGGACTATATAGCTTGTAAATTAATTTAAAAATCACACCACACTATGAACAAGGAGCATGTTTTTATATAACAGACTGCTCCACTATCTAAAATGAAGTGCGCTTATTCATCCAAATGGGCAAGAGCTAACTAATGAGAGTGAGAAAGCCATGAGTGAGTGGAAGAACTGGAAACCAGATATCATTTGGGAGACATGAAGTTTGGAAGACCAGAAGAATTCAACATCATGTCAGTTTCTATAACTAGTTTACCTAGAATTCACTTTATTCGTAAAGACTATGAGAATATAATTATATTTTAATGCAATTATTTTCTGTTAGATATAAACTTGTGAGTTTTGAAGGGTTAACCAAAATTAATTCAGGGCATTCTCCCTATCATATACATCCCCAAATTATAAGTATTTCAACTTAAATTTATCCTGAATGCTAAAATGAGTATAATGAACTAAATTAGAAGAGTAAGAATAAGATCACAATTTTAAAAGTGAGGATATCTTCAGTTTCTGTGGAGTACTCCCCATTCTAATAAAATATTTTTATAATTATTCCTGACTGTAGTAAAAATTTAAACTCAAATGAGCTTTAGAATCACTAGCATTTGTGTTTAATTTGCCACATTTCTCTGTGTCTTCTCATAAATAAGAGGAAAATATATGCAATGCGCAAATGTATCCTAAAATCTCAGCCCTAACAAATGCTTTTTCTTAATATAAGAGAAAACCAAACAAACTAACTTAAACACACAGTGCATTTACAGGTAAAGCAATACAATAAAAACACAGTTCTTGGGTAATTTCTTCTATGTCCATTTGTGTTTGTAATCATAAATTGTCATACAACTTATGTAGATGTTTTGCAATTAAATATCTTTATCATATCTCTGTTATGGTGTGGTTATGTGTTGTCCCCCAAAATCTCATGTATGAGGCAACTCAAGGATGGTCCAAGGTGAAATGTTTAGATGATGAGAATTGTGACGTGATGAGGGCATTAATCCACTGATATGAATTAACTGGTAGGCAGGTAGGGTGTGACTAGAGAAGACAGGTCTCAGGGATGTGACTTGGCAGTTTACACTTTGTCCCTGGCAAGCAAAGCACTCTGCTTCTTCATTGCTATGTCCTGAGCTGCTGTCCTCTGCCACAGCCTTCTGCCATAATATCCTGCCTCATCTTGGGCTCAGAGCTATGGAACTGGCTGACCATGGACTTAACTTCTGAAACTATGAGCCCCAAATAAACTTGTCCTTCTCTACCTTGATTTTCTCTGGCTTTTTGGTCATGGTGATGCCAGATCTGACTAAAACCTCTCAAATCAAACTTAGGAGAGAAATTTTGAGATAAGATTGTCCACATGGATGTGCTCATATACACACACCACACACAGGTTTGAAGATAGGCAGAATGTGAAGTTCTATCTATCTTACCCCCTGTTGAAAACAAAGTTTGAAAGAAATCCAGAACAAAAATTTTTCTTTCCCAGTGATCACTAGAACTTCAAGTTGTTTTTTTCTTTTTGTTGATTGTAGAAAATTATAATGTAGAAATATATAGGTTTTTAAATAAATCTTCCTAAAGAAAATCATCAGAAGTAGCATTCTTGGCATTTCCATACAGCATTATCTGTTTCTAAAGCTTAAATACTATAGAATAACTGAACTCACACTAGCACAAGGAAGAAAAAGGTAAACTATGAGTTGGTGATTTGGGGCACTCACATGGGAAAGAGAAACTCATTGTTAATTCACTTACAAATTTATTGAAAACCTATGCTTCTTTAAGATACCTTAAGAAAAGCAACAGAGGGACTGGCATTGTGGTTCAGTGGCAGAGTGCTTGCCTAGCACATGCAGGTTGCTGGGTTTGATCCTCAGCATCACATATAAATAGGTAAGTAAAATAAAGTTATTGCATCCAACTACAACTGAAAAAAAACAACAGATAGATTTTTTCTCAAAATGCAATTTGTTTCTTAGGTAAATTTGTTTTAGACCTTAACATAACTGTGTCTGATGGGGATGTTGTGAAAAAACTATCTTCTTTTTTGATCATGACCTTAAAGGGGATACCAAGAATTTTAAATTCTTGTTTTCAATCTATATGTTTGAGCTTCTAATCTATTTTTCTGTTTCTCCAAAGGACTAAGCTGCTGACTTTGGCTTTGTAATTTATAAAGATCTCAGATGTATACAAACCCACATCTTCTGGTTCATACTAATCATTATACCTACCACATGAAGAACTGGGACACTCCAAGAAAAAGGAGGCAAAACTTTCTCACATGATGGCAATGCTCGGTGTACACTGTATATTTAACAGTGAGGTGCAACACAAGAACATTGCACAGCTTCCCCTAAGGGACAGCATAATGCCTGAAGCTTAAAATTACACAAATTCCAAGAGATTTTCTAAAAGCAAAGAGATCCTTTTTAAGGAATGACAATTGCATGGTACTTTGACTATGGTAAAAACAGTACACCAAAAGGTCACAATGAAATGCAAGCTGTGAAATAGGTGTATTCATTCATTTTTTTTTGTGAGTACATTGTACATTTCTGGCACTGAGCTAAGTGAATGATAGCAAGATCCAGTCTTCTGTGGTATTTGCAGTTTACTTATTGACATAGACTCTAAACAGGCAGAAATATAATTAAACAACCCAAGTTTAGAGCAAGATGCATTGTTTAGAGCAAGATGCAATTGACAAGAGACCCCTTAAACTTAATGAATCTCCAGAGAAATATTAATATTGAGAAAGAGGATGTCTGTGGTCTCTGAGTATTCTCCAGGGTGCTCTCTATTCTATTCCATGTAAACTGCCAATCAATCAGGATGGCTTGTGTAGACAAGAGCATGCCAGATACACCCCCTGGTGCACACACACACAAACAGAATTTACACAGACACATTCCCAGACATACACACTAATACAGTAATACACGCAGCATGCACATAACACACGTATACATGCAAACACCCACCAACACACACACATACACACACACACACACACACACACACACACACACAGTATATACTAATGGTGAAGATCAATGTGGGTGGAAAGTTGGCAAAGACAAGGGACAGGTAAAAGATTGTAAGTCTGCCCAAAGAGTTGAGACTTATTGCTCTAAGTGAAATAAAAAGCCACACGGAATTTTAAATGGCGGAGTAACATGAACTGACAACATTTTCACAATACCACCACTGCTGTAATGAAAAATAGTTACAGGAACTAGGAAGAAAGAAGAAAGAAATGGAGGAATAAAGAAGGAAAGGAGGGAGGAAGGGAGAAGAGGAAGGAGAGAAGCAGGAAGAAGGCTCTCTTTAGGCTATTACAGTAGTCCAGGTGAGAAAGAAAGGTAGGTTGGGCCAGAGTGGTGGCAGTGGAGGTGGAGAAAGTTTGGTAGATTTGAGCAAAATATTTATAAAGAAGTGCTGACAAGACTTGCTCAGGGATTAGATACGTAATAAGAAGAGTTTAAACATGTGGGTAGATTTACTAAAAATGAGAAGGCTGGGAAAGAAGTGGAAGGAACTGAGGGTTCTCTGTTAGCCATGGTACATTTTAAATTGATGCAGACTGTGTGGAGATGTCAAGGAGCAGCTGGATATATAAAATGGAAATTGAAAGGAGAGATCAGGGATGAAGATAGAAATATGAGAGTGATGGAGTAGAGATGGTATGTAAAGCACAGTTTGGGATGAAGTTGTAAGGTAAGAGTGTCCATAAAGTTGAGGCTGAGCAGCTGGAAACATCCAGCCTTCCAAGGCCCGCAGAGGAGGGGGAGCTGCAAAGAAAATAGAAGGAAGTATCAATGAAATAGCAAGAGAGCTTTTATCTGTTTTTATCAGTTTTACCAGCGTGTGAACCCTCTGAAAAGAAATAAATTCACTTTATGTGCTTTCTCTTGCAAACGCTGAGCATTTGGTCAAAGCAAGGTTGTAAAGCCATGTCCACAAATTCTTGGATATGCTTTCATCCAAGAAATGCAGCCCAATTTCCTTTCCATTGTATGTGGGTTACATTTAATGACTCACTTATAACTCACTGGATATGGCAGTAGAATGAAGCATTACTCTAGATTCCATTATAAAAAGACTGCATCTTTCATCTCAGAAGATCTTCCTTGCTCTGTCTTGCTCTCCAGTATCATTTGCTCTGAGGGGAGCAAGGTACTCTACAGAGAAATATTCTGTGTAGAGAAGAGTTGAGGGTTCTAACAGCCAAGATCAACTTTCTCACCATGTGAGTGAACTAACCCTGAAGGGGATCTGTTAGGCTCTCGATGACCACAGCCCCATTCAAAATGTTCCCTACACCTTCCTTACAATCCTGAGTCAGAGCCTTCCAGTCAAATGGCTGTCAGAAAGTTTGAGATAATGTGTGTTGTTTGATGCTTTTAAGTTTTGGGGGTGATATGTTAGGAAGCAGTAGATGATGAATTTATCAATATAACAAAAACAGAAAATGTCATGTAACTTTGTATGAAAAGCCTTCCCCACTCTACTTATTGCTTTATTCCTAAAAGAAAAAAATCTGGCTATATATTAAGAGAGACTGGTATTGATATGACTATTTTCTATACAAAATGAGAGCTTTTGGTATGGATACATATGTGGTTAATATCTTCCACAATCAGCTACTTTAGTCAAAGCAGACAACCTTTGTTAGTTTTATGGTAATGAAACAACCACCACTAGAAGTCATTTCTAATGATTTATTAAATTGATAAAAAATTACAAGAGAGGATTACCTTAGATTTTCCCCCTTGCTCCCTGGAATTATAAGGTTAAGACCAAGGGAACATGTAGAGAAAAAGAATAAAGAATCTATGAAGTGTCAAGGAGAGGTACTGGAGGCCAGGCTCTATTACCTGGCTGTGAGACCTTGGAACTGTATCCATCCTGTTAAGCCTTGGCATCTGCACCCGATGATGAAGTTCTACATTGCATGTGAATTAGAGGGTTAAATAAAAACAGGCCTCGTTGAAGCCCTTTGAACTTCCAAAGCTTTAGGACCATCACCCAGGTTGTCTTGGTCCATTTCTTCCCTTATGGAACCTGGAAGGGAAAAGTGGGTGGAGCCCAATAGTTCAGTTTGAGGAGAGAATGCATTTACTCAGGCATTCCTAAATGTCCCCTTTTCAAATTACTGTCATACTGTATGAACTCAGCGCATCTGATTCCAAACCACACAATACTACCTAGGTATCTCCATCTAGCTGATTTGCCTGATCAGTTATTCTTCTATTATTATTAATAATATAAGTGATTATTAAGAGCTGCACCTTTCTCCTCTTTGATGATTCTTGGTTTAAACTCTTTCTGAAGTAAAGATACAGAAAATCCCATAGAATATATGAACCCGAATCAGGATAGCTAGCATTTTTAACTTTAGTAGCTCCTCCTCTCATTTCACTCTATTGCAACCACTGAAAAGGACAATACTAATCACAGCTGCCAGTGTAAGATGATCAAGGTAGAGGTGACTTTTTGACATAGAACTCATGCTTTGAGAAACCCTTTGCAAGTGAAAACTGTTAAACAAAACATATGTGCTTAATATTAGTTATTGAGGTAACTTTAATGGTAGACTGTAGTTTTTCCATTCTTGTGCTTCTTCCCCTCCCTACTTTTAGTATATGTTAGGAAGAAGGAAACTCAGGAATCTGCAGGTTTCCAGAAAGAGCTGATTAAAATTATCAGGCTGGCCTAACTAGTCATCAAAAAACCCACATAATAAGGATCTATTAATAAATAATTAATTGAGAAACAAATTTTATTTATTTGTTTTCATTTCCCTTTGTTTTTATCTTCCTAGAAATTTGTGTTTCTGTGTGTGTGTGTGTGTGTGTGTGTGTGTGTGTGTGTGTGTGTTTGTGTGTGTGTTTGTTTGTTTTGGTGGAAATCAAACTCAGGGTCTCACTCATTTTACTCAAATGGTGTATCACTGAGCTACACTCAGTGGTAAATCACCTTTTTTAAAAAACAATCTTTGCAAGGGTATTTATTTTTAAAATGACTTTTTCAAATTTCAGCAAATTTTGTAATATGATCCATATTATGAGCATATTTACTTACAACTGTTAGATTCATCAATTGTTTAAGATCATAAAATATTTTAATATGAAATATTTTGAAAACATAGAAAAGTCAAAGAATAAACAAACATTTGTGTTCACACCATCAAGATCCAACAAATGTTACTGCCTTTGTTTCAGATGTCTATTATTTTCAGAAATGAAGAATCATAATTATAACCAAAGATTTTCTGATCCCAGTTTCCCATTCTCCCTTTTGCACACTTTGTCCTGAAATTTCTATGTTATAATTTTCATGTATGTCTTATTATTTTTTCTATGCACGTATGTATACAAATTGAATAAAGTTGAATTTCAGAACATCTTTGGTATATTATAGATGAAGGGATTTAAAGACTTGGGGAAATAGAAATCTGGAGTGAGATAATCATGTAGACTGAAGAAAAAATATACACTTAAAAATTAAATTCTCACTCCCTGTGGAAGACCTTATCTCTGGGCACTAAATTTGGGGCTTTCAATCCCCACACTTTTTCAAACTACAGAAAATTTGAGAAACCAAACAATTCTTAGTGGGCACTGTCAGGGTACCCTACACTTTACCTCAATGTGGTTGAAGTAAGCATTAGTCTTACAAGTGAGGGCCTCGGTACCACACACCACCCTATTTCAGATGCCAGTCACCAGGCCCAGGATGTGTCACATGCTTATAAATCAGGGTTACCCACAATGCCCTCCTATGGCTTATAGAATTCAGGTAAACACTTTCCTTCTGTTTAATTGTTTATTATAAAGGGTCTCACAAATGACATAGATGTTCAGCTGGATGGAAGACTCGGAGGGCAAGATATGGGAGAAGGGCAGAGCTCCCATGCCTTGTCTCAGTGCACACCCTCCAGGCACCTTAAATATTCAGCAATCCAGAGGCTCCCGCAACTCAATACTTGGGCATTTCTATGGAGGCTTTCTTATGTAGGAATAATTGATTAAGTCATCAAGTGATGTTGATGAACTCAGCTTTCAGCCTTGTGCCCTCCCCTGGAGGATACAGAGAGGTAAGAGAGAAACTGCCAATTCTGATCACATGGTTACGTTCCCTGACAACCAGCCTCCCATCTAGGTATCCAGGAGCCCTTGGCTCTTAGTCATCTCAATAGCATACAAAAAGAAAACACTTCGACGATGTCAAGGATTTGAGGAGTTATATGCCCGGAACCAGGGCCAAGACCAACTATTAGAACAAAAGATTCTTCTAGTGTCTCTATCTACGAGGGTATTAGGAGCTCTGTCTCAGGAACTAGGGGCCAAGACTAATATATATTTCTTATCAAAGTTACCCACTTACCCACCCTTGTGTATGCCCAGAGAACACTCTTTTCAGCAGTACATTGAGAAATTTACTTGAGAGGAAAGAGCCAACATCTTAGAAAAGCTCAATGTATTTCAGGGCAGTAATGATACTTAGAGATCATTCCTTCAAAATGGGCTCAGTGATTTCCCAATTATCAGGGAGAGCTAGAGGTGATTATCAGAATAGGCAGCATGACTAGAGCACTAACCAAAATAGCTCTATCCACAGATATAACTACTAGCAGTTAATTAATTATGGTATTTCTAGATATTTGGACTATCATATTTTTTAAAAAAGCAAGAAACTTTCTTGTGAGCAGTCTTAACTTATCAATACAGTAGAGAATCACAACTTACTCAGTTCCATGAATTGAGCCACTTCACAGACAAGAGATCCTCAATGAAAGGTAGACCAGATAGCCTCAAGAATATCTCCAACACACTACCACAATAAGGACATTTAAGTCTTATTCTTTGAATTCCAGTGAAAGTCATTATCTCATGTAGCTGTGTACAGAATATGGAAAATGGATTCTTCACAGATGATTAGACTAACTTGGAGCTTAACACAACTTTCCATAGTTCCCATGGCAGGATGGTTTCAGTATGGTCCTGAGAGTGGGTGTGTGGTCCTGAGAAAGTAATAGCTCTATGTTATAAGGCAGAGGGAGTAAGAGTCACTCTTGCAGTAGACTTAGGGGGTTTATAAACACACCTATGATTAGCTAAGAGGTCTGTGGATGCAAACACTACATTCAACAATGGGAAGCAAACCCACTTTATCTCTTAGATCTATGGAGTAAGGGCAGTTAGGTATGAACTTCCAAGTGAAAGTTTCTATATCAGCCCCTCCATTTAAAAATTACAAAATCAAAATAATACTTCAGAGATCAAATTTGAAAAAGTAGAAATATGTCATCTCTCCATTTAACTATGTAACTATGCCACAAAAGATAAATCTTGGCCTGGGGATGTGGCTCAAGTGGTAGTGCGCTCGCCTGGCATGCGTGCGGCCTGGGTTCAATCCTCATCACCACATACAAACAAAGATGTTGTGTCTGCCAAAAATAAATACTAAAAATTTCTCTCTCTCTCTCTCTCTCTCTTTAAAAAAAGAGATCTTACAGAATTATGCAGATTAATATAAATTTAATCACCTATAAGTAAGTGATGTTGCCTTGCACATTTATTCAAGATATTATCTCCTGCTAAAAGCCTGGTATGCCCACTATTAAATTTGGCAAATGCCTTTTCTCAAGACCACATAAAAATTTGCTTTATATGTCAGAGAATGTTTTGGGGGTTCCCTCTATCAACTCAGGGATTTTGCCAAGTCTGGTTCTTTGTCATAACCAAATTCCAGGAATGTGGATCATCTAACCAGCCAACAACTGGGATGTTAGGCCACTGTTCTGGTAACATCATTGTAGTTGCATCTGGAGTTAAATGTGTAGGAATATCAGTACACTACAACTGAACCCCTGCAAGTTGTCATTCACCATGATAAATATTATACCTTTCATTCAATGTACATTCTCCTTTTCTCTATTTTGTCCCTTTACTTGAATAAAATTATCTCTGGCCTCACAGTTTGACTCATTTGCCTTGCTTTACAGGATCTGCTCCTTTTTCCCCTTAAGTTTCTGGTCATTTCTCTTCTATGTCTTTTACTGGTTTAACTTACTCTCCAACACTCACTCTCTCTCTCTCTCTATCTCTCTCTCTCTCTCTCTCTCTCTCTCTCTCTCTCTCTCACACACACACACACACACACACACACACACACACACTGTCTCAGTCATTATTCATATCATGTTCACATGGAAGATGCTTTAGTCTCAGGATTCAAGAACATTGCACATTAGGAATTTTTTGTAGAATGGGGTTCAGTACAAGAAATTATAAGAGTACATGCCTATAGGACGTCTGGAAGCAAAAGTTAGTCTAGAAGATAGAGTGTAAAAATTAGAGCTCCCAGCAGGGAAGACAGCAGTGAGAACTCAAGACTGTAGCTGCCCAGGGAGAAGTAAGTACTTAGCCTTCTGAACTCCATGAAAGGGCCTCCTGTTA
Organism: Callospermophilus lateralis; assembly: GCF_048772815.1. Classification (NCBI taxonomy): domain Eukaryota; kingdom Metazoa; phylum Chordata; class Mammalia; order Rodentia; family Sciuridae; genus Callospermophilus; species Callospermophilus lateralis. Next base: position 2,182,597 of record NW_027514380.1, read on the forward strand.
GAACAATATATCCTGAAATCACACAAGGAAAAAATCTGAAAAATTGGATTCCAGCTTTCTTTCCTATGAAACATAACAGAATGAGGTGATAGACAGGAACACTGGTGAGATAACAAAAGACAACCCAATTGACCCTGAGGATATAAACCCACTACCATAGAAACCTAAGCCTCTATCTTCAAAAACTGAATTATCCTGTCTCGGTCAAAATGTTATCCAATGTTAACCCAAACCAAAATATCCCCTCCCAACTTTTCTTCTGTCAATAGGGCTGTGTTGCCTGAATCTTCATCATACATTTATTCATTTGTTTGTTTGTTTAGGCATAGAAGCAAGAACTTAGAGGGCTTTTCCCCTGAGCTACATCCCTAGCCCTTTTTATTTACTTTTTATTTTGAGACAGCATCTGGCTAAGTTGCTCAGGCTAGCCACAAATTTGTAATACTTCTTCATCGGCCTTTTGAGTCACTGAGATTACAGGGGTGTACCACCAGAGCTGTTGTCTTTGACTTTTAAATCACTGAGTCAAACTTGATTCTTTCTTCTTCATAAACTGCAAGCCTCTGGGTGTCCTACTTTGTTGTTTGGCTTCTTCCTTCTCAATAATACTGCCTCCATAACAGGTCAAGTTATGATTATCAAATTTGGGTTTTCTATATTTAGATGAATAGCTGGGTATGGTGGTACACACCTATAATCTCAGTGACTTAGGAGGCTGAGGAAGGAAAGTTTCAAGTTCAGGGACAGCCTCAGCAAATTAATGAGGCCCTAATCAACTTAGTGAGAAAGTATCCCAAAATACAAAAGGACAGGGTATGTAGCTCATGGTAAAGTGCCACTGGGTTCAATCCCCAGGAACCTCCTTCCCCAACAAAATCTATCCAAAATGTTGAAGTAACTTATACAATGTTATAGAACTGGGTGAGTGGCAGATTAATTGCAGAAGTTAACAGATTCCTCGATCTCGTTCTGAAAATTTTCTTCCCATGTCATATATTTTTTTTTGTTTATTTTTCTTCATAGTACTAGGAATTGAAACATAAAGACCTCTACGAGCCCTTTATGTTTTTATTTTGAGAGAGTGTCACTAAATTGTTGAGGCTAGACTCCAACTTGAATCCTCTTGCCTCAGCCTCTGAGTAGCTGAAATTACAGGCATGAAAATTGTGCCTGGCTTCTTCTTACTTTTAACCTCTCTCTATATATATATTTAGGATAAAATCTAGACTAAAAATGATTTTGTGTTTTGGAAAATGATGTCTAGTATGGATGGATAAGGAATTTAGGAATATGATAATTTCACTAAAACAAAAAATAGATTGCTACAGAAAGTTCACTACAGAATGCCTGGTAGATACTTCTCTCATGAACACAAATGGTAATGGTGATCACAATGGTGCTGGGAGATCTCCCATCATGTCCACCATACTCACCTTGGGACCACTCATTCTTCAATTATTGACAAGTCCCAAATCCCCAACTTTTTTTTTCTAAAAGTGATTTTATTCCAGGGAACCATTTAAATTCTACTAAGTTGGAATATTTGTCACTGAAGCCTGTATATAAAAACTTTATTTATTTCTTTTATTGATTGTTCAAAACATTACAGAGCTTTTGACATATCATATTTCATATATTAGATTCAAGTGGGTTATGAACTCCCACTTTTATCCCAAATACAGATTGCAGAATTACATCGGTTACACATCCACATTTTACATAATGCCATATTAGTGACTGTTGTATTCTGCTACCTTTCCTATCCTCAACTATCCCCACTCCCCTCCCCTCCCATCTTCTCTCTCTACCCCATCTACTGTAATTTATTTCCCTCCTTCTTTATTTTCCCATTCCCCTCACAACCTCTTATATGTAATTTTGTATAATAATGAGGGTCTCCTTCCATTTCCATGCAATTTCCCTTCTCTCTCCCTTTCCCTCCCACCTCATGTCTCTGTTTAATGTTAATCTTTTCTTCCTGCTCTTCCTCCCTGCTCTGTTCTTAGTTGCTCTCATTATATCAAAGAAGACATTTGGCATTTGTTTTTTAGAGATTGGCTAGCTTCACTTAGCATAATCTGCTCTAGTGTCATCCATTTCCCTGCAAATTCCATGATTTTGTCATTTTTTAGTGCTGCGTAATACTCCATGGTGTATAAATGCCACATTTTTTTTGTCCATTCATCTATTGAAGGGCATCTGGGTTGGTTCCACAGTCTAGCTATTGTGAATTGTGCTGCTATGAACAATGATGTGGCAGTATCCCTGTAGTATGCTCTTTTAAGGTCTTCAGGGATAGTCTGAGAAGGGCAATAGGTGGGTCAAATGGTGGTTCCATTCCCAGCTTTCCCAGGAATCTCCATACTGATTTCCAAATTGGCTGCACCAATTTGTAGTCCCACCAGCAATGTACAAGAGTAGCCTTTTCCCCACATCCTCACCAGCACTTGTTGTTGTCTGACTTCAGAATGGCTGCCAATCTTACTGGAGTGAGATGGTATCTTAGGGTGGTTTTGATTTTCATTTCTCTGACTGCTAGAGAGGGTGAGCATTTTTTCATGTACTTCTTGATTGATTGTATGTCCTCCTCTGAGAAGTGTCTGTTCAGGTCCTTGGCCCATTTGTTGATTGGATTATTTGTTAATTTATTGTCTAATTTTTTGAGTTCTTTGTATACTCTGGATATTAGGGCTCTATCTGAAGTGTGAGGAGTAAAAATTTGTTCCCATGATGTAGGCTCCCTATTTACCTCTCTTATTGTTTCTCTTCCTGAGAAAAAACTTTTTAGTTTAAGTAAGTCCCATTTGTTGATTCTTGTTATTAACTCTTGTGCTATGGGTGTCCTATTAAGGAATTTGGAGCCCAACCCCACAATATGTAGATCGGAGCCAACTATTTCTTCTATCAGATGCAGAGTCTCTGATTTGATATCAAGCTCCTTGATCTATTTGAGTTAACTTTTGTGCATGGCAAGAGGAGGGACTTCAGTTTCATTTTGTTGCATATGGATTTCCAGTTTTCCCAACACCATTTGTTGAAGATACTATCCTTCCTCCATTGCATGCTTTTAGCCCCTTTATCAAATATAAGATAGTTGTAACTTTGTGGATTAGTCTCTGTGTCCTCTATTCTGTACCATGGGTCAACCTGCCTGTTTTGGTACCAGTACCATGCTCTTTTTGTTACTATTGCTCTGTAATATAGTTTGAAATCTGGTATCGCTATACCACCTGATTCACACTTCCTGCTTAGAATTGTTTTTGCTCTTCTGGGTCTTTTATTTTTCCATATGAATTTTATGATTGCTTTATCTATTTCTACAAGAAATTCCATTGGAATTTTGATTGGCATTGCATTAAACCTATAGAGAACTTTTGGTAATATCACCATTTTGATGATGCTAGTTCTGCCTATCCATTAACAAGGTATATTTTTCCATCTTCTAAGATCTTCTTCTACTTTTCTTTTTAGGGTTCTGTAGTTTCAATTGTATAAATCTTTCACCTCTTTTGTTAGGTTGATTCCCAAGTATTTCATTTTTTTTTGAGGATATTGTAATTGGAGTGTTTTTTCTCATTTCCATTTCAGAAGTTTTGTCGCTGATATACAGAAATGCCTTTGATTCATGCGTGTTGATTTTATATCCTGTCACTTTGCTGAATTCATTTATTAGTTCTAGTAATTTTTTTGTAGACCCTTTTTGGTCTTCTAGGTATAGAATCATGTCATCTGCAAATAGTGATAATTTAAGTTCTTCTTTTCCTATTTTTATGCCTTTAATTTCTTTTGTCTGTCTAATTGCTCTGGCCAGTGTTTCGAGAACTATATTGAATAGAAGTGGTGATAGAGGTCATCCCTGTCTTGTTCCAGATTTTAGAGGGAATGCTTTCAATTTTTCTCCATTCAGAATGACGCTAGCCTGAGGCTTAGCACAGATAGCTTTTACAATGTTGAGGTTAGTTCCTGTTATCCCTAGTTTTTCTAATGTTTTGAACATAAAGGGATGCTGTAGTTTGTCAAATCCTTTTTCTGTGTCTATCGAGATGATCATATGGTTCTTATCTTTAAGTCTATTGATGTGGTAAATAACACTTATTGATTTCCGCATATTGATCCATCCTTGTATGCCAGCGATGAATCCTACTTGATCATGGTGCACATTTTTTTTGATGTGATTTGTATCCGATTCACCAGAATTTTATTGAGGATTTTTGCATCTAGGTTCATTAGAGATATTGGTCTATAGTTTTCTTTCTTTGAGGTGTCTTTTTCTGGTTTCAGAATCAGGATGATGTTGGCCTCATAGAATGAATTTGGAAGAGCTCCCTCTTTTTCTATTTCCTGAAATAAATTGAAAAGTATTGGTATTAATTCTTCATTAAAGGTTTTGTAAAACTCCGCTGTATACCCATCTGGTCACGGGCTTTTCTTGGTTGGTAGTCTTTTGATTGCTTCTTCTATTTCATCCATTGATATTGGTCAGTTCAAATTGTGTGTATCCTCCTGACTCAGTCTGGGCAAATCATATGACTTAAGAAATTTATCAATGTCTTCACTATCTTCTATTTTATTGGAATATAGGTTTTCAAAATAATTTCTAATTGTCTTCTGTATTTCTGTAGCATCTGTTGTGATATTGTATTTTTCATCCCATATGTTAGTAATTTGAGTTTTCTCTCTTCTTCTCTTCATTAGCTTGGCTAAGGTTCTGTTGATCTTTTTATTTAATTATTAATTATTTCATTCAACAGGTTGTTCATTCCCTTGGTTTGAACCTCTATACCAGGTGACCAATGCAATGGGGGGTCCTGACTGGCTCTCTCAAGCCCCATTTCAATCCTGTGGCCACTGCCTATGAAGGCTCGGTTGGCGTTTACCTCCGTGGGTGCAGAAGGGCCAACCAGTTGTTTCAGCGGGGTTGTTTAGTGCTGAGTCACAGCAGTTTGTCTGTGAGAAGCAGGTGAACAGGAGCTTGAATTCAGCGGATCCGGGCTCGGTGTGTGTTCTGAGAGGCCCAGACTGTTTGCCCCAGATCCACGTCAGCTCAGCAATGCCTAGTGATGTTGAACAAACAGCATTTAGATGGTTTATGACTCCCTATGCCCGCACAGCTGAAGAAGTCAGAGACTTGATCTCTCCGCGCCTGCCGCCATGTTGGATCTCCCTATAAAAACTTTAAATAAGACATTATGTGCGTCAAATGGAAAATAAGACATAAGGACTATTAACTTGGGGTTATTATAAATAATAACAAGAGGCAAAATGGATGAAAGGACAAGACAAAAGAGTGTTCCATTTTAAGATTATCCTTCTGGTATGTCTATTTGACAGAGCAGATAGTGAAGAGATCACAAGGAGTTTGTATCTGCTGGGGGAGGAAGGATTATTGATATAAGACAAAAATTGCCAATTGTTGCTATACATACAAATCAAAGATTCATTAAAAAACTCCTTAAAATCTAACCAAGACTCCACACAAAGATACCGGCATACTATTAGCTTTTGAAAAATCTTTTCTATCATTCCAAACATATGAAATAAAAGTAACAGCAGAAAAAAATGTGGCAATCTAAATTATATGAATATTAAAAAATACAGTGAAGTAAATGTGAAACTAAATTAATATGAAGTTTATATTACTTGGTAGAGATCATGATTTATAAATATTATGTATTATCAGATGATGGCTTAAGGAAGAAAGTATTCACTGAAATGTTTAGATTTATACCAATCCATTTAACTGGAAAATTGCATGAGTCATATCTATATTTGATAGGAATGTTATGCTACTATAGAGTAATAAAGATATAAAATTATTTTTTTCAAAAACACGTAAACTCACTGAACTAACATTATAATAGATATTTAATATTCTAATAATTTAAATAGAGATAAATTAGAATTTTAACCAAACTTACAAATCAGATAAAAATTTATGGGATATCCTTTTATGAACAACATTAGAAATGTTGACTAGGAAGTTGTCATCTGGTAGACACATCTATTTAAACAAATGTGCAACAATCCACATTTATATCTCTTCTTTCAGTTCTATCTCAATAATGACAGCATGAAGTTTACTAGCCAGTTTCCATCTGAAATGATGGAGACATTAAGTTTGGGAATTCTTTAGAAGCATCCATCCCAATTGTGCTACATAAGATTATTGTACAATTTTGTAGGTGGAGCTGTGAGGTAATAATGTCTGCCTTCCCAGGCCTTCCCAGCTGTGTTCAAGAACTAGTCTGCTAAGCATGGTAAAATATGTTTAGAGAAAAAAAGTATGTTCATTCTATTTTGTAAAACTGTATTAAACAAATTTATTAGGAGTTTTCAAGGAAATTTCTTGAGCAAACGAAGCATTAAGTGAATAGATACATATTAATATGGCTTTGTGGAAATTATCCTTCTAAGAGTTTTGTTTTTCTAGTTTCACCATGAATTCCTTCCAAGTGACAACTATTCAGTCCCCATAATACCTAGTAATGAGTTTCATAAGTCATTTTTAAAGGGTCATTAATATATTATCAAGCATTTATCAAATCATACAAACATTCCAGATGTCTATGTGTTTAAAACCACAACAATAAGAGAATGTCATAGAGGTGTTTTGTGAGCCTACTAGACAAATAGGACTCATTTATGTTAACTAATAAATGTAACTGTCCAGTTCCAAAAAATTGGACCTGCTCCAGACCATTTTTCTCTCCATATCTGAGGGTTTCACTGAGGGCTTTTTGAATGATTGCAGGTGTTAAATTTTGATAGGCACATACATCTCTGGATTTTTCAAGATTGTAAAAGAATAGAAGCCCATCTTTCCTGTTTTTCCATTTACAAATAAAAAATTTTAAACAATTATTTGAAAATCATGTATAGATTGTAAAGATATTAATTTTTACCCATTGCACAATTTTCTTTCTTCTAAACAATCTCCATTAAGAAGGCTAAATGTACATTTAGAAGGGGATGTACATTAAAAACATTTGTTCATGAATATCCCCACTACCTTCTTCCAATAGTCAACAACTAGTTGCAAGCATTCTAGATAACACATTTGAAAAAGCAGTTAATATGGCATTCCGACCTTGCATAACTTAGTATAATCTTATTATTTAGATATATTTGTGAGCAAACATATGCATTTCATCAAAGGTTCTGAAAATCAAACTATAACCCCTAGAAGTCAGTGATTGCATGCAAAATACAAATTTCAAAATAATATTTTTGATCAATATTTTTTTGACTAATTTGCCCTTGCTTCAAATTTCTCAATCTTAGCTTAAAAATTACCCTGATTTTAAAGAAAATTCAATGAACTGATTGACCTATGATTTGTAAGAAAATTTCCTTTAAAGTGTTTGATTTTTCTTCCTGGTACATTTTTCTTGCAATAAACCATAGGAATACTTATTTCTATCATCTCCTATTTCTACTTTATACATGCAGGTATGTGGTTATGTGTGTATATATGTATGCACAGACATAAATCATAAATATATAAAATAGTTGACAAACAGAAAGAGATTAATTTAGGGCCATGACAGAAAAATACTACTAGTCAAACTTAGGCTTTAACTCACTGCTTTAAACTCATTAAAATTCTTTCTTATGTAATTATTATTGCTAGTTATTATCTATAATCTTCAGATTATGCTAATCATTAGAAAAAACTTAGTTGTGAATATATATATATATATACTCCCTACCCCCCCACACACATATAATTTATTTCTTTGTTTCCTATTGAAATTCAATGAGAAAATATAAGCCTACTCTAATTTTCTTGCATTTCTACATTGCATCAACTTAGGTGAGAAGTCTGAGTAAATGCGGGACTCTATTTTAACAAACTTGGAAGACATCAAATTTGCTTCATTGTATTTTAATTTCATTGTAAATAGAAATCCATTATGCAGTGTACAAATGGGGATAGCACTAAGAGATTCATCTCAAGACTGCCCTAGGAGCACCTCTCCTCCCACCTAATTTTCCTAATTACTTTGCCTTCAATCTTTTACCCATCAGCCATCCTGCAGTAAAGCACTCCTTCCTACCCTCCCCAGTCATCCACTCCTCTCCCAGAACACTTAGGCTACCTAAGTTAACAAACACTTCCTGGAAAACTTGTCAAATTTTAAAAATAATAACACCTTCGTCTTCATAGAAATAGAACTTAGTGGGGGTAGGACTTAATGCAATAGTTGATGTGCAGAATTTTTCATTTAATAGAGTTTGTAATCACCATATGAGTAATGCTTTGGGATAAGTGCATAGAAACATTATTTATAGAAATAAAAAAATGAAATCTTTTCTAAATGTGAGTCTATGATTTCCCTTTCATCAGTAAGTCACTAAACTCACATGACATGTTTTTATTCCTTTAATTGCTAATGTAATATTAAATAAATTATGTTTATATTTGAGTTATCATCAAATGTAACCATCCAAGTGAAGATATACTGCCTACAAGTCTAAACCTTCACCTGAGATCTAGCTTCTTATGAGATGATGGAAGTATGTTTAAGTCAGCACCTATGATTTCATAGTCACCGCTATACTGGTACAGTGTTGAGATCTATATAACAACAATACTGGACCTGTGAGTTTTCTCTGGGAAAATTTGGGAACATAATAAAGTCTAACACATAAAGTAAGGAGAAGTTAGACAAGGAAGAGGACAGCATATTTGGAAAAAGTCTGGTGATTTTTTTACACATAGTTCACATGAAACAGGAAAATAAATCTTGACATAACTGTAGATTTCAAGAAAGAAAATAATGGGGTGAATTTGAAGCATAAAGGAAACATTGGAATACAGACTATGTTATAAAGTATAGATTAGTTTTAAAGGCAAAATGAAGACAATAGGAATTTTAAATAATGAGTGACATAATATATACTGCACCTATGTGTTGAATCACTCTTGAGTGGCATTGGTAGAAAAGGAAGACATGGAATTAAGGAGATCAAACTGTTAAAATAATCTGTAAAGAGTGAGAGAGCATGTTTAATAAAAAAAGAAGGGTGGTGGTGGCGGCGTCAACGGCAGCCGCAGCGCAGCGGCCCCAGACCCGCGCCCCCAGCGCCCCCCGCGCCCCGCGCCGCCCGGCCCCTCCACGGTCACACGCCGAGCAGGCCGCAGCCGCCTCTGCCCTGCGCTTTGTGGAGCCTTGCGGAGTGACAGGCAGCGGCCCCTCGCCGCCCCCGGCCCGTGCGCTTACCTGTGGCTGCCGGGGTCGGCCGCGCAGGACCGGCTCTGAGCCCTGAGAAGCACTTCGTTAAGGGACTCAGGCAGTAAGGCAAGAACTTCTTCAGAATTAGAAAGGAGCTGCTTCCCAATAAGGAAACAGGGGAGCTGATCACCTTCTACTATTACTGGAAGAAAACCCCTGAAGCAGCCAGCTCCCGAGCCCATCGTCGGCACTGTAGGCAGGCTGTGTTCAGGAGGATCAAGACTCGCACTGCATCCACCCCAGTCAACACACCCTCCAGACCCCCGTCCAGTGAATTCTTGGACCTAAGCTCAGCCAGTGAGGATGACTTTGACAGTGAGGACAGTGAACAGGAGCTGAAGGGATACGCCTGCCGCCACTGCTTCACCACCACATCCAAAGATTGGCACCACGGGGGCCGGGAGAACATCCTGCTCTGCACTGAGTGCCACATCCACTTCAAGAAGTACGGTGAGTTACCACCCATTGAGAAGCCCGTGGAACCCCCACCATTCATGTTCAAACCCGTCAAGGAGGAGGACGATGGGCTCAGCAGGAAGCATAGCATGAGGACGCGACGGAGTCGGGGCTCGATGTCTACACTATGCAGTGGTCGGAAGAAGCAGCCAGCCAGCCCTGATGGTCGTGCCTCGCCCATCAATGAAGACATTCGCTCCAGTGGCCCGAACTCTCCCAGCGCTGCCAGCACCTCCAGCAATGATAGCAAAGCAGAAACAGTGAAGAAGTCAGCCAAGAAGGTAAAGGAAGAAGCATCGTCCCCTCTGAAGAGTGCCAAGCGCCAGCGGGAAAAGGTGGCCTCTGACACGGAGGAGGCCGAGAGGACCAGCTCCAAGAAGACAAAAACACAGGAGATCAGCCGGCCTAATTCGCTCTCTGAGGGTGAGGGAGAGAGTTCAGACAGCCGCAGCGTCAATGATGAGGGCAGCAGTGACCCCAAAGACATCCACCAGGACAATCGCAGCACGTCCCCCAGCATCCCCAGCCCTCAGGACAATGATAGTGACTCGGACTCATCAGCCCAGCAGCAGATGCTGCAGGCTCAGCCTCCAGCCTTGCAGGCGCCTGGTGGGGCCACCCCCACAGCCCCTCCAGGAGCACCCCAGCTTCCTGCCACAGGACCCACACCCTCTGCCACTGCGCTTTCTCCACAGGGCTCCCCTGCAGCCTCGCAGCCTCCTAACCAGCCACAGGCTCCAGCAGCACCTGTGGCCCATGCCCACATCCAGCAGGCAACTTCCCTGCACCCGCCATGGCTGCCCTCACCACATCCCACACTGCAGCCTCTGATGGGCCGGCCGGCCAGGCCTCTGCACCACCTCATACCGAGCCCCCCCTGCACAGTCAGGGTCCGCCTGGCCCTCACAGCCTGCAGGCTGGATCCCTATTACAGCACCCAGGCCCTCCTCAGCTTTTTGGCCTCCCTCCTCAGGCCTCCCAAGGACAAACGCCTCTGGGGACCTCCCCAGCAGCAGCTCACCCTCACACCACCCTGCAGCTCCCAGCCTCTCAGTCAGCACTGCAACCTCAGCAGCCCCCAAGGGAACAGCCTCTGCCATCAGCACCCTTGGCCATGCCTCACATCAAGCCCCCACCTACCACACCCATCCCCTAGCTTCCAGCCCCACAGGCCCACAAGCACCCACCTCACCTGTCAGGGCCCTCACCCTTCTCTTTGAATGCCAACATGCCACCACCACCGGCTCTGAAGCCCCTCAGCTCCTTGTCCACACACCACCCAACCTCAGCCCACCCCCCCACCCCTGCAGCTCATGCCTCAGAGCCAGCCCTTGCCCTCTTCTCCTGCCCAGCCCCCTGGGCTGACCCAGAGCCAGAGCTTGCCCCCTCCTGCTGCTGCTCACCCCCCTGCCAGCCTCCACCAGGTGGCCACCCAGCCCCCTTTGCTCAGCATCCCTTTTTCCCTGGAGGCCCTCCTCCCATTACCCCACCTACCTGCCCCACCACCTCAACCCCACCTGCAGGACCCAGTACGTCCACCCAGCCACCCTGCCCTGCTACAGTTTCTTCAGGAGGCAGTGTGCCAGGAGGGGCGCCCTGCTCACTTCCCACTGTCCAGATCAAAGAGGAGGCTCTCAATGATGCTGAGGAGCCTGAGAGCCCCCCACCTCCCCCAAGAAGTCCGTCCCCTGAGCCCACTGTGGTGGACACCCCCAGCCATGCCAGCCAGTCTGCCAGGTTCTACAAACACCTGGACCGAGGTTACAATTCATGTGCATGGACAGACTTGTACTTCATGCCCCTGGCTGAGTCCAAACTGGCCAAGAAGAGGGAGGAGGCCATCGAGAAGGCCAAGAGGGAGGCTGAACAGAAAGCCCGGGAGGAGCGTGAGCGGGAGAAGGAGAAAGAGAAGGAGCGAGAGCGCGAGCGGCTAAGGCACCCAACTCAGCACATGAAAGCCGCCTTGGCGACCCCCAGCTCAGCGGTCCTGGCCACATGCGGCCCTCCTTTGAACCACCACCGACTACCATAGCTGCGGACCCCCATACATTGGTCCCCGACACACCTGCTCTCCGGACACTGAGCGAGTATGCTCGCCCCCACTTGATGTCACCCACCAACCGCAACCACCCCTTCTACATGCCCCTCAACCCTACTGACCCGCTGCTGGTCTACCACATGCCCGGCCTCTACAATGTGGACCCCACCATCCGGGAGCGCGAGCTCCGGGAGCAGGAAATCCGGGAGCGCGAGTTGTGTGAGAGAATGAAGCCAGGCTTTGAGGTGAAGCCCGCAGAGCTGGACCCCTTGCACCCTGCCACCAACCCCATGGAGCACGTCCCCCGGCACAGTGCCCTCACCATCCCCCCTGCTGCCTGTCCCCACCCTTTTGCCTGTTTCCACCCCGGCCTGAACCCGTTGGAGCCGGAGAGACTGGCCCTGGCAGGCCCCCAGCTGCGGCCCGAGATGAGCTACCCTGACAGATTGGCAGCCGAGCGCATCCATGCTGAGCGCATGGCATCACTGACCAGCGACCCCCTGGCACGACTTCAGATGTTCAATGTGACTCCACACCATCACCAGCACTCACACATCCACTCCCACCTCCACCTCCACCAGCAGGACCCCCTCCACCAAGGTTCGGCAGGTCCAGTTCACCCCCTGGTTGACCCCCTGACTGCTGGCCCTCACCTGGCTGGTTTCCCCTACCCCCCCCCGCACCCTCCCCAACCCCCTGCTGGGACAGCCTCCCCATGAGCATGAGATGCTGTGCCATCTAGTGTTTGGCACCCCCTAACTTAGTGAGTCCTGGACTGGACTGAGCGTCCAGAGAGCTTCCCTGCAGTCCTGGGGTTTGGCTTTAGTTTTCTTCCCTTGATTTCTCAGTAGGTGCTAGAATCCGTTCACACCATTCACTGTGTGCAGACACGATGGACACGTGGGTGCCAGAACCCATGGAGCTTGCAGACAGGTGGCATATGAGTTTGGAATCCAAGAGCTATAATTTTTAAAAAATCTTTTATTTTAATACATTGTAGGAAATTTTCATAATTTGAGAAAGCTCTGCAGCATGGCTTTTTATGTCTGTAAATAAATAATTTTAGAACAGCCTTTTTTTCCTTCCACAAACTACTATTCTGATCTATTTTTTTCCAGCCATGTCACTAATTGTGAATTCCTACCAGCAATTGACAGAATACAGAGTTGATTTTTTAATAAAAAGTTATATATAATTATCCCTTTAATTAATGGGAGCAGATGGGTGTTAACTATTTACAAACAGGCAGAAGCTTGGACTAGGTTTGGTCACAGCAGTGAGCGTCCAGGGGTTTGCAGGGACAATGTTACAGACTATTTTGCTGCTTTGATTTTCACTTCCGTCTTTTTCCCGCAGGTGCTTTGCCAGCGGCGCAGATGTCTGACAGCGAGCCTCTTTCATTGTGTACAGGAGTGTGGGAGTTCTGTGTTGGCTTTCTGTTCCCTGGTGTCATCATTGTCCAGTCTCTGTGGGATAGAAAGCACATGTTTACATGTGTCCGATGGTAGATTTCCTTACAGAGTTCTATGCACACACATTTGTTTTGGATAAATTGCCTTTTTAATACTTTGAAGATTACAAAAACATTCTAGAAAAATCCAAGAAAATGATTCCATATAACTTAGCACATGAAAGAGCCAGGACATATGCCTCCCAATGGGATCTATTCAAAATCTGCCCTTTTGTGACATCACCATTTGGATGTCCTTGCAAGGACCCAGTCAAGTCGTCATTACTGCAAACTGAGGCTGCTTGAGTGAGGAACACTGGGGGCCCTTAACATGATTATGAGTGGCAGCCTGCCTCTTTTGGCCCCATGCAGGGTGACTCACATATGACTGGGAAAGTAGGCTTCTGCCTGGAGGTACCACTGGTAGGAGGTTGGCCCCTTCCAAAGCAGAGCCATCCCTGCAAGACAGAGGGTGGGAGACCTGCATCTGTGGACCACACCTCTGCCAAGACAGGACCCCTTCCCATCCTCTCAAACTCTGGAGGCCCATTGTGTGGTGCACATCTCAGAATTGCCGGTGGGTCAGTGGACAATGTGCACCCAGAACCCAGGCCACAAGGGAAAAGTCAGGGGCTTGACTGAGACTTGCAGCAAGGCCCTCTCCAGTTTCTATCAAAAACCCTGTTGGGTGTTGAGTCGGGACAGATAGGATTGTTTTAACTGATAAATATTTGTAGTTTTTTTGTTTCATATTCTCTCATTCCATTTCTGCCTCAATTTTAGTTCCTTAGGGGGAGGCAAACTCAAATTAACCCTTTGCCATCAAACGACTGGCTGCTATGCAGGCATTATTCCTTCTTGGGTGGGTGACACACCACCCAGGCGCTCTGCCTTGCGGGCTTCCTCTGGCTCTGAGAGGCCTCTTCCTGCTGGGTGCCCTCTCCTTCCCTTGACACTCCTCTTTTGCTCTTGTCTCCCCCACCCCCTCCTTTCTTTGGTAGAACCTAACTCCTTCCATTCGGTTTAACTTGTTTATCTCCTTTATTTCCCATTTTTCCAAAGAAGAGAAAGAGTGAAGTACTTTGAAGTCTGTACTTGAAAACTGTCTGAAGGTGTTTTCTTGTTATGTTTCGGGTTTCTCCCCATATCCCAAGGTGGAGCACTGCGATTCTTCCATTAAAACCCACAATCTGAAGCCCTTGCCCGATCACCTAGAGTTTGTTTAGGAGGCCCCAGACCTGTGTGGTGTCTTTGAAGCCCGACCACTTGGTTTTCTTTTGGATTTTCCTTCCTTTCATTTGAAGTTCGGTTTTGCTTTTTGTGTTTTGTATGTGTCTTATTCAATGTCGTCAAGGTTGAGCTTCACATTTCACTGCAGCAGAAGCAGAACAGAGTGTATATTCTGATTTGCTACAATTATATATATCTTGAAGCTAAATGTATATATGAGTAGTTTGCCATGAGATAACACAGTGTATACAGAGTAGACACCCAGAAATCGTGACTTCTGTGTTCTCTCCATTTGAGTATTTTGTAATTTTTTTGAAATATTTGTGGACATAAATAAAACCAAGCTACACTACAAAAAAAAAAGAAAGAAAAAGTAAAAACATTGAGTCAAAAGACTAAAATGCCAAACTGATAAGGTTAAACTTATATGCTATCTATAGCTCTGCACCTGTATATCTAAAGTAATAATTCTTACATTCATTCACACATAGACAGTCACCATGCTTTAATAGCAATGCTAAATGCTGAGAATATGGTTGTGAACATAAAATATAGATAGAAAGATGATAGACAGAGATAGATATTTACATTCGTGCATACAAGAAAGATGCTCCTCAACTTATGATAGAGCTAAATCCCAATGAAGCTATTATAATCTGAAAATATGTCAAAATGCATATTAACATACCAAATCTACCAAACACCATAGCTTTGTCTAATCTACCTTGAATATTCTAAGAACATTTACATTAGCCTGCAGTTGGAAATAATCATCTAATGGAAGCCTATTTTATATCAAAGTATTGCATACCTGTATCCAAAACACACTGGCAGCACAGCCCCTGTGCAGTACCTGTTGTTTACCTTATGATTGTATAGCTTACTGGAGGTGAAGCTTCCTGCCACACATAGTATCACAAGTTCATCCTGATGCACATTATTGGAAAAATATCAATATTCAAAATTTGTGGTGTAGTTTCTACTGAATTCATATTTTTTAACTCTATTAAAAAGTTAAAAAAACAACTGTATATATTTATGTGTATATGTATATATTTTTGTTCATATTTGTACATATTTATATATAGTTAAAAATGTACATATCAAAAGAGATAGTCTTTTGAAAAATGTAAAAGTTATAAATTTGGAAGAATACCATAATAAAAAATAACAATTTTAATCAATAAAATACAATGTGATCTGTTTTACAAGATTTTTGTCTTTTGTGTGTTTAAGATCATTGCACTGTATAGAAAAGATGGGGAGAGCAAAAATGTAGGCACACAATAATAAAAGTAGAGGGGGACTAGGTGCTTATAACCAACATGATTGCAGTGAAGACAGACACAGGGAAAACTTTTTCCACATATATTTCCAAAATTCATTTTTAAGTAAGTAACTTAGTTCAGAACAGTTCATAATAAATCTATTTTAATACATAAGCTCAAAAGCAATTTAGCATGTGTATTTTAGAGAGTATGGTTTAAAATTTTATTTCACATAAATTTCTTTAAATTAGTAAGAATATTTTTATCTTCAAAATAGCACCCAATATTTGAAATATTTGAAATCTTTTAAAAGTCTTCTGCATAATAATTCTTACACATAACTTTCAGTTATTATGCTGTCTATATTTTATTTAATATATAATAAAACATGTTACATTTGATATGTGGTATAGGTTTAAAAACTACAGATATGTTTCCTATAATGCCATAGGTTTTCTTCACAAATTATATATAACTACATCACTTAATTTCCATTAAATATTTTTACACGTTTGCATGTGAAGGATATTTGACTTCAAATATTCATGGTGCCCTTTTTAAAAGTCATTGAATTTTTGACTGTTGCTCAACTTCTTTGTTATCCCAGTAACAAATCTCTCCCTCATCCTTTTGATGCCTAAAGACTGGTATTTTAAATCTTTATATATGTAAGAGTAACCTATAGATTTAAAAGAATTGTAGGTTGATTAAGTCTGTGTTTATCCCTGAAACCTGCATTTTAACAAGCTGCCCAGGTTAATTAGCTGGTAGTGGTGTAAATCCTTATTTTAGAAATACTGCTTCCCTAGGCTGAGTGTGGAGTCCTCTAAGATCAAATGTAAGGAGAGCACATGGTTGGAGAGCAGAGAAATGACCAGAAATGAAGGCAGATGTTAGTAAAATCAAATATGCCCACCAGCTAACAAAAGTTATTTTGCTTTTCTTTGTTAGTATACAAAAGCTCACTATTAATTTATGACTTAAGCATCCCCCAATAAAGCAAATGCAAGGACAAACAAAACCAAAAACAAGAAACATTGAACTGTATTTTTCAATACAAAATCACTTCTAAATGATCATTGTCAATTTTGACTCATCTGAAATCAGCATTTAAAAGATTGCAATGTATTAGCATATAAAGAACCAAGTTTGGAAAATATACTTATGTAATTTATGCATCCAGCAATTTGTTCACATTAATTGAATACGTGCACTGTGACTTTTTAAGTATCCACATATATTATTTGGCAAACTAAAAAAAAATGAAAAATTTTTTGAGGTTATTTTTAAAAAATATGAACTAAAAATATAAAAATATAAACTCATATATCCAGCCACTTTTTACATAAATCTACTTAAATATCAACTCAAAATATATATGGAATAAACTTGGAAATAAACAAAAAAAATGTTAAAATATTAGCATTTAGCAATGTTAAATAATTCCCTCAAGTCAAAAATGTACTTATAAACAACAGGAACACAGAAATTAGGAGAAACCTCTAGTCCCAAGCAATAGGGACGTGGAAGAAAGAGAAATTCAATTTGTTTCGCACATCAACATTTCAATGCAGGAAAGGGAACAGTTTCAATATATGAAGATAAACATAGTACAAACAGAAAAGAACTGTGGGCAAGAACAACCCATGCTATCCTATTTTACTCTGTTTTCTTTAGGGGATTAAAAATTCAAACCTGAAGCTGTTTTCAGTACAGATAGTCTGGAAGCCTAAAAGTAAATTGATGTACTCCAATTAAGACCAAAAAATGTTCTAGTTAAAAGGTGGAAATATTTTTTCAATCATTAGACCCAAATATTATTTTCTATTAATTGAAATGGAAATGTCTCTGACCTGGTTTAATCTGCTAATATAAATTTAATTACATTTACTGAAAATCATTTATGTGAGTCAAAAGTTCAGTTGACCAACTGAACTTTTGGACTAAACTGCTAAACTTGGACACAATCTGGTGAGAAACAGGCACTGAGGAAGGAATTTAAATGACTTGGATATGAGGAATGAGGCATTGTATCAAGTTCTTAAATGCTCAAAATACTTCATTGTTGTTCTGTTGCAAAATATTCAAGAGAGGAGAAAAATGGAGTGATTTACCAGAGAACCATGCCTAGTCTTTAATTGTAGGAGGAGAGAATTTAATGCCAAATTTACTTAAACTTCTTTCTTACTATGAAAATCATCCTAGAAGAACTAACCACATTTTCAAAATCTAACATTCTGCATCATCAGATTTCTTCAGAGTATAGAGAAACTCCACAGGATTAATTGATCAGATTAGGCAGAAGACTGTTCAACTGGTGCTGTCTAAACTTCAATAAATAATTATTAAATGTAATTATGAAGAAAATATTCAGCTTTAAGACTGGTGTTTCGGATAGTTTAGGACTGTGTATTATAAGTCTTCATTTAAATTCAACATCAAGTCTTCATTTAAATTCTATCTCACACCAAGTTTTCCTTGTTGTCTTATACATCTCTCATGCTTACTAAATATATCTGACAATAATGACTTTGGGATTAAGATGCTATGGAAGCACACATTTTTAATCCATCTGAGAAGACAACTGAAATATATCTTAATCACAAAATCATCAATACAGAGAATAATTATCTGTCAATTTTATCTTTTAATAGATCCATAATTATAATATAATACAGGGCTATGTTTATTATTAAGGAAATTTTAAATCAAATCAGTTTGTCTCAGTTTTGTTTACCATTGTATACTCTATCTTCTTCAGGTTATCTGACATGCTCCTTATCTATAATCACAAAACCTCTTTTTTACCTTTTCTATTCATTTGATACAAATACAGACATATTTGCTGTTATTTCAGGAGCCTACTCCACAATAAAGATTAATTATTCCGTTTCTACTCTTCTGACTCTAAGGATATTATCTTATGTAACAATAAAAATAAATGATTTCAGACAACACCAAAAAAGAAGTTATTTGGATTCTTAAAAATTTTTAAATTTGGCTAATTACAAATACTATGTTTAACAGTTTATCACACTAGAATGTTGTGTATAGTAACCCACAGTGTTGAAATTTGTATAGTTGGTTTTTTGGTATCCTAAAGAATTTTATAATTAAAGGTTTCCAAATGAATCCATTTCTTATATACATGTGTCCCAGCCTGTTTTAGGGGTTGGGTCATTCTTTTGTGTGTAAGGAAAGTAGCAAGAATCAATATGAATTAACACTTGGATCAGGAAGCAGAGTTCATCAAATTGAAAAAGTATTCAGCATTTATAGACAAAACTGTCAGAATAGACTACTAGATACAAAGAACCTTACTCAGAGGTAGACAAAATTTCTCTACTCAGTCTTCAGTATTCTGTTTTATTATGGAGTAATTATTGTTCAATTTACAAATATTTACTGAGCACCATGGTGTGCAATGAAGATATAAAATGGAATAAGACACATTTTTCACAGTTAAACAGGCATTAACAGTAAATAAAATTATGTAACAAATGCCATGGCAGAAATATGTAGAGAATAGTAAGGAAATTTGGGGAAAATATACAGAAGGCCTAGTTGCTATTTGTACTTGACTATCTTTTAGGAAATATAAGAATATAAGAGGAGTCATCAAAATTTTCCCTTTGATATTGGTGAATAATTCTATCATGAATATGTGTACATTGAACAAATATTCACAAAATATGTAAATATTTTTGTAAATACTTTTTAAATATCGGAGAGATATAAAGATGTTTATCAAAAAATGCAAGTTAATTAGATTGGGGGATCCAAATAATGTCTTCAAGAAGATGACTTGACATCATTTGCTTTATTTAGAAAAAAAAAAACTCTTAGTAATCAATGTCTAAAAGGAACTTAATTGGGGCAAAAATAAACTTCTAGCTCTATTGTGCATTTAGAATGGTGTTCTGGGAAGATAAGCTAAAATTAATAACCTTCACTCAACTAACTTTATTTGAAACAGAATAATTTTACTTTCTTGCAAAGATATGAGTACAAAAACTCATGGTGGAAGTATGTCTGTTATATAATATTTGTTTTCATGATGCCACAGTTATCCAGATGGAAAGAGAAATAATCTATAATTAATTTGGAAGTTTTTTCTATCCTATACCAATTCTAAAAATATCTTGAAACGTGGATGTCTGCCATCATGTAGCTAAAACCCTTGAGACAGTCGTAAACTACCCACTGACCTTTCTGTTAACTGAGATTCATGGACGCAAGGATCATCTTTTAGATCTTACAAAAAGGATTGCCTTTTTCTGGTGTCATCAGAAGTTTTTGACCTTTCTGTTTCCCCCCTCAAGAAACTGGTCTAGAATTCCAATTTTATCTTTATATTTTAAGTGTATAATTCACGAACTCTTTTTTCCCTTTAACTGAAGCACCTTTCCTTTCCTGGTTTGCAAATTTTGTATATTTTTGAATCTTAGGAAGTTGGAAAAACATTTACAATGCTTTCAAACACAGACCAAAATTTGCTATAAAAGCAAATATCTACACCAGATGTAATGTCTTTAATATAGATCTGACTTTGGATATGATCTGAGAAAATGAAGATTTGGCATATATTTTTATAAAGTTTTCCTTCCTGTGTTGATATTTTATTAATAATTGCATGTTTCTCCAAAAAATACCACTTAACACATCATATAATAATACTACCCTGGATATCATACTCCTAGTCATGTTTTCCAATTATGTAATGACAGGGTGGTACACAGAGAGTCATGGAATTTATTCTGTGAGAGACTCTAACTTCCTTTTATACTCTTGATCAGAGTCTGTGTGGAAATACAGAATACATTTGTCTGCTAGAGAAAATAATGAACATAGACATTTAACTGATTATTTGTCCTCTTTGAGCTATTTCTAACGTATCAGGCCCAGTCTTGGGAATTTTAAAGATAAATGACTAGTATCCCTTCTTAATACTTTCCTATTTGGTATTTTCTATTTGCTATTTTTTAAGTTAAAACTTTCATTAAAATTTGGCTACAGACAGATAGTATATTCATCTAAGTGTTCTCTGTAGAAAGAAGAAAAGTTTTCTGTGCACATTTTTGATTGAAAAAAAAAAGATACAAATCTAGACTATTAGCACTACAATGATGTTCCAGTCACCAGGCTCATCCTGACACCTGACCTGGGAATAACTTTGCATTAATCTTTCCAAGTAATTGTTATGTTCTGCCCACAGGCATGTGGACAAAAAGCAGGAAACAGCAGATAAATAGGATTATACAGTTTAGGGATTTAATTGCTGGAACATTGAATATGCCTGGGAATCTGCTTTTGATACTTACTATGCTTAAACTATTATATAGTTTTTTTGTTTTAAGACCATACAGCATATGGATATGAAGATATGGAAAAATCTAAGGAAGGATGAAGAAGTTAATGAGAGAAAAGAAATATTATTAAAGAAAAATTAATTAAAAATTCTATGTAGCAAAATAGTATCTCTCCTGGCCTATTAGTTCCCTATTAGTCATTATTCTCAAAATAGTTTTTCAAATGTCCCAAGAATAAATGAAGTGAGATTAATGCAAATGTTCATCACAAGGACAAATAGCTACAGAAAATATGGCATAAACAGATCAATAGCTATAAAGATACATACACACTATGGAATATTATTTGACCTCAAAAAAATAAACTAACCCTTTCCTTTTGTGACAACAAAATGGAGGACATTACATTACGTGAAATTTAAAAAAAAAGATAAATACAGCATGATCTCATTTGTATGTGGAATATAAAATAATAAGAGTCATGGAAGCAAAGAATAGGATGGTTGTTTCTAGAAGGTAGGAGGTGGGGGAAATGGGAGTGATATTGTCAAAAGAAGAAAGTTTTTATTAGAATATAAGTTCTGGAATCTATTGTACAGCATGCAGACTATAGTTGATAATGCGATGTATAGCTGAAAATTGCTATGTAGATCTTAATTATTTTATCAAAAGAGTGAGCTAAATAATGTGTTAAGTATCTTCACTTAGTCATCTTATAATGTATACACACATCAAAATACTGTTTTACACCATAAAAATTTACAATTTTATATGTCATTTCAACTTTAATACAGCTGGAGTGGTACATATTTTAAAAAGCTAGAAATTATTCCAAGAGTTTTTCATAATTAAAAATATAAAGAATAAATAGCATCATTCTAAAAAAATCTAAAATAAACATAATATCAGATGATATATGTAAAAGATATCATAGGTTGATCTATTGTCAAAACACAGCTATCTAATCAAAGTAGAATGGAGACCACATACATCATTTTCTAGTAGCCACATTTTAAAAAAATAAAAAGAAAAAGATAAACTTACTTTCAGTAAAATATTTCAGTTAAGCCAACATGTTCAAAATAGTGAATTTCCATCATATAATCAATATACAAGTTAAGAAAAAAAAACTATACATCCTTCATTTCATATTAAGTCTTCAATTTCCCAGTATGGAATAGCAACAGCTGAATCATTCATTTGGCTAGTGGCTGATATACTGGACAGCATCCATTTAATATGTTCCTATCCTGAAGTTTGTTTGCTCTTTTAGAAACAAATCCTTTAAGATGATAGTTGGATATTGAATCAAAATGAAATCAGGTGCCATTCATATCCTATTGTGAAGAAAGGCAGTTCTCTTTTTAAAACAAAACAAAAACAAAATTTTCTCTGGGCTAAAAGCAAATGTTAGTGTAAGCACATTAGAAATCCTTTATGGAAAATAGAAAATAAATAAACTGGCATACATAAAGAAACACTTGAAAGAATCCTTTTGCTCTGTAAATGGTTTTTAAAAGCAAAAGCATGGATCATGCTATTAGCATTGAGTTGCAACAGAAGAAAAGCCTAAGTAAGTCAGGAAGCATATCAGTTTAGCAGACCAGTCACAGGAAGAGCCTTTCACATCATGCAGCTTATTTCAAAACTGCGAAGTGACAATCTGCAAAAGTTGAAAACAGCAGTACACATAATAATTGGGTAATTCATTATATGCTAATGACTCAGTATATCTGTAAAATTATGAAAGGTAGGCAGAGATATGATCGATCATTAGAGTTTTATTTTTAGTATGCTATTTTTTTTTCACTGAAATTTCTATTTAATGCCAACAGCACTCTGTTTCTATAGTATGCATATCTTACCACTCTATGATCAATAGATTTCTGGAAGTTTGTGTTTACATGTCTTCATTTTACTTGCTCAATATTTTAGTCATAATATTTAAGGATCAACATGAAATACAAAAGGAAAAAAAGGAGAAGGGAGTTTTTTTTTTTAAGTCTAAATTTTTGGAGGGCCAGAAAAACATTTTAATTATTTTGTTGTTAGCTTTAATTTCCCCCAAAACAGTATGCCATACGGTACCTGATGAGTAATTCTAGAGTAAAACATCCTTAGTCAGATATTCAGAAGCAAAGAAATGAAGCATTTGATGAAGAATGATCTCTTTTAAAGATAAATACCCTTTACTTTCAGGATCATATATGTAAGAGGAGAAGACAGAATTTTAAAAGCAATTATAGTATCCCAATTCTTAGTCACAACTAGGTGAAAGAGATAGGAAGGGGAAATTTGAGGTTTGTTACATGGAATAAGTCTATTCTGAATGTTATGTTCTTGATTGAAATCAAATCAGAGGTTCCCTGAAGGCAGAAAGAAAATTGAAGGATGGAGATTTCCTTCTCATTCTTTGGCCAATACCATTTCGCCTGTGATGGTAATTTTAGCCATTTTGTCCTTATTGAGTTTGAGAATTGACACATATTTTCCAAGTGTCTGACAAATAAGCTTTGATAATCTTAAGAAAGACTTGATATGTATATATGTGTCTATAATAAATCATGTATATATATATATGAATTAATGATATGGAAACACAGATGGCCAAAATCTACCAAATATGGCATTTTCAAAGTTATAAAATTATATTTTAAACCAAACAACTGAAACTTGAAAATTTTTGTGTAAACAGCTTTTAAAAAATATTATTTCGAACATATGCAGTTAGTTGGATTCCACTGAATAGCTAACATGAGTTTCAGTAAGGGGTAGGTAAGCACGCTTGCTGGCAACATTGCTACACACACAGCCCCACCATCAAACATGCCTTTTTTCTTTATGAATATGTTTTTTCCTGACCACTTGTAATGTAATGTGCCCTGTTCAGGCTTTTGCTGAAAAATTAAACATTGCACCTGTGCAGAAAGATTTCTACGCATGTGCCCTAAAGTCTGCACCTCTATAAGAACATTGTTATGTATTCAAGCCTCCAGATACCTTGTTTTCGAGTCACTTCTATGTCATAGGTCAAGAAATGGGTTGAGTTTCAGAAAAGTTCAGCAATTTATGCCATTAACTGAGAGGAAAAATAACTATGAAGAGCAAAGTCTTTGCATTTTTCAATCTGTAGTCACTGTTCTAAAGAAAGAGTGTGGCCTTTGGAACTGTGAAATAACTTTGTCCTTCATAAAGAGCTACATTATGTCCATGTATTGCAAAGTAATATGCCTTGTGCACTGGAGTGCAAACAAGAATTTCTCAAGCTCTTCGGAAAGCGTATGTACAGTTTAATTGATCTTGCCAAAATATATGACATGATACTGAATAAGACCCTAAGCAAAGTACATGTTAAGTTATTGAATGTGACTATTTTTTCTTTTTCCTCTATACAACATTTCCCTTCTGCTTTGGATTCTCAAGAGAGTAAACTAGTTTCACTGACAATATAAACATGAGCTAAACATCTACCAGATGACAAAAACCTAACTGTGATCTTAATTTATCCTTTACTAACTGCACAAATTTTAGCAAAGCATCTAAATTTTCTGTACCTCCTTTCCTTGTCTATTAAATGTGGACAATATATGCATCCCAATAACATCTCAGAAATGTTTGTGAGAAAAAATGAGGTGATATTTAGGAAAGTTTGCATGTGATATTATGACAAATCTTTCACAACCATTCTACATGGAGCTGACAAATACTTTACAATGATATAAAGAGAAAAGGAAGTATTTTTGCCACATGCTCAAGCTTCCTTTTGAGTTTTTTTTTTAAATATTTGAAAAGATTCCTTTTTTTGTAACAAGACATATCTGCATTTTAGACAGTGATATCTACTCTGATAATGATCATCTCACATGCCAGCTATGTAAGCACAGGGAAGAGACATGGGCTTCTTTATTGCCTGGAGAGGAGCTAGTAGACTGATGCTGAGGAACTGGAGGAAGGTCAGGAGCAGATGAGTCTTCCTTTGTGCCCCACAGTGGGACACACTTATCTTCCCCAAAACAAAAGGGATCATTGAGATATTTAAACTTGGAAGAGTCGCTTCATAATCCTTCATTTTTCTAGAAAATAGTTAGCTGCAAAAAATGTAGAAAATTTGTATTTTATGCTTTTTGAAAAAGGCAAATTTGATAAATCTTATACCTGGTATTCACTAGGAGTATTTTAGAGAATATTTTAAATATTCAAAATGAAATCATAATGTAAAGGACATACCACAAACTATGTCCTTACTGGGTGATATATACTGTGAATAGGCCTGTGCATGTGGTAGCCAATTTTAGTTTTAGACATAAAGAAACTAGGCCCAGGGAATTTTGAAACTTTCCCATGACCTCATTGTGTGTTTATGACTTGGTGATTCCACTTACATTTGTTTGAGGGAATGGATACAAACTTAATGAAAAAGCAAATGGTTAGATGTAAAATAAACCTAAAATAAAATGCAATCCAATAAATGTTACAAACACTTTCATTCATCATAATATACATTGCATTGTGTTTTTGTTTTTTGTAGTGCTAGGGATTTGAACCAAGACACACCCACACACACACACACACACACACACACACACACAGACACACACACACACACAAAGTCAAACAAGTCCTCTACCACTGAGATACACTCCCAGTCACACACTGACCTTTTTTTTGGCAGTATTGGAATTGAAGACAGGTGTGCTTTACCACTGCAGTATATCCCTAGCCATTTTTATTTTTTTTATTTGGAGTAGAGGTTTTGTTAATTTTCTGAGGCTGCTCTTTAATCTGCAATCCTTCTATCTCAGTCTCCCAAATAGCTGGGACTTTAGGTAGGGGCCACAGCCTTCAACCTGCATTGAAACTTTTAAAAGAAAGTAAAAACTCGATATTGTACTTGGGATGACCATCATGTTGGTCAGCTTTTCAGTGCTGTTTCCAAAATACTGATAAGAACAACTTCGAGGAAGAAAAGTTTATTTTGAACTCACAGTTTCAGATATCTCAATTCCTGGTAGGATTACTTGAGGTCTGTGGTGAGGCAAAAATCTTATGACAGAAAGATGAAACAGAGGAAGACTGTTCACTTCACAGCAGCCAGGAAATAGAGGGAGAATGAAAGAAGTCAGGAGAAAATATAAGTACACTTGGGCCACACTCACCATGACCTATTTCCTCAAGCCAGGCCCCAACTGCTTTCACTTATCATCCAGCAGCCTGTTCAAATTACAATGATTAATCCATCAAATGGACTAATCCAGTGATGGGATCACAGTCCTAAGGGACTAATCATTTTATCTCTCAGGATTGCTGCAGTTCCTAATACACGAGCTTTGGGTGGGAAAAGTCCAGATCCAAACATAACAAGAATTTTAATGAGATGTGTCATATATAAGATAAAGTGTGGATTATGACTCAAAGTCCTTAAGAAATTTTCTACTTTTCCTCATTATTAGGAAATATTCTAATTTATTTGTCACACACATATAATGCAATCTCTCAATTTTTGTCATAACAGTTTTAATTTCACTATGTGAAGAACATAAAATATAAATTTTGACACACAAGTATTATTTTTAAATATTTTAAATTTTTTAAAATAGAATGTAATTTAAACTACTTGAAGATTTTTAAACTATAAGATGAAAACATCTGGAATAAGAGTCATAATAAAAGGTTAGGTGTACCTGAATTTAAGTGAACAAGTGAGAGGTTATCAGAAAAATATTAATACCCAAATGTATGATGAAAATTTTATTTAATGTATCATCAATATAAAGAAAGTCCAATGACAATTTATCATATTACAAACATTTATTATATTCATTGAGAAAGAAAATGGAAGTAACTTTGAATTAAGATTATGATTTTGATCTTGCTACTGACAATACTGAACTTTGTTGTTAATCTCTTTGATTATATGATGTATAATTTCACAGATGGGTATGAAAATTTATGTGATGTCCTCACAATTATCTGGCATGAGATATTATTCAACTTTTATTGAATTCTACTCCTCTTTTAGCTCTTAACTCTGAAAGCTCAGCTAAACAAAAAAGATGTATTTGCTAGGATGTTGAACAAGCATGAATCCATGGTCTGCTAAAGTGACTTCACAGAGAAATGCTCACACGAAATAGGAGTTAAGAGGCATGTAATGAAATTTCTAAAGGAAGCTAACTTCCTGTCTTTGTATAAGACTGTCATAATTGGTTTGAACAGCTCTAGGACACATCAAGCATGAGTAAGGGCATTGAGGAAGTTAATTGATGTACTTGATTTCACATTCCATTTTCAAGCATCTACAAAGCCCATCCAAGATTTGACAAAAAATAGTATTATGATTTTTTTGGAATGTTAAACATTTTCTTTTCTTCAGTATTTACAATTACCTCTAAAATTTTGTATTTTGCTTCTCAATTATTTTTCAGTGAAGAGTAGAAACAAGAGATATGTACACTCTTCATCACGCTTCCTTACCAGGTGCAAAGTCTGAATGGCTTGCATGATAGTAATATGGTCATTCTATTTCATGGTTTTTACATTTGCTGAAAGACTACTATTTGAAACACTAATCCTTTATATGGCAGATATGGATAAAATTCATAGATACTTTTGTTAAATATGATGGTCTATTGTTTGCCAAGTTGATGTTGCATTTTGGACCCAAAATTTAAAAAATGAAAGGAAAAGGAACTGCTGAAATTGAAATTAGGTACCCTGGGAAGAACAATCATATTGAAATCAGCATTGTCTTTAGATATTTTTTACATGTATATTTTTAAGTAGCACTACATTCCTTTAATTTTTCATCTTTATATTTGTAACCTTATTTTTAACTACAAAGATGGATGTGTACAGTGTCTCTTTTCAATAACCCTAGAAATGAAAATATATACTACAGGTTTTTATATTTTAAGCAATCATTATGCAAATAATAGAATTAAGAAATATTTCTTTCTCAGTATAGATTGTGTCTATATGACCATGTAAACATCATAAGACCACAAGTAAAATCTTATGTAAACATAAGACTTATCTGTGACAAGGAGGGGCAATCCAGGAAACACCTTAGCCTTTCTATGTGAATGTCTGATGCATATAAAATAGTATTATGTATTCATTAAATTGCTTTAGTTTATTAAATTATGGATGTTTTAATATAAACTTCTGTAATTTCATGGTAACAGATTAACAAAAGATTAATTATCATTAATAGCAATTTTTTTTATTTTGGATTATAAAAATTAAATTATACCTAAATATCAAATTTAAACTAAGCCTATTCACAATCACTGCACTTTCTCAGTTTAGTAACACAATATAACCATTAAACAGAAATCTATTGTGGTAAAATCAGAACACTTAAAACATTCTACTTTTATATAGGTGTTTATAACAGTGATAATGCCAAAATACATTGTTACCATTTCTGTGTTATGTTAGACACTCTAGAAGTGCAGACTATAGTAAGTTTATTTTTAAAGCCCTATGGCAAAAGTGAAAATGAAAGAAATTCTTTGGACAGGAAAGAAAAACATGGGGTTACATTAGGTTATGACCTGCATACACTTCAACATGCCCAAGGGGGAAAAATGGCTGTAACTTCCCCTGATAGATAGCAGAAGGCTCATTTTAAGAAAGAAAGAAAGAATGGGGCATTTCAGGGAACATCTATTTACTCTTGTGAATTAAAGGTATGAATGTAAATCAGAAGACAGTTTCTGGGCTTTCTGAAGATAAGATATCTGCATATGAATGCTTTGTGTTTAAATGATTCATTGCTGTAAAACTTTACATTGATGATGTAATGGTACTAAAGTGTCTTCACCATGGTATTATATATAACTATATACAAATTTATTCTTTATGATGCCATGTTAACCTAAAATTGAACATCTTTCCTTTGTTCTTAGCTCTGAAAATCTATGGGATGATCTTAAATCACAATCACAGCCTCCTAGGTGTAGAAGGAGTAATTTATTTGTATTAATGCTGTGTAGTTCAATAAGATTTATTTTCTGAGATATCCAAAAACACAAAGAAAATATTATGGGTTAACTACTAAATATGGATTTTCTACTCTTTCCCTTCCTGCAAGGCAACTTTTTAAAATAGGATCATTTAAAGAAATACAGTGATGTAAAGAGCTAAAAATGCTTAGAGAATAGCTATCGGGCATTTATCCCTTGCTAAGTGGCTTTCTCCCTCTAAGATCACTGACAATGTTATTTTGAATGATATTTCCATACATATTCCATATAAATTTTAATGCACATAAATCTGCATTGAAAATTAAACATTGAAAACTGTCAATGGATCCAAAAGTTGTAAAGGTAATTTTATTTTTTTCTTGGTAGGGTTTGTGTGCGTCAAACAAGAAGCCAAGGTTTTACTTCAATACAATAGTGAGAAACAGACCATGTAATATTAAATAGCTTAGTGGTGCTTTACTGAACATGTTATTTTGAATGTAATGTTTTTTACTCTTAACTTTTATTAGATATTAAATTACTATTATCAGATAAGTTGTATTTTATAAATAAAAATATAGCAATTAACCAAAAATTTCTTCTCTACATGATTTATTGAGTAAATATTCAGGAGATTAGTTCCAGGACTCCCTGTGGATACCAAAATCTCCAAATGCTTAAGTCCCATATATAAAATCAAGTAAAATTTGCATATAATTATATATATATATATATATATATATATATATATATACATTAAAATATCTCCATTTATTTATATAATACCTAATTCAATGCAAATGTTATGCGAATAACTGTAATGCTGCATTGTTTATGGTATAGTGACAAGAAAAATATTTCTACATGTTCAGACAGACATAATTTGGTTTTCAAATATTTTCTATGTATGGTTGGTTGAATACCTGGGTGTGGAACCCATGGATATAAATATGAAGGGTCCACTGTAACCTCATTTACTTTTGTTTGGAAAAAGCATTTTTCAGTGTTAAACAAAGTATATTTTTTCATAATTATATTATGAAATTGCTTGATCATTTTATATTAGATATCTGATTGTACTCTAAAAAGGAATAATAATTAATATATACCTGTTAAATATATCAATGAACATATTCATATTGTAACTTAAATTTATAAAATATTCTTCATCATCTCCAAATAAATGAGCCATGATTGTAAGGGCAATATTGCACATGTAAGATGAAATACACTAAGCAACTCAGTCTTTCATTTTAAAAGCCATGGTAGGGCTATGTGGGAAAAGAAAAATAAGCTCTCTGGACACAATTTTATTCTCCAAAGACAAAATTTTTGTCAAATAAGAAAAACAAAAAGCACCATCTTTTAAGAATTTCTAACTATAAAAACCTTAATAACCCTTCCCAATAACAGTTTCTGGAAAAATGAAATGCTTTCTAATACGGAAATATTACAAACAAACTTTAACTAGTAAGCACTAACCATGCCAATCAATTTTAATCCCTTTTGACCTTGACCAGATACCATGAATAAACTCAGGTAAAGAACTTTGATTCTGAAATGTCCTCTGGTATACAAAAATAGAGGCAATATTAGGAGGCTTATATATGTTTTCCTAAGGTGTTTAGAATGCAATGTTTTCATTAAAACATAAAGAATATCTTATAAAATTGTTGGTAAATTTAAAATCTACTTTTATTGAACTTTTCTTACTTGTTTCCTTTTCTTTTTTTTTTTCTTTTTTGTAGTGTGATGGTTAATAACTCAGTGGCAAGAATCAAATTTCTTAAGTTAAAACCTGGCCACATCACTTGCATAAATATTCCGTTAGAATTCTAAGTACCTCAATTTTCTGTTAAGTTACTTGGGAAGCATAATAATAGAATGTGTTCCAGATGATTTATGTAATGATAAAATGAAGTAATGTATGGTGAACATCACAAAAGTACTTGGCACACAGTAACACTTCAATATTTTTCTGAAGGCAAGAGAATCTTGACTTTTTCTTCTAAATAATGTCAGGGGTCATATTTTTTTTCTTTGTACACTAATTAAACAATATATTCTGCCTTCATTGTTAAGCATTGCAACTATTATTGTGGTAATTAAAGTTAATCCTAATGTGTTTTTATATGAAACTGCATTTTAAAATATATCTGTTATTATCTAATTAGGTATGTGGAAAAGTACTGCTGGTATATAATAAGCTCTCAAGAATTTAATAAATTTTAATTCAATAGTTGAGTTATATTTTGACAGAATTAGCCTATTATGTTATAATACAACATTTTGTCCTAAGAAATATTTTTACTTTTGGTAAGATTAAATTCCACCATAGCTTAAAATTCCTGATTCAACGTATATTTTAAAGTTCATTACAAGTCATACTTGCCTAAGTAATGATAGTTTTTCCTTCAAATAATCTTTCTACTTTTTCCATAATGAATACTATTATGCTTTCCTAAAGGAATTCATTTACAAAATTAGGACCCAGAACAAAACAACAGCAAGCATAACAACAGCAAATACACAGTTGCCATGAGAATAACTCCTATATACTGGAAAATATTTTTTTTCCATAAGTTCTTATCTTGTCTTCCTACAGAGGCAAGATGGATTAGAAAGTCTTTCTACAGATGCTCTATTACTTGAGGTTACCTTTCCCCTCAAAAATCATAATTTGAAAATACTTTACATAAATAAAAAGAAGTAAGTCTAAATGGCACTCAATAACCTAGCCTACAATACATTGTAACTCATCAAAATGCTTCACTGCAAAGTAATGGCTATTTATTATTTTGATTGTGTGGTTGGTCTGGTGCTACTCTCAGCTGCTGCTCACTGTTATTACTCAGCACCTCCAAAGAATATGTGATAGACATCATTATCCAAAGTACATGTATGAAGACATGAATTGGTGTGAACATACTTTATATACAGAGATATGAAAATTGTGCTCTGTAAGTATAATAAGAATTGTAATGCATTCCACTGTCATGTATTTGCAAAATAGAATCAATTGAATATTTTTTAAAAAGAATATTGTATACCACAAATCACTACTCAAAGAAAAGATCAAAATTTAAAATTTGAAGTATGAACTGTATGGAATATTTAGTACTTTTACCATATCATAAAGTCACCTTCAACCAGATAATCATGCTTCCCTAAAATACTTTTTAAATTTACCTAATAATTGATTAGCTTTATAATAAAAAAGCACTGTTAAAGCACTTTGATTAATCAATCAATGTTTTTATCCCTTCAAGAAAAGAATTATCACCCTCTGTTTAACAAAAGATCAGAGATATCACTTATTATTAGTTTCCAAGATATAGTTTGTAATATGAATACAAATGACAATTAAAGACATATAATGCACACAATTATAACATTGTTATATTTAGTATTAAATATGAGAAATAGTAAAACAACATTAAGAATCAAAGAAAGTGGGAATAGAAAGTTAACAGATACAAGATAAAATGCCCTTTCAACATCTCTCAAGTGAGGCTTTACTGGATGTGTTGTGTTTGCATAGTCTCTCCTATCTCTGCCATCCTGAAAAAAACTGTATGTTCATTTAAAAATTTTTCACTATATGTGTTATATTGCCACTTAAAATGTTCCCCTCCCAGTTAAAAGCACCCTAATTTCAGATAAATATTTTCATATTTTCCATGACATATAGATGTCAATTATTTAAAGAAGAAAATCAAATATAGCAGGTTATATCATTCCAAGGCTTGTATTTCTACTTGTTCAAATTATTTTATAACCTCTTATGATATTAAAAAAAACTGCTTAAGCCTGGTCAGTAAATTAGAACTACTATAAAATATTTCACCACCATCTCTCTCAGTACAGGAGCTCTTTACCACCTAAGTTCTCTATTTATTATCTCAAATATTGGCTATGCCAATTTCCTCTCATTTATTTGTTCATTGTTTCCCCATCATGTGCTCTGCTTTTATGGTGCTCACTGGAGTGCAGAACCTTGCAAATTTGTGTAGCATCAGATTGTTTACTGAGCTATGCCAAATTGCATTTTGATCCCAGTGGATGGATTTTTTCAAACTTTTTTGTAAGTTTTTTGTTGCTGTTTAGAGAAGACTTGCTCAAAGAGGGAATTGTAGAAATGGAGGAAAGTCATTGATGTTCATTCCATCTTCTTCATAATACAGAGTTCAAAATATTTCAAACCTGAATATGTGACTTTGTTTATCTTAGGTTAGTGACAGAGCTGAGAACAGAATTTTGCTTTCCTAGCTCCCTCTCCATTTTTCTGTGACAGTTTTTTTTTCTTTTTCCAATGGACACAGTGTAGGAGATAGCCAGTGGATGTAAACAAAATTATGGTTAAATAAGTTATTATATTAATACATAATGAATAACTTTCATTACCAAAAGCTTTTAAAAAGTATTTTGTAAATGATAATTATATGACATTTCTTTTAGGAAGTTTATGCTACTGACTCTACAATATATTTTAAGTGCCTTAAAATATTTTTAAAAACAAAAACTTAATGAGGATGATACTAACATTGTCTCTATTTACACTCATCACTGAGACACAGAGATCTTAAGTAACTTGTTAAACAGAAGGGTGAAGATTAGACCCCAATATACTATGACTCCAACCCATGTAATTATCATGCTATGATGCTATCACAAACTGTAGAAGGCATCCTAAAACAAAAACTTTTTCTCCTGAAAACTGATAATGAAAAAACTATGAAAGTGTTAATTAGTAAGTAAGATTTTTATATTAAGTCAGGTGCATGCTCATTCCATCTAGGAATCTGAGAACAATCTAATACAATCTGTTTTTAAAACCATATCTCATGCTGTGATTTATAAACTTTTTAAAAACTTCATGAATTAAATTATATTTTTGTTAATAAACAACATCTTGGGAATCTATATCTTTGGCATTTAATATCAATAAGAGGGAATGGTATACTTCCTGTATTTTTCCCCCTTAACATTGCTTCATTTTATAGCTCAAAATAGAATGAGAAAAAATAAAGATCTTTTATTTATTTATTTATTTTGTGGTGGCATAGAAGTAACTTTTTATTTGAAAACTGTCACTCTTAAAATAGTAATCTAAACTTTGCTTTTTCTTATGGTACAGTCTTTAGAAGATAAGAAATAAAACTATTTTTTCCATTTAATGATGTTTAAAGGAAAGTCCTAGACCACCTAGAGGAATTGAATTTAATATTTCCATGAGAACAATGTGATTTGAATTACAGTCATGCTACACATTTTGGAAGATGTCTTGAATGAATCCAAGAGAATTTCACACTGATTTTTCTAGTTTGTTTACATTTCACATTCAAGCTTTTCGGCTTATGTTGAAAAATCAATGATTTTAGATCACATAATCACCACATTTCTAAATAAATGGCATTGTTTAGTGGGGAGAGGAAGGAAAAGAGTACCAGGTGATGAAATAATATAGGATGCATAATTTAAAAGATAGTTAAAATGTCACTATTTAATATTTTGTGAACATTTATGTCTGTAAAATACTTTTAGAAAAAAAATGATTATTGCAAAAATGGAAATACAATAATTTTGAGAAGTTTAAAGGGAAAACACTGGAATGTGAAGGTATGAGAACACTGTTATCAAAAAAATATGAAACTGTTAAATTTGGGAGAAAATACAGATGATTAAACCAAACATCTGGGAAGAAATAGCAACCCGCAGCTCAGGTTACAGCAGCCATCATCAGATTCAGGAGA
The DNA here is from genome assembly GCF_048772815.1 of Callospermophilus lateralis. NCBI lineage: Eukaryota > Metazoa > Chordata > Mammalia > Rodentia > Sciuridae > Callospermophilus > Callospermophilus lateralis. Next base: position 2,217,304 of record NW_027514380.1, read on the forward strand.
ATCACATCAACTGATTCAGACGTGCTCACAGTCAAAAACATAAAATAGTGCTAATGATTGTGTCATGTCTGATCATTAAGAAAAATGGTACATAGGTCACACACTCATGTACAGTTTTACTTCCTGGCTTTTACAGAGGAGTATTTTATGGAAGTATCATTGATATCTATTTCCTTGGTACTGCTCCTATCTGTAGATGAAACATATAGAGTGAAAATTGTAAATAGCTATGACAACTAAACATTTTAATTCAGGATTTATTTTCTAGTTCTTTCATAAAAAATTATTACCAAAGGAAACATTTTATGCTTAGTAGAAAGCTTAAAACAGCAAAAAGAGAAAACACCTCATATTTAACTCATGCTTAAAAGGTTGTTTTATCTCTTGCACAAAAATTTCATGTTGATTATTGTTATTTAATGTATTGTTTTTTATAATTACATGATGTATATTCTGCAAAAGTGTGTGAGATTTTTAACAAAAAACTTAGGCTTTTAGCACAAACAAATTTTTTTGATGCACACACAAAAAATACATTGTCCTAAAATTGTAAGTAAGTAACAAATAAATAACACAATGATTCCATATATGTAGTCAAGGGAATAAGGATTAAATCTAAAATACTGAACTCTAAATCTTGAGTATCAGATCTCTTTTTTTCCCCTCTTCCATTATTCTCACCCACCCCAGGGAATTTTCAAGTTTTGTCCACAGTAATTTAGAAGCACTGGTCCTGAAATAGAGGGGAAAGACATCAACGGCCATAATTACACCATTCACTCAGCTTTTCTTTGAGAGCATATTTGATTGGCATAATATAAAAATAGAATGCAGAATGCACATTTAGAAAGAGACTTAAAACTGCTCTTGGAATGAGGACTAAATTGTTCATGAGATTGATGAGACAAAGATTCTATTACTCCAAATCACTGGCTTGAGTCCAGCTTACATGAAAATGACTAATTCATTACCATCGAACAATCTTCATAAAATGATATGGTATTCTAAGTTAATGTCTGTCTCAATATTAAGAGATCTTTCAACAAATGCTGGTTACAAAAAAATAAGTCCAGCTTACCAAAGAAACTCAAAAACAAACAAACAACAAAAAACACCACTTATTTGAAGTATGTATCCTGTATCTTATAGGTGTTGGCCAAACATTTTAAATACTTGTAATTATAAAATGAGATTATTGAACAAATGGTTCTTGAACCATTATATCAGGATGTGTGTACAAGAGATTACAAATATGATGAAGAGATTATTCAGTTCATTAGAAACATTTGAGGAATATTATTTTCCATTTGTTTTTTTTTTTCACTAAATGTTCCACTGGAATTATATTTTATTTCCTTAGAGTTCTGAATTCTTACTTTTCTTTCCCTGTTAAAATTCAGCCTCCAGGTCTAACCCAACATATGGAACCCTCCAAGTGACATGGACAGTTCCTATACCTTATAAAGTCCCAGGTTTGTGTTCTGGAGGATACCATTTTTGTGGTCCTCTCCCAGTTCCTCCAACTTCAATAGTGTGCATTTCCTGACCCTTGGGTGGAGACAGGATAGATAGATGAAAGTTGGGATTCATGGACAGGTTAATAAATATTAACCTATTTTTAGTTTAGAGAGGTAGTCAGTGTATAAGTAGACTTATTTCAGTTAATGTGTAAGAACATATTTTACTAAAATTTCACCAGTTAAACTGAAATTTAAAACAATATTATAATTGAATTGGGAACAGTGGCACAAGACAGTAATCCCTTTTTGGGAAGTTGAGGCAGGAATATGGTGAGTTCAAAGCCAGCCTCAGCAACAGTGAGGCACAAAGCAATTAAGTGAGACCCTGTTTCTAAATAGAATACAAAATAGGGATGGGGTGTGGCTCAGTGGTTAAGTTCCCCAGGTTCAAACCACAATACACATACACACACACACACACAGACACACACACACACACCTCAATATCTAGCCATAAAGACAATTCTTTAAAATCTAATTAAAAATTTATTTTTAAAAGCAAATAAAATATCCTTTTTCCTTGAGCTTCAGTGATTTACTTTGGGAATATACCATTCTGAATTAATTCTCCTACTTCCAATTCCACTCCTCAGAAAAAAAGTAAAAGGAAAGAAAAATGAAAAATGAAAAGAAAAGGAATACACATAATCCTCAAGAAAGTATTTGGTTGTAAACATGACTAAATAAATAGTCCCTGACCATGAATATTACATTGCCTTATGCCCAGAGATGGCTCACGTGTACCTTATTTACTTCTAAATTTAATGAAAATTATAGTAACTAATTTTTTTGAGAAAGTAATCATGTAAATAAGTATTTAAAAATAAAAGGCAATGGAGAATGATGCAGTCCACAGGGCAGAAGATGGTTTCCTTAGATAAAAAATAATCTATTGATACAAACATCTGAAAATGATAGAAAATTCAAAAGGAAATCGATTGACAGATTTGCAGAAGGAAAACAAAAGAAAGATTCTCTGGTGATTGGGTAGTAATGTTGCTTCTGTAGAGGTAACAATAGCTTCCTAAAAAAACTAAAATGGTCCCTCCTGCTGCAAGATGTCACACTATTCCCATTTCTCTGAGAAAACCATTCAGGGACTCTTTCTCATTACATGTTCTTAATGAAAGCAGAGACTTATGAATGTATTCTACAAACTTCCAAGAAGACATGAAATAAAAGTTCCTATCAAAGCTGGCAAAATAAAACTGAAGTAGGATTCTAATAATTCACATTAAAATCAAAGCCAATGCTTAGAAAGTGTGACTTTAGAACACATCTCTCTCAGAACACTAACAAATACATACACATTCACACATTAAATTAGATATACATTAATTCTAAACAGTTTCAGTTAACACCAATAAAACTTTTCACTTTCCTAAAATCTGTGGCACTTTTAAAAAAATATTTATTACAGTGGACTGGGGTTGTGGCTCAGTGGTAGAGTGCTTGCCTAGCATGCATGAGGCATTGGGTTTGATCCCTAGCACCACATAAAAATAAAACAAAATAAAGGTATTGTGTTCATCTACAACTAAAGAAAATACTTTTAAAAATTACTACAGTAAAAATTCAGGTTCTTAGGAGAAAATTCAACCACATAAATGCCATCAGAGAACAAAATTTAACAATATATGTAACCTTGCATTCTAATTAAAAGATGTAAACAGCATCTAAAAAATGGTTCTTGAGCTTTCTTACATACTAATTATATAAAATGATTAATATTTCATCATAAATATGCAAATAGTACTAATGAAAACCTATGAAAAAGAAATAATATTTTCCTATAGTACTGCAATATCTCAAGGAAACGAGAGACAATATGACACAGAAGAGACAAGTATTTGATGTCATAGGAAGAATGACATATTATGCAAAAATATATCACTAGGTAAAACTCATTAAGAAAATTTCCAGAGTATTTGCTTACTTACCTTAAAAACTGTATCAATAGCTTTAATAAAAAATAAACCAATATAGGCAATTCAGCTTAAATGGGTTGTGATAAAAACCTAGCTGTAACATTGAACTTTTTGAGAGGTTGGATTTCTGAAGGCACTGCAACAACTTTATGATGAACTATTGCAGCAAAATTTTAGTGATAGGACTGTGTAAATTATAGGCCTGTTACCTTGAAGATAAATAATAGAAAGTAGCTACTATTATAGTAGAGAACAATATTCTGCAATTTAACGTAGGGTGAAGAGTGACTTTAGGGATCCCATGAAGCTTCTTAGATTTAAATAAAATATCAAGGAGACACACTCTGTTCAATTAATGAAAAAGATGATATGAAAAAGTGAATTAAAAAGAAATCAACAAATACATCATATTTATATTCACCATTTTCCTTTTTAGAACATTTAGTAGTAGTGCTATTGTTGTTTACTCAGGGCCATTAATAAAACTGATGGGTGAAAACAATTTAGAATAAAAATAAATGTAGTTATGACTGAGGTCTAACATAAGTTAAAGTGAGTATAATAAATAATCATGTTGTTCTAGAACTTATTTTAATTATTTTTAATCTTTGAGTTTGGTATTCTCAATGCTTACCCGGCCAAAATATCTGTGATCCACTTCTATGTTCTCTAATTTCATTAACTTGACTGTTCAATTAGAGTTACTAAATCTTATTTTAAACAAAGGCAAAATTTAAATAATAGAAGATAAATATTGCAATTAAAACATACCAATAATGCTACAGGAGCATGAAGGAATTTGAACTCCTGTGCCACTATGTAAGACATGACAAGAGGATTAAAGATATCTGGACTTGGGACAGACAATGAGATTCAACCAGGGTAATAGTGAGGTAGTAGAAGGGAGAGTGAACAACAGGGGAAGAAAAGAAAAATGAGAAAAATATTTTTGCTGAGATTACAGACAGTCAAAAGAGCATTCTACTGCCTGGTGGAGATATGTGGGTAGTACATGTTTGCATTACTAGTGTGTGTTTTTGTGCAGGAGCACATGTAGGATTCCTGTACACAGCAGAGTAGGAAGACAGGTAGTGCCATGTTATAAAGTCAAACATCATTCAACAACTGATGGGATGTCCAAATATGATTGTCTATCAAGTCATTTTCTGAAATTTTTAAAAGTACATAGTCCATGGTTCCATCATCCCTACCTGTGGTTCTGACCCACCTATGATTTCTAATGGTTAGTCAGACTGGGAAGGAACTTCTGCAACTCATCAGCAATAGAAAGGCAAAATGTTTTTGACATGGTCATTTCTTGATAACTGTACCATCTATGTTTCAGGAGCAGTGACATTTCCAGTTTTCGATAAGTGTGATCAAGACCACATTTTCAGAGTTTACTACACAGACTACCATATGCAAAGTACTCTGACAATTACCCTGTCTCTTAAGTTGTTCCCCCCTTCATTGTTGCATTTTCCTGCTTAGTTGCTCAATTACTTGTTGAATGTCTAGTCCCACTCCCACCCTCATCCACGTATACATACTTCCAAGAAATCTCAAAGAGAGTAAAACATGGCTGACCTTTCAATGCTTATTTACCTACCCCCAGAACACTGCATGGCACTGGAATGGGTACTAAAAAGTGTTGCTATAGTTTCAGTAAAAGGATGATATATAAATTGTGGGGGGATGTGTATGTATGTATGTATGTATATCTGTGTGTGTGGGGGGGCAAAGTTCTGGGTCCCATTCTGTAGAACACACAACTAAAGTTGATTTCTCTGCAAAAAATCTTCTTATGAAGATGGCCAGAATTTATTATACATATCTGCTGTATGAAGGGATGAGTGACAGAACAGCTTCAAAATCAACTTTTAGGGCTGGGAATGTTGCTCAATGGTAACTCATTTGCCTGGTATATGTGAGGCACTGGATTCAATTCTCAGCACTGAATATATATTAATTAATAAAACGGTCTATCAACAACTAATATTAGTTTATGATTTTATATATACAAAATTAATTTTAAGTCAATCAGCATTTAGTAATTTTGGATTCTGCAGAGACTATAAAAGAAAGAGTCTTGTATAAATCTTCAAAAACTTTGAAATCATCTTTGAGAGAGCAAAGAGAATAAATGTTAATTATGAGCTTAGTACAGTTTATAATCTCAGTTATATATCAAAGTTTATAGTATGAAGGTGCATTTAAGATATTCTATTTAATATATTTATTTTATACATGAGAAATCTAGGCACCAGAAAGAAAAATGATTACAAAAAAGAGAAACAGTTAATTAATAGGAGTTAGACCTTGATTATCAAGATCCAATTAAAGTAATTTTAAGTTGAAAATAAAATATCAACTAACTAGATTTTAAAATGAAACAGAATAACTCATTGTATGCTAGCATTATAGTATTTTTTGAAATTTTAACATGGCGTCAACTTGATTCTGTTCAATAGATCTTTATTAAATAAATTTAAAATACCTGAATTATACACTAATCATATGAAGATAATATCAGAGAAAGTTTCTTGAAATTAGAACTTGCATTGTCCTGTTTATTTTTATGATAAATAAAAGTTTACTAATTCATGAAGCAATGAAAAATTTAGTATTGTGTATAAAAAAAGGAATTTGGCAACCCGTGTTGTCTGATGCAATTTAATTAAAACGCTTGTTTTCTGTAGTGATAAGGATAATTTCCAAATCTCCTTTTTATGTGTTCCATATGTCTTTGATAAGATACTGTGGACAGAAGAGTACACTGCTGAAAATGCATTTGGTTAATAATGTGCAACACGGGAGGCACACTGGCAACAAGAAAATGTTCTGTACACATCCTGTCAAATTTTTAAAAGACAATCTTTTTTAAAAAATACTTTTTTAGATATTGATGGACCTTTATTTTATTAATTTATTTATATGTTGTGCTGAGAATCAAACCCAGTGCCTCACACATGTTCTGTAAGTGCTCTAACACTGAGCCATAACTGCAGCCCTGAAAGATAATCTTCTAATTAAAAGAGTGGAATTTGTATTCCATCTTGCTAGGAAAGCAGCAATCTATTATCCAATCATCGAGAGAAATGATACAGCTGTTTCAATGTGGTCTAGTATAAGCAACAAGTAATCGAATATATCACAGTCATTGTGTAAATACTCCCTAAAATTATTATTTCTCCAAAGTTTTTGAAATGGAAAGAAAGGCATTCTCAAAAAAAAAAGCAGATATCTTTCTCTTTATTAAAAAAAAATAGACAAAAAGGAGGGAATATTAAGAAAAAATGGCATGATCACCAACTAAATAAGTCTCTTTAGCCCCTACAAATTATAGTTCAGGATAAAACATCTGAAAGCCGACTTTGTTATTTTGTATACATAAGATTCCATTTTGTCTTCATTAAGCATAAGTAAAAAATCCTATCAAGAAAAAATTACATAACCACAGAAGGGAAAATAGAACCCTGGAACATTCTTGACCAAAATTGTAAACAAGAATGTCTATGTGAAAATCATGTAATTCACACATTTAAAAAAATTTTTCCCAATATTGTCCATTAAAAAACATTTAAAAAATATAATTTTTATTTGTATGAAATAAGTACTCTTTGGAACATGAGTGACAACAGCAATATTAGTCCTACTGCATTTCATACTGGCAACAGAATGCATAACAGTTGATACAAATTTGCTTCCTAGAGAAAGGTTAACAAAGGCAAAAAACTCTCTGAAAAATTCCTTGGGGAAAAGAAGCAACTGTACCAAAACCAATTGAACAGATTATGTCTACTATCCAAAGTAATTGGCTTTCCTTCAATATCTTGTCAGTTCTCAACACAGCATGAGATGCAGAAAAGCAGCAATATCTTGAGGAATGAGGCATGGGACCTACTGGGGAGAGGACATGAAACATACTAAATATATTTGTGGCAGAATTAATTCCAACACCCAGGAGGAAGTTGCTAATGTGTTAGAGTGAGCTGTCAAGTGAAACAGGAAATTTTTTTCCATGCATTTTCTAATGAGTTTTACTACACCCCCAGTATTTATTTTAAGACATTCTGCTTGTCAAGGTGGAACTCCTGTACTTATCTTGAGATAATTGACTATTTTTTAAAAAAATGTTTACTCCATTCTAAAATATTAATAAAATAGTCCACCTCAGTATAATTCCCTTTATCCTGAAGGCACCTCATTGATTTCTTTAAAAAGCCAACTAGAATAAAATAGCCCACTGAAGGATTATACTGTTATTCATACTTTGCTTATGTCCTAACTTATGACTTAAATGTATAGCTTTATCTTGTTCTATGATCTAACTTCTTGGATGTTTCAAATTATACAAGTTTGATGGTAAGTCTTATGTCATCTAATATGTGACTTTGTCTATGACATTTAGTACATAATATTGGCTATTTCTAAAATCTGCTCTGTTTGCTATCACACTTAAGACTTTTTAAAAATCGTTTTTTTCTAGCTTTGAATCATTGGAGATTAAATTCAGAAAGCATATATCCCAATTTAGAGGGAATTAGTTTAAGTCAAGGCAACTAAAATAATTTAACTTATTAGTTTAAAAGATTTAATATAATTAAATTTCCACCTAAAGCTTATTGAAGTTTGATAGAAATATTATATATATTCTCCATGATTCAGAGTTAAATTAGCTTTGCTTTGGAAGGTAAAAAACAAACATTTTAAAATTTCTTTTCTTCTATTAACATTGCAGATATATAAGAAAATTGAAAAGCCTTATTTAATAGTACAAGATTAAAGTAAACCACAGTATGTGCTTCTAAATACATATGGAATTTAAATCAGACAATAAAAGTATACTAAATATTTTGTTATTAGTATGTTCTCAAATATTCTGTACAACTTTTTCTTACTTTTCAGAAAATTTAAAATGTTGAATATTTATACCGTTCAATTCCTAAGTGATGCCTCAATTTAAATGAATAGGCCATAACACTTAATCAATTTATAGTAAATAAAAATGAATATTATACTTAAATACTACCTGTGAATTTCTGATGTTATTCATCCGTTTGAGATTTAATTTTAAAATAATTTCATGATCAAGTTATTTATAGCATTATATAACTCATTGGGAGTTTATTAAATAATTAGATTTTTAATAAACCCAATTATTTAAAAGGCTGTGTCTTTTAAGTATTTCCAGTTTGTCTTAAATGGAATATTTCCACCTTAATTGAAAATTAGAATAAAAGAATATATGCAAAATGATTTTAGGAATCACGTATGCTTAGTTACTGGTGCTATTAATAATGGCAAAAAAAAGAATGATGGAAAATGTTAGACTGTTTTTCATTTAGTTTTCTTTCTTTTTCAAGTCTATCATTCTCTAGCAAAAAAAGCACTTATGAGTGAACTTTTTTCCAAAAAATGTGAAGTCAGGATGCTGAAATCTGGTTGGGCACAAATCACCCAGCAGCCACAAAGCACTTGTATATCAAACAGGAAGCTTTATTGCCCAAACTCCACCAGCACTCCACTCACACTCCACACTTACTCTTCCAGCTCTCCACCAGGCTCTGCCCCAACTCTCTCCGAACCCCAGGAGAACTCAACTCCAAAGTAGCCCGGTGCCCGAGGCAGCAAGAGATGCCCTATTGTCGGACAACAAAGGTCTAATATACAACTGAATACACAGCTTAACTAACCATCATCATTCAATGGCTCACTAGCGGCACCTTTCAACCATTCCCTCTGGCGAAATGCCAGGTTTCATTCTGACTAGGCTGTGGCCCTCAACATCAGGATATTAAATGATGATCTTGATTGTCCAAGATTTATTTTGGTTTAAAAAAATTAGAAATTATTTACCATTGCAATAGACTAGAAATATGGAAACAAGTTTTGCATTGGGAACAGCTATCCAGATATGTAGTGTGTGTGTGTTTGTGTGTTTGTGTGTGTGTGTGTGAGAGAGAGAGAGAAAGAGAGAGAGAGAGAGAGAGAGAGAGAGAGGTCCACCTGATATCATGTTTTTTTTTAATCTTTAAATTGTGTTCTAAAAAATCAAAAGGTTCTACACGAAGATTTATATTTCTGTCGTTTGTACTGTATGATTCTGAAGAAACAAAAGTCCACACTTAAGCAAATCAACAAAGAAGCAATAAAATTACAACAAAAAGTCTTACTACATTTCAATACCACATACAAATTAACTGCATTTTTTCAGTTTTACATTGGACTGTATTACTCACAACTTCATCAATGCACCAAAATATTGAAGGTAGTACTTACGTTTAGATTGGATAAATAAAGTAGTGAATAAAAGCCTCTATAGTAACATTCAGATTGACCATGACTGTCAACTGTGACTTATTCAGAGGCTATAAATTACCTCTATTCACATGCATCCTCAGAAAGATCCAAAAGAAACTGGCCAGTTAGGAATGCTCTAAAGGTGGTACAACATCTTTCCTGCTTGGCATTTAATGTCAAGGTCATTGTTATTGACGAAATGTTGCACTGATCAAATATTCAGTATGTATTGAATGCCTAGCTCCTGTTTAAGTTAAGTAAATATAGGTGACACATCTGATATAATGAGTTAATATTGATACGAGTTTTCTCTGTTTGGTTGAAATACATACAGGATTGTGATATGCACACATACATATATAGACACAAACAGGTCATTTGTATGCATACCTAACATACATAGATTGGGCTGTAATCACTCCTTGTAAATAAACCTTGGGATGGTCCAAGACTAATAAGGAACATTGCAATTTTCATTTTCAGGGTTTTTTTTTTTAATTGGGAGAAATATTTTAATAGAAAATATGCTGGAAAAGAATATTTTAATACAGAAACTTCATCACATATTTCACCTAAAGTCAAAGGGAGGGGCTGCGATGTGGCTCAAGCCATAGCGCGCGGGCGTGCCTGGCATGCGGCTGGGGTCCATCCTCAGCACCACATACAAAAAAAGATGTTGTGTCCACCAAAAACTAAAAAATAAATATTAAAAAATTCTCTCTCTCTCTCTCTCTCTCTCTCTCTCTCTCTCTCTCTTTAAAAAAATAAAAAATAAATAAAGTCAAAGGGAAAATATGATTTAATTTCGAAATTTGCATTTTAAAGCAATATTTTTGGAACAAGTATCCATCATTTTTTGGCAGTTAGTCTATGTTGTTTTTACAGATAAATAATAGTTTTCCAGTACTACTCCTGGTTTAGTAACTGTTTTATTGTGGATTTCTCATTAGATGTGTTTTGGGTTTTTAAATTTTTTTTTAGTTGTGGTTGGACACATTACATTTATTTATTTATTTTTATGTGGTGCTGAGGATCCGATGCAGTGCCTCACACGTGCTAGGTGAGAATTCTACCACTGAGCCACAACCCCAGCCCCTAGAAGTGTTTTAATATTGCTATTTTAGGTGAGATTATTTTTCTATTATTTTTAGCTGGCTATTGTTGTTATGAAGTAAGAGTATTCATGAGTACATTGAGCTTGAATCTATGTACTTTGATGGATTCTTCTATTAATTTTAATCCTTTGTTCATTGAATTTATTGGAATTTTGAGGTTATCATATCACTTGCAAATAATTAATATTTTTCCTCTCTTTCCTTATAGTTAACTCTCATATTTTCTTCTGTATTATACATTAGCTAAAGTCCCTGCAAATAGTTGAATGATAGCAGCAATGCATGCTTATATTGTTTGAGATATAATGGAATTTCCATTACATCTCACATGTATTTAACTTTGTTATATTCTCATAAACAGTTTTTATCATGATAAATATTTTTCTACATAAAAGATATTTTAATAGATATTTACTAAATATGTACAATAAAGTAGTCCTTTGATTAGCCTACAATTTTTTAAAACTATTTTTTAGATGTTGATGAACCTTTATTTATTTATTTATATGTGGTACAATGCCCTACTACTGAGCCACAAATCCAGTCCCTGATTAGCCTATAATTTTAAAATTAATACTTGTAAAATATTTTTATATCATAAAACAAGATTTCCAATAGGAAGTAAAAATGAGAACTTTTGACTATCATGAAAATTGAAAAAACTGTGGCTTGAAGTTTCAGGAAAATAGGAACTACAGAAATGATAATTTTTAATTAATGATTTGAATGAAAACATATGAGTTTTAAAATAAATGTTTTTAAATACACACTTGCATTTGTTAAAATAACTCCAAAGTAAACGTGCACTTAATTTTTATGAGTAGGACATATTTCAGGATGTTTTAAGCAGGAACAAAACTAATATTTATTTTTGGCACCAAAAAAGCCTAAAGAGTACAAACATGTACCATAAATTTTGAATTTCGATCTTTGGGATTATGACACAAGAGATTTGAAAGACTGAAGTACAGAATTATTAAAATTGAAGTAGTACATGAGATATGAAGGCAAAGAACTGACTTTATCCCTAGTTCTGTTTTTAACTATCTATATGTTTGTGGATTCATAATTTATTTTTCATGAACTATAATCAGTCTATGTGAAATAAGAGGTAAATGATATGTTTCTATTTTTTCATCAAGAATATTTCTGTTTTATTTACTTTGTCCATACCCAGTGCCTATTATCAACATTCTATCATTAAATTAAAGTATTAATAGAGGAAAAGCAATAATTGTTCTCTGATATCCTTGACTACCTAATCTTTAATTTGTTTTCTAGAGTGTCTATATAAGGCTTTATAGAAATGAACAGTTGGTTTATTTAAATCCAATCATGGTGATTAACTGGACTATTGATTATGTAAAAATATTGGTTAAAATCTAAGCAAAAATAATGGAATAAATTTCTAATACAGATCTATACATAATCAGATCAAAATGATGCTCTTACTTCAAAATAATTTTAACAAAATAAGTCAATAAATTAATATATATCAACAATATCTCCAATCTGGTTGAGTATTTGAAGTTATAAGTAGATTCACACAGAAATTTCTATACACAAACTTACATACTAAAATTTCTATACATACGTATACCTACATGTATACACAATATTAATTCCCTGTCCATTACTTAAAAATATCTTAGACTAGGAAGATTATCTTTCATGTAACTAGTTTTTTTGTTTGTTTGTTTGTTTTCTTTATTCAGAATAAATTTTAGTTTGGTTACTTAAGCTAATTTTTCCCTTAATAAAATTTACATTCAATTACACACATGGAAACTGGTACACTAACACATACAGGAAACAGAGAAAAAGATAATATAATAATCCTAAGGAATCTCTAATAAAATTTTGCTATACCAATTTCAGACCCACCAATACACCTAAATTTTAAGAAATATTTTGGAAATTTTTCTAATATCTACTTTTGTGGTTGTAATTGTGCAGTTTTCTAAGGAATCGCTGTACTGCTTTCCATATTGGCTGCACCAATTTGCAGTCCCACCAGCAATGTATGAATGTGCCTTTCCCCCCACATCCTCTCCAAGACTTATTTGTTGTTTGTATTTTTAATACCTGCCATTCTTACTGGAGTAAGATGAAATATTAGAGTGATTTTGATATGTATTTCTCTAATTGCTAGAGATATTGAACATTTTTTTTTATATATTTGTTGATTGATTGTATATCATCTTTGGAGATCTGGAAAAATAAGAGACCCATAATAGCTAAAGCCATTCTTTACAAGAAGAGTGAAGCAGGTGGCATCACTATACCAGACCTTAAACTATACTACAGTGAAATAGTAATAAAAATGACATGGTATTGGAACCAAAATAGATTTGTAGACCAGTGGTACAGAATAGAGGACACAGAGACAAACCTACATAATTACAGTTATCTTATGTTAGACAAAGGCACCGAAAACATATTGAATAAAAGTTAGTCTCTTCAACAAATGGTGCTGGGAAAACTGGAAATTCATATGCAACAAAATGAAATTAAGCCCCTATCTCTCACCATGAACAAAACTAAGCTCAAAGTACATCAAGGACCTAGAAATTAAATCAGAGACCCTGCACCTAACAAAAGGAAAAGTAGGCCCAAATATCCATCATGTTGAATTAGGCCCCAACTTTCTTTATAAGATTCCTATAGAGCAAAAATTAAAATCAAGAATTAATAAATGGGATGGATTCAAACAAAAAAGCTTCTTCTCAGCAAAAGAAACAATCAAGAAGGTGAATAGATAGCCTATAGAATGGGAGATTTTTACCACTTGCACATCAGATAGATCACTAATCTCTAGGATACATAAAAAAGTAAAAAATCTTAACAATAATAAAATCAAATAACCCAATCAATAAATGGGCCAAGGAGCTAAACAAATACTTCTCAATGTAGTTTTAATTTGTGTTTTTAAACTTCTAGAGATGTTGAACTTTTTAAAATATATTTGTTTACTGATCATATTTCTTCTGTGAAATACCCGTTCAGTTCCTTAGCCCATTTATTGATTGGGTTATTTAGGTTTTAATTTGTTTTGTTTTGGTACAAATGGCAAAGATTTTTTCTCCCATTCTGTAGGCTCTCTGTTCATGATCTTGACTGTCTCCTTTGCTGTGAAGAATCTTTTTACTTTAATACTATCTCATTTATTGATTCTTCATTTTGCTTCTTGTGCTTTAGGAGTCCTGTTGAGGAATTTGGTTCCTACGCAGATAGGATGGAGATTTGGGCCTAATTTTTCTTCTAGCAGGTATTGGGTCTCTGGTCTAATGCCTTCATTGTTGATGTACTTTGAGTTGTTCAGCTCCTAATATTATCACCTAATTGGCTAGATTTCAACCTATGAATATTGAAAGGAGATTAATATTTGGATAATGATTATCCAGTTATTTCCTCCCTATAGGTATACAGATGGCCAACAAGCACACTAATAGATGTTCAACATCACTAATCATTCAGTAAATACAAAACAATACTACAGTAAGATATTTTTATAGCAATCAGGATGCTAATATAAGAAAAAATTATATCAAACTTCGCAAGTATCGAAACAGGGAACATTTTGTGCACTACTGTTAGGAAACTGCAATGTTATAGCTACTATGAGAAAAGTATGTCATATCCTTCCTAAAAAAGTAGGATTCGTATGAATTATGTTCTGAGTATATATAACCAAAATATTTGAAAGCAATTCTCAAGTCAATAGTAGTACATCTATGTTCGTACCAGCATTATTCACAGCAGCTAAAATGTACAGATAAACTAAATATCAATAGATGAATTTTAACAAAAATATGATATATAGTATGTATACATACATATCTAAAATATGTTGTATAATATATATATACACACACATTCAAATGTACAAAGGATAATAATCAATCTCAGAAAAAGCAATTCTTACATATGACACAATATGTGTAAATCTTGACATTATGCCAAGGGAAATGAGTCACAAAAAAGGACAATTACTGTATGATTTCACTTATAAAAGTAGACAAAATAATAGATACAGAAAGTAAAATGCTTGATTCTAGGTCTGAAGTCAGGGGAAATAGAAAAGTATTGCATAATTGAGAAGAATTTTAGTTTTTAAAATTGAAAGCAGTATAGAGGTTGATGACACTTATAGTTATATAACATTATGATTGTGTCTAATAATATTAAACTGTATACTTAGAATTGTTTAAATTGGTAGATTCTTTCATGTATTTTACAACATTAAAAAATGGGGAAAAATGAATTGCCACTCTTTTTATTAATAAACTTGACAACAATGATACACAGGTTGAAAATAGGACTCCTATTGCCTACACCTACTTAAAAAAGTATTGTTATATGGCAATTTAAAAATAACTTTTTTTTTTCATCAGAAGAAACGGCTACCATATGTGTGGAGCTAGTCAAGTACTAAATAACTTTGGAATGCTTTATGCCAAAAATGTATTTAAAGATTAGAGGTGGTGAAATAAACAGATTGCCAATCATCAAATTAAAGACTATTGGAATGTTAATAGTGATAATTGTGTTACTTGATTTCAAGCACTGGATAAATAAAAATCCAAGAAGCCAAATTGCTACTAAAGAACAATTTGGAATTATATTTGTCACTGGTATATACGACATGTCAACTAGTTAATCTAAAACTTGATTTAATTTCCTGGTCCAATGGGGACTTACATAATGATTTCTATAGCATTTAGCAAAATGGAAGTAATATTCCAGGTATGCCCATTCGCATGAAATAATAGGCATATATATACAGTCCTACTTCAGCTGTGCAGATGACTCGTTATATAATGCCCCTAGGGAAAAAATTAAGAAATCTCTAAAATAGAACTTTAGATAAAAATAGAGATATAGTTTGCCCTCAATACCTGCGACTGGTGCTTGGAACCCCAGTAGATACTGAATTCCATGAATCCTCAACTCTCTTATATAAATTGGTAGTATTTGTGTATAACCTACAAAAATCCTCATGTATACTTTAAATGATCTCTAACTTACCTGTAACATCTAATATAATGGAAATGCTACATATTTACTTGTTATAATGTATTTTTCAGGGAATAATGGCACACGAAAATTTTACATGTTCATTGCAGACACACCATTTTCTCCAACTCTTTTCAATTCTGGAGTTATGTGGGATCAACTGTATAAGTACATGTTATTCAAAATTGCTCTTTACATTGTGTTATCAGACAAGATAGTATTTAAGAAACATGAGACATGTAGAAATGATTGGTGCAAAAGCCTTAAAAAACATTTTTTCCTATTTAGGTTGAATATTTATTTACATTACAGGAATATTATAAATGTTACTTGCTTACCTTGTTTTGCTTTGTGTTAGAAAAGACAGTCAAAGAGTTTTTGGTTTAGATATGGGGTCTCTCCCAAAAGCTCATGTGAGATAGATAATCCAATGAAGTTCAGAGGTGAAATGATTAGATGATGAGAGTTGTAACTAAAAAACTGGCTTTACCTACTGATATGGATTAACTGGGAGGAAAGTGTTGGCAGATAGGATGTGGCTGCAGAAAGAGGTACCAGAAGGTGTTTGTTTTGAGGTATATATTTTTATCTCTGTGAGCTGAATTCTTGTGCTTGTGCTCTCTCTCTCTCTCTCTCTCTCTCTCTCTCTCTCTCTCTCTCTCTCTTTCTCTTTCTTTTTCTTTTCTGTTGCCATGTTCTGAGCTACTTTCCTCTGTCTTTTCCTTCTGCTGCCTCATTTGGGTCCAGAGCAATGGAATTGGCTCTCTATGAATTGAGACCTCTAAAATTTTTGAGTCTCAAATAAACTTTCTTGTTCTACATTTCCTTTATCAGGTCTTTTGGTCATGGCAGCAAAAATGCTAACTAAAACATAAGTTAGGGGAAAAAAGAACATAAAATTACTTGAAATGTGTTAATGAAGCAAATATATGCTATTTGTATAAAAGATTGAGTACTGTCATTAGAGGAAAAGCTATAAACATCCTTTCCTTCATTTTATGTTTGATAAATTACAACTGATGAAGAAAAGTCTATTTTATAGAGGAATCCCAAATAATAAATGAGGAGAAGGGATAAAATTAACATATAATTTTTTTCTAACTTTAAGCAAGTACATATTCTGAAAAAAGTCACCAATAACCACTAAATATTAGATATGATATGGTGATAAATGGAGTATTTCCATAATGTGACATTATTCATAATAGATGAATTGCAAATTGCATATGTAATCAAGCTTGGGATCAATAATTGTAAGTCTTCTGATGTGATTCAATATGAATTTCTTAACATTATTTACTGGTATTGAAATATTACTTTAGCTAAATTTAATTCTTTTGGTATAGGTTCTGATCTATATGAAATTTATGAAATGAAACGTTTTATAAGATATATATATATATATATATATATATATATATATATATATATATATATATAATCAAAAAGTTAATGGGTAAAAAGTGTCATACTTCTAAATTTAAAAAAAATAAAATGTTTATAATATCAAGTAACAAGACATATAACTAGATATTTGATTAAAATATATAACATTTTGAGAAAAGTTTAGAGAGTTTAAGTAACATTAAATATTAAGAAATGTAGATTTATTATTACTTTAAGTTTAATAAAAATGAATTCTTGTAGGAGAAATCCCATGTGCTTATGAAATGCATACTAATGTATTTAGGAATAAAAAGTCATTTTGTGAGAAGCATTTCTCCACTAATACTTTAAATAGGTGCACACTCACACACACACACACACACACACACACACACACATACACAGAAACACACAAATACATGATAATACAAATGTGTTATGATTACATTGGAATATCAATTTTATTTAATTAAGAAATGTCTAGAATTAAGAGATTCCTGGGTGTGCCAATGAGGGTGTTTCCAGAGAAAATTGGTATTTGGGACATCAAAATAAAGAGGGAGACAAGGGCAGGTATGGGCAACAGTGTCCAATAAACTGGGATCCCAGATGGAGCAAAGGGTTGAAAAAGGAGGAGCCCAGACTGAGGCAAGCATGATTCTTGAATGGGTTCATAGATTGCTGCAGCCATCATCAAAGGACAGCAGACTTCAACTCCTTCAGTTTTCTAACATGAAATCTGAGCAATTATCCTCCAGGTAGTTTCTAGGCTTCAGTCACATACTTGGACCACATTGTTGGTTCAAGGCTGCATCTCCTTGGACTGAGCAGCTGCTGGTTCCCCCAGCTCTCCAGAGTGCAGATGGACATTATGATTCACCTTCTGAACATGTAAACAAATGTAATGTGAACATGTAAACAAATCCAGGACATCCCCTTTTATAATCTTACATGGAGATATCCTATTGGGACTAGAAGTGGTTCTAGAGAAATAAAATTGTAAGTTGATATTTTCTTTGTTGATTTTGTGGTTTCTGGAGTTAATTGTCTACATTGGATAGACCTAATGTTCCTAAAGCTGGTAGTTCATGTCATGAACTCTTTAAAGCCATATACATGGTGAATGCATTTGATACTCATAATATGCCACTTGTAAGAGTCAAAATGTTTAGTGACTCTATAAATGATATTTTTAACAGTTCTGGAAAACTAAGGAATATAATAATGTTCCCTGGATACTTCTTCACTGAACAACAACAACAACAAAAGTAGCTCAAGAACTCATTTTTAAATTTTTCATCTCCAGGTGTGCATATGCAATCTAAAGTCTTCTTAGTGTGTACTGAAAGAGAAACTTCTCTCTTTCAGTCAATGAAAATTGACCATAAACTCCCAACCTATCATATATTGAATTACAATGCAATTTTATCTCTTATCCATAAACAGTGTCTGCAATGAAAGTAAAGTTACTGCTAGGAAAAAAAGGACATTCTATAATTTTGAGAACAGTTGAGAGGACACTGAATAGGTTGGGAAAATTCCTACATTCTGTTGGGTTTTAGAGGAAGCGACTTTCCAATCCTTATTGCCAGTGTCATCTCCATCCCCAACTACATACTCTGGTATTGATCTCTTTGTCGCTCTGAAAGAATGGATTCTTCATTGCCTGTGGAAAAAAACAAGAATCTTTCTTAATGATATTGCCCAGCCAGAAAATGCTGGTACTCCTTAGGACCCACATTTACCACATACTTTTACTTCTAGACCTATAACTAGACCCATATCTAAGCAGGTTCCTGAAGGAGAGTTATAAAGTGTGAACAATGAGGAAGTGCATTACACCAAAGGAACTTCCTGAGTTTTACAATTTATACAAACAGAGGTCTGAGGAACATGTGTGTGAATGGATTTTAAGCATGTGGGATAATGGTAGAAGAAACATAAAATTAGATTAGGCTGAACCTATTAATATTGGCTGGTTAAGCAGATATTCTGAATTTAATGTAGCAGTTTAAATTGCTAAAAAATTTACTAATAATTTATTCAGTGGGTTGTCTTAATTAAGGATTAAATTGTAATTGTGAATGAGCTGGAAATGCCTTATATTTCTTGGTTTACTGTTGATTATGGGACTCAAATTTTCAGAGGAAACTGGATTGCTGGATTTTCCAAATAAGACCTTCTTCTCCACAATATAAAGGTCTAGAAGATGTGCATTCATTACTACTTTAAGAAAGATTAATGAGGGGAGAATCAGTATCCTTGATGAGCTCTTTCATTGCTCTTCTTTATATGTCATATCTTTTCATGAGAGCTGAAATTACCCAATTAGAAAACTGAAATGCAATGAGTATTATTGGATTTCAAAGTATCAGAGACCAAGTGATAGCACTCAACAACCACAGGCAAATTGGTTCATACCATAATGCATAGCAAAGTTGAAGCAATGACTAGAATCTTCTGACTTATGTACATCTAAGACATTGGCTAATCAGGCATGGCATTTTCAGAAGTTAATATGATGGAAAATTAAAGTGCATACTCAATTTATATAAGCAGAAAAATTTCAGAGCAAATGTGCAATAGCAGAAAATCATGGTTTCTCAGCCAATACCAAGACTTTAGTCAGTTTAAGTCTCAAGGTAATAAGTTAAGGGAAGGCAAGTTACTTTTGAAGAAGGACTTTGGTACAGTATCAAAAAGTTAAAATGTTAATCTTTATCCCATTTCTCCCCTAAGGGGCCTATGGACTTTAACCAGGATAAATGTACATCAGGGAAAAGGCAATGATCTAGTCTTTTGGGGGACTATTTAATACCATCTCTGAATTGACATTGATCCTGGGAGATTCAAAATGTCACTGTTACCCTCTAGTCAAAATAGGGACTTAGAAAGGTCAGTGATTTATGGGACATTAGCCAAGATTTGACTGGGAGTATGTCTAGTGGGTCCCATAATGCATCTTGTGGTTGTTTCCCCACTCCCAGCATGCACATTCAGGAAAGAAATACTTAGAATATTGGCTTTCAAACATGTGGATTGATGGTTTATTGTGGTGAAGGAAAGGCTAAATTGAAGCTGGTAGAACTTCCTTTGCTTAGGAGAATAGTAAATCAAAAACAACATTGCATCACTGATGGGATTACATAGATAAGTGTGACCACCAACAACCTGAAGGATACAGGTGTGGTAGTTCCTACTACAGTCCTATTTAACTCCCCTGTTTTACCTGTGCCAAAGGTAGATGGATCTTGGAGAATAACAGTTAATTTTCATTAGCATAATAAGGTAGTGACACCAAAACCAAAATAAAATGTAGTTTATTTTCTTGAGCAGATTAATACATCTCCTACTACCTGGTAAGTAGCTATTGATCTGGCAAATGCCTTTTGATCCACACTTATTCACAGGGTTTATTAGTAGTAATTTCCTTTCATCTGTCAAAGCCAGTAATACAATTTTAATGTCTTTTTTCAGGGGCATCAATTCTCCAGCCTTGTTTTATAACTTAATTCACAGAAATTTTTTACAAAGTGTCACACTGCTCCATTGGATTGATGACATTAAGTGACCTGTCTTTGAGTCTCCTAATATTTTCTTCCATATCATCTAATCATTTTAATTCCTCTATGAGATTTTTAATTTCAGTTATAAGATTCTTCAGCTCGATTATGTGATACATCTGCTACTTTGTATCTTTCACTTAAAATCTCATCATTTTTCTTGCATTGTTTTCCTGACCTCAGTGAGTATCTTTGTGTTTCTTCTAATTCTTCATAAATCAAATATCTCCACTTAGTTCCTAGGATTTATTTTAATACTTTACTTGGAATATATTCCCCGATATTTTCATTTTATTTCACTCTCTCTGTTGTATTCTATGCATTAGATCAGACAACTACTTCTCAATCTTGTCAGAATAGACTCATATATATGTAGTTCACTAATTTATCCACCCAAAGATTTCAAGCTATCTATCATATCTTCATTCTTTTCCAGAGTGCTGTCTCTTTTGTGGTTGCCCACTGGAGCTTCTGATATGCTACATCCTGTTAATTTCTTAAACTGAAAAAGTAGAAATGAGACATTCTAGATGTAACTAGAAAAGTTGGAGTGTTGGATACGCATTGCGGTTTCTTCTTTTTTCACAATGAAACTAAGCAGAGGCATTTTTGTTTCTCCCTATCTCTGCAGCAAGTCACAAAAGGATCCATAGGTAATTCTGAGATGACATTCAGGCTGAGTTTGTTAGTCCTTGGAAAGTAGATACTTAAAGTTAGCTCTTTACTTCTCATGCTCCTTGTTTTCTGTGGTCTAGTATCACTAAAGAGTACAAAGTATCATTAATTCCTAGTTTTATTCTTTAAGAGAACTCTTTGAATGAAAGGTATGGAAATTGTGACATCCATTGAAGAACCAAATGTATAACAGGAAAATTGATAGACTCGGCTATGTCACTGGGGTGAGCTGAGAGAAAATACCAAGAAGTCATGCCAAGGTCTGACCCAGTTTGCCAGAGGGCAACAATTAGTTATTTCTGCTTGCTTCCAAATACATGCTTGTTAGAAGTTAGTAGCTACTGAAAATATGTTCTATAAGTTCCCTTTAGAGATTAAATAGGAGCTCTACATTTTTGCCCCCTTCCTCTGGTACTCCAATAGGTTATAGTCCAGGGAAATGTTCACATACCTGTTTAAAAGTATGTCTTTTTTCTGTGATCTAGGGATATTAAATCATACACCTTGCCCTTTATGATGCCAAGGTAAGTGGTTCATGATGAAGTACTTGGAAATGTGGTTATAAAAGATGGAGCATTCAAGTCATGAAATAAGCCAATTTCAGGAAAAAATGGAGAGGTAAATATTTTAAAACCCTTCCCTGCTCTACTACTGGGGCTATGAACCACTGGAAGTGCACACAAGCCCATAAAAACTTTTTGGGGATTTGGATACAGTTACGTATAATTAGTTTCTTGTGCTTCCAGCATTAGTAAGTTTAGGATACAATCCTGTTAAAACTGTAAGATTGGAGTGATCAATGCCTTGACAAACTCCTTCAGGGGGGTATTAATAGACCTGGAGTTACCACTGGGGTGAGCTGAGGCAGAAAGTTTGGAAGTGCATGTCATCCTACCCCAAGATGGGCACAGGATACTAGTTGTCTACCTCTTTAATTGCTAGATACAAGTTAGTCAGAACCATACCACCAAGGAAAGACTGGGAGATGATGACTTTCTCTTCCAGAGAGAAACAAGGGGCTGCATTTTAAAATTGCATCTCTAAAGTACTCCTGGAAAATGAAGTGCCTGAATGTGCTGTGATTCTTGTATAACATTGCCACGTTGATCTGTGGTCTAGTGTGTTTCTAATCCCTTTCCAGCCCAGAGTTGATAAAGTAAGATTTAAATTGTGGGAAACTTTAGCATTAGGTACATGATTGAGGTCAAACATTTCTCTCCATGTGGTGAAGTTGAATGCTGGGGATTCTCATCATGGCACAGTGACAAGAATACAGTCTGGGTCCAAGGATGCTTTAGCTTTTATTATTTACTTGACATGTATTTTCTCAATTGATTGGTGGTTCAGAGTTTCTCAGCTGGTCTCTGACAATCTATAGTGAGATGTTTACTTGGTGTGTCTCTTGGTGGAGGTAGTCTACCATGTGTCTTGTGTCCCCTCTGCTGATTCCATCTATATTTCTCCCTACAACTCAAAAACCCATGGGATTTCCTTTTCACAGCTTTTACTTTTTCTTTATTAGGCAAGAATAATGTTTATTTAATTTTCAATCTTACAATATCTTTCTTTTGTATTTATTTATAATCATTCTTCAGAATGCATAGGGGCTTATTTCCATGACTACCCCCTCCCAGATAGCAAAATATATGGAATCAAAAGTTCTTAATATAAAAAATACATAGCATTAATATACAACTTATACATATTTTTTCATATACTAGGAATTATGTCTAGTTTACTTATGTTAATAATATCTTAATATTATGGAAACATGGATACTCTGTATCATTTAGTGCATAATGACATAATTTACATATTCAGAACAAATGCAGTTTCTTTAAAATGATTTTGATCTATGCTTGGTTGATGCAGAACTTACAGCTTCAGATACTGACCTGTATTTATGTTTTGTTGCTCCATTTGCTTACTATGTAGTGTGGTCAACAACAACAACAAAAAAGCATTGTTATCACAATAGATATGAAGATTTTTGTGCCTCAGCTCAGGATCTCTGAATAAGAATTTGCATTTCACATTGTTTGTAATGGCTCTGATAATTTTTAAGAAGTGCTAGTTTAAAGGAAAATTACCAGTTGAGATAAATTTCACTACTTACTCCTGACAAAGACCAAGGAACACATTACAGAAAAATAAAAGGTTAGTTTACTTTTTGAGTAGGTAGAACAGATTCCATTCTGCAATATTTGCACATAATTTTGATTGATTGTTACAATGTTTGGTATAAAAACAATCATGCCCACATTGAAATACAGTTTCTTTTCTTGTTTCTAGTTTTTAACATTATAGCAAATACTTACAAAATGTTTTATTTTGGTTTTGTGTTTATTTTTCTCACCAGATATTTATCTTCTTTTCTTAACAGTCAAAAGGATTTTAATTTTGTGGTTTTTGCTAGAATTATAGTGAACATTATCAATCTATATGTTTAGATATTTTAAAATGATATAAACATATTTTTTTCTATTGGCTATAGTCTGTTTGTTATAAATATGTCATGTAGAAACTAAAATAATTTTTGTTCTCTTATGTATCCTGTAATTTAAATCATACAACAATTGCAGCAGGTACAAATACTTTATAAAATTTCTGGAAGCTAATCAAATAATCAAATCTCTCAATGGATATGTAGATTATCTAAAGAAGTGTATCTTACAGCAAATTTGTCTTTGGGAGAAAACCACATTATACAATGATATAGAATGCTATGCTTTTCTGGACTATATATGAGTATAGAGATTCTAGATTGTAGCAGACATGATATAACTCTATGTGAAAGTAGGAAATAAAAACTGCCCTGAAGTGGCAAACTCCAGAAAGTTACAGTGCTGTTACGATGTAATGGAACTTGAACTTCATTCATTTATTCATGCCATTATTTCTCAAATATTTATGTAACATCTGTTATAGGCTGGACACTGTCAAATCTGTTGTGGATAAAGTATTGAACAAAATACTAAATAATATCTATAGCCACAAACCTACTTTTAGTGATAGGAGATGCAATGTAAACAATTAAGGAACCAACAGATATACTTAAAAGGGGAGGGTAAGTGATATGAAGAAAAAATATTCCTCAGAGAGTAATAAAGGGAACTATTGCAAGTAAAAGTGACCAAAGAAGTCATCACTGTTAGGAAATGACATTTAGATGATTAACAAAATGCAAGGGAGTGAGAAACTCAGATATGGAGAGTGATAAAAAGGAGAATCTTCCCTGCACAAAGGATTTCAAGGCAAAGATATTAAAGGATGATAATCTTGCCATTGTAATAAGGAGTATATAGTAGTAATAAATATCTGGGTATGAAATATAAAAATGCCATTTGACAGTGTATATACCAGTTTAATGACATTAGTTTTGACTATAATAGGCAGATATTAGAATTTTTGGAGCAAAATAACATGATGTTACATTTAAGAAATATTTAATTGTGTTTGACTTCTTGAGAATACAGCTTATATGAACAAGGATAGTAACACAGAGACTATTTGGGGGTCTACTGTGAAAGTAGTATTCTGTGAAAGGGATGATTATGTTTTGAACAGAGTAATAATACAGGATATACTAATTCTGGAGACTTCTGTTTATCTCTATCTATATACATGTTTTTATATATACATAGACACATTTTAAGAAGCTATAGTAGACAGAATAATAATCTCCTACATATGCTTATCCTGTCCTAAATGCAAGAACCCATGAATATACAACTTTACCTGAGACAGGGACTTTGAATTTAAGGAACTTGAGACAGGGGTATCACCCTGGATTATCTGCACATGCCCAATGCAATCATCATGGTCCTGAAAAGGTGGAAAGGGAGACAAAAGTAGAGAGTTAGAAGGATATACAGAGATAAGCAGCATTTTTTTCTTTAAAGATGTTGAAAGGGAACCAATTAATTTGGAAGAGGCAAGGAAAATTTCATCTTTACGCACCTGAAAGGGATAAAGCTCTATTAATAACTTGATTTCAGATTAGTGAGACCTGCCTAAGATGTCTGACCTATGGAGCATTATGATACACTTGTGCTATTTTAAGCCATTGTTTTTGGTAACTTACATGCCATTAGTACACAGATTCTGTCACCTGAATGTGAAGTATTTTGATAACAAACACCTTAAAAAGTGGGTATAGCTTTGGAATTGGGTGGTAGGCAGAGACAAGGCAGTATTGAAAAGCGAGATAGAAAAGACTCAGATTGTTTGAAAAGACTATGAAGAGAGACAAAGATGTTAGCAGTTCTGCTAGAGACTCTTCAGTAGGAAATGAGGATCATGGTTCAGAACATACTTCACTAAACCCAATACTCAAATCATCTGCTGATAGGAATATGTTTGTTAAAGACACTGCTGATGAGGGCTGAATAGGAAATGAGGAATTCCTTATCATAAATAGTAGGAAAGAGAATCCTAACTATATAGTGATGGACAGTTTAGCAGATTGTGCCTTGCAGTTAAGTGAAAATCAGAACCTAAAAACATTTTTATAAGACATTTAGCTGATGGGATTTTTAAAGCAAAAATGTTGAAAGTGTGCACTGATTTTTTTCCTGATGTGAATAGTAAAAATGTAATAGTCTCACACTCAATAAGTGGATTTGAGGTTGGTTCCCAAAATCTTTTCTTTTACATAAATAGTGCCTATGTCTTTCTCCATTTTGAAGTTTCCTCCAACACACTCTGCAGTGGATGGCACCAAAAGGTAAGGAATGCCTTAGACATAAGGTTTAGTACCACACTGTGATTTTGAGAAGGAATGACATGACTCTAATTAATAGGCAAATAATAACAACCAAAAATTAAAGGGAAAATCAGTAATATGTTGACAAGTTGTGGCCAAGCTCTCTGTGCTCATAAGGGGAATCAAGTTATTCCTTCCTACTAGTTCATGAAACAAGCTGGGATGCAGCTCTATCCACATCTGCCACCACACTGCCCCTGAATTTGTGTCCCTGCCCTTCCAGTGATTTCTCCTTGCTCTGTCTTCTGAGTTCCTGCACCACTCACTGCCTCTACTGCTCATTTGGTTCAATATTCCATCTTACAGTGTGGCCAAAGTTGTACCCTGACAACCACCTCTTGAATTCCTTCTTGTATAACATCCTTTATTTACTGTCCATCACAACATCTCATAGAGAACAGATGCTCACTTTGCGAGTGATTAACAAAATGATTCTAATTTCAATAAATTTTGACTCATCTCAAATCCAAAACTCAAAAACTGTCAAACCTTTCCATACAAATGAGAGATGTCTACTAGGTAAGCAAGTTCATGTGAGTTTTTTTTAAATTCTCAGATTATAATTCATAATCATCCTGAAATTCTGTAAGAACCTATATCAAAGAAGCCAATCCTATCTTACTATTTCAGTGTTATGCACATTGATTAAATGCACTGATTTTGGCAAATTGCAATTCAGGCACAGCATATGTGATACTTGGGCATAATAAAATACTAAATTAATTTCATCCTGAACCATTTGGAACTATTGCAATTATACTGAAGGAATTAGAAGGAAGAGTGTTGCTTGTTTGTTTGCTTGTTTGTTTGGGACTAGGGATTTAACCCAGGACCACTCTACCACTGAACCACTTCCCCAGCCCTTGTAATATTTTTTTTTTAAATTTTGGGACAGGGTATTGATAAATTGCTTATGGCCTTGCTAAGTTGCAGAGGCTAGCTTTGAACTTGAGATCCTCCCACCTCAGCCCCCAAGCGGCTGGGATTACAGGCATGCACTGCGATGCCGCACTAGGAACAGTGCTTTAACCCCCAGAGAAATAACTCCTAGAAATCAATAATGAATATAATATCTCCACATACAAAAATTTAAAAAGAATATGAACAATGAACAAATTGCTGAAAAATATTTTTAAAAGCTTTAGCCTCATGTATGATAACCTATAGGAATTAAAGCAGCTAACAGAGGCCATTTTCATTTTCACATTGGCAAAGTTTTCTGAGTGACAATGAATCTCAATGAAAGAAGATGAAATAAATGAGCATTTGTATATGCTACTGGTAAGAGAGTAGTGTTTATAAAGCAGCTTAAAAATAGGCATACTGTAAATCCAGGAATATCAACTAGGAGGATTAAAACATTCCTAGAAAATAATCAAATATAAGCATCAAAAATATATATGACAGTGCTTATCAGATAATTTCTATTTTTAATCGGAAATAATGAAATAAGAACTATAAATAAAGGAATTACTAAGTTAAATGTATCCATGTGAGAAAATGTTATATAGTCATTAAATATTTCAATTACAGTGATACAAAAAAACATAAGGAAGTGACATTTTTCTATTTAAATTAGCATGTATTACATATGGACAGTGATAGGCAATGAAATAAAATGTTATGTGCAGATATCTGTCAAATAGATGAAAATATGTTTCCTCTTTTACGTGTCTCTATTACCTTAATTCTTTATAATAGGCATGTATGTATAATCAGAAATAATATTTCTTTAGAAAAACACTAATTGAGGCAAATTTCAGGCATCCCCACCTCATATTGAAATGGTTCCCCAAGTTTTTTTTTTTATTTCTAGGGTTTTATCTTTGCACATACTAAATACAAAAGAGAAAACACTACAAAATCTTTCCCACATGCTACCTTCTGAGGAATAATAATTACAACTTAAATATCCAAATGTTCAAAAGCTCTCTCAGTATCTGTTTGTTTCCCCTACTTTCTGATTTATTTTTCATCTTTAAAAGTTTACAGAGTCATCTGTCTCTAAAGACTTTCATATGAACTATATGGTTTTTATGTCTCTTTCTTTGGAGAATAGAACTTAAATTATTACTACAACTGAGGGAGAAAATACTCTTTTTATGTGGTTTCCTATAACAATTTAGATTTGTGTGAATTAAAAATGGCATATTTATCATTGTTCAAATGATGTCCCACTTTGGGGGTGGTGGGCATATATTTGGATAAGGAACTTAATTTTTATGATCAGAAAACCACTCTTTAGGTACTAAAGTTTTCAACACATTGCAAATCTTTCAGATCTAAGTTCCAAATGATATTGCTCTTATAGTTTTTCTATTTCTTATATTTGGGAGAGGTAAGGAGGATTTGGGTCTTTAAAAATCAGAACAAAATAAATTAATCAGAAAATGTCTTAATAATATCAATCAAAAGAAAAAATAATACAATGTCAATCAGGTTTGTCTTTTTAAAAATTCTCAAACAAAAAGTAAACAAAATGCACACCTTATTGTGCCCCCTCTTCGCTATCTTCTTCCACTCCTTCCAACCTGCCCCACCCTCTGTGTGCATTCCTCATACCTCACATGCACTTCACTCTCACTTATTAACCTGATGTTTTTCAAGTTCCTTTTAGAACTCTTTTAGTCCCTAGGAAAGAAAAGCAATGGAGATCTCATCACCTAATACCTTATATTTGTTTGAGACTCAACCTCACAGGAACGGCTTTCTCACCTAATTATTCTGATACTGAGCAAAGCTAATTTCTAAACTCTAAAAATATCTTCCACTATGGCAGGAACTCCACATAAACTCAGGAATAGGAAAAAAAAACTTTAGTCAACATTAAATCATTGTAAACTAAGAAATTTGGACCCCAAATTCAAGGGCACAGTGTCCCTGAATTCTCCCACAGGTCCTCGGGCCTCAGGTAGGGAGATCCAACAAAGTAAACACTCAGAACATGATTAGAAGCTCTGCCTTGCTCTGCATAATACCAACACACTGGAATTTTTGTGAATCAAAGCAGAGTAGAATCTCAGACTTTGAACTCCACGGGAAAAGACACAGCAAAAACAATGGCATAATGCAATGTTTTCAAATGCATAAATCTTCATTTGTTTAGTTTAAATATTTAAAAATATGTCCTATTACATTTATTATTGATTAAACCTCTTCTAGATAGTTATTCATTAATGGTTTCTTTACATTGCTGTGCAAACAGTTCATTCATATCTATGACATATCAAATCTCAGAGACATGTTCTTTAATTGGATTCATTTATTTCTAATCTTCTTGAGCCCTTACTACTATAATGCCTGACTATATATACACTAATCTCTATTATTTAAAAGGCTAAAATAAATTTGAAATATATTTTATGAATAAAATTCACAACTCAACAAATGTTCTATTATTATTATTATTATTATTATTATTGTTTCTATTATTATTAGCCTCAGGAATTATTTAAAACTGCCTGGTAGATAAGTTGTGGTTAAACAAAATAAGTTCTGAATGGTTGCTAGTGATTTTGGATTGCCCACTAAAATGCCAAAATTTTCATTGTGACTGTAGTTAGGATCAGAGAACATTTATAATACTATTTAGAAGAGTTATCAGTAGAACCCATATAAAAAACAGGATATATATCTTCCTATTGTTATGATTTTTAGGCCTTGAGAGCTTCGTGGCCACAATGAAGATGTCTCAATAGCAGTCTACTACTGACTGAGACTTAAAAATGAATTCATTTCTTTGGGTTCAGAAAGCTGGTCCAGAGAGAAATAAGAGTGTATTTTCATCTGTTATTTTTTCTTGATTCAGTTTTTCTCCTTCTCTTAAAGCCGTGATTCCCAAATTTCAGCATGCATCATAAGTTTGTTAAAACACAATTCACTGGGGCTGGGGTTTTGGCTCGGTAGTAGAACACTTGCTAGGCATATGTGAGTCACTGGGTTCAATTCTCAGCACCACGTAAAAATAATAATAATAAAAAAGGTCCATTGACAACTAAAAAGAAAAAAAGACAACTCATTGCCTCCACCCCTCAGAGCATCTGATTGACAGGTTTAAAGTGGAGCCCAACAATTGGCATTTTTAACAAGGTCCCCAGTAGTTCTGAGGCTGCCAGTCAGAACACCATCCTTTGAGAATTTGAACAGTTGATATCTTGGATGAGAAAAACCAATGGTCTCATGTGAAGGGGACTGCAATAGTCTCAGGTGAAAGGGATCACAGAGAAGATTAAAAAAAAAAAAAACACTGAAAAGTGAGAGAACATTCCAAAGATAAAATCCAACCTTCACACTTTCTACAGAACTTAACCTGACTGCAGAGACCACTGAAACACTTCTTCCCGACTCCTGGACCCTGCAAATGACTGGAATGACTGCTCCCTCCTAACCTCCTCTTCCTGCAGATCCCCAACATTGGAAAGCTGCAAGACATGGTCTTCAGGCTGCTTCTCTTCTATTACTCCATTTACTCCATTAGCTTTAAATTACATACACTGATGACTCCCAATCACTTTCCCAGACCTTCCCCCTCTAAAAACATCCAAGTGCCACCTACTATGTGACATTTCCCAGCTGATGGATGACAAGCATCTTAAAGTAGATACAACCACACAACCTTGATTGCAGCCACTGCCTGCAAAACTGCTTTTTCCCACCATTCAGACAATTCCCTCAGGCTCAAATCTGGGTACTCTTCTTGACTGCTCTCTTTTTACTGACCACCCATATCCAATCCTTACCCTGAATCTGACCCTTCCCCTCCGTCCCTTGCAGACCATCATCTTCTCTCACTTAGTTAATTATAATAATTACCTGTTTTCCCTGCCTCCATTGTCTACCATCCACAAAGCTGTGATCCACACTGGCCAGAGGAACTTTCATATCATACATTAGACTATGCCATGCCTTTGTTCAAAGGGTCCATTGGCTTCCCAAAGCCTTCCAGATCCAACATGATCTGACCCTGCCCATTCTTGTTGCATCACCTCCTTCCCTTCTCCTCCCCCCCTTACTCTGTGGCAGCCACAAGTGACCTTCTCCATTCTTCAACATGCCCAGATGGCATCCACCTCAGGACCTTTGCATGTGTTTTTGGAATGTTCTCCCTGTGGGTGTGACCATGGCTGGCTCCCATTCATGAGTTTCTAATGAAGCCTTACCAGACCACTCCCATCTCTTTGACCTACTTAATTTATTTTTCTATCACTTCCTGATATTTTATGACAGTTCATTTGTAAGTACCATTTTTTCCCACTAAAGTGGATGCTCCATGAGGCCAGGGACTTGTGTCTCCCTTGGTCACACTGTAGCCCTATCACAAAGTCCAGCACACAGAAGGCACTGGGGAAATAATTGCTGAATGAATGCACAAATCTTCCCCCAATTGCCATAGAGAGGACTCCACTCTAAAAAATTTCTTACCATCTCTTTAATTATAGCAACAGAAATTAAGGTGATTCTAAAGATAAAAATTTGTTTATAAAGTAAGTCCTATTGAGTGGACAGAGAAGACAGAAATTATATTCTAAAATATGTAATGTCTCTAAATAGTTCCCCTTGGTGTTCAAACAACATTCACAAAAAAAGTGCTACCCTGAACTTTGCTCTGATCTTTAATTGTTCTGACTGGAGGAATGAAGTTGACATCCACCCTGCCTTCCCCTTTGTGGGCTGCATTCCTGTAGCATTCCTGAGCTGTAACACTGAAGGGATCCACTACCCAATAACAGCACAACAAATGCTTCACCTTGCCAGGATGGTAGCATTGACAGTAAGTATAAATGCTGTGAGTTCCAATCTAGTAGTCTCTTAATGACGTGTGAAAATAAAATGAAGAAACTTGTGTTGAATTTTGTTAGATCTGGAAAAAAAAGCAGCTCTTTCCCAGCCACCTATTTGGACAGCAATATCAATGCAAGTGTTGAAAGAAGTGAATCTCATGGATTCTTACCTCCAGTCACCAGAACTTACTATAGTTATCACCACCCCTGAGAATAGAATTAATGACTGGAGAGCAGCAAAAATGCACAGACTCCCCAAATGCTCAAAACCCAGGATTCTACTTTTGTGATGGTTATAGTAGGAAGAGACAGCACATTCAAAGGTTGCATTACCAGAAAATGTTGCTATTCTTAGCAAGATGCAAAAAAGTGGCAAGGGACTTGGGTTTAAAAGTACAAACACAAGAGAATCCCACCTTAATGGGTACCATTATGATATGCAGTTCAATATAATAAAGCTATTTCCAAGATCTGGCCAGCAGCCCGAATTAGGACAGGTTTACTGATGTGGATACAGCAAATTCTGTTTGAACAAAAAAATCCCTGGGGGGAAAAAAAAAGATACTTTCACAGGCTCTATTCATTTAGCAATCAATCAAAGGGAAAATATTTTTCTGGTAAAGACAGTAGCTCCTATTTGAATCCTAGGAAAATATTAGATGTTCTAAATAAAATAATATTCTATGGGACACACTTATTGATGCCTATTTTGTGAAAACATCATCACTGTTGATATTAAATTGGTAAAGAGGAAATGGAATTGGGCCTAGGGGTGAGGTAATTATTGCATGCAGTTGAGTAGGTACCAAGTACACCCAAAGAGTGAAGAAAATGAGTCACTTTGTGGAGACCCCATAGTAAACAAAGAGTAAACTCTCCATGGACTTTTGCAACACATCTTCAAAAAGTTAAAAATTATTTCATAAATATTAAGTGGAATCATATGAAATTGCCAATATTAGACTGTTTTAAAACATAGAAATGACAATTTTACATAGTTCACCCTAAAACAATATCACCATTTAAAGACAGCAAGTCAAAGAGGACATTGGTGAGCACTGGAATCCAGGCCCTGGGTTTATATGCCTGCTGGACCACTCACTAGCTGTTTTATATCAGCTAAGTCACTCAACCCCACTGACTGAGCCTATTGCACAAAGTAGCAGAACCTCAGATGTGAATCCTTACTCCTTAAGCTTCCTAAGCAAGATAATGAATAGAGCAACTTGCCACCCTCCTTCAGCTTAGAGCTAATTATCATCATCCAGCTTCTCCCAGAGAGAGCAGCAATGCCTGGGAATTACCCCTTACAAAGAAAAATAAATAAATAAAAATGTTGCAAAACCTAAAATAATTAGCAACATTTTTAAATGTAGTATATCTGCAAAGATTATTTTGAATCTAGAATGATTAAAATTCACTGAGAGTCATAATACTATTCAGTCCCCCAAATATTGAAAATTCCTTTTCAAAGCAAAACAAAAAATCAGCCTGTAGTCCTCTGTAAATCTCTAAAAGATGGGAACAAGTATCTCCTTTCACAAAAGGAAAAACAAGGGTTAAAGGGGTAGCATGACCTACTCAAGATCTCACAGTTATTATGGAACAGTTTTGATTCTCATCCAGACCCACCTGATACCAAGACCCATGGCTACCCTGCCTGGTTGCTTAGAATGATACAGGGTCTTTACAACAAAAAAAATCACAAGCTCACTGCAATATTACTTCCTGGAGCAAAATTCATAGATGGCAAACAGATGGGTTAGGCTCAGACAAACCCCAAACGTGAATCCTCTACAAAGAGAAAGTCACCACACATCTTTCTCAGCTCTGTCATCACCATGGACAATCACTCTCCATGGCCTGAGATAGGAGAAAGGGAACTGAGGTTGGGGCAGTCACTCCTTCAAGCAAGGTGCAACATTAAATTTCCCAATTGATAGGGATTCAGGTATTCCAATTTGTCTAAATTCCAGACACTCTTTTTTTGTATGGCACTTATGCATAGATACCAGCACTTTAACCCAAAGAATTTTTGATCACCATTTAATTGTCTGGAAAGACATCACAAACCAATGAGAACAGAGAGGTAAGCACCAGATAAAGGGAAAGCAATAGCAGTAAATATAATTTGCTAAAATTATAAAGATAGACATATACTCCCCCATTAAACATGCACATACCTTGAACCAAACATAACAGCATTCCTCAAATGAGTAGACTAAGTAGGAAACAAAGACATGCTTTTGGAGGGTTCAAGTAAAGCCTTCCTTGAATTTCTCCACCTATTCACAATTCCATGCATGAGTCCCTGCCTTCAAATAAGGCAATGATCCATGTTTTCCCAGGATGTGACTCAAAGAAGAGAACACTTTCCTCCCAACAGCTGGACTCCAAGAAAACCAGAAGAGGGTGGACAGGCAGGTCATTGAGCACATACCAAGCAGCCAACACCTAGGAACTAACAGGATGGTTCTGTGAGTCACCAGGTCAAGGTAACTACAAAGGAAAGACTGGAGGTCAGAATGGGCTGAGGAAAAGGAAGAAGCCAGGAAGCTGCCTTGCCAAGGGGCCAGAGGATGGTACAGCAGCCCAGAGAATGCTGGAGAGTTCTCCATTCCAGCTCTTGAATAGAACCCTAGAGGAGAATGTCAGCTATCATAAAATCTTCCCCATTTCCCCCAAAGGAAGAAAAGAGTCAAAACACACACACACACACACACACACACACACACACACACACACACCATCTAGGAAATACCCCACTGCTACAACAGGTAAATCATGTAAAATCTGACAAAAAAGGATGACTCCTCTTACTAATCCACATACGTCTGTGTGTGTGTGTGTGTGTGTGAGTGTGTGTGTGTGTGTGTGTGTGTGTGTGTGTGTATTTGACTTCTGGGGATTTAACGGAAGGGAGCTTAACCACTAAGATACATCTCTAGTACTTTTTTAGTTATAATTTTAAGACAGGGTCTTGCTAAGTTGCTGAAAGTCTAACAAATTTCTAAGGCTGAACTTGAACATGGAATCCTCCTGCCTCGCCTCCTGAGTCACTGAAATTATCAGCTTATAGCATGCCACTCAACTGAAAATTATATATTCCTAATTGATTATAATGGAGAAGACATCACTGCTACATATTAGCTAGTGAAATGTATACACTAAGCAGCAACACAGAGGTAGCTTTTTAAATCTTGAATTCAGATCAAAGCTTATCTTGAAGCTTCATAAGCTGAACACTACAGGCTTTATTCATTTAAATCCATTCCTCTTTCCCTGACTTTTTCCTCCTTGAAACCACACAACCTCTCATTCTCAAACACAGAGAAGGAAAGGATGCCACAGTTGACACAAAAGCCTTTAATTCTGGCTTTCGGAGGATGAGGGGTTTGAAGGTAGGTGAGTCAATGGGTATAAAGCTATAATTATGTAATAGAAATGAGTTCAATGTTCTATTACACAGTAGGGTAGAATAATGTAACCTATTTCAAAACAGAGGATTTTGGGGCTGGGGTTGTGGTTTAGTGGTAGAGTGCTTACCTAGCATTTGTGAAGCACTGGGTTCGAGCCTCAGCACCACATAAAAAATAAGTAAAATGAAAATATTGTGTCCATGTGCAACTAAAAAAAAATTAAAACAAAAACTACATGATTTTAAGTGGTCTTAGCACAAAGAAATCGTGAATAAGGTAAAGGATATGCTAATTACCCTGATTCAATCATTTCATAACATTTACTAAAACAACACACTGTAGCCATAAATACAACAGTACAATTCTAGGCTGATTATAAAAAAATTTTAAAAATATTCTGGTTTCATCACTCATCATCTCTGAGCCTCGGTTTCCTAACCTGGAAAATAAGAAGTGTGATCTCTCTAAACCAAACATCACGCAGAGTGTTCAAGAAACAAATTAGGTGATAGTACTTTGAAAGAAATACACAGTCAGCAATTGCTTTTTAAAATATTAAAAGTTTATAAGCTTATAAAAAATGAATTCAAAACAAAATATACATTATTTTGTTAATAAATTACTATAAAGACTATATGAAGGATAAGATTAAATTGAGTAATGGTACTGTGGATGTCAAAAGGGATTAAATCTCCCAGCTATTCATTTTAATAAAATGTTTTGGTATTTAAAAAATTACTATTAATACCAATGTGTCTCCAATTTGTTTCTGTATTCATTAAGGTACATAAAAGATCATCTGAAAAGGACAACTAGAACTTTGCTATTCAATATTATCATAATAAAGATTAAACACAATTATGAATCAAATCTAATTTGTTGGTATACATTAGGGTATAATATTTTTGCAGTTCTAGAAATTATTGTTATTTTGAATTGCCAAAAAGATTATTAGACTTAGGCAATGAGTTCTCCATAGATCTGAGGAATTAAAGTAAATTATTTTATATCTGTTGTAACTTGGTAAGTCAAAATGTGCTTCATCTGACATCACTTATAATATAAAAGAGTGGTTTTGATAACAGCAAAATAAAATCTATTTTGATAATTGTATATAATTATTAGCCAAGTCTTAAGAAGCATATCCTAAAATTTACTACTAATGACAATATCATTGGCCTTTAAATAAATTCTAATAAATTTTAATTTGAGCACCCCAATGAATTCAGCACCATTTATGTATTTGAAAGAACAAACCAGTATGAGCATATTTTATGTTTGCTTCTTTAAAGAGGTTTATAAAGTTTTATAACCACAGAATATTTTAACATTTAAAATTCTAATTGTGAAAACACATGGTTTTCATAATGGTTAACTGTGAGAACATGTAATAGTATTCAAACAAGAATAAAAAATATGGAGCCATTATCATGTGGGCCCTTTCTCCCTTTGATATGAAGGAAGGATGTTTATCTGGCATTTGCCCTAACTGTTCGAGAGACAGATTTTTTTTAATATTTATTTTTTAGTTTTCGGCATACACAACATCTTTGTTTGTATGTGGTGTGAGGATCGAACCCAGGGTGCATGCATGCCAGGCAAGCATGCTATTGCTTGAACCACATCCCCAGCCCTGTTCTACAAATTTAAAGGAGGTATTTAGAAACCAATAAGCATGGTATATAACACTAATAAGTATTTTTTCTATCTGTTCTGTTTTAAGTAGTACAGTAATAGTAATTTTAACATGGAAAACTATTTTTCCTCCTACATGCTCTGTAAATCACTTTAAATGTAAAACATCATGTGAGATTTCCCACTAAATCAGTATTTCATCTAAACTGAATTAAATAAGCAAAAAAGCTCTCCTTACCAGCAAAAAGTGGTTGAAAATATTAAATCTGTCTGATTCCACAATTACAAATTACTCACTAAACCTACTCTCTTACATTCCAAGTAAAATATCAAAATTGTACTTATTGATAATTCTCATTAGAATTCTAGTTTAAAATATATTAATATTTAGGACTACCTTCTACAGAAGTCCCCTCACAGAATATCACATATCAATCAAACTTATTGAGGTCATACACAAATGAGTACTTGATGAATATTAGTGACAGATTGTTTTTAATGTCATCAGTAAACTAGCTCTCATCTGTAGTTTTTGCAAGCTTCTACACACAGTAATTTTGAATACAATAAATATGTCATCATAAATGATACAGTGACTACACAGGAGAATGCTATGTAAGCAGAAAGTACCATGATGTCTGTGGCTTACTTTAGAATTATTTAGCAGGGAAAAATAAACATAAAATAGATATACATATAGGTAGAGACAAAACAAATACAGCCAACATTAACATTTGTTGAAACTAGATGATACGTACATGGATATTCTTTGTACTAGACTTTCAACTTTTATATTTAAAGATGTATAACTTTTAAGATAATTTAAAATAGAAGTTTTGGGTTATCCTGAAAAAATAATGTAGGAATATTTCTTATTTTTAAAATGTGTGAAGTCTGAGCCAGAAAAACATGAAACTCCTGTGCACACTTGTAACTCCATCCACTTGGGAGGCTGAGGCAGGAAGATCTCAAGTTTGAAGCCAATCTCAAAGTGAGACTCCACTTCAAAATAAAAAGAACTAGGGGTATAGCTCAGAGGCAAAGTACACTGAGTTCAATCCCCTATACCAAAAATAAACTATATAGATAGATAGATAGATAATATATGTAAATTATATACACATATAAACTCCAAAAGCATAAAGAAAACTAATACACTTATTTTCCTAGAAATTATTTTTCATAGTTTATTTTCAATTTTCTTCATGTTAAATACTAGTATTTTCCATCTGAACTGTTTATGAACAATTACTACTCAAATTAAAATTGAGAAAATATGGATTCAAGAAAATCACTCAGGTCTTTACATGTTATACCTTCCTTTTACTCTCCACACTCTCTGGACTTTCCCCAACATCAACTGCTAATCAGTCTCTATCACCTGCCCTCTTAAAAATGAGAGAAGGCCCTATCATATTTAACACTTCAAAACTTGTAGGCACTCCTAATTTACAAGAAGATTTTCTATGTGAAAGATAATGCTACCAGAATATGTGTGTCTTATTGAAAATCATGAACTGGTCAGTCTTTTTGCTTAGATTGCAGGGGGGGCCAGGGCATGTGGGAGAGGCATTAATGAAGAGCTACAGAAGCTTCACAGAAACTAAGAGGATTTTAGAAAATTCATTATAGTGACTTGTCTCTCCTCTCCAGATTCTTAATATATATTATGGTGAAGAAGATGAAGATGAAGAAGATGAAGAAGATGAAGAAGAAGAAGAGGAGGAGGAGGAGGAGGAGGAGGAGGAGGGAGAGGAGGAAAAAGGGGGGAGGAAGAGGAATTAAAAAGCACTAGGGCAATCACCACTTGCCTCTAAAATCATCATTTTCCTATATGCACTAATCCAGTTGCTCACTAAAAAAAATGGCTACTAAATATTTCTAATCATTACTGCTTTTGTTAAATAATAATCCTAATTTTCTTACACACATATTGACTTCAACAATAAATTTATCCTCAGGAAGTTATAAAAAAAGGGTTTCTTATGAATGTAGTTTCTACCAAAACACCACATCTTCTTCATTTGAATGATGATTATTTAAAATACCCTCCACTTTCATGTCATGAATACTTCCTTCAAAATGTGTGCTATTAAAATGCTTAAATATGGAAACATTTTGTATGTCAAAGTATTTAGAAGTTGGCAGTTTTAAGCACATTGTTTGAGGTGGTGTATTTGAAAAGAATTTACTTTTCATTGTCTAACTTCATAGAGCAGTATTCCTAGAAACAAATGTATGTGGTAGTTTGCTAGTACCATAGAGAATCAATAGCCATCTATTTAATTTGCTAAGACAATGTAAATTAGTAACTTCCAGCCAGATGTGTGATGTACACATCCAACATACTGCAATCTGCTCATTATGAAAATCCTGTCAACAGAGCCACTTGATGACATTTCATCCACAGCAGTTTCTGCATTTACAGCCATAAAAAAATTGTTCTAAGCATTTTTATACAAGGAATTGAGGCTGAGACTCATAAAGAGTAATCAATTTCAGCTTATCATCTTGTAGGCTTGTGTATACATGCTTCTGTGTGTTTATTTCTATTTCTCTCAAAGATACAGAATGTTCAAAAAATAAATGTGTGCCATACTATTTTTTCCTTCCATAAATCATTTATTTGTCCTCATTATATATTTTTTAATCTGATATAAAGTTGATTGTATAATTCTGTAGCTCTGAGGAAATGTGTAAAGAATGAAACAGTCAACAGAAGAAAAAAAAACACTTACCCACTGGAAAAACAAAACAGAATATTTCAAAATGACTCCAAACATAAATTAAGTTTACCCATTGGGAAGTCTAACTTGCATTCAGATCATTTATAGGGGTCTGTATGACTATATACCCTGCTGTTTGATAAATATTTACTAAAATGAGAGAAATTAAAAGAGTCTTCTTAATTACAAGCTATTATTCTTGAATACTGAAACCTCACCTACACCAGATTCATTTTCTAAGTCTATTGAATTGACTTTTCTTATTAAACAGGGCACCAAGCAAATAGTTTAAATGCAAGCATAATATTTCCAACTACTACATTTTTAATTTGGCAATCCAAAACAATGTGGAATGAATCCAATTCTCACTCATTGGATTCCAAAAAGCACCCCTTAACCCACCACAAAGACAAAACAGCATTTTTACTATCTGGTGTCAACACTCTCAAGTAGAGAACTTCTGAGATCCCCTAAAAATCACAAGAATTTCAATGTCTACCAAAACCAAACCAAAAAACAACAATAACAAAAACAATATTCAACAACTGCGTACACAAAAGGGTTCTTTATTAAGGCTTCAACCCTAAGCAATTCCACTTTCACAAACATTATACAGAACATAACATGCTTTCCTCAGGAGGTGCACACCCCGCCACATGATCAGATTGAAGGGCCACACCAGCAACCAGAAAGGATTATGGTTTCTAATAAGAATAGATTGAAAAGAGGCTGTTGCAGTTGCCCAATGGGTTGCACACGCAGGTGGCACCCAGAGCTTAGCTCCTCACCCATTGAAGTGGTTAGAACCAGGAGGGGTGCCCCACCAAGACCTACAGCTTATGATTGGCTCTCTTGACTTCATGAAAGTTAAAGTCATATCCTTTTGGTCACTTAAGCCCCCTTTGTGGTTCAGGGAAAGAAACACTCTCTCAGAACTCTAACTTTGATTGGAGACTCCAGTTAAAATTAAGAACTTCAAACTCTAGATCTGAAAAAGTGAAACAGATTTCCTGTATTTTAACTATAAATGGCTCTAAACGTTGGATCCTGTCCTCTTTCTCTCTTTTTTCTTTCTGCTGCATTAAGTTTTATTTAATGCAGAGTTCACTTAAAAGGTTAAGAGAAAGAAAAGAAAGCAAATATGGAGTGCAATGGAAGAACCTCTAAATCTTTTTTCTAGAAAAGAACAAGAAAGCCTCTTCAGGAAGATGAAAGTGCTCGACCTGACTACTTGGTGGTCAACTGCCCCTTCACCAGCACTGATGGAGAGACAGAGGCAAATGGTGGTGAATCAGTTTGGCCCAGACTTATCCTAAATGCCAGGTGGTGAGAATGCAGACCCCCTGTGGGCCTTAATAACTGCGCCTGGCAGGAGGGAAAAACTACAGGCCAATTCCCAATTGATGGCCCTGTTAAATCAATCAAGACCCTGGGTACTCTTTATAGGCATGCTAGTGCATGGCATGTCTCTGGGTGGATGTCTGCACCTTTAGCAATGGGGGGAACATATAAAGTTGGGAGTTTCCCTGAATTCGCCTAACTATGGAAGAAAGAGTCCGGGGAAATTAAGCTCAAACAAAACTATATGAAAAGCCCAGATGTGAACTGGGAATTTATCTCAGTGATAGAGCACTTGCTTACATAGCGACCTCAAGGTCCTGGGATCAACCCTAAATAGCAGGAAATTTCTGTAAGAGTCAGGTTAGGAAAGTTAACAGCTTTGGTTTTTGTTCACAACTTC
Source organism: Callospermophilus lateralis (assembly GCF_048772815.1). Taxonomy (NCBI): domain Eukaryota; kingdom Metazoa; phylum Chordata; class Mammalia; order Rodentia; family Sciuridae; genus Callospermophilus; species Callospermophilus lateralis. The sequence continues at coordinate 2,258,876 of NW_027514380.1, forward strand.
AGTGATGTTTGCAGGTGGTGAAGCATAACAATAGAAGATATTTCAACTAGAAGTGCCTCTTTCACCAGTGCTAGGACGGGTGTAAGGTAGAGAAACAAGATGAGGCCCAGTGTGCCAACTGGCCCTCTCTGGGGCCTCATGCACCACCAGGGCCATTACCAGGATGAGGGTTTCCATCAGTCCGTTTGCGTGTGCTTAGTTTCCCACTCTCCACAACCCTGGGGAGCCGCCAAGGTTGTTTGCATGCAGAGCAGAGTCTTCCTTACACAGGTGGTGAGTGCAGCGCATGTGGAAAGTGTCGCAGCCGTGCACGTGGTGGTACAAGGTCTTCTCAATCAGGTCCTGAGGTTCAAATCCCATCAGCTCCACCACCCTGTGGAGAGGATTTTGGGTGGGATGAGTGCCCGGTGCCCTCAACTTCCGACCAAACACAGTCTCAGACCTGGGTGCCGGCCCTCAGTTCGCAGAACCTGGTTAGTCACCTCATCTGCAGAATGAGCTCATTCAGATCAAGGAGAATCTATACCTGGCTAAGAAGGGTTGCCATTACACTAGAAACAGTCCTTTTTGGTCCTGCCCACCCACCTAGAGTCCAGAAAGATGAGCTTCATGCCCAGGCTAGCTAGAAACATGAACATGTTACTGTGCAGCTTGATCTTCATGACAGCGCTAGGAGGCAGCGAGTGACCCACTGGCCACAAGGTCCACATTCTGGTAACAGCCTTCAAAGGGGGACATGTCCAAGCGGTATTGGCAGATCTTCAGGTAGCCACTGCAGTGAATGACCGGTGGCAGAGTGGGAGGGTGGGAGACTCAGCCACACTCAGGAAGAACCCCAGAAAGATGAGGAGGGGGTTGAAACCTGTTGAAACTACTCAGCCAGAAACATTGTCTGGGCCACGCCCTTCTGGGAAGGGGTCCAAAGTGATAGGACCCTAAAGTGTCTCAAGATAGTGACTGCAGGTCAGACTGAACTCACATGGAAGCTTGTAAAAATGAAGACGCCTGGACCTTCACCAACCCTAACGCGTCTTAGGACGTTCAATTGCATTCAACCTGAGAACCACAGCTTTGAGCTGAAGCTCTGATTCTTTACCTCTTTGCAGGTCCAAATCTGGCGCCGGGTTTAAACTCCTAGGAATCCACCAAGGGTTACCCACCACTGCAGAGGTTTTCAGGATTCTTCAGACCCATCTCTGAGAGGCCCCGTGGCTGTGGAATACTAGGCCAGTCAGACCTAGTCTTTAAGCTTCATTCCCAGCAGTTCATACAGTTCGGGGACTAATGGAGCATCTGGACCCGCTGCTCTTTGAAACAAAGGAACTACGTACTATGTAGGGCTCACACAGGACTGGTCCCTGATGTGGAAATGACCCTCAGATGCTGCAGATCCCTTGTGTCCCGCCCCATCCAAAGACACCCAACCGCTGCTGGGTGTCAATCTTTCACCTCAGCTACTTACCTTGTAGCCCCGCAGGTGAGGCCAGCAGTCTGCTTGGCTAAGACACACTTCATCCTCAGGAAGAAGGAGCACTCCATCTCGTGCTCTGAGAGAGAGAGGAGCAGAGGGAAGATCAGGACATGAGACATGCGACTGGGCAGTTCCAGCCACGACAAACTTGGAGAAAACCACAAGCTGACCATCATGAGCTTAAGCATGGCAGACATATGTCTGCCTTACCCTGTACAACGTGAGAGTGGTAGGGTTGGTGGCCAGTGAGCACTGCGGTCATCTCATCATGGTCGGCAGGGTGGATGTATTCATAAATGTTGTTTCCGGTCAGTTCTACCTGTAAAGATGAGAGTATCATCGTCTGTGCAGTAGTAGAATGTCCCGTGAAGAAGCTGAAAGCTTGGTGGTCGTGGGGGGGGTCTGTTGGGCCATGAAAACAGGAGCCAGCAACTGGCCCTGAGTTTGATTTCATTTCTGCCCCTTTCTACCTATTGCATCCTACATACACCTCAGCTTCCTTATCTATGAGATAATACAATAACTAGTAGTAGTAGTTGTTGTTGTAGTAGTAGTAGTAGTAGCAGCTCTGGTAAAGATAAGCATATAATCTCTTCCCACAGTATCTGGCTTATTGTAAAGCCTCAAAAAAGTAGCAATTGCTTGGGCTTTGGGTGGAAGCTAATGGATAAGGAAAGTCTAGGAATGAGAAGATTCAGACCTGTTTAATGAATCCCTCCATCAGCTGAGAAGTCTCTAGCCCAGAAATGCAGACATAAAATGATTGGGGAAGCCCCACCCCTCCTGCATCCAACTCTGGATGTAAACACTGCAGGTTGGAAGTGTAGACCACTCACCTACCTGAGAAAGACCTAGGTAAACTGAGGCTATCTCTGATGTGTAAATGATCTTCCCATCTGGGGTCACCACAAAGATGAAGCCATCCAGGGTCTGGGGAGGCAGAAATAGAGTGAATGGAGAGGCTTCTAGACCATCTGTTGAAATGCAGGGGTGGGGGAAAGCAAAAGTTAGAAACATTCAGTCAGAAATGCAGAGAGATAGAGAAGAGAAAGACTGTTGGGAAACAGGACATAGAACCAGTCACAAGAGCTCCTCTTTTTTTCCATTCATTCCAATGTTGTAAGCATCTGAAGCATGTAGCACACTAGAAGAGATCCAGAGGAAGTTGTGGAAAATGCTCATGCCCCATAGGCTCAGGATTTACCAAAGGTGACAAAGAAAAAGTGTTTGTAATAGACATGCACAAAAATTCTGGAGATAAATCACAGAAATAGATTATGTTCTTGGGGTGATAGTCACTGAAAGAACCAGAGGTTTTCTGTGTCAGGTTTGAAGGGCTCTGTAGGGATGTTGTTATATCATAAAAAGAATAATAGCAGGGTTTGGGAAATATCCAATCCCTACTGCACTGGTCAACATGGACGACCCTACAGTCTGAAATCTATAGAGAAAATAAAGCTGACCAATGGCACTAGAAAGTGTATAGGAAAGGGGGATTTAGGAGATTAGAGAAGGGGAGTCAAAGATGCCTTACAGGGGCTGATGTTTGAGCAGAACTTTGGAAAGGAATGTTGGGCTAGAGAAGGAAAGAAGAGCATCCTAGGCAGAAGAAATAATGTGGCAAAGGCAGGGACTTTGCGGGAGGATGAATCAGATGTATTCTGAAGTGATGTGTTTGGTGTACTATAGGTGTACACCCACAATGAATTTTTGAAATTTGTAATGTCAATTTGAGGAATCTGAAGTTGTTCTTATAGGCATTAGGATTCCAAGAGAGGTTTCCTAAGCAGGAACATAACATACTTAGATGTATTATTATTATTATTATTTAAAGAAAGAGTGAGAGAGATTGAGAGATTTGGAGAGAAAGAGAGAGAGTTTTAATATTTATTTTTTTAGTATTTGGCGGACACAACATCTTTGTCTGTATGTGGTGCTGAGGATCGAACCTGGGTCGCATGCATGCCAGGCGAGCGCGCTACTGCTTGAGCCACATCCCCAACCCAAGATGTATTATTTTAATCTTGGAAATGACCTACAGAAGGAAGGAAAAAATTGGGGTGAAGAGATCAGAGCAGATAGCTGCAGTGGAGATGGGTCAAGTCTGAAACTGAGTGATCAAAAAAGATATGAAGAAAGATGAGAATCTAATTTAAAGATGATGCTGGCTGTGAACTTCATGCTAATTGATGGAAGAAAGAGAGTTCAGGTTGACTTTCAGGTTTCAATAAGGACATTAAGTAGAGGGTGATGCCATTAACCAAGACTGAAATTTGGAGCAACAGTGAATTTTGTACAAGCAGAAGTTTGGGCCAGAGGGCTGGGATTGTGGCCCTGCGGTTGAGCACTGGCCTCGCAGGTGCGAGGCCCTGGGTTTGATCCTCAGCACCATATAAAAACAAATAAATAAAGGTATTGTGCCCAACTAAAAAAAAATTAAATATTTTTTTTAAAAAAGAAGTTTGGGCCAGAGGAATATGCATTTTTGTCTTGGAGATGCTTCATGGACATTACAATTTCCTCTTAAATGTGTCTAGTTGTTAGTAGGAAATAAAGGTCTAGAATTCAGGAGGGGCTCTAGATCTGGATAAAATAGGCAGGGCCATGTGGAGGGAAGAGTTGAAGCAGTGGTGTTGGTTAAAATCACCCAGGAGGCTGTGGAGCATTGAGAGAAGAAACAGTAGAACCTTCTGAAAACTACATCATTTGTGAAAGAGACAGTGGTGGGAAAAATCAAAGAGGAACAGTCAGAGAGGGAGAGAAACCTGGGAAATCAAGCTACTACAGACATTGTAGAAAAAAGGAGAATGTTACCTCTTCAGTGTTACCCCCTTGAAGGTCTTTGCCCAAATGTCACCTTCTTAGTCCCACTTCAATCATCTCCATTTTAAACTGTGACCCCAAAACAGAGCCCTCCTCCATTTTTCTCCACAGTACCTGTCACCTGGCACACTATGCAGTACACCTGTGTGGGTTTCTAAGGCTCCTCTTAGAATGTAAAGTCTATGAGGAAAGGGCTTTCTGATGACATACAATTGACCCTCCTATATTTAAAAAAAAATTTTGTAGTTGTAGATGGACAGAATGCCTTTATTTTGTCTATTTTTATGTGGTGCTGAAGATAGAACCCAGTGCCTCACACATGCTAGGCAAGCGCTCTGCCTCTGAGCTATAGCCCCAGCCCTGAGCCTCCTATTTTCTAGGATGAACAAGTTGAGGGAGGATAAAAAAAATGGGCATCTAATTCTTAATGTCAAATTGTGGTGGGGCCTTTGTAAATGCCTAATGGGTAGAACAGATGACAGACTGCAGGGATGTGGGAGAAAATGGGGAAGGGAGTGAGCCACTGAAATAAGGAATGGAAGTCAATCCTACCAGAAGTTTGGGGGAAAAAAATAGGAGAGATTGGGCAAGAGCTAGAAGGGGTGAGGGATTGTTTGGGGGTTTCATTATCTTGTTTATATTGCCAGAAGATATTGACTGGGATTATGAAAAGATGCGGGGGGTGGGGGCAGCTGAGAGACATCTGATGAAAGGTGTTGAAATAAGCGCCTTTTCTAGATAAATTCAAAAGTATGGGAGCCAGGCCAGCAAAGAAAAGCTCTTACCCTTTCTTTGTTCAGTGCAACTAAAACCCCTTGTTTCCTGAGGAAAAAGAGTTTGGATACTAGTGGAACAGGAAGGTTGTGGGAACCTGCAGAGAGATTACTGTTCATGCGGGTCCTGGAGGAAGAATTGAAGGCTTCCCTTAAACTTCTTAGGTTCCAAGCTACCACTCCCAGTGGACTTGAATAATAATAAAGAGGGTGTGGGGTAGGGGACAAGTGTCAAACCTAAAAATGCCATCAGGAGTTTTATTATTTAAAATATTTGTTCTGCGACTTGAGCCGGCAACAGGCAGTTTAAAACAGTGTGCACTGCAAACAACAGTGTAATGTGCACCTCACATTGGTTCATCTCGATACCTGGGGGTGTGTATGCGTGTAGCCCAGAGCCTGCGCTGGCCTGAGGTGAGGGGGAGCCAGGGAACTACAAGGAAGAGATGAAGTTATTTGCAGACCCAGCTGGAACCGCAAAGTGTAGGTTAAAGCACAGATGGGCATTTCTACCAGATTCCTGTTATCTCCTTGGGAAATCCTTTATTTCAGATGGTTCTGCAGCTCTGTCTTGGCGGCTTGGCCCTGGGCTTCCAGTACCAGCAACGGAAAGATGAAAAAAATGCCCCCTGCCTTGGTCTCAGCACCCTGATGGAGCTTTGCAGGGTTGTTTTCCAAACCCAAAGCCTTGGTTGCCACTTTGCCTCCCTTTCAGCCTGGTGAGGCTCCATCCGCCCACCCTCATCCAGTTAAGAGCTTTAGTTCTAACTTTGGAGATGCTGTTAGGCTGAGAGAGCCATGTCCATAATGGATCTTTATTTTTTTTTTAGTTAGTTTTTAAGAAAGCAGAGGCCCATCCAGTAAACCAGGACCTCAAAGGATGTGAGCCACTGGGAGACGTGGGTCCGTACCTGGAGTAGATGGGAGCCCAGTTCCTGGCCAACGTGGTCCAGGGGGCTGGTCTGACTTGAGTGGCCCCCCGCCTAATGAGTCCTGGGAAGACCTAGAAACAAACTTTAGTATCAGAATCTCAGCCCGAGTGTCAGTTTGGGACTAGTTCGCATTTTTTGTGCTTTGTAACACATTAGTAGAAGAGGAAGAACCCCCTGATATTATTTCCCAGTCACCCCCACCCAACCTGCACAGTTGGGAAGAGGTCATGCCAGAGTATAAATTTTGACACCTCCTGGGTTCCGAACAGAAGCCAACCTCTGGCTCTGAGGGAACCGGGCTTCTCGCAAGGACAGACTCTCCTGGAGTGCTCTCCTGGCTAGACCTCAAGGGGCCTCTGCATTAGAGAAGCCCCCGACATCACACACTAGCGATCACTTTTGTGTAGTTTCACTAGTTTGTTTAAGGAGAGGAGAGACACTCATTTCTCGCCCAAAGTTTTCATCATCGTCCTTATCAAGAGGCGGAGGATGTCCCCCCACATAGCAAACCTCTGCCCGCAAAGTGGCCCGAAAAACTGGTCAGATTCATCTGGTACCTGGTGTCCTCTCTGATTGGCTGCAGGACTTTCTAGACATTCTCCTCCCCTGGATCTGACTTTAATCCCCTTCGGAAAAAAATCCTTTAGCTTGCAGTTGACTTTCAGTCTGACGCTTACCAGCACCCCTTTGAAATCCTTCATCTTCCTTTTCCCTCAGAGCCCCAGCTTGACCCACCCTAGTCCTGTCCCCTCTGCCTCCAAAAGGGTGTGGGGGGACTTTCCTGAAGTTGGTTACTTTGAGGTGCTAACAATTTCTTAGCAATATTTTTATTGCATTCTTGACATAGAAAGTAATTCCATTCTCTACTTGTCAGGTACCATCTCCTATTAACAAAGACAGTCCATTCATCTCCTCTACATTACAACGTTAAGAACTTTTGAGGCTTTGCCAGTTTTTATGGTGATGCCTAAAACAGCAAACCTTGAAGACTCTCATGGTTGATTTTTTAAATATTAATATTAGTCTACTATATTACCTGTGTATAGAAAGAAATAAAAAGGCAGAAGAAACTTGGGTAGAGCTATGTTAAACGTGTTATAGATAATATTTCTAATGGGGCTGCTTGTGGAATTATATCATCTAGATAGTGAAGTCCTTCCATTCTTACATCATTGTACAAGGTTCAACATGACATCTTTTTTTTTTTTTTTTTTTAGATGACCTTCTTCTTTAAAATGCACAATGACAAAAACACTCTAAATGTGGCACTGGGAAAAATTGTTCACAATAAAACAAGGTGTTAGGTTTTTTTAAAGCTGCTTCCTAAGAAAGCGATCAAAATCTTGGCAACAAGTGACACTGAACGCCCCTTAAGCTCAAATAGGGTCTTTCTGGGTGTTTGAACATCTAAATAAATCTACCAATTTCCCCACCACTCTGTAAACACTGATGTCCCCGCTTGCGACGGACTCCTCTCTCTCCCTCTTGCAGATGGAACCCTCCTGACCGGCGGTTGTCTAGATCTGAAATAGAAATCATGTCCATCCTGTCTGTTCCCAGGAGGGAAGATTCCATGCGCTTGTAGAGGATCTCAGTTCCAGTAGAACCGCAGCCTCTGCTGCAGACACCCAGCGGAGACATTCTGGGCTTTCCGCACACCTGACCTGGCACGGGGAATGGGGCAACTGGGACACTGCAGAGAGAATGGGACTCACTGCGCCAACTTCATTGGCCTTGAGCCTTCAGACCTTGACACAGGCGAAATGAACTTGAGACTGTAATATAGTAGCTGTCCCTAGCCTCGCCTGAGCCACAAAGGCACAGTAGTCGCCCACTGTGTGGGGGTACCTGAGGAGGAAAATTTGTTTCTTTGAGGACATTCTTTTAGCATTCTCCGAAGAGAAGGACCATTTCTAAATAATTGGGGTTCTTCTTCCTCACATAAAATTAAAATTTTTATGGGTCAAAGACTGGCAATGAATAACCCACTAAAATCATTAATATTATAAGAGTCTGAACCTCTTTTTTTTTTTTTTTTTTTTTTTTTGAGAAATTCCTGGACCTATAGAGAAATGCAGCAAGAATCCGTGGCTTTGTATTCTGTGTCACCATTTGTCAGGAAAAGTTTCAAGCTGCTGTGATTCCCTAGAACTGAAAAACAACTGTTGTAGAAATCAGGTTTTATACTCTGTAAGTTTAGTATTGTTTTAGCTTCAAGTACGTGATCATTCCTTATTTGAAATCATCACCATAGCTTTTAATACCTGTTTTTTTATATTTTTTTATGTTGTAATTTTTTGGTAATGATCTGTCTCCTTAAGAAAAAAAGTGTTCCCCCCACCCCAGTGGCTAGACCTACAATTTCTAGCAAAAAAATCTGCCTTGCAAATGCTCTACAAAATTTAGTTCTTCACTCCACACTTTAGGTCCACATCAAAACTAGAATCAAATGGAGAAATTCATTGTAGAGCATAAACTGTGCTTAAAGGCTTTTAAATGAGAAAAATTTCTGTAAGAAAATAAACATGGAAACTTAATGCTTAATCATTTCCTTGAGCAGCAAGAAAAACAGTCTTAAATCACGGATGCATGTGGGAAATGGGGGCCTCTTTCTTTTCTTCAGTTCTCTGCTTTAGAAAATATAATACAATTAGGGATTTCAATCTAGAGATGAATATTATAGAAAGGGTCTGTGGAGGTTTGCTTATTCATCTTCTCTTTCCTGAACACTCACTAATTTCAATTGTGATTATTTTTATTTTTGAAAGATGTTTTGACAACAAAATGGCAGGGTGATATTACCAAGACTGAACAGCTATAGACTTGAAAACATATCTGATTCTTTCAAAGTTCATTCCACATACCACTATGCCCAGTATAATTGCATTATAGAAGGATAATTAATATGTATTTATTTTTAGTTGAATTTGTCCTATTTAGCACCCAAACAAGGTCAAGACTTCTCTTTTTTTATCCTGTCTTTCCAGCTTTGATAGCACCTAAGATTTATATATTTCTACATGCCTCAATCTTTCCTTTTCTAGACTATTTAGAAAAGACTATTATCAGTCAGAAGATATGTGCTTTTAATGATTTCACAATAATGTTATCAGAATTTCTTTTTTACTTTACTTTTTTACTATTAAATCTCAGATTCAACATGGGAATCTAATGCTTATTCTTAATTATTTGGAATATCCATATCCCATCCTCTTTTCTCTATCATTTCTCCCTCATTAGTTTATTATTCTCTATTCAGGTAAAATAAGTTTAAAAGCTGAAACATGCCACCAAATAAAAGTTAATAGACTCTTGAGTGAAAAACTATACTTAGCAGGGAAGATTGGAAAGGAAATGACCTATATTTTAATTATTTTTTTCCTTTAAAAAAAAGTATGGGGGAATTTTATTTGTTCATTTAGTTTATAGCTTTTTGCATTGTAGGGTAATATAGATGAATTTGATATGAACAAAAAAAAACAAATTTTACAATATCATTATGCCTATAGCTATGTCACCAGATTTATAATTATTTGAGAATGTCTTACAAAAATCTATGTGTAATGGAATATTTACCATGATAAAATAGCTATCCCTACAACAAAATTTATTGAGGGTCTATTGTGTGCTAGAATGGCTTCAAGACTGATATAAGAAGGATGAATTTAATCTTCAAATTCCATTTAGTCTCACTAAAGAAGACTGCAACCAACTGGGTATGGAGACGCAAGTCAGTGATCCCAGGGACTGAAAGGCTGAGGAAGGAGGATCACAAGTTCCAGGATGAGGACTGGGTGTAGGTTAGTGGTAAAGCTGCCACTGTGTATAGTCACTAGTACAAAAAAAAGCCTGCAACCATACAAGGATGAAAAGGACTTGGGATTCCTTCACTGCCTGGGACCTCAGTCTAGTCCTCCCAGCTTCTCTGAGGCAAGAAAGAACCCAAATTGGGCACCCCCTGCAGGTTGTGCCAAATTCTAAGGCTTTTCACTATTTTATTCCTTTGAAAGCTGATATGTTGTTGTTGTTATTTATTGTTGTTTTTCTTTTTTTTTTAACGTTTTGAAGGGCCGCATTTGAGTTTTTGAAGCTCATACACTCTCAGAATTAAAACCTCATCCCTAGGATTCAGCTGTTCCTATGACCCTATCTTAACTCATCCGTGGAAGCTGTGGGGGGGAGTTATGAGCTCCACAGTAGCTGGAGAAATCAATGATGTACCAAGAGTTCACACATCCTCCGTCCCCTCCTCCCCATAAACTCACACTCACCCACAGAAGGGAGAGGTGGGAGGGGCTGGGCGGGTCTCTGGAGGAGGAGGGGGGGTTGGCTGCAGAAAGCACAATTGCCCTTTAAAGTAGCCAGAGGGGACTGGCCTTGTCACCAAGGGTATTCCAGTGGGAGACTTCGCCTGCGTTCTCTTAAAAAAATAAAATAAATAACGAGAAGTTGCCTATGGGAATTTACTTTTTGTCCCTCCTATTTACTTATAACGTGATTTATAATTTGTGGAGGTAGGACTTAATTAAACAAGAAAGTTGTTCTCTTACAAAACAAAAACAGTCACCCCAAAACAGTCCCAAGCTCCTTCTGGTGGAGCTTGCCCCTGCCCAGGGTCTGTCCCAAGCAGGCGAGTATCCCTGGCCTGGGCGATTCCCTGGGCTCTCAGTGCCGGCTGATGGCCTCCTGGGAACGCCCACCCGCTGTTCTTCTCCTCCTGAGATCACTAGCATCCCCATAGGCAGCATCATAGGCTGCTTCTGATCAAACAGCCAGCGACATTGGCATTGATAAATGCCGAGTCGGCTAGAAATCATGCAGAAAGGGAACCCACTGAGACCGCAGGGGCTGGCAAATCACTGCTAGTAATCCTGTTAGGAACTGCGCGGTAGCGGAGTTGGCAATAGCTTTATTTTTATCAAGTAGGCGCTCACAGTATAAAAGACAACAAGATCTCTATTTTAAACAGAAGACAGTGTGGTGTAACGATCAGTTTCCCATCAGCAATTCTCAGCACAGTTTGAATGGGAAATGTGGTTTTTAGCATAAAGTTCCTCCTTCTTTCTAAATATTTTTTTTCTTTTAAAAAACTTTACAGATACTTAAAGCTTTGATTCCCCTCCTCCTGTGGTTTCTAGAGACAAATAAGGAGAACTTTTCAAGGAACCACTTTAAGAGGAACACACCATGTAGTTTGAGGGTAGAATTGAACTATAATTTGGAAGTTTTCCTGTAGTGTCCCTGACTAATTTGACGCATATTTTTGCAAGCTTTTGCATCAAGATCAAGCAAAGTGAAACTCCAAATCCAATAATGACTATTTCCTTGCCCACCACTATATCTTTAAAACAACAAATGCCAAACATTCAAAATAATGATTCAACATAAACTTTCAGAGGTCAAATAAGAAGTTTTGTTTGTAAATTAACAGGGTTTTTTTTCTGCTAGATTTTTGTTTGCTTGACTAGTAATCTCTCCTTTACTTTTTCAAATCTTCTTCTTGTAGTAAAAACATATTTAAAATATTTTGTAAACCTGATTTAATTTGATTGAGTAAATGGGTAAATGGAAGAGAGAAGTGTCCTTTCCCTAGTGAGTATAAACAGTTTTTTACAGCACAGTGTTATATGAAGGCTGCTCTGCCTCACATAGTGAATGTCGATGAACTAAGTATAAGTTTTAAATCATGCCAACGACTCAACTACTCTAATTTCCCAGACTTCTAAAACAATTTTCCCAGGATCCATTGGCCAACCTGCCACCCAGAAAATATTTTCTAAGTGGGCTACCCATCTTAGTCCAATCTGATATATTTTGAAACTAGATTAGAATCTTACAGATAATATAAAGGCCAGAGTTGAAAATCACTAAGTTCCAGAATTAGTTTCCTAATTTGAGAATATCTTGAAAATGCAGAACAAATTTACTATAGGCAGCCAAGGGACTGGGTCAATTCAGGATGTATTTGTATGAATATACCTTCTCACTTGCAGAACCAGAGACATATAGAGGAATTATTATCTGATTTAGTTACACATAAGTAGATCTATCCATATCTAGCAAATATGCAGAATCTAGCAGTGTTCCTGCTTTCTACTGGATATAATTCAAACAAGTGGAATAAAAAAGAAGGTCATGTTTGGATTAGTAGTACTTTCAATTGAGCCCAGTATCTGAATTGCTGACAAAAGCACTGTTGGGCTGCTTCCCAACCAGACACATCAAATGGACTGAACATGAAGTATTATTGGGGAAGTAGAGGGAGCTAGGAAAAGGAATAGCAATCTTGAATTTATAGAGGACCTGAATCAAGTAGTTAGGCTAAAATTCCCTTTGCATAGCATACAAATGTAGTAAATATGGGTGTACCTCCCTCACTGGGGTAGGCTCATTGTCTGGCAAGTTCCTACCCCCTTTGCTTTGAAATTCCTTCTAGTAAAAGTCACTTACCTTCTGGGAACACCACTCTCATTTTGAGATAGCTGGTTGTGAGTCTGATTATGGATGTTTTGTACAGCTGTGAGGTGATAGCTGAGGGCAAAGTCAGTAAGTTAGTCAGTTCATAAAACTCACTGTTTTTCTTCTCCCTCCTAGTCCGGGCAGCATTTTTGGACTTCTCTTTCATTGTGTCTCATTCCTCCTTTCTTCTTACAACGTGAGCTCTACAGATTCATCCAAAACCAAAAATTAGTTTTCAATTAGATATCATACTTGGCAAAAATATAAGACATACTTTAAATGATGAGGCTGAAGTCTGCACCAGGGAATGTAGTGCTGGGAGTAAAAGGACAGCGCAGAGAACAGAAAATATTTTCTTTGAAAAAGTGTACGATAGGAAAGTTGCTGTTCCACGGCAATTTAGGCAATCCTGAGATTTCTAGGTCTTAAATGCTGTTGGACAATTGAGGAACCAGCCTTTTCTTCTACTCAACGCTGCGAACCCCGTTCCTTGGAAAATCGGCGTAAGAATCCCCGATGCTTGTTCTTCAGTCCTATCGCATCCCAGTCGACTCTGAGTTTCTTTATGCAGAATACGAATCCCAGGTAACTCTTTCAGATCACTGCGAAGAAAACAGCATCAGAGCGTAAGAGATCTGTGGCTCCGCCATCACACCCTTGCTCCATTTCCGAGAAACCGCTGTGAAAGGGCCTCAGCGTGCCTCGGCTTTCCTAGCCAGGATCAGTCGTTTTTGTTTGCTTTTTTAAGATACAAAGAAAGGAGCAGCGAGACTGAGAACCCTGCAAATAACGCTCGCCTTCCCTCACCCATGTCAGCCAATTCTCCAGCCCACTGGGAACCTGCCCAAAAACCAAAATACATATTTTTGAAGACCCTCAGAAGATCTTCAGCCTTGGGTCTCTGCACTGCGCAAGTGTCCCAGGAAAGCAGGTTTCCGCCAGTCAGAATTCCTCCACAGCTCTGCGGGCGAATGCCTTCCAGGCCCCACCTTGGCAAACCTGGAGCTAGGTTACCTCTCCAACGTGGGTCTCAAGTATGAGGGCTTCTCAAAAAGTGGCACTTACTCATCAAGCCCCTCAGGGCTCCAAATGGGAAGAGACCCAGGACTCTCTGCCTAGCAGGGGTGGTAACACTCGGGGTACCGGAGCGCCAGGTTAACAGGTGGCACACTCACCTACAGCCCCTTCACAGGCACGGGGGGGGGGTGGAGGGGGGAGGAGGGGATGGAGAGGGGGTAGAGGGAGGCGTCCCAGCCTAACCTCCCCGGCCCCAAAGCTGTGACGCCCCTGGGCGGGCCTAGGGTGTCTTCTGCTTTACCTACCTTCAGTCCTTGAGGGCTGCAAAGGGTGCAAAGACACCCACCTCTTAATTGTACTCATGCTTACAGTCCAACTGAACAACTCTGCCGGCCTCTCCGCTTCCCACTAGCAGAGAGATACGGAGCATGTGAGAGACCCTGGTTCAATCCCTAGCACTGCAATCAATCAATCAATCAATCAATCAATAAAGCATCCAACATATGTAATATATGTGCACATTAACATTACTCTATCACCCTATTAAATGTTAATAGAGTGTCCTGATCAAGAATCTACAAGCAGTTGGCATCTGAGACTTCTCATCAGGAATTAGCACACCAAGAGCTTCAAATATTCCTATCTGAATCAGCACCAGAAGTTTTATTCATTAACACAAGAAGTATTAAAAATAAATTTTCTTTTGTGGAATGATGTGAAGTTGGCAGGATATTTACTCTGCCCCAGCATCTTTACTCTGGCATGGCTGAGGTACTATTACCTGTTTAGCCCAGAAGCCTAATGCCTCCTGGGTATCATCTTGAGGTTAGGACTCAATTCAGTTCCATTTCATGTCTGCTTACTGACTGGAAGACTCTTTCATCTGATCCAACTTTCACCTGGTAATAACAGGGTCCAGTTTGTTTCTGAATAAACCTTTCATGCAAGATGCTGTCAGGGTGCCTATAATGACAGAAAACAGGGCTACAGCTGAGTTCGAACACTTGAATGCGTGACAGTTTTGTATCTGCTTGTTTGCTTGGAAAAATCAAACTGGAGCCTCATTTTTTGTTGTTTCCAATCAGTAATTATGTCAGGAAGAACTGCTAGTCCTCCCCCTATCCAGACTATTAGGACATACGTCCATCAAACACAACCCATGAATTGTGAACAATCAAATTTACTTAGATTATCTTGAGAGATAGTAGTTATTTATTGCTTTTTGCAAAGTATCCTCAAACTACAGTTTGGACAATAAGCCTTGATTCTCTCACAGAATCAATATCTGGGATTCATAAGTGGCTGGAGCATGGGAAGGTCCTGGCTTAGAGTCAGGTGGCTGCAGCCATGTCCACAGTCACCTGAAGGTTTTAATTTGGTGTAGAGATGCTTCCAAGGCAGACCACTCTAAGGCCTAGCAGGATGGTGCTGTTGGAGGCAGCAGACCTTAGCTCCCTACCATGTGAATCTCTCTAAAGGCCCACATAAGCAATCCTCAGGATACTGAGCCTGCCTTTCGTCCAGCCAAGGTAGCAAGGTAAAAGTATTAATATCTGTTTTGGTATAGACGCAAGAATCACAGACACTGTAGCGACCAAATTCAACTCATTAGCAGCGAGTGATGCATACTCAAGGGGACGAGGATTGGTTTCCACTTTTTATAGGAAGAAGTACCATGGAATTTGTGGTGATATTTAAAAGCATCCATAAGAAGTTGAGTGCAGTGGTACAAGCTTGTAATCCTAAAAACTCGGGAGGCTGAGGCAGGAGGATTGGGAATTCAAAGCCAGCCTCAGCAACTTAGTGAGGCTTGAAGAAACTCAGTGAGACCCTGTCTCTAAATAAAATATAAGAAGGCCTGGGGATGTGGCTCAGTGGTTAAGAACCGTGGGGTTTCATCCATGGTACCAAAAAAAAAAAAAAAATCCATAAGACACTTACTTGATTCTTTGATTCTTTTATAAGTTAAAAGGAATTGTTCCCATTCCATCCATATTCTTGCTGTAAATACTCTTACTAAGTGTTTCTTACGTGCCAGGCCTTGTGATGGATATTAGGAATGCAGCGCTCAGCAAAGCAGATGAGCCTGAGGATGGACAGGATGGAGGAGACAGGCCTGGCACATTTCCAGGCCTTCTGATTTTTAATGAGAAGGTACAAATATATACAAATATGCAAAATTTCCCTAGTTTTAAGTTAGCAATTAATTCAAATTTTTACAAAAACAGTATGAGGGGGAAAAATCTTCAGGCTCAATTTAACCAAAGTTTTCTATTTTACTGTGTCTAAACTTAAAAGCTAACAAAGATAGAAAACTTGGATTTCAGAATGATGTGAGCAAAAATAACAGAACTGTTAGCAAGTCTAAGTGGTAAGGTAACACTTAGCTAAGGACTGAAAGATGACACCTTGCACACAAACATCAAATAAAGTGTTCATATAAATTAATAAAAGCTCAGGTAATAATTCCTTTAAGAGCTGTATTAGCTGGGTGTGGTGGCACATGCCTGTAATTCCAGTGGCTCAGGAGGCTGAGGCAGGAGGATGATGAGTTCAAAGCCAGCCTCAGCAAAAGCAAGGCCCTAAGCAACTCATTGAGACCCTGTCTCTAAATAAAATGCAAAATAGGGCCGGGGATGTGGCTCAGTGGTCGAGGGACCCTGAGTTCAATCCCTGATATGCACCCCCCCCCCTAAAAAAACTGTATTATCTCAGTACTACTGAGAAACTTGAATTCTAATTGATTTCTATGTTTTAAAATAATATTAGTATTTTTAGTAAAGTTTAAGAAGAAAGATCTCTAAAAAAATTAGAGTAGAAAAAATGGTATAGTGGAGGAAATTAGGACAGTCTTCACTTAAGTAAAGTGAGTTCACAATCAGGTGGGCAATATCCTGAATTACATTTTGTTCTGACTCATTAGAAGAAAACAGGACTGAAAGATGGAGGAAGGAAAGGAGAGAAGGAGAACCAATTATGGTGAATAAAATACCAAAAGAGAACTGGAGGTATATTTATGTCCTAAACCTAGCTTGTTGCATTTGGTGATTAAGAAGTAAGAACTAAGCTGGGTGTGGTGGCAAACACCAGTAATACCAGTTGCTCTAAGGCTGAGGCAGGAGGATCAAAAGTTGGAGGCCAGCCTCAGCAACTTAGCAAGGCCTTACAGAACCATTGTCAGACCCTGTCTCAAAATAAAAAGATCTGGGGATATAGCTCAGTGTTCAGTGGTAGAGTGCCCCTGGATTTAATCCCTAGCAGTGAAACAAAACAAAACAAAACCCAAAACTACTAGGCTGGAGATGCAGTACAGCAGTAGAGAGCCCTCAGTTGCCCAGCAAGTGTAAAGCCCTGGATTCAATTCTAGTGCCATAAATAAACAAATAAGCTTCAATATTCTTAATTGGTCATTTATTCCTCATGCCCTGAACTATTTATTCTGTTTTCAGTTGGAAGTTTACAGTTGAGAAACAGAAATGGCACTGTCACACGTACTGCCTTAATAACATAAACTTTTGAAGTGAAAAAGATTGGATCCACCATGCATTTAAGTTTAAATAAAAAAGAACTCATCGTGATGACTGACATTTTGTACAAGAGACAGAGTTGGTGTGGGAAGTGAAATGGCTTTTATAGCTTCAGAAAGTAAATGACTTTTGTAGATATAATCACAGGATTCGAACCAAGAGGGTATTGGTTAGAATATGAGTTTTCTGCTTCAAATTATTGATTCAAATATTCGCCTTTTTTTTCCTCTCAGAAGATGGTGGAAGCAAACTAGGCAGCAAGTCCAGATCTCTGCCCACAGTGGAGAGGAGGCAGCAAATAAAAGCGAAATTGAGAGGTGTGTGATAAAATAAATGATCTGGGATTCGATGCTACATTGTTGGAGATCTGGAAAGACTAGAAAATAGGTTACCAGAGGAGGAAATAAAACTCAGAGTGCCCTATCCTGAACCTGTGGATGTGGGGGAGGGCATCCGAGAGAGAAAAAGAAAGTGGGGGGAGTGGACATTCTCTTAAGCTCACCCACTTAAAAATTGTCGGAAAAGTGTTGCAAAGACAGCAACATTTAAAATGCCAAAGGTGGACTGGGGATGTGGCTCAAGCAGTAGCGCACTCGCCTGGCCTGGCATACGTGCGGCCCGGGTTCGATCCTCAGCACCCCATACAAACAAAGATGTTGTGTCTGCCGAGAAATAATAAATAAATAAATATTAAAAAAATAATAAAAAAATAAAATGCTGAAGGTTCCTTAAAACAGCACACACTGGGGGCTGAGGTGGTGGCTCAGTGGCAGAGCACTTGCCTAGCATGTGTGAGTCACTGGGTTCAATCCTCAGCACCACATTAAATAAATAAATAAGTAAAAAAAGAACACAAACTGCTGAAAAACAAATTGTGATGAGAAAGTTGAGCAGGTGGTCCTCAGGCTACAGCCCACCAGTCAACCTTTTAAATCATCTGGGCATCTTCCTACACCTGGACAGCCACACTTGAAACCAGAGAGAAGCCCTTTGCAGTGGTAGTTCTTGAGAATGTAGCCAGGAAGACCATCTTGAAGTGTGACTGTCAGGAGTCAGATTTGGTTCCATTAATCAAAGGACATACATCGCAAACACGAGTGAGTGGGAATTTTACTAAGAATTAAAGTGAGAGAAAGATCCAGAAGCCTAGGCCAGCATGCCTTCGAGGGCTGAGGGAGCTGGGTATGTCTTGCAGTGGTCCTCCTTAGAAAGGCAAGTGAGGGGAGATTGATAAGCTGCTCTTGTTTGGTTTTGATAATTCAATTGTCCCTAGGTGGGTGCGGGATGGAGGATGGAGGATGGATTGTGTGCTCACTTTTGACGGGATAGCATTTGACACCCTTTCTGAAGAACTATTTTATAACATATTGGGCACATTACAATGGGTGTCTCGGTGCTTCCCGCTTGTCCACCTTTACTGTCCCTTCCCTATCTCTACTGCCAGTTCTTTCCTATCTCAGAAGGACCACTACTAGCTGTAAATCTTGCAAATCCCTGTCCACCAGCCCCCTCACCAGGAACCAGGGTAACAGAGTGGGCAGGTGGGAACCTGGGCCAAGGAAGTACAGGGCTAGTGCCCCTCAGCCTCTGAGCACCAGCTGAGGGTGGAAAGTTCAGCACAGGTTCCCTTAACTCAGAAGCCACAATGAAGCAACTTTGAACCAGAATGAAGGAAAGTTGTGTCACCAGGTCCCAACCACTGGCACTGCTGGAGAGGCACCATGAGATTCTGGGATTGCCGCTCCATTCCAGTGTGGAACTCCCTGATACTCAGTGACATACAGGCCCATTGGGAAATTGCCATGGCTGTTCAGCAGAGTGGGTTGGATACCAGCCTAGAAAGTCATTGCAACTAGCAAGTGACAGGACATTGTTTAGGTACTTGTGGGACCTTGCACCAGACTTATTAAGCAAAGGGAATCAACATCCACCATTCATAACCTGGGGCAGTGGAAACTAGAATCCGGGTGAACCAGTAGAAACCCTTCCCTACAGCACCTCAGACAGAGGAGGCAGCAGGGGCAAAAGTAGAATGACTGTGGGAAAACCCATAACCACCATTCCTGTACAGCTACCAGTTTCTTCACTACCATGAAAAGAATTTGGTAGAGCAGAAGAGGTATACCCCCCACCCACAGCGAACTAAGGGGCACTTAAGAGTCTGCATCCCAGATATTGCAACATTAGAATCCACCAACTCACTGCGCTGCAAGACTATACACAACTCTAATGTCAGTTTTGATCATCTAAATAACTCCTTAACTTGAATAATAATCGTGAACTCAATAGCCATCAGTGTGTGTGTGTCTCCAACCAATTTGAATGTACTTCATCTAATGGTTTAAAGCATTAATTGGAATGAATCTTCCTATCTCTGTTTTCCTTACTCTAGTTTTACCTGCCTCTCTTACTCTAACTCATCCTCTTGCATAATCCTGCTACAACCTTAGGTAACCCCATTCATCTATTTCTCCTCTCTACCTTGTTGTAAATTACCCTTTTATACCTTCTCTCTCCCTCTATCTCAATCTGTCTGTTTCTTTCTTTCTTTTTTCCTCCCCATTAGCCCAAACGTTCTTCCTGTCCCTTTTAAACACTCATTTAAATTTTATAGTTTAAGCTTACTAAATTTAACTACTAATTTTCTGACCTGTTCCAGAACTTTATGATGCCAAAATTTGAGGGACTGCAGACAACACCTGCAACCAGTTTTTGTTCTTACAAGGTTGAAGAGTATGAGGCTTGGCTCAGAAGTGATTACAGTAAACAGGACTCAGTGGTGTCTCTCCAAGTGGAGCTAATGCTGGGGTCAGCAGAGGTCATACATTGATTCAAATATCCTAGTCTAGAGATCCACCCAATACAGTGTTCTCAAGAATAAGTAGCTCACATAGTAGCCTTTCACTTAAAAGAAGAAGTCAGAACTATACTGATAGATGAGTGTATGGAAAAAGCAAGGGAACAAACTACCCCAAACAACCCATAATGCTTCAACAACAGACTGCATCAGCAGAACAGTAAAAGAAATATCAGAGATGGAATTCATAGTTCAACTCTTCTATGAGCTCAAAGATAATGTAGGGAGTTTAATCAAAAAAAAAAATACACAAAGTAAAAGATAACTTAAATAAAGAGATAGAGATTCTGTAAAAGAATCTGATAGAAATCCTCAAAATGAAGAAATCAATTAATCATGCTACAAATTCAGTGGAAGGCATCTCCAAGAGATTAGACCACTTTGAGGACAAAGTATATAATCCTGAAAATAAAATTGACCATGGAGAAAAGATGTTAAGAGAATATTCAAGAATTCTGGGATTACCTTAAGAGGCCAAATTTAAGATTCTTTGGGATAGATGATGACTGAAAAACACAAACTAGGGAGTACACAATCTTTTCAATAAAGTAAGGTCAAAAAAATTTTTAGAACTTATCAATGAAATGGAAATTTAAATACAAGAGGCATATAGGACTCCAAATCTACAAAATCACCACAGATCTTCTCCAAGCCACATAATTATGAAAAGGCCTTACATGTAGAATAAGGATCAAATTCTATAAGCTGCAAGACAAAATGACTGGCCATATTTAGAGATCAATCAATCCTGATTTTAACTGGTTTCTGAATCCAGACCATGAAAGTACAGAGGGCTTGGAAAAATATATACCAAGCTTCAAAAGATAATGGATACCATCCATGAATGCTACTCCAGAAAAATTAAACTTCAAAACTGAAGATGAAATTAAAACCTTTCATGATAAACTAAAGCTAATAGAATTCATAACTAGAATATCTGCTCTACAAAACATACTCCAGAAAACATTTCATAAAGAATAAATAAAAACCAGCTTAGGGAGGCATTACATTAGAAGAATAGTCAATCAAGGGAGAATGAAACCCAATGTAAACACTATAAATAAATCATCATGGCAGGAGAAATAGTAATCTCTCTCAATAATAATATTGAATGTAATTGTCTAAACTCTTAAATCAAAAGATATGTCTTTTGATTGTTGACAGATTGAGTCTAAAACAAGACTCAACAATATGTTATCTATGAGACACTCACTTTATAGGAAAAGACATCCACAGATTGAAGGTGAAAGAATGAGGAGAAATAGAAAAAAAATACAACCCATATAAACAATGAGGGGTCAATATTCTCAATCCAGATAAAGTGGACTTCAAGACAAAATTAATCAGAAGAGACAAAGAAGGTCATTTGATATTGCTTAGAGGAATCACACATCAACAAGCTATAATGATTATAAATATTCATGCCCCAAACAATGGAGTATCTACATACATCAAACAAGCCCTTCTCATTATTAACAATCAAATAGGCCACAATAAAATAATTCTAGGTGACTTTAGCATGCCTCCCTTATCCCTTGGTAGATCATCCAAACAAACATTAAATAAAGATTATTTTTAGAATTAAAAAAATACAATTACTAATTTGAACCTAGCAGACATCATTCAAATAATTTATTCATCAGTGACTGAATTCTATTTCTTCCCATCAGCACATGGAACATTTTCTAAAGTAGATCATATTTGAGTTCACAAATCAAATCTTAGCAAATACAAACAAATAGAGGTAATACCTTGACTTCTTTCAGATCATAATGGAATGAAATTAAAAATCAACAATAAGATAGAAAATAGAAAGCACTCTAACACCTGGAGACAAAACAATACACTCTTGAATGATGAATGGATAGCAGAATAAATTAGGGCAAAATAAAAAAAAATGCTTAGAGGTAACTGAGGTCTTTGATACAATTTATCAAAATCTGGGACAGTATGAAGGTAGTAGTAAGAGGAAATTTTATAGCATTGAGCTAATACAAAAATGGAATGAGCAAATAAATAACCTAACATGACTGCTCAAGGCCTTAGAAAAAAAAGAAGGAAACTACAACACCAAAATTAGTAGAAGATAGGTAATAATTAAAATCAGAGACAAAATCAAAGAAACTGAGATTTAAAAAATGAAATACAAGTGACCAGTGAAACAAGGAATTTTTGGTTTTTTGAAAGAATAAACAAAACTGATAAACCCTTAGCTAAACTAATGAAGAGAGAGAGAAAACCCTCAAATCATCCAAATCCAAAATGAAAAAAGAAAATATCATGACAGACACTACTGAAATTCAAAGGATCATCAGAAGCTATTTTGAGGATTTATATGCCAATCTAGAAAAGCATCAAAGTATGGACAAATTCCTTGAGATGCATGACCTACCCTAATTGAACCAGAAGAACGTAGAAAACTTACACAGATCAATTTCTAGTAATAAAATCAAAGCAGCCATCAGAAGCCTTCCAACAGAGAAAAACCCAGAACCAGATGGATTCTCAGCAGAGTTTCACCCAAACTCATTCTATGAAGCCAGTATCACACTGACACCAAAAATCTGATGCCAAGATGAAGACATATGAAGGAAAGAAAATTTCAGATCAAAATCTTTGAGGAATATAGATGCAAAAAAAAAACATTTTTATTTTTTAGGGGATGAGGATTGAACTCAGGGGCCCTCGACCGCTGAGTCACATCCCCAGCCCTATTTTTTTGTTTTCTATTTAGACACAGGGTCTCACTGAGTTGCTTTTAGCACCTCAATTTTGCTGAGGCTGGCTTTGAACTCAAGAACCACCTATCTCTGCCTCCAGAGCTGCTGAAAGTTCAGGTGAGCATCACCCTACTCAGCCACAAAAATTCTTAATAGTAGCAAAGTGCATACAAAAAACATTTAGAAGATAGTTCACATGAGCATGTGGGATTGAGCCCAGGGATGTAAGGTTGGTTCAACATGCAGAAATCAATAAATGTAATTCATCACATAAATAGACTTAAAGACAAGAAGCAATGATTATCTCAACAAGTGCAGAAGAAGCATTTGATGAAGTTGGAACCCATTTATGTTTAAAACATTAGAAAAACTAGGGATAGAAGGAAGCTACCTCAACATCTATATATGACAGGCTGTATATGACAAACTTAAGGCCAAAATTATTTTGAACAGAGAAAAACTGAAAGCTGTTTCTCTAAAAACAGGAACAAGACAAGGTTGCCCACTTTTACCTCTCCTATTTAACATAATCCTTGAAACTTGCACAAGCAATTTGGCAAGAGAAAGAAATTAAAGGGATACAAATAGTAAAAATAAATGAGCTCACATTATCTCTGTTTGCCTGTGACATTATCCTCTCTGTAGGGGATAATGTAGGAGACCCTAAAAAACTCCACCAGAAGAGTTCTAGAGCTCATAAATGAATTTCACAAAGTAGCAAACTATGAAATAAACACCTATAAATCAATCGTGCTCTTAAGCTCCAGTGATTAATCTGCTTAAAAAAGAAATTACAAAACTACCCCATTCACAATTGCCTCACCAAAAAAATATTACTGGGGACCCAATCTAATAAAAGAGGCAAAATGATGTCTACATTGAAAAAATAGAACACTAAAGAAAGAAATTGTAGGGCTGGGGCTGTAGCTCAGTGGTAGAGCACTTGTTTAGCATGTATGGGGCACTGGATTTGATCCTAAGCACCACAAAAAATAAGCAAATAAAATAAAGGCATCCTGTCCATCTACAACTATGAAAAATAAAAAGAAAGAAGGGAAGAAAGAAAGAAAGAAAGAAAGAAAGAAAGAAATTAATTTCAGACTTTAGAAGATGGAAAGACCTCTCATGTTCTTGGATAGGAAGAATCAGTATTGTCAAAATGGCCATGCTACAAAAAGACAATACATATTCAATAAAATTCCCATCACAGTTCCAATAATGTTGTTCACTAAAATAGAAAGAGCAGTCATGAATTTTTTTTTGGAAAAATAAGAGGTCAGTACACACAAAGCAGTTCTTAGTGAGAAAAGTAAAGCAGGACACATCACAATATCAGACCTCAAATTATAATGCAGAGGTATAGTGACAAAACAGCATGGTAGTGACACCAAAACAGGCATAAAGACCAATGGAATCCAATTGAACAGACAGAAACAAACCCACATACATATAGTTATCTCATATTAGACAAAGGCATCAAAATATATGCTGGAGGAATGATGGCCTCTTCAACAACTGGTGCTGGGATAACTGGAAATCCATATGTAGTCAGATGAACTTTAACCCCTATCTCTCACCCTGCAAAAAACTCAACTCAAAGTGGACCAAAGACCTAGGGATTAGACCAGAAACACTGCATCTTCTAGAAGAAAATGTAGACCCAGCACTCCAATATGTCAGCTCAAGGACTGACTTCTTTAACAAGACCCCTAAAGTGCAAGAAGTAAAATTAAAAATCAATAAATGGAATGACATCAAAATGTTTTCTCAGCAAAGGAGACAATGAAGAGCGTGAAGAGAGAGCCTACAGGACAGGAGTAAATCTTTGCCACATGCACCTCAGATAGAGCATGAATATCCAGGATATACAAAGAGCTCAAAAACTCAACACCCAAAACACTAATAACCCAAACAAGAAATGGATAGAGGAGCTTAATTCACAAATGCTAACAGACACTTCTCAAAAAAAGAAATGTGAATGGTAAACAAACATGAAAAAAAAAATGTTCAACATCTCTAGCAATTAGAGAAATGAAAATTAAAACTATATTTAGATTTCATCTTATTCTAGTCAGAATGGCAATTATCAAGAATACAATTAATAATAAATGTTGGAAAGGATATTGTGAAAAGCATACACTTGAACACTGTTGATAGAATGGCAAATTAGTACAAACACTCTGGAAAGCAGTATGGAGATGCCCCAAAAAAATTAGAAATGAAGGGCCTGGGGTTGTGGCTCAGTGGTAGAACACTTGCCTAGTATGTGTGAGGCACTGGGTTTGATCCTCAGCACTGCATAAAAATAAATAAAAAATAAAGGTATTGTATTCATCTTCAACTAAAAAAAAAATAAACAAACAAACAAACAAACTAGGAATGAAATCACCCCCATATGACCCAGATTTCCCCACTCCTTATTATATGTCCAAAGGAGTTCAAATCAGCATACTACAGTGACACAAACACATCAATGTTTATAGCAGCTTAATGGATAAAAAAAATTGTGGTATTTATACAAAATGGAATATTACTTAGCTATAAAGAAGAATGAATTTATACTATCTTTTGGTAAATGGATGGAACTGCAGACTATCATGCTAAGTCCCAAATTAGCTAGTCCGCCAAATTAAATGTCAAATGTTTGACACACAGAAGCTAATTCAAATAAGAGGAGTATATAAAGAAAGAATAAGACTAAGGTCAGAGAAGTATATCAAGGGGAGTGAAAGAAAGGGAGGGGATGGTATAGGGAAATTCAGTGGAATAAATCTGACCTGTTTCCTGTGTTCGTATAGGAGTGTACCACAGTGAATCTCACCATATGTACACCCACAAACACTAATTAAAAAAAAACTATAAGAACAAAAAGATCACTAGAGGAGAGGATAGGGAATGGGAGGAAAGAAGTAAAGAGGAGGGGAAATAGTAGAGACTGAATTAGAACAAATTATATTCCATGTTGTTATAATTGTGTCACAGAATTTTCTATTATTATGTATAGCTAAAAAAACCCAAAAATAATAATGAAAATGAAACACACTTGGAAGTAACCCTGGCCAACACCTGTAGGTTGCCAAAAATCTTGGGGAGCAGCCATTGATATTTATTGGTCATACACCTTGTCACTAGAAAGGATGTCACCCATGGCAGCCCATTTATGACCCCATAGGTTGAATAATGAATGCCTCCTCTCCCTGGGGTCCAATTGTATGAATGTAATTTTTTGCACAATATCTCTTATAAAAAGCTCATCTCTAACGCTGGGTACAGTGGTATATACCTGTAATTCCAGTGACTTCAGAGACAGGAGGATGGCAAGTTCACAGCCAAACTGGGCAACTTAGGGAGACCCTTTCTCAAAATAAAAAGGGGTGGGATTGTAGCTAATGGTAGAGCACCGCTGGTTTAAAATAGTAGACACCCCCCCAAAAAAAAAGCAAACCAAAACAATAATAAAAAAAACTTGTCTCTAACTTCTACTGTTGAAGGAGTACTTTATACTTGGTATTTGTTGATCTTTCTGTCCCCTCCTATGTATGTTAAACCTGTGTTTTTCTCTACTTTGTTTATATCTAATGAGTATCATAAGCTACTTGCTTTTATGTTTAACTTCATCTCTTCTTTTTGTGTCTCTTATTTTCTACTGCAGAATTGAATAATCTTAAATAATATGGCAAACACACATTAGAAGAGATTATCATAGAATTAAGAGATTTTTTTAAAAAAAATGTGTGTTTCAGAAATGTAGATGGAAGCTATTATGTAAAATTTATTTAGCTTATCTATTTTTGGGAATAGCCAAGGGGAAAACTTTTTTTGTTGGTGGTTTTTTTTGTCTAGGGATTTTACCTCTGAAAGAGAGGGCTTGGAGCAAAGCAGACACAGTAGAATTAAATTCTAAGTGGGTTTGTGCACATGAAAAATTGGACCCAGGGTAAGTCCATTCATTTCTATTCATACCATCAGTGCGACAGGAACTGTGACCATCAGATGAGATGCAAAAAGTCAAGTGAGGGAGGAGGCAAAAAACAAAATGGAGTTTCCAGAATTTCAGCTTCTACAACCACAAGAATATTCTTGGTGGAGCTCTGTCGGGCAGCTCAGTATCAAGACCTGTGGTTTCTTAATGGAGGCCAATACCTGCCATAGAAGATGTTTCACCAGGGGAAGCCCATTTGCCTAAATGAGTGAGCCATTTCATTTCATAAATCACTGCTGGTAATTCACCTGTTTTTTTGAAACTCAGCCACCTCTGAGAATTCTGTATTGAATGAAAAGAAAGAAAGAAAGAAAGAAAGAAAGAAAGAAAGAAAGAAAGAAAGAAAGAAAGAAAGAAAGAAAGAAAGAAAGAAAGAATTGTTTCTCTTGGAGCAAAAGAAGACAGTAAGAATGAAAAGCAGTTACCAAGAAGTTTTGCTAATGTAGAGTCTTATAGGTGGATCCCCATCGTGGGATTCAAATGGGCTTTTTCTGAATATGCACATGTCTCAGTCTCACCCTAGACCTAATCTCTTGAGTTGATTCTTCCCTGCAAACAAGCTGCAATATGTGTTCTGCACACTGACATTCCATCACAGAGCTAAGGAATTATTTTAATAGCACAAAGAGAGAGAAGTTTTGTTTGCATTTCTACAAAATTAAAGCCCACTTTTGTAAATTTGACCTTTTACAATTAGAACCATGAATGGGTGCAACTGAAGTACAATAAACATTTCCCCATCATTATTTTTAAAAATGGGTTTCGCCAGAGGTGGTGGCACAGGCCTGTGATACCAGCAACTTGGGAGGCTGTGGCAGAAAGGTCACAATTTGGAGTCCAGCCTCAGCAACTTAACAAGGCTCTAAGAAATTTAATGAGACCCTGTCTCAAAAATACAAAATAAAAAGCTCTGGGGATGTGGCTCAGCAGTAAATGCCCCTGGGTTGAATCCCTGGTACCAAAGGAAAAAAAATAGAAATTAAAAAAAAAATGAGTAAGTTAGCTATCATCGACTGATTGTGCCATAGAATACTAGAGTTTATTCCTCCTATCCAACTGTAATTTTGTACTCATTAACCAACTTTTTCCCCACTCCTTCCCTTCCTATTCTATTCTATTTATTTATTTATTTACTTACTTACTTTTATTTCTTTATTTGTGTGTGTGTGTGTGTGTGTGTGTGTGTGTGTGTGTGTGTGTTTACTGGGGATTGAACTCAGGGTGTTTTAGCATAGAGCTACATCCCCAGCCCTTTTTATTATTTATTTTTGGCCTAGATCTCACCAAGTTGCAGAAAATCTCCCTAAATTGCTGAGGCTGGCTTTGAACTTTCCATCCTCCATCCTCCACCTCCTGAGTCACAGATTACAGGTATGAGCCCACGTGCCCAGCTTGACTCCATATCTTAAAATCTAATGATTTTTAAAAGGCCTAAAGTGACATTTCCAGATTGAGAGATTAGATTTACCTAAATGACAGTTTTAAGCTTAGACTTCTTCCTATCTCTTCAGCTCCCATTAGCTCTCCTACTATTTGACTCCTTGTGCAGGCTGTTAAACTCTTTGCACTTTGGAATCTTCATCTTGTGAAATGGGAAAAATAACAGGGCACACCTATGCTTGCCTTCAAGAAGTTTAACAGTAGCCATGAAATTTATGGTCCCTGAACTGCAGTTGAGTTTCCATTTTGTGCTGTAGCCACTAAGAGCACAAGTCATCTCCATCAACGTCAGGAAATAGCTGGGAGAACTTTTTTTCTTAAAGACAACAATAAGAACCAGGACTCTTCCAATTACATGTTTGTCTCAGAAAGTGAATTTGCATTTCAGCAACTTGCTAACCCAAGTGCCCCCTGTTTCTGTGGTGTTTTAGCCATTGAAACAAGAAGTACCTGCGGGGCAGAGTTTTTCAAACTTCCCTGTTCAGAAGACCCACCAAGAGTGCTTAAAACAAACAAACAAACAAACAACAACAACAAAACCCCCACACAAATTCTACATTTAGAATACAAATATATATCCTATCCTGGGAAAAGAGGCAGGATTCCTTGTTTTAATGAGAGTCCTCAGGAAAGCCTTATCTGTTGAGAATGTCACTGGAGGACATTGTTGTCCCTTATTAGTCACAAAAATTAATTTCCCTTGTGTTATGATTTGGAACCGAGGTGTTTCCGCAAAGCTCTTGTGTCAATGCAGGAATATTCAGAGGTGAAATGATTAGAATATGAGAGCTGTAACCTAATCCTTCCCTCCTAGTTTGAATGGAAGGGCAGGATGGTAACTGGAGGCAGGTGGGGCCTGGCTGGAGGAGGAGGTTCCTGGGGGCGTGTCCTGGAAAGATGCATCTCCCCCATAGCTCATCCCCCTTCCCTATCTCTGCTTTCTAGCTGCCTTGAGTAGAGCAGCTTCCCTGTTCCATGCCCTTCTGTCATGATCTTCTGCCTCACCTTAGGCCTAGAGCAACAGGGAGTCAGCTGACCATGGACTGAACCTCTGAAATCTTGATCCAAAATAAACTTTCTCTCTTGTCAGTTGTTTTTGTCAAAGTATTTTGGTCATAGCAACAAAAAGCTGGCTAACAATTCCTTGTAAAAATATTTAGCTGAGGCAAACTGGTTTGAATGGGATAGAGCAGGGTGGGGGTGGCTTTTTTATTTGAACTTGACCTCTACCTGTCTGACCTTGTGTTTGCTCCTGCTCACCATTGTTGAAGATGGGAATAAGCTGGCCTTGGTCAGGGGTGTGAGGAGGTTAAGCAGCTATGGCTGATAATAGGCATTTAATAATCAAAGAGCATATGACTAATACTAGTGTTTCTTGAATGTTCATTAGAGGTTTCTCAGAGAAAATGCCTAAAAGGGGCTCTTCTGTTTCTGACTGGGCCAGCCAGCCTTTTCTGGGCACAGGCAACTTTCCAGAATGAAACCACATGAGGTGAAGAGAAGCGGGCAGGAGGAGTCCCTTCCACTGTGCTTCCCGTCACCCTCCCTAGGTCAGCTTGCTACAGGAGATCAATGATGGCATGGTGGTACACTCCATTCCAGAACTTGCCTTTAACTTTTCTCCTGTTCTTTGATGTTAGATGATCTTGCTGAAACCATTCAGGGAGCCAGACTCAGCTTCTGCATCCTGTTGTCCTCATGTCTTCTTTTGGCAGGTGGCAGAATGATCACTAATTTAGGGTGCCCTATTCAAGAAAATATTATTCTCATTCTTAAGGAGTGCATTGGTTCCTCTCCCATTATAAGCCGACTGTTCTCATTGCCTGCAGGGACCTGAGTCTAAGGCTCTTCTCCAGGCTTTACCAGACAGCATGAAACCTTAGCCCACATTGCTCTCTAAGAACAGGCCATAGAGAGAGAAAGCAGAAGCAGACCTGGGCCTCTGTGGCAGGAGGAGTGTTTGGGTAATTGGATGTGAAACAGGCTGATCACCATGCAGATCCATTATTGTACTCACTTGGAAGACCATAGTGGCCCTTGTCCTGTGCGCTGGCTCACATCCATCCTGTCTAGGACCTGAGTGTTCCTGAGTTATCCATGTTGACATTCTTGGTCCTGGAGCTTGAACTTTATTAAGCACCTCTTTGGCTACATCATCTCATTGAGCACCTACCTTGTCTCACTCAACTCTCCTACCAGCCTTATAAGGCAGGTGTATGTACCATGTCATAAGCATTTTGTGAAGAAGCAGGTTTCAAGACCTGTGTTCAAATTTCAGCTTCTCTGCTTACTAGCTGTGTGACTTTGGATAAATGACATAACCTTTCTGAGTTTCAGTTTTTTATTGTATTTTTGGCAGTACTGGGGATTGAACCCTGTGAAGCCAGATTTAAAGAGAGGTAGTTAGTGTAGCTAGGTAATTCAGGTCTGCTATCCAGTCTAATAGAGAAAAAAAGGAGTCAGTCTAATAAAGAAAATGGAGTCTGATGTGAGTCCAAGAAATCAGAAACTGCATCTGGAAGATTGAAATGTTAATGTCCCCAAGGCCCCCTGGCCCGTCCTAAAGAACTGTTAATGAAGCAGCTCCCAGCAGATAGAGAGGTGCTAATCAGTTCACCCCATGCCCTTCCTTCCCCATCACTCCTCCCCCAGCTGCATGGGCCCACCTGTTTCCCATCTTTGGCCTTCCCTCCTACATCCCTGAACCCAAGTAAGATAAAGACAGGAATTTAGAAGGACAAAGAAAACCTCAAATATAAATGGGAAGGACTTCCTCATACCATAGAGAAGGGTCCCCTTCTTCCTCTGGGGAGAAGTTGGTTTCTATTTTCCGCTTGCCTGGGTGTTCTTCTCTGGTGTTGGGGAAACAAGGACTCAAGGTAACCGTCATCTGTGTTGCTCTACCACTGAGCTACATCCTGACCCATTTTTTATTTTTTATTTTCAGATGGAGTCTTGGCCAGTGGCCCACAGTGGCCTCAAACATGCAATCCCCCTTTGTTAGCCTTCCGATTATCTGGGATTACTGGTGTGTACCACCATGGCTGGCTTCAGATTCCTATTTTTAAAACACAGTTAAAAACACTTGCCTCTGATAATTAATATGGGGCTTAAACATCTTCATCCCGGGGGCTTGCTAGACACAGTGGGGCACACTGATTATATTCCTGAAAGTGGTTACTGCTATTCCCCTGGTATGCTACCTGGCACGTAGTAGGTACTCAATAAAAACTTCTTCAGAGAGATAGTACACTAAAGAGTGGCAGTTCATCAGCTGACCAATAAGAATGAACTGTCTCCTTCAAGCCTAACCCTGTCCTGGGAACTGTGGGGGTCCAGGTGAACAATGGTGACAATTTGTGTTTATGTAGTGTTTTATAACTTACAAAGTACACTAATATTCTTTCTTTTAAAACTCCCATCAAACCCAAGACAAGAAGGGAATTCTTATTAGTGTCTCTGGAGTTATTCCAGGAGAGGTTAAGGAATGGCTGAGACCCTTAAGGGCTTCCCACAGACAGAGGGGAATCATTACAGAGCAGAAGTCAAGGGATCTAGCAATAAGGTGGCACTTGGTGACCTTCCAGAAGGCCCTTTCTTGAGAGTGGTGGGGACAGATGCCAGGGCTTGGTCACTAAGGAAGGTGTGGGCGGGAGGAAATGAGCATCAACCTCTTGGCAGCGAGGCAAGGCAGAACTGGGACAGGAGCAGATCCAGCTATGGCTTTTTCAAAATAAGTGTGACCTGTGCATGGTTACTCCTTGGAAATGACTTGTTCTGGCTGATTTGTGACAGCCCAAACTTAGAAAAGGATAATTCATGGCAGCTGAAGGATCACTTTGAAAAATGACTCTCTTTTGCAAGAGAATTCTCCTTAGAATAAAAGTGGCTGGTACACACAGAAAAATACACTTTGCCTCCATGTAAAGTAAGCACAAATTTGAGGAAGAATGAGACACCGTTTTTGCTGATAAGATTGACCAAGAGGAAATAGTGTGATAGGACAGACAGGTGGTGAGAAAGTGGGCAGGCGGCCACTGTCACCCATCCTGTTGGGAGTGGAAGTGCGAGCACTTTTGGGAAGAATACACTTAGAAAATGTCTGCTGCATTTGATGTGCACATAGTTTACCTAGCAATTTTACTTTTGGAAAATTATCTGGTGAGTATACTATATATCATCCTATAGATATATGCATATATGTTGTGAGTATGGTTTGCCCCCTCTGAAACTATATTAAAATGTAATCCCCAATAAGGGGTATTGAGAAGGTGGAAACTTAATCCATCTATGGGGCCCTTTGAGAGATATTTAGATTAAAGGAGATCATCAGGATAACGTCCCCATGATTAAATTCTGGTGTCCTAATAAGAAGACAGAGGGAGATTAGGACAATATATATAAAGTGGGTGTGTGCTCTTTCTCTAACCATGTGATGCTCTAGGTCACCTCAAGACTCTGCCAAGCAAGAAGACTGTTGACAGATATGACCTTGAACCAAGAGCATGGATCAAAATAAACTTCTTTTCTTTATGACTTACCAGTCTGTGGTATTGTGTTTTTAGCAACAGAAAATAGACTAATACGTTTTAATATATGTATAAAGATATATTCTCAGGGTCTTATTCACCAAGATGTTCATTGGAACATTTGTGTGTGTGTGTGTGTGTGTGTGTGTGTGTGTGTGTGAGAGAGAGAGAGAGAGAGAGAGAGAGAGAGAGAGAGAAAGAGAAAGAGAGATCCAAGTTACACAGACCATAGATACTATGATGCATTCATTCTGTCACTGAAAGAAAGGAGAATGGTGGGCTATATCTCCTAACATGGAATGATGCTCATCATGTATTTATAGGTGGGGAAAATAAAAGATAAAATCATGATGGTACATGCACTTAAAATGGCTGGGAAGGGCTGGGATTGTAACTCAGTGGAAGAGCGCTTGCCTAGCATGTGCAAGGCACTGGGTTCAATTCTCAACACCTCATAAAATAAATAAAGTTTTATCGACAACTAAAAAATATTTTTTAAAATGCCTAGGAAATAAGTAAGGATTAAAACTGATTATTTTGAAGGAATGAGAAGGGGCAGAAGTGACTTTAACCTCTCATATTATTTTCTTCCTCTACTTCTGTAAATTTTAACATTTAAAATAAAATACTGGCAGGGCATGGTCGTGTATGACTGTAATCCCAGCAACTTGGGAGGCACCAGAATTGTGAGTTCAAAGCCAGCCTCAGCAAAAGTGAGGCCCTAAGCAACTCAGTGAGACCCTGTGTCTAAATAAAATATAAAATAGGGCTGGGGATGTGGCTCAGTGGACGAGTGTCCCTGAGTTCAATCCCTGCCAAAAAAGAATTTTTGAAAAATGCCCCATAAAATCCCTTTAAATCTCTAGTTTGCCCATATAATTAAAAAAATATTCCTTTTGAAATATTTGATTAGTCACTCCTGTTTCTGGAGCACATCTGCATTAAGGTACACCAGTGTGGTTAAATGACTCACCACCAATGGGTTTCTGTTAGTATCTTCTTCTCCACTGTTAGTATCTTTTCTGCTGTAGAAGCTGGCAAATTGCCAGGGGGTTAAAGAGTACTTCAAACTCTCATCAGAAACCTTCCTACAGCCTCCATGCCCATTCAAAGCAAGTTCTATTTTTACAAATGATTGGCAAGTTGCGGATTTTGTCCAATTCTGCATTGGCAGATGGAATGTCCCAAATCTAATCTATCATGATACTCACAGGTTTTTTTTGTTTTTTTTTTTAAGACAAACTCCTTTATCATCCCTCCCCTCTTCTGACCTAGTACATCTAGGCTGGGATCCTGAACCTTTTATTTTTACAAGTTATCAAGATGCCTCAATACAGAGCCAGGTCAAGGAATTATACAGCCTTGCTTTGCTTGAGAATTCTCTTGACTTGGAAATTACTATGCAGTATTGCAGGTCATTCTCTCTAGAACAGAAGTCCCTGTTTATTGACTTAGCAACAAGAACATGCACACAGTTGCCAGAAGCCTATTGATAGTCAGAGGAATGTGCACAGAAAGACTGTGTTTCTTAAGCTTTTCCAGTTGTTTCTCCTATGGTGAATACCCTAGCAAGTTTGCAGCCTTGATTTCAGCTGAACCCTGATTGAAGGACGCAGCACTGATGAGACCCATTTAAAGCAGTCCTTACCACCCACATGCGTGTCCCAGAGGTCCTGGGAGAAGTGGAGGCCCTTACTGAAACAACTCTGTCACCTACCTTTTTCAGAGTTTTTCTTGTGGCTCATTTCATGGAGATGGACACCAATCTTGGAGGCAACTCAGCCTGGTCTGCAATGTAGATACCTCTATTATTTTTTTTTAATTTAACATTATTTATTTATTCTAAGTAGTAATATATGACAGCAAAATGCATTTCAGTTTATAGTACACATATAGATCACAATTTTTCATTTCTCTGGTTGTACACAAAGTAGAGTCACACCATTCGTGTTTTTTATACATGTATTTAGGGTAATGATTGTCCATCTCATTCCACCTCTCTTTCCTACCCCTATGCCCCCTCCCTTCTTCTCTCTCCCCTTTGACCTATCCAAAGTTTCTCCATTCCTTCCATGTTTCTGCGCCCCCATTATGGATCAGCATCCACATATTAGAGAAAACATTTGGCTTTTGGTTTCTTGGGATTAGCTTATTCCATCCATTTACCTACAAACGCCATCATTTTGTTCTCTATTATTGCTGAGTAATATTCCATTGTGTATATAGGCCACATTTTTTATCCATTTATCTACTGAAGGGCATCTAGGTTGGTTCCACAGTTTAGCTATTGTGAATTGTGCAGCTATAAATATTGATGTGGCTGTGTCCCTGTAGCACTCTGATTTTAAGTCCCTTGACTAACTAACCCCATGAGAAATCCTGAGTCAAAAACCACCTAGCTAAGCTCTTGAATCTGCACAAAAAATTAGGAGTGGGTTAGCTTGGTGAAATGGTGTTTCCATTTCATGTCAATGTAGACACCCTCTTGAATGTGGATACCTTTCTTCCCTCCTTCACACTCTGCCATTTGACCCATCGTGCAGAGGTTGGTCCAAACTGATAATAGAACTGTCTCTCAAGACTTTTGTTGCTTTTCCTCCCCTGCTGGAGACTTAGACTGCTTTTCTTTGGCTCACATTCATTTAAAAAAAAAAACTGTTTCCTACCAAAGGAAAGAGTATTTGCTGGCCCTTCCTGTCTCTCCAGATTAATTGCTCACTGCCCCCACTGCTTTTGTACTGATTGCTGTGACCCTTCTGAACCCAAAGTGGTTCCCTGCAGGCTTCAAAGCTGCCTGCATACTGTGCCTCTTCACCCCTTTTCCCTTCCAGTTTGGCAATTCCTGCCCTTCAACTCTAAAGCAAGCCTGTAGGGCAGGTTTCCCCAACCTTTTCTCCAGGTTAGGCCCTTTGTAAAAATCCAATTCCACATTCAGTAAATATCATTTTAATCTCCAAAAATTCCAGTTGTTTATATTTGCTTAAATCACATCTGAACGAATCCTAAAAGTCAACAATCGTTTAAGTGGTTGAATGGCTAAGGGATGGGGTGGAAGGGAGATAATTCATAGTGCATACAAAGTGTTTCTTTTGAACTTTCATACTCTATATGTTTATTACCTATTCTAATAAATACTATTCAGACTTAAAAACACCGACACAGAGCTGGAGTTGTGGCTCAGTGATACAGTGCTTGCCTGGCATGTGTGAGTCCCTGGGTTCGATCCACTGTATACAAATAAATAAAATAAAAGATCCATTGACAACTAAACACACCCACACACACACACACACACACACACCCACACACACACACACACACACACACACAATCTGAGCTGTAGAAGAAAATTCCATTCTGTACTGTTCTTAGATTAACATCTTATAGGCAGATTTCCAAATCTGCCTCTTTTTAAAATATTTATTTTTAATTTCACAAGTAATATGTAAAATTTCTCCATTGTAAATTCCAATGCAAATTAGTCTTTCTGCTACAAGACTCTTCTGACATAATACTCATGTAATTTCCATTCTGGTCTTAAATGTGTTTTAAATAGGGTATATTAAAGGCATTTTTCTGGCATATATCACAAACCTGGAGAGGGACACAGTTGTTTATAAAATGTAGACTTGAGGTGCTTTTAAATTAGTAATGTTGGGTTTTACTGAAAGGGTTAATTAGGGTGGTCAACTGTCCCAGGTTTTCTAGTACTGGGAGGGAATGAGAGACTTTCAGTGCTAAAGTGGGAGAAGTTCCAGGCAATCAGGGATAAATTGGTTACCCCAAATTAAACAAACTGTTTTGCCAATCAGAGTGAATACAGGCTCAAAAGAGAGAAAACCCGCACTGGGTATCTATGCATGGCGACTGATTACCAGTTCTGGTAATATAGATCTTTCCTCATCTTTCTGGAAGCATTGTTCATCAACTCTATGACATTAAAATAAAAGACCTTCAATTCTACTTTAAACTTCATAATGACATAAGTAGCATAGAGAAGGGATTTCTGTTACATTTGATGCTATCATGTTCTTAACTGAAGTTGAGAGATTTATCACATTTAATGGTTCATGCAGAGTCAATCTTATTTTTAATTTTAGACCCCTTGAAAAAATACCATTTTGACATTTCCCCCCTTTTTTTCTCTGAAATGGCTCAAAGTTTACTAAGAACTACTGAATACTGTTGGGATGAGAGGGTAGAAATAAGTAATTAAAAAGTACATTAGCAGATGAAAATAATGAGTTTGTGAGTAGAAGGGGCAAAAGGGGGCCATAAAAATATATTCCAGCTGAGAAAAAAAGGTGAGGATGAGTAATTTCAGTGAGAGGTTGAGATAACTCATTGCACTTTCAACTGAACCGGCAAGGTGTGCTGAGTATGGTGGGCCTGGAATTCATTAACCAGTAATCTATGCACAGAAGAGTAACATGGAGCAAATTAATATAGCAGAACAAAATAAATATGTTTCTCAAAATAATGTCTTTTAACTGCAGTTGACTAATTAGTTAAAATAACAGAGCTACAGAAAGTGAGTCTATGCAGAAGTTTTTGTCTTTGATGTTTTCTTCTTCATCACAATTCGAACAGTACCTTATTTCATGAACCTACAAATAAAGGGAGCAATTTCATATTCTGTGGATTTTTTTAAGATGAAAGCTACAGGCTGGAGGCTTTTTCTACAGATGGGTTAGTCAGATCACACCGAAGGAACTTAAAATGCTTTACCCTGACCATTTCAACTGGTTTTGGGGGGACTGAGAGTAGGAATTCCAAGAAAACTTTCTGGAGGAATAAAATCAACTGAAAAATATTTAGCGACATTTGAAGCAACACAGAATCACCTTAGTGACTGCCAGCTTTTGTGAACTCTTGAGTTCTCCCTTCTCCCTCACCTCTCCTTGCCCCTCTTCCTGAACCCTGTCTGTCTTATCTTTTGGAGAAAGGCCATTTGTTTTACTTGCAAAATGCTGAGTGAAAGATGTTTCTTCCTGACCCATGGCCCACACAGATAAATAAATGCTATGGATAAGTAAATAGATAAACCTGCCCAGAGAGGGCAAATTTACATGGGGGTTAAAAAAACAAACAAACAAACAACAACAACAACAAAAAAAACACTTTAGGGTATAAAGAATATAAATCCTAGAACTTTCCCTTTCTGCTTTAAATACAAAATTTGAAATGGACTTGGGTGGCTCAAAATTAGACCAGGTGATTTAAAGAAAACAAAAAGGGGAGGGTGCAAATCTTGGCCATGTATAGTGGTACATACTTGTAATACCAGCAAGTCCAGAGGCTGAGGTAGGAAGATGGCAAGTTTGAGGCCAACCTCAGTAACTGAGTGACGTCCCAAGCAATTCAGCAAGACCCTTTCTCATAATTAATAAAAAAGGAGGGTGGTTGCTGGGGATATAGTTCTGTGGTAAAGCTAGTTAAATCCCCATAACAAAGAAAGAAGGAGTGGGGCTGGGGTTGTTACTCAGTGGTAGAGCACTTGTCTAGCATGTGTGGGGCACTGTTTCAATCCTCAGCACCACCTAAAAATAAATAAATAAAATAAAATTATATATCAAAGGTGAGAGAGTAGATTTGTTTGGGTTTAGCCAGATGAAATTAGTTTCTGTCTGATGGAACAGATAACCTACATGTTCCAATTTATGGACTTGTTGGACATTTAGCAAATTCTTTATAAATTTGAAGTCAAATTCCTACAATGTAAAATCAACTATTAACTATTTTATCTCTCTATCTATTTATTTATCTATCTATCTATTTATTTATTGTGGTGCTGGGGATCGAACCCAGGGCCTTGTCCTTGCAAGGCAAGTACTCTATCAACTGAGCTATATCCCTGGCCCTCCATTAAATATTTTAATTCAGGAGCATTTTTTGGATTTCAAAATTGTGCAGCCATCATCTCCCTACACTTCTAAAAAGTTTTCAACACTCCGAAGGATTCCCAGTCCCACAATCTCAAACTCCTTTTGCAGTCATGATTTCTGTCTCTGTGGATTGACTTATGTTAAATATTTAATAATATTTCAGGCTCGGGTTGTGGCTCAGCAGTACAGCACTTGCCTAGCTCATGCGAGGCCCTGGTTTCGATCATCAACACATCATAAAAATCAATCAATAAATAAAGGTATTGTTTCCAACTACAAGTAAAATATATAAATATAAAAAATTTCATAATATTTCATAAGTGAAATCATACAAAATGTAGCCTTTTGAGTCTGGTAACTTTCATTGTGCACCACCTTTTCAAGGTTCCTCTGTGGTGACTGTGGAAATACCAGTGCTAGATTCCTTCTTATGACTGAATACTACTCCACATATGGCTCTATCTCATTGTGTTTAGCCATTCTTCTGTGTTTGGACATTTGGGTTGTTTCTACCTTTGTCTACTGTGAACAGTGATACATTATGCTAAGAGCCACAGCCAAGTAATATGATGCATGGCATTTTTGGTTGAAAGGTGGTGCCAGCTAGCCATTGAGATGATATGATTATGTTAAGATTTACATTCATATGAATATTGGACTCCTGCTGTTCACCTTGGCCTGCTGCAGGACTCCTGGAGAGTTCCCATTGGTTGGGGAAGTGCAGTAGGAGGGAATTCCAGGGGAGGAACTTGCTCTGGGGTTTCAGGAGAACGTGGGGGGGGGTGGTAGAACCCCGCGTGTGATCTTCCTGGGTGCTTACAGGGCATTGGCGGCAGTTTCAAAAAATAAAGTTTGTTCCTGCTTGAGTGGCTTGTGATTTTGTGCCCAGCCAGATTGCAGCAATTGGTGGCCCGTGCAGGGGATGCCTGAAGCTTGGAGGTGAGTAAAATTGCTCGCCCCTGAGGGAAGGCGACAAAATGGGTGACCATTTCAAAAAACAATGTGTTCTTGTTTTGATTTATTTTGTTTTTGTTTCAAGCTGCCTATCCCTAGAATTTTCTCAGGCAAACTGGGAAAAATGGTTGGCTCAAGGTTTGAAGTTGTTCAGCCCTGAGAAAGAGAAAATTAATACAACTCTTCTTTGTTCCATTTTTGTTTCATTCTGTTTTTTTTTTTATGCTATCTTAATGGGTTGTGTTACCTTTATAGTAGATTAGAAACTAGTAAAAAACAAACCGAAAGACTGTTAAGTAAATTGTTAGAGGTCCAGACTATGGTAGAAAACATGTTAGGTAAAGCAAAAGAGAAGTTCTCTCGAGCTAGTCAGACAGAGAAAAATTTGAAGAAAGAAAGCTTAGAGGAAAAACAACCGTCAGGTGGGGAATTACAACAGGAGGCTGCTACTAAATCCGTTCTATCACCAGAGGGCGTAATTCAACCAACCGCTCCATATACAGCTGAGCGGCCCTCATCTCCCATAGTTGATGGATGGAATCCTGAGGCAGGACCCCCAAAATTAGCATGCCCTGTACTTGAGCAGGCAGGAGGGCAACGAATTCACCGTGCTTTAGATTTCAAAACAGTGAAACAATTAAAGGAGGCTGTAACAATCTATGGTCCGCAAGCACCCTTCACCATTAAGTATGGTCGAATCAATTACCAACTTGGACATGACACCAGAAGATTGGGCTAACATGTGTTGATCTGTGCTAAATGGAGGACAATATTTATTATGGAAGGTTGCCAATGAGGAATTTTGCACGGAGACAGCTAGGCGAAATGCAGCAGCTGGTTACCCTCAAAGAAATCTAGAAATATTTTTAGGAAAGGGACCTTATGAGGGTCAACGGCAACAAATTGAATATGATCCTGGTGTATACTCACAAATTGCTGTAGATGCGGTTAGGGCATGGAAAACTTTACAGGGGCATGGAGATATACAAGGACAATTATTTAAGGTAACACAAGGAACTAATGAACCTTACGTTGAATTTGTAGATTGGCTTATTCAAACAGCTTCTAGAATATTTGGAGATACAGAACAGGCAATGCCATTTATAAAACAACTGGCTTATGACCAAGCAAATCGTTGCTGCAGAGAGGTCATTAGACCATAGAGACATGAAGATTTAAACACATATATCAAATTATGTAGAGACATTAATGAACAACGGCAAGTCTTGGCAGCTGCAGTACAACAGGCTTTAGATGGTAGGTCAAAAACATGCTATAATTGTGATCAAACAGGACATTTTAAAAGGAGTTGCCCCATAGGATGAGGGTTTAACAAAGCTAGGTATCAAAGGAATAGAATACCGGGTATTTGCACATGATGCCATAGAAGGAGATATTGGGCTAATGAATGCCCTTCTCAAACCACTATAGACGGTATTCCATTATTAAAAAACGGACAAGGACCAAGTGTTTACCCACGATATCATGGAAAAAGGCATCAGGCTCCACTGCCAAAAAATGGACTGGAGGGCAAAATGCCCCGGGGCCCAAAACCACAAATATACGGGGCAATGGAGGAACCCAGCAGCACCATCAAGGTAGTGCCCAGGACACATTATCCATTAAATCCCTCATCAGACAAACTAGAGGGAGTGCAGGGTTGGACATCTGCGTCCTGCCAGAGCAGTACTAACTCCAGAGATGGGAGTTCAAATCATTCCCACAGGAGTAAAAGAACCTCTTCACCAAGGAACAGTAGGCTTATTATTGGGACGCAGTTCTTCTACACTAAAAGGACTTATGATAAATCCTGGGGTAATTGATTCCAATTATGACGGTGAAATAAAAATTATAGCTAGTTCTCCAAGAGGCATATCAATAATTTCACCAGGAGATAGAATAGCACAGTTATTAATAGTACCCAACCTACATGATAAATTTTCCAGTCACACTGTAGAAAGAGGTACCAGGGGATTAGGCTCCACAGGTGTAGATTGGGCTATGCTGTCTTTAAATTTAGATTCTTGCCCCATGCTAAAACTAAATATTGAAGGACATGAATTTAATGGGCTCCTGGACACAGGTGCTGACCTTAGCATCATATCTCATCAAGAATGGCCAAAACATTGACCATTACAACAAGCCACTCAAACGCTTCGAGGCCTAGTAGTGATGACTAATCCCCATAGAAGTGCAATGGTATTAGATTGGAAGGATCCTGAAGGATGTGTAGGAAATATACAGCCCTATGTATTGGATCATCTTTCTATAAATTTATGGGGATGAGATGTCCTAGATAAATTAGATTTGACATTAACAAATAACATCAGTCCTAACGCACCCACTACTTGGGCTAGAAAGGCTTTAGGAAAGAGAAAAGATTAAGAGAACCAGAACAAGGTATGACAGCACCAATTCAAATAGATCAAGAAATAAATAGACATGGATTGGGTTTTCAGAAAGGGCCATTGAGACAATCAAAATTACTTGGAAATCAGAAAGACCAGTGTGGGTTCCTCAGTGGCCCCTGACTAAAGAAAAGATACAAGTAGCCCATGACCTGGTCAAACAAAAATTAGTGGAGGGACATATACAACCTTCCATATCTCCTCATAATACTCCCATTTTTGTCATTAAAAAGAAATCTGGTAAATGGAGATTATTGCAAGATTTAAGAGCCATTAATAATGACATGGTTATTATGGGACCTGCTAAATCAGGGATTCCCCAATTGTCTGCTTTACCAAAAACCTGGTATGTATTAGCTATAGATATTAAAGATTTTTTTTTTCAATTCCAATTCATCCTGAGAATAGTCCACATTTTGCATTTACTATCCCTACACTAAATCATGAAGGTCCTGATCAGAGATATGAATGGAAAGTACTCCCTCAAGGGATGGCTAATAGTCCAACTATGTGGCAAATTTATGTTAACAAAGTAATCCAGCCACTTAGAAATCAAAATCCTGAACTACAAATATTTCACTATATGGATGATGTGTTATTGGCACATAAAGATAAAAACACATTGCTAGAATGTTATGCCACACTTACAAATTTATTAAAAAGTTATAATCTAGAGACAGCAATAGATAAAGTACAATTAAATCTTTCAATTAATTATTTAGGAGTTCTATTATCCTCAACCATGGTCCATCCACCAAAAATTCAAATACGAGTAGATCAACTCAAATCACTTAACGACTTTCAAAAGTTATTGGGAGACATAAATTGGATAAGGCCTTATCTAGGCATACCAACAGGAGAGCTAGGACCTTTATTTGATATCCTAAAAGGTCCATCAGATCCAAATTCACCCCGCATGTTAACGCCTGAAGCAAGAAAGGCATTAAAAATCATTAAAACATATATGGAAAATATGCATTTGGGTAGAATTGATATAAGTTTGCCTTTATTATTTATTGTACTACCAACAAAAAATATTCCTACAGGAGTATTTTGGCAAGAAGGTCCATTATTGTGGATACATTTACCTTATTCTCTTAATACTATTCTTAGTAGATATCTTGAGACTGTAGGACAATTAATACTCAAAGGAATAAAAGCAGCAAAGGGAGTGTTTGGGATTTTTCCCAATAAAATTATTACTCCATATACTATGGATCAAATTGATGAGTTAGCTAATGAGTTAAATACTTGGAAAATAATCATGTGTAAATCTAATGTTTCATTTGATTATCACTTACCATCTAATCCTTTGTTGTCTTTTTGGTCTAAGCATCCTGTAGTTTTTCCAAAAACGACAAGAAAAACCTCTATCATGAATGCTCCAAATATATTCACTGATGGGTCAAATAATGGTACAGCAGAAGTAGTTACCCCTGATCAAACTTTTACATTTTTAGTACCCAAACTATCAGCTCAAAAGGTAAAGCTTAATGCAGTATTACAAGCTTTTATGATGTTTCAAGATTCTGTATTTATTTTTTTTTCTGATAGTCAGTATGTAGTTAATGCTGTAGTATCCCTTGAAGATGCTGGTAGGATTTCCCCTTCTTCTACTCTTTTCTCTTTGTTTTCCACTATACAAAGTCTAATCTGGGAAAGAAAAGATCCATTCTTTATAGGACATATCAGGGCACATACAAGATTGCCTGGAGCCCTTAGTTTGGGCAATGAATTAGCAGATAAATCTACACATGACACACATATTTTCTCCACAATAGAAGAAGCTATAAATTTTCATAAAAGGTTCCAGGTCAATTCTAATACTTTACAAAAGCATTTTAAAATAACTAAAGAACAAGCCAGACATATAATAAAGCAATTTCAAAATTGTGTGACATTTTTACCACAAGTTAATCTTGGCGTCAATCCTAGAGAACTGATACCTAACCATATTTGGCAGATGGATGTCACACACTTGCCAGAATTTCGAAAATTAAAATATTTGCATGGTACAGTTGATACTTCTTCCAGATTTTTGATGGGCTCCCTTCATGCGGGAGAAAATACTAAAGATGTTATAGCTCATTGCTTACAAAATTTTGCCACTGTGGGCATTCCAAAACAGTTAAAAACAGATAATGGTCCTGGTTATGCTTCTACCTCTTTTAAACAATTTTGC
Organism: Callospermophilus lateralis; assembly: GCF_048772815.1. Classification (NCBI taxonomy): domain Eukaryota; kingdom Metazoa; phylum Chordata; class Mammalia; order Rodentia; family Sciuridae; genus Callospermophilus; species Callospermophilus lateralis. Next base: position 2,302,835 of record NW_027514380.1, read on the forward strand.
TTATCATTTGGCATTACTCACATAACAGGAATTCCATACAATCCACAGGGACAAGGCATAGTTGAAAGAGCTCATCAAACTATTAAAATGTACTTATTAAAACAAAAGGAGGGAATAGGAAAGGGGTATATATCCCCCAAAGATAAACTTAAAATAACCCTTTTTACTCTAAACATTTTAAATTTGGATTCATCAGGGCTTAGTGCTGCGGAAAGACATTTGTATCCAAAAAATGTACATAAGCCTAAGGTACTTTGGAAGAATATTCTAACAGGACAATAAAAAGGTTCTGACCCAGTGATTGTCTGGAGTCGGGGCTCTGTTTGTGTGTTTCCACAGGGAGAACAGCAGCCGATTTGGATTCCACAGAGATTAACCAAAACAATTTCGACAGATCAAAAAGAAGATGATTTGACTCAAATCCATAACAGCTGATATCCAGAACTCCACCTTGGCTATTCTTACATCTGTGACAGTGATTAACCAGGATGATTTTTTCAATATCTATTTTATTATTGCTTTTTTCCCACATCATAAAGTTCTATTTTATTTTTGAACTCATACAGACCTAGGTTAATGTCTTTCTGATCAGTTTTACTTTTTGACTGTGGAGTTTTTAAACATTGCAATGGAGATTTTACCTAGGTAAAGCTACAAGGCTTTTACTATTGTCTTATGTGTTGAATGTTATGTGTGCACACTTCTGTTTTGTGTTGTATATCTGTATGTGCGTATGTCCATATGTCATATATGAGGAGCGCTCATGAATAAATGGATCCAATTTTTTTTTTTATAATTCATTTGATTTTAATGGTTTAATTTAAATTGGGTAAACAGCTGTTGAAGATTGTTTTAATATGTGTACAAATAAGGAGGTTAACAGATCTGTTAGTTTACTTTCACTTTTCCCTTTCATTATATTTAATAATTCTGTTCAGGATAATGTAAATTGTTCTAAAAATTGGTTTCTTAGTACCTGTTGAAATGTTACATATATTTTTTTTAACATCATTGTCAGAATTCCTATTTTCATCCCAGTGCCAGTGTAGACAAAGATGAAACCAAACTACAACTTCTTCGATAATTATCACAACAAACTGTATAAACTGATACATCAATGAATAATAACTCAACAAGTAATGCTCAATCAATGAGTCGATTTATTTTGGGAGATAATGAACATATTGATTTGAACTGCTTTGAACTGCTTACAAAACTTGCCTGGACTATGTATCACTTATATGCACTGTGATCTATCTGTTGATGCAGCGAATTATGGTAATGCTGGCGTATCTTTGCTGATGTGTCACCAGTGATGCCATTTTTCCTAAGGAGCCTTCAATTGACTTTTTGTCATGGCATTTCTGTATCCTCTTCCCTTCTACTAGTGATGGTCTAATTTTGGGGGCCAACAGAGGTAAGGCAAGGAACCTCACCCCCCCACAGGCACCAAGGCAAAATCTGGGGGACAACAGAGGTTAGGCAAAGAACCCCACCACCACACTGGTGCATAGGCCTATCCACAAGTATGGCTATATGCTGGACCGGTAGTCAGTGATGGGTATGATCCAATTGCAGTGGTATCAACCTAAGACAGGAGGCTGACGCCTAGAGGTCAGTTTTCCGATGATGGGTAAGAACCATATGTTGAATTGGACAAACCTAACAGGCATGGTCCCTAGCCACATTTCTTGTTGCTTAATTAAACAGAAGCGGGGAAATGCTAAGAGCCATAGCCAAGTAATATGAGGCATGGCATTTTTGGTTGAAAGGTGGTGCCAGCTAGCCATTGAGATGATATGATTATGTTAAGATTTACATTCATATGGATATTGGACTCCTGCTATTCACCTTGGCCTGCTGCGGGACTCCTGGAGAGTTCCCATTGGTTGGGGAAGTGTAGTAGGAGGGAATTCCGGGGGAGTAACTTGCTCTGGGGTTCCAGGAGAACGCGGGGGAGAATGCTGCGTGTAATCTTCCTGGGCGCTTACCGGGCATTGGTGGCAGTTTCAAAAAATAAAGATTGTTCCTGCTTGAGTGGCTCGTGATTTTGTGCCCAGCCAGACTGCAGCACATTAAACTATTTGAATACCCATTTTCAATTCTTTGGGGGGTATATAACTAGGAGTGGGATTTCTGGGTCATGCAATGATTCTATGCGTAACCTTTGGAGGGAGTACCAAACTGTTTCCATAGCAACTATACCATTTCACATTCCTGCCAGCAGTGTATGGGGATTCCTCCTTCTCCAAATCCCATCAACACTTACTTTTCTTTTTGGAGGGTTTATGGACATCCCTGTGTGTATAGTTTGGTATGTGCTGCTTGTAGTTTAACTTGCATTTCCTAATGATTAAACACACACTTGGGCTGGGAATGTGGCTCAAGTGGTAGTGCACTCGCTGGCATGTGTGTGGCCCAGGTTCAATCCTCAGCACTCCATACAAACAAAGATGTTGTGTCTGCTGAAAACTAAAAAATAAATGTTAAAATTCTCTCTCTCTCTCTCTCTCTCTCTCTCTCTCTCTCTCTCTCTTAAAAAAAAGTTGTCAACCCCCAAATAATAAATATTTTTTTTTCTAAAAAAAGACCTCCCTCAGCTTGCTGAGGTTACTAATCTGTCTTCCCAAAGCTCCTACTTTCACTCTATGTAGTCCCTTATTGCATTTTGCTTGTTTAATAATGTATTTTCCACATGGTGTATCTGAGCTTGAAATTGATTTTTTTTTTCGGGGGGGGGTGGCGGGAGGCACTAGTTTAGAGACCATGACCCTTTTGGTGGCATATGACAAGGATGAAGTTTCAGTTTTCTTAAACAGAGAGGAGCCACAAGGTGGAATGATATACAAGAAAAATAATACCTCTTTCCTAGCATTTCTTTTACCTAAGGACAATCACAGCCAACAGAAGCCTGGGCTCCCAATACTTCATCTCTTTACTGCCACTTTTCCCAGTGAGGATCTGCAGCATCACCGAGACTACATTAGAAATGGTTTAACCAGAACTTTCCCCTAAGACAGTGGTTCTCCACCCTGAATGCAGTTAAAATCATCTGGGGAGCTTAAAAACAAAAAAAGAAAACAAGACCCCCAGGAGCCACACTATGCTTCAAAGCAGTTACATCAGAATAATCTAGAGGTGCCACCCAAGGAAGAGTATTATGTAAAGTACCACAATTATCATAATGAGGTTGAGAATCACTTCCCTAACAGAATGTGTGACCTTACTATTAAAATATCATTTTCAAAAAGGTAAAATCATGACTCTTATACAAATAAAAAATGAATGTGTCAAGTTTGTTCAACTCATCAATGAGTGAGCCAGTAATAGGTCAAAACCAGTTCAAAGAGCATTTTGGGAGCTAAATTTTTATAGGTGATGTTAGAAAAAGGTTGTTGTAGTACATACAAAACTCATAAATGTCACTGGCTAAAGCAGGTTACAGATTCAATGCAATCCCAATTAAAATCCCAATGGTAGTATTTTGTTTTGTTGTTTTGGTTTTGGTACCAGGGATTGAACCAGTAGCGCTTAGCCACTGAGCCACATCCCCAGGCCTTTATGTTTCTTTTGAGACAGTATCTCCCTAAGTTGGTTTCAGCCTTGCTAAATTCCTGAGGCTACCCTTGAATTTGTGATCCCCCACTTCAGCCTCCCAAACCACATCGCCAGCCCTAGGGAGGTCTTTTGAATATAGTGATGCTTTTGCTTTTTTTCCATAAAGAAGGAAATACAAGGTTATCAGACTTGGAATGATTGAGTAGCATAGGAGAATCACTTGCGTTGTTGATCACTTTTGTACTTGTGGCCTCTCTTTCTTCCTATGCTATCCTCTACCCATCTGTTCTCCAGATTAATTCTTTTCTCCTGTCTTCACCTTAGATTTGGAAGAGAACTTCCAAAGTTTCAGGTGGGTGCACTGTTGCACACCTGTAATCCCAGTGACCTGGTAGACTCAGGGAGAAGGATCGAAAGTTTGAGACCAGCCTCAGCAACTTAGTGAAACGCTAGCTCAAAAAATAAAAAATCACTGGGCATGGTGGTGTATGCCTGTGATCCCAGTGGCTTGGGAAAATCACAAATTCAAAACCAGCCTCAGTAACTTAATGAGGCCCTAAGCAACTTAGTGAGGCCCTGTCTCAAAATAACAATAAAAAGGGCTGGAGATATGGCTCAATATCCCCAGCTCTTTCTATTAAAGTGCCCCTGGGTTCAATTCTGAGTACTAATGGGAAGGGGGAGGAAATTTCTTGTAAGAGTTGGGCACACAGTGTTGAAACTACAGTGCCAAGGATCACAGCCCAGTTCTGCTCCCTAAAAGATGTGAGATGCTGACTTACCTAATGCCTCAGCCTCCTGACTATAGAATGGAGGAAAATGATAATATTTTCTTTATGGAATTTATGTGAGTTAATGTATGAAAGCATTAAAAAATATTACCTGGCATAGAATAAGCTATTTCATAAGTAAATTTTAGCTATTTCATTTTTATTGCCTAGGAGTTAACGTCCTCAGCTGAAATAGCAGCACTTCAGTACAGAATTCTTCAGGCCCTTGGAGGTAGAAGTCTCTGAAGAGGGTTCTTGGAAGAGCCTTGGAGGATATGTGGCCTTGATGCCCAAAAATGAGAAATTCTGTACAATGAATGATTTACATGAGAGATAGATTGGATGGATTGGGGATCTGCTTGGAACAGGTGAATGGGTTCTATTTTACTGCCTCCTAATCGATGTGGCCGATGCAGATTCCCTCTGGGAAATAGAGATGTCTCTGGGGAGGATCCGTGAGTCTCCCAAGGAGGATTTCACCCTCTATTTCCAGCCGCCATGGTTCTAGCACCTTCCCAGATCACGCAGGATAACACAGAACCTTTCCTATTCACATCCCTAACACAACTGCAACACTGTGGCCATCCTCCTATCTCTGCCAAAAATGTGAATGCCACCTACCCTTCCTCTTTGTCCACTCTTTCTGCTCAACTTCTGAGCAGACCACAGACCTCTCCATGTCCCAAGGAAAAGCCCATAGAAAGGCACAGGCAGGCGACTTCAATGAGGGGTTCCCATCTGATGATGAGCCCAGGTCATTTCCCCCATATGGCTCTGGAACCCTCAGTGTGTCAGTGACATGTGTCCCTCTGTAGCTGCAAGCTGGGCACTGTAGCAGCAAAAACCTACAATGTTCAAAAGCAGCGAGGGCGTGAGAGGCATTTCTCTCATTCATTTATCTCTTTATTCCAGGAGAGTTTCTCCTGTTCAATCCCATTGAACAACACAGGTCCACATAACTATGCCCTTACTTAAGAAGGCTAAGAAATTGAGTATCTGAATTTTCAGCTTCCTAGAAGTTGAGGAGGGGGCTGTCAGCAATAAAAAAAGGATAGGGAAATGGCCATTAGATTGGCACCTAAAACGTCTGTTACACAACCAGATTGGTATAGAGGATTGCTTTGCATTCTGAATGACTTCACTTCAGTGGCCTAAAATATCTATTTGGAACAAAATGAATTTGTTTAAGGATGCTATTGTCTGAAGCTTCTGATTCTCAGTGACCAGGCCCATCAAATCAAGTCCTGATCCTGTGTTATAAGCGGCTGTGGAGCCCCTGTGTCTTTTTCCATTAGCTTTCTGTAGAATTTGTGACCCCCAACAGCCAATTTCATTTAATTAACCTTATAAAATGCAGCACAGGAGAGGGATGCTATGGTACTACATTGCTCAGGAGGTTGAGTTGTATTTTTTTTTAAGTTTGATTAAAAATTCAATAGATCAAATAAATTACAATCTATAATTATCATTAACCCCAGAGAAGATTATTTTTGTGAATTTATGAAAAAAAAAGATACTCCCAAAGTATCTATAAGAGCCTTCTGTTATCAAAGAAAACTTACCAGGGAGTGCCTATTTATTTTTCTTCCCAATGTTAGAAAGTTTAACCATTTTTTTGGTGCATATTTATACCGTGTGTGTGTGTGTGTGTGTGTGTGTGTGTGTGTACATGTGTTACTGGGGATGGAACCTAGGACCTTGCACATACTAGGCAAGTGCTCTACCATTAATATACTGAGCCATGCTTTATGGTTAGTTATTTGATGCTCAATTTTTTTTTAAAAAGGTACTGTTTAGCAATAGTTATTGGTGATAAAAGAAGACACAAATATAGAACTCTAGAATTAAAAAATTGAAAGCCTCTTCCCTCCCCCCACCCTGTACTCCTCCACTTATCATGCCCCCTGACAGCCAGTTCCCTACCTCCAAGTCTCTCCCACTTGAGTTGTCTGTATTTAACAATTCAATTCTTGATCTTGACCTGTGCAAATACATATATGCATGTACACATGTTGTGTTGCATGCCTTTTAAAATCTACATTATATATTGCTCTACAACCTTCTTTCTTTCTTTTTTTTTTCATTTAACAGTACATTCTGGTCAGTTTTTCCTCATATGCTTATGTACAGACTTTAAAACATTAATCAGCAATACACCGTCTTAGTAAACCTGAAACATCTGAAATTAAATGATGTGTTTCTAAATAATTTTTGTTTTAGGGGCTAGGGATGTAGCTCAGAGGTAGAGTGCTTGTCTAGAATGTTGGAAGAACTGGGTTAGATCCTTAGGACCACACAAAAATAAATAAATAAAATAAGGGAGCATTAACAACTACAACTATTTTTTTTTTTAAAGTAACTTCATGTTTTAAAGACAAAAATCATTGGGAAAATTAGAAAACTTTTTGAGCTATGTGATAAAATATACACATATGTCAGAATTTTTGAGGTGAAACTAAAATCACTCTAGGTGAAAAGATTGAACTTTAAATTCTTTTATCAATGATGGTGTCAATTTTTTTTTGGGGGGGATACTGGAGTGCTTAACCACTGAGCCACATGCTTAGCCATTTGTTATATTTTGTTTAGAGAGAGGGTCTTGCTGAGTTACTTGAGAACTTGCTAAGTTGCTGAGGCTGGCTTTGAAATTCTGATCCTCCTGCCTCAGACTCTTGAGCCACTTGTATTACAGGCATGTGCCACTGCATCCAATGGTTGTACCAATTCTTGTATCAAGACTGTGCTTTCACAGCAAGTGTCAAGAATACAAGCAACAATAAATGTTGCCAAGGATGTGGGGGAAAGATACACTCATACATTGCTGGTGGGACTGCAAATTGTTGCAACCACTATAGAAAGCAGTATGGAAATTCCTCAGAAAACTTGGAATGGAACCACCATTTGACCAAGCTTTTGTACTCCTTGGTTTATACCCAAACGACTTAAAATTGCATACTATAGTGACACAGGAACATCAATGGTTACAGCAGCTAAATTTACAATAACTAAGCTCTTGAACCAACCTAGGTGTACTTCAACAGATGAATAGATAAAGAATATGTGGTACATATACACAATGGAATATTACTCAGCCATAAAGAATGAAATTATGGCATTTGCCAGTAAATGGATAGAGCTGGAGAATGTCATGCTAAGTGAAATAAACTAATCCCAAAAAAAACCCAAAGGCCAAATGTTTTCTCTGATATGCTGATGCTAACTTACAATAAGGGGGCTCTAGGAAAGAATAAAGTTACTTTGAATTAGGCAGAGGAGAGTGAAAGGAGGAGAGGGGAATGGGGGGAGGAAGGACAGTAAAATAAATCAGACTTTATTACCTATGTGCATATATAACTACATGACCCCTGTGATTCTAATCATGTACAATCAGAAGAATGAGAAATTATACTCCATTTATGTATGTCAAAATGCATTCTATTGTCATGTATAACTAATTTGAACAAATTTTAAGAAAAAAGATTGTGCATTCACAAGAAGCTAAAATAAGAGGAACAGAGTAAGCCCAAACAAGTAGAAGAAAGAAAATAACAAAATAAAGAGCAGATGGATGAGAAAAACAAAATAAAACTCAGAGAAGTAACAAGAAAAATTCACAACTTAAATCTTTGGTTCTTTAAAATGACAAAATTAACAACCTTCCCAGGTAGAATTGTCAGGGAAAACCAAAACAAACATCACCAATATCAGAAATCTAATATGTTAGTTACAAATCCTACACCCATTAAAAGGGTAATATAATAAAATATCACAAACAACTTTATGCCAAGAAATTTAACAAGCTGAATAGAAATGACAGATTTCCCAAAAAAATACATCTGACGTAAAGTGATACAAGGTGAAACAGAAAAGCTCAATAGCCCTATAGCTATTTGAGAAATTGAATACATTATCATAAAACCTTCCACAAATAAAATACCCTCGAGGTCTGGATGGTCTTACTATTGAACTCTACCAAATATGCAATGAAGATGCAAAAAGACTGTTACACAGTCTATATGCAAAAGAGGAGAGAGTCCACCTCCATCTATTTTATGACACATAAACCACAGGAGAGTGAGTACAGAAAATTATAGGTTGTATCATTGAGAAACTCTGTCACAAAACCTGAGCAAAATAATTGAAGAAATTGAGTCCATCTTCTAGAAACGCAAGATTGAGTTAACACTTAAAATTTAATTAATAGGGATAGGGATATAGCTCAGTTGGTAGAGTGCTTGCCTCATATGCACAAGGACCTGGGTTCAATCCCAACACCACCAAAAAAAGAAAGAAATAAAAAATGCATTTGATGTCTCTTTTTCTCTTACATACTTGAGACTATCCATTTCTGCCCAAAGATACCAAAATGGATATATGGAGCTTACAGGAGCACTTGTAGTATATTATTTGACCCAGTCTAGAAGCTTTGTTTTTTACCCATAAACCCACACTCTCTTCCCTCACCTACACATACCAAAGCAACAGCTGAAAAAGATCTAAAATCAAATCCCACCTCATTCCCCTTTCACCAAGAGACATCTGGTTGCCCAGTGTGCAAAAAACTCTTTTGTCAATTTGGACGGCACCAGAGTTTGTAGGCAAACCAAGCAGAGCAAAATTACATCCCAAAGTCTCTGAATATTAAACTGTCATTGAAACCATAGCTTGGACCATAATCAGTAGACTATGATCCATGATCCATATTCTAAAGCTAAATAAGGGATTGACCAGTAAAATGTGAAGATTTACATAGGATCCAGAGTCTTGTAACAATATAGAAATACATACAGAATGCAATTGAAAATTACCCCAAAATCAAGAATGAAGGAAAATAATGATTTGAATGAGAAATGACAATCAATTGATAGCAACACTGCGATAAGTGAAACTTTAAAACAATCATCATAAAAATGTTTCAGCAATCAAATACAAATTACCATGAAACAAACTTCAATGAAAAATGCATACAATCTCAGTAAAGAAATCAAAATTATAAAAAAGAAGATATTGGGAATCCTACAACCAGAAAATAAAATGTGTAAATTTTATGAACTTGCTGATTGGGCTTAATGAGTGAGGAGGATAGAATCAGTGAATCTGAGGTCAGAACAGTGGAATTCACTCAATTTGAACAGAAGAAGGAAAATAGGAAAATAAACAACTCTTCAGGGACTGTAGGAAATAATAAAGGATCTAATATTTGTAGCATCAGAGGTCCAGAAGAAGAGGAGAAAGAGAGTGAGGCTGAAAGACTATTTGAAGAGATATGATCAAAAATTCTCCAAATGTGGCTAAAGATACAAACAGGTCCATGAAGCTGATCAAATCCAAATCATGATAAACCCAAGGCATATCATAATTAAACCTTTGCAAATTAAAAATGAAGAAGGCTGTCAAACACAATGCCTCACCTACAGATAGGGACACTAATTCAAATGATGGCATATTTCTCATCTGAAATCATGAAGGCCAGAAGGAAGTGTTACCTTATTTTTGAGGTGCTGAAAGAAAAAACAACTACCAACCATAAAATTTAAATCTGGTGGAACTATTGTTCAGGAATACTGAGAAATAGGAAAAACTAAAAAAAAAGACACAAATTACTTCTAGAAATACTCTTAGTTAAAGGAGTTTCTTCAAATAGGAAGGATGTAATACAGAAAGAATCTTGGAGTGTCAGGAAGGAAAAATGAAGAACAGAAAGAGCAGAAACATGAATACACATTGTTTGCTTTTTATTATTCTTTTTCTCATGAATTTAATAGATATTATTTAATGACCAACCTCCAAATGATAACACCATTTTATGTTCAAGGCACAGGTGGGAAAATTCAAAGGATCTAAGTGGAATTGAGATGTCTATATTCAAAAGTGTAAAGTAAAAATTTTAACAAAGGGCTGGGGATGTAGCTCAGTGATAAAGTGTCCCTGTGTTAAATCTCCAATAGAGAAAAAAGGGTAAAATGACCTGGGTACAGTGGTGCATGCCTATAATTCCAGCTCTGTTGGAGGCTGAAACAGGAGGATCACAAGTACAAAGCCAGTCTGGGCAATTTACCAAAACTGTCTCAAAATAATACCTAAAAAATGGGCTGGGGGTGTAGCTCAGTGGTAGAGTGCTTGCCCAGCATGCATAAGACCTTGAGTTCAACTCCTGTCCCCTCCCCTGCACAAATAGGTAAATGATACCAGTCAATGTTATATCACATATATGTATTAAAATATCCAGAGTACCGATATACACAGGTATGTATTCAAATATTCCAAAATAAGTAAGTCAAGATGGAATTCTAGAATATGTCCAATACACGGAAATTCAAAGCACAAACAGTGAAACAATATTGAGAGGAAATACATAAAAATGAAAAATAAAAATGAATAATAATATTGCAGATTTGTGTGATCATATAAGAATTTCCTCAAATGTAAATGATCTAAATATATGCAGAGAAAGACAGATTGTTAGAACAATGTAAGAAAATATGACCCAACCTTATGGAGCATGTAAAAAACTCTAAATCAATGAAACAGGTAGGTCGAAAGGAAGGTTGGAACATGACACCATGCAAATGATCAATAATACCAGGAATGTTTTTAGTATCTGATAAGACAGGTTTCAACAAGAGAAAATTACTATAGACAAAAGGGGGCATTTCAGAATTATAAAACCATCAATCTTCTAAGAAGACATAATGGTCCTAAATGTATATGCATCAAAGAACAAAGCTTCAAAACCCATGGAACAAACAACCAAAACCCATGAAAGGATAGAAAGGAGAAATAAGCAAGTCCTCAGTTACATGCATCTTGGCAGAGGCCATCTGTGCGATTTCAGCAACACCATCAACCCACAGAGCCAGCTGATATGTAGAACATAATAGCAAAAGAGTCAATTGAACATTTGTTAAGACAGGCCATACCCTGAGTTTTGAAATAAACACCAATAAATGGAAAAAAAAATTGAAACTAAATAGTGTCTTATCTAAACATACTGGAATCCAACTAGAAACTCATCACAGAAAAACCAGAGGCAAATCTCTAAAGCGTGGAAATTGAACAACACACTCCTAAGTAATCCATGACTCAACAAGGAAGTCTCCATAGAAATTTAAAAATACCCAGGACTCAAGGAAAGAGAAAACACAACTTATCAAAATTGATGGAGTGCACCTAAAGTAGTGTTGAGAAGGACATTGAAAGCACAAGTGATTATGTTAGAAATGAAAAAGATCTAAAATCAATAAACTGCATTCCTACTTCAGGAAATTGAAAAAGCAAGAGCAAAATTAATTCAAAGGAAATCAGAAGGAAGAACATAACAAAGAAAAAAAGTAGATATCATTGAAATTGAAAATAGAAAAACAATAGAGAAGCTCTATGGGAAAAAAAAGACCCTGATCCTTCAAAAATTAATACATGTATAAACCTCTAGTACTGAAAAATAAAAATAGAGAAGAAATAAGTCACCAATATCAGAATGAAAAAAACTATCACTACATGTCTTGCAGACATTAAAAATACAGTAACAGAACAATAGTGTCAACACCTTTATCCTCATGAATTCGACAATTTAGAAGAAATGGATCAATCCTCAAAAACCTCGAACTACCAAAGTGCCACAATATGAAAAAGATATTCTGATTAATCCTTTAAGTGCTAAGGAAATTTAAGGTCATAATTTTAAAATTTTCTGAAAAAGGAATCTTCTATCCTAGACAGCTTCATTTGGAGAATCCTAAAATATACTGGAAGCAGAATTAATCCAAAATGTATATAATCTGTTGCAGAAAGCAGAAGAGGCAAATTTCTCAACTCATTGGAGACTCTTACTATTACTAAATGCAGATAAAGACAATATAATTTTTTTAATAAAAAGAGGGAGGAGGAATAGAAAAAAACTACAAATCAATATTTCTTATAAATCTAGATTTAAAGATTCCCAACACAATATTAACAAACTCAATTCAACAATGTCTAAAAAATTATAACCATATCCAGGGAGCTTTATTGGAGTTATGTGAGGCTTATTCAACTTTTGAAAATCAATTGAATCAATCCTTCATACCAACAAACCACAAAAAATCACAATATGTATTTATATGTGTATGTAAAATATAAAATATATTTAGATATGTGTCAGATGAATTTTATACACTATCCATAACTAAGAAAGTAAAGTTTAAATTTTAATTATAGTAATGTCTCCAAACACAAAATACTTAAAAATCAACCAATACTTTTTTAACTGAAAGTATGGCTAAAATTTTAAAGAAGACCCAAATAAAAGCCGATATTATACCTTATTCATGGGATGTAAAACTAAATATTGCTAAATGTCAATTCACTCTAAGTTGATATTTGATTCAACACAATTCCATTCTAAATTTCAGCCATCTTTTCAGTAAAACCTGACAGAACAGATTATAAAATTAAATGTAGAAGCAGGCAACCTGAAATTGCAAAATCAATTAAAGAACAAGATTGAGGGACTGGGACTATACCTTAGTGGCAGAGTGCTTGCCTAGCATGCGTGAGGCACATGGTTCAATCCTCAGCACCACATAAAAATAAACAAATAAAATAAAGGTATTCTGTCAATCTAAAACTACAAATATTTTTTTTAAATAAAAAGGTTAAAGGTCTTTCTATATATTGCATGAGAATTGTCTGATTCTGTTGTATTCATCCTTTTACTGTAATTATTATTAATATAATGTGTGCACTTTGAAGAAATGGACAATGACTTTATTATCTCTGTGTCTCTTAACACAGCACAAATATTTATGGTAAAAAAGTGTAGTTCTGGTAAAAAAAAAAAGTAATTGTCATTTTGTACTTATATGCTTTTGATTTGAGAAAAATCGAAAAATTGGGCATCTCAGTCCCTGCGCAGGTGGGCAGGGCTTTTTGGTGATAATGTCACAAGTGTAGCCAGTTTTTTCTATTTCCAAGATCCATGTCCAGATCCTTGGGACTGGGGTTTCCATTGAAAACATGGGCAACTTCCCTTGAGGTTATTCAGTGGGTTTGATTTTACATTAAGGAATTACTTGGAGTCTGGCTTCAGCCAAACCTATATTTAATTATTCATGATAAATATTGCTTGCCAACTGACATCTTTGTGCATATTGACTCTGATGATTCTGGTCTTCAATTGAATATGGCTTCTCTTCCTTTAACATTATGCATAACACAGTTCTCCAAAGTGAGACAGAGGGCCCTTTTTGAGCATTTAAGGTGACCTCAGTTCTGGATATCAGCCCATAAATTATACTCCTTGCCAATTCTCAAATACTTTATTTTTAATCCACAGCCCTCTGGACTTTTATAAATAGCTGTGATAAATCCAAAAGACCATCCACTTTGTCTTAACAAAAGTTGCAAATTGGTTATTGGTCCATGTTTGCATATTTCCAACCATTATTCCTACCCAAAGTTGTTTATTTGTGATGAGATTTGGTCTAGTTTAGTATCCATTGAGATCTTCCATGATGGCTTTTGAAATCATCTCTTCTTTGATTGTTCATTTCCTAGAATCTTCACAGCATACTAAGGAAGTCATCCCTGCCAAAGCCTGTTGTTCCTTCCATTAGATCCTTAAAGACACCACCAAATCCAAACATAATAAGCTTTTCCCATCCAGAATAGAAAAAGATGCTCCTTTTGGTTTTCTGGGTTTCTCATTCTTACATTTTCTGATTAAGAAGACTTAGGCAATGTCAAGGTGATGAAAAACAATTGGTCTGTTTTTACACATCTATTCAGCACTGTCTACTCTGTGGATGGCCAGGAACAAAAGCAAGTCACGTGCATTTAGTTATCAGATTCATTATCCTCGGTGGCATCTACTGGTAGATGCTGTAGTTTAGAGGTAGCATCAAATGTTTGTTGAACATCTGTGATATGCTCCATTAAGTGAGAATTCTGAAGATGAAAAAGATAAAGTCCCCAGATGCACATATGCAGACCAAGTGGAGGAGTACATGATAAAGATTCATAGATATAAACTAATGCAATATGAATGCTATTTGAACTGCAAGGAAAAGAACATTACAAATGGTCAGACCATAGGGAACTGGTATTTGAAGTGGACAATTAAGAATTGATAACTGTTCCTTTGGGGAGGAAGGATATGTATATGGATGAAATAGTACATGCCAAGTCAGAAAGCCATGGGCTATTGGCATGGTGCTGTGGTCAGTAAAACATCAATATGCCAGCCACCTCGTTCATAAAAGTGAAGAAACATGAAGAGCTGATGAGTTACAGGAATTGCTCATTTGAAGAAAAAAAATTGGGGGGGAGGTACCAGGGATTGAACTCAGGGTACTCAACCATTGAGCCATATCTACAGCCCTATTTTGTTTTGTATTTTACTAAAAGACAGGGTCTCACTGAGTTTCTTAGGGCCTCACTGTTGCTGAGGCTGGCTTTGAGCTCGTGATCCTCCTGTCATAGCCTCCAAAGCTGCTGGGTTTCAGGCCTGTACCACTGGGCCTAGTTCATTTAAGGAAATAGACAGATATTCTTTATTAAAAAATAGCATACGTTTCAGAAGAATACAAACTATATGTAAAGATTTTGCCTTCACACAAAACTGGGTACCTGATTTCTCTGTTAACAGGTTTAAGGAAGTTAGGAAATAATCCTTCTTTGACCTGTGCAGGGTCCTCATTGTTAGGCTGGATGAGAGACAAGGGGCTTCCCCCAACATGGAGTTCAAGAGAACAATGAGCCACAGTATTTGAAGCAACTTGTTCAAGATTGTCCTGCAAGACTGGCAAACAATTTGATTTCAATTTGATGTCCCTCAAATTTCAATTCAGTCATTATCTATACTAGGGAAGAGAAGAATTTGATGAATAGCTTCAACTGATTTTACATGAACTCAGAATGTGATTTTAATACCACCTTTATTCTGCTTTTATATAATTTGAAAAAAAAAGCTGACTTCATATATATATATATATATATATATATATATATATATATATATATATATATTGCTTAAGCTAATATTTTTTTTAGTTGTTCAAAACATTGCAAAGCTCTTGAAATATCACATTTCATACATTTGATTCAAGTGGGTTATGAACTCCCATTTTTTACCCCGTATACAGATTGCAGAATAACATCGGTTCCACATCCAAGTTTTTACATATGGCTTAAGCTAATATTAACATTAGTTCGTAAAGTCTGAGTTCATTTTTCAGATATGCCTATCAGATGTGGGAAAGAAATGTGCTGGGATTGAATTGAGTGAAAAATAGATATAAATATGAACATGCAATATTTATGAGTAAGTATTATGTGCAATGTCCCAAGATAAATGTTCACATATATCATTTCATTTAATCCTGAAAGTAGCACTCTGAAGTAGACACTACTATCTCTATTTTACATTTGAGGAAATTATTATATAGTTAATTAACTTGCTTAAGGACCTATAGCTAGTAAATAGAGGAGTTAGTAATGCCTTCATGCAATGTGAGAGCTCAGACTTAGCTGACACCTGACTTGGGGAATAGCCTTTGCACCAGCAAAACTCACTAGCTCCCTCCATGTATCAGGTCACAGTGGGCAGTCAGGAAAAACGTGTGCTTGTCCTGATGGAGAGATATATGGAGACAAAAAGTCGTTCCACAGAGAAAGATACATCTTGAGCTGGTTTTTAAAGAGGTACTTCCTGAGTTATGGCAGAAGGCAATACCATTCCTGAGCCTTAGGAACCAGACTGCCTTGGCTTTCATTTCCAGGGCAGCAGCAGTACTGTAAAGGGCATATTCATCCTGACATGCTCTAGGAGCTAGATTATGTGTTCCTAGGAATAACTTCCCATTTTATCCACATCACTGTATATTTACATTTCATGTAAGTGATACATAGGCAGGTCTATGTTTATTAATAATTACATATATTTTATATGTATTTATCATTTGTTAAAACAAAATATTTCCTAAAACAAAGAAAATCTTCTGTAATAATAATATGTTTGTCAATGGAGAAAGTATGGTAGGCATATATTGGTTATTTAATTTTACACATTTTGACTATGTAATTTAAATTTGGGGTTATGATAGGAGTGATTAAAGGTTTTGATTCTTTTCTAAAAATATTGATTCTTATGTAAGAATAAAGCATCTCTTAGCTCGTTATGTAAAATGATTTCATAGATCCTATTTCCCCCATTTTCTGTTAAGATTATTTAAATTTGGCTATGAAAGTGATTAGAACATATTTTTAAAGATTTTTATAATAACAATTAATATTCTCCTGACTAAAGAATAGTCTAGCAAGATTGTTCTTATAAGTCTATATCACAATAGTAATATAAATATCAGTACCAAAATACCAAAATCAGTGCCATCAGTATGAAAATCATCTACTACCAAATAAAGAACAGATATTTGTGACTTTCTCAGGAAGTTGCTCTTAAACCAGTCTTGATGCTGGGGAATAAAGCACCTGTAGACTGATTGCCTAGCACTCACAAGACCCTTGGTTTGATTCCTAGCAAACAAAGCAAAACAAAACAAGATAGAACAAAAGAATGTATTGCACAAAACCAGGCATTTTTTTGTCTGATTATCTTATTGAGATAATGAAATGTTTCCATATTTAAAAAATCAATAGATAGCAGTTTTCAAGATTTAAAATTTTAACATTTTCTGCATTTTCAAATTTCACCTTCATTGATAGAAAACAACTTTTTTATTAGAAGCTATTTTAAGAACTGAATTAAGTGTAATAATGTATTAACTATCAATGGGAAGTTAAAAATTTCAATCAAAAAGTGGATTTCAAGGAGCAATTGTAAAATGAAACAGGTTATTTGGAAGAACTATTTTCCTTATTGATGATTTAGCATTCATGAGTAGTAGCTTGAATTTAATTCTAAAATTTATCAGATATTAAAAATTAATGCCAAGTGATTATAAACATTGGCTATAGCAACTTTTTTTCTGAACACTTAAGAAATATGCTGAAAGTAATTTTAAGAATTTAATGATTTTAAAGTTCTTGTGATTTAAAAAAAAAAATGCCCCCACTCTGTTGTATGTCTTCTGCCATTGTGTGGTGGGGACATTGCCTCCCTCCTCTAATGAAGTGCATTAGTCAAGAGCTCAGTGACCTCTGACAAGGCTCATTATGGGATTATAGCCTGACAGGAGGAAGTTGGAAGAAATACACGACAATTCACACTTAAAGTAATCCCTGAAAATTGCATGTCAGTTATGAGGAAGTAACAGTTTGGCTCCCTTGTGAAAAAGACTAATAAAAGATATTTCAAGTAGACTTTTGGGACACTAACTATAGTTTCTGAATTAAAGCAAAATTATCAGGTTCTTTAAGCACCAGTCAATAGGGAACAATTTTCATGAATAGATTCAATCTATGGCCCTATTTCAAGCAGCTACCACTTTAGTCCATTGATAGAAACCTCATTTAGCCAATGAATTGTTTATAATTGACTAACTTCTTTAACTGAGTTTTATCACATCTCACATGTAAAAACATTTCAGTGAGGGCTCACAGGGAATAATAGTTGCAATCATAAACATAAAATGGTCATTTTCTGTAAAAATTATGGCAAACATCAATAATACAAACATATAATAATATGTTTGATGTATTTTTCAACATTGCTATTTTTCTAAATGTGTGCGTTTCAAACAATAACTGCTGTGCTATAATCTTTCTAAAAATTTCTACTAAATAGGAAAATATTTTATAAAATATTTTTGTAAAATATTTTCTAAAAACTTTCCACTTAATAGGAAAATATTTTGTAAAAATAACTTGCAATGATTATGTATTTAGTAAGGTGTTTGAAATCATATAAAATTTTCATAGCAATGCACATAATTAAAATATTAAAAATTACATTAAAATATAGAGTAATCTGTTCTTCTACGTAACTTCTTCCCCTACGTCTCAAAGCATCAGATGTTTAATTTTGATATCTGCTGCTATTCACTTACAGTTGTGACTAAAACCCATTCCACAGAGAAATGTAAACATCAGAGTGGAATTTCCTTGGAAAATTTACTTTGTTATCTAACTTCGAATTTTTGTTATGCATGATATCTATTGATTAATTTACATCTAGTGGGTATTCAATAAATATGTGATTGATTAAATTGAAATAACCGCATAAGTTAGAAGCATACTTTATATTGTTACTAGAAATTCTCATAATTGTTCAACATTTCTATGCAAAAAGTTTTCCTAGGTCCTTCAACAAATGTTGTTTGATATCCATTTATGTGACAACTACTGTGCTAAAGGAAGAGTTCTATTTTTTTTAAATCTATACAACTTTTTTACTTTCTACTGAACTTATGGTTTAACCTCTATATTTACTCATTATGTCTATAGACCATTTTAAGAAAAACTGAGTCAATAAACCTTTTGTTATACAGAGTAATCCGTGGTTATTTGTAGCATTCTTTGTTCAGAGATAGGTTGACTTATTTTCCAAACAAAAAAAATTTATCATGTTCCTAATTCTCCACCTAATAATAATAGTTTTACTACCTGTAAGACAGTATCTAATTTATGCATTTACTTTCAACATTTGTACTCTCAGAGTTCATCAGAGAACTCTTATTATGACCCTTATGAACGGTTTATAAGAATTTAGGCTAAATGTTCAAAAACTTGTTTGCATGTTTTATGGTGTGAAGCTGGCTAAAGTAAAGGAAGGAAGCAGAACATCAGCTCAGTCATGGCTGGTGGGAGAACTCCTGATTCTTTTCTCAAATAACTAACTTTAGGATGCTCTAACTGCTTGAATGTAAAGGGAATTTAGGTCCCAGAAGTAATGGCATCCATAGGAATGACTGTGCAGCAGCTGTGAGATAATATGCAGGTTGAAGGGTCTCCTGGGTCTCCTATGACATGTACATTAAGAATTACTGATTTAGATCATGTGTTGTTTAGCTAAGAGAACTACTTGTTAGGTGATCAAATTCAGTCATTATCTTTAGTTTAATGTTTATCAAGGGGATGAGGAAATCTTGTTGAATTCAGTATTTCACTTCCCCATTCTTATATATTCTACAAGAATATCTGTTCTTTGTTAATTGGTTTGTATTTATAAGAAAATTTGAAAAACAGTATTATGTCTACAAAAGATCCAAAAGATAATGTATGGTGGATCACGATCTTTCCAATTTCAAAAATTGCTTTAGGTGATTTGTTCTCATTTTGACATTTTTAAAAAGAACTTGATATTTTTACCATTCTTGAAGAAATTTCCAGCCTGTCACTATGTGAGTTAAGAATGATGGTCTGACATAGTTGGACCCTTATAGCTGATCACAAGGTATTCAGTTCTTTCAAGGTTTGCATACTTTCTGAATAGTAAAATTGAGATTAAAAAAAAACCTTGTAATTCAAATGACTGTAAAAATTAAATGAGCAAGCAGAATTACATGTTCTTAAATTCAAAAGTTCTCAAAGTAATTTAAAATGTCAAACTGTTTTACTTCTTTCTTTCACTCACCTATCCATTTGCAGATATTTGTGATACAATTAAAAATTCACTACCTAGCTTGTATTCAACTTTGTATACAGAAAAAAATGAGATATTATATATCCAAAGTATATGATATGATATATCCAAAGTATATTTTCTATGATTCTGAATCTTGGAAATAAGTCCTTTGAATTTTATGGCTGCATACAAACTTGCTCATACCTCTTCATAGTATTTCCTCTGTAATGGTGGATATAACTGTATATAATAATGAGAACCCACAGAAATTTCTTTTTTATATAATAGAGGCTGTGTGTGAAGTTGGTGGTTGCTTATAATCAATTTTTAGGCAATAAACCACAAAGAGACTCTTAAAAATATGGAGCTACATTAAATATAAAGTAAATGGACATCTAAAAATTGCACAAAATAAATGTCACACATGATCTTTACTCACTGTTTTATAGCTCTTATATTTTTTTTCTGACTTTACTTTTTAATTGTTTGCCACGTGTGATTTCTTTCTTTTTTGTGTATAATGTCGATAGAAACATGAACTCTGGGTCGGTTCCGCAGCCGGCCGGAGCGGCGAGAGCCCAGCCGGCCTGGCCCCAGCGGCGGCCGCGCCCCGCTGCTTCCCTCGGCGGCGCTCAGGGAGTGCTCCCTGGTCCCGGCAGGCAGCATGGCAGTGCTTTTAGTGACGCCCCTGCATCCAGCCCAGAACCCATGGAGGAGATAAGGTAGCCCCTGAGCCGATGGGGAGGCCTAGCTCAATGGATACAAAATACAAAGATGACTTGTTTCGCAAGTACATGCAGTTCCACGAGAGCAAAGTGGACACCACCCCCAGCAAGCCTCGGCCTGGCAGTGATGAGCACCTGCGGGTGGCGGCCTCGACCCTGCTCAGCCTGCACAAGGTGGATCCCTTTTATTGATTCCGGCTGATCCAGTTCTATGAGGTGGTGGAGAGCTCCCTGCGTGCGCTCAGCTCCTCCAGCCTGCGGGCCCTGCACTGCGCCTTCAGCCTGCTGGAGACCGTGGCCATCAACCACGTGGAAGAAGGAGTTCTGCAGCTTCAAGACCTACACAGGCCCTTTTGTCTACTACCTAAAGTCGACGCTGCTGGAAGAGGACGTCCAGGCCATCCTGAGCTACCTGGGCTACGTGTCCGAGCTGGGGGCTGCGTACAGGCTCAAGGAGCTCGTGGAGACCCTGCAGGTGAAGATGGTCTCCTTCGAGCTCTTTCTGGCCAAGGTTGAGTGCGAGCAGATGCTGGAGATCCACTCGCAGGTGAAGGACAAGGGCTACTCGGAGCTGGAAGTGGTGAGTGAATGCAAGAGCAGCACGGAGGACTTGCTCGGCTGCTCGGATGCGCTGCGGAGGCGGGCTGAGGGCAGGGAGCACCTGACCACGTCCATGGCCCGTGTGGCCCTCCAGAAGTCCACCAGCGAGCGGGCAGCCAAGGACTACTGCAAGCCCCGTGTGACCAAGCCGTCCAGGTCAGTGGACGCCTATGACAGCTACCGCGCGAGAACAGGAAGTCACCCCCAAAGGCCTCCCTGAGCTTGCGGAGGGAGCCTGTGGTCACAGACCTGGGGGACGGCCTGGAGGACGAGATCATCCGCCCATCCCCCTACTCCTGACCATGTCCAGCTCCCCCCACGGCAGTCCAGACGACCTTCCACCCACCTCCCCCAACAATGGCCTCAGTCTGCTGCGCAGCACGTACTTCTCCGCTCAGGATGACGTGGATCTGTACACGGACTCGAAACCCAGGGCCACCTACCGCAGGCAGGACGCTCTGCGACAGGATGTGTGGCTGGTCAGAAATGATGCCCACCCCCTCTACCTCAAGCGCTCACCCCCTCCCCCCGCCCGCCAAAGAGTCTGCCCTCTCCAAGTGCCAAAACTGCAGCCTGTCCTGCAGCTCCTCCCTCTGCCAGCGCTGCGACAGCCTGCTCGTCTGTCCTCCGGCCTCCAAGCCCAGCGCCTTCCCCAGCAAGGCCTCTGCCCACGATATGTCTTTGCGGGAGAAGTATGCAAGCCAGACTCAGGGCCTCGACCGGTTGCCACCCCTCCACTCGAAGCCCAAGCCCTCCGCCACCGCCACCTCCCGCTGCGGCTTCTGCAACCGCCCAGGTGCCACCAATACCTGCACCCAGTGTCCAAAAGTCTCCTGCGACACCTGCCTCAGCGCCTACCATTACGACCCCTGCTGCAAAAAGAATGAGCTGCACAAGTTCATGCCCAACAACCAGCTGAACTACAAGTCCACGCAGTTCTCCCATCTCGTGTACAGATAGACCCCCTGCACTTCCCCCTACAAGGGCTACGCCACTGACCTTCTGGTTCCTGGTGAAGAAGTGCGAGGCTGCTCAGAGCAGAGCTGCTGCACTTGACTCCCTGGGTGGTGGGACCAGCCGGCTTCCCGCCTGAGCGCTCACTTAGGACTCATTGCAGCTGATGGCTGCTTTGTCGTCTGCAAGGGAGAGGGTGACGCTTCCGTTCAGATTCCTTTTGGCTGATCACTCCCTGTTCAGCTGGGTTCTGGTTTTGTTTTTCCTTTCAAGAGGGTTTCTGTCCTGGGACTGCCCCGCCTACTGCGAAGCCAGCTTGGACTGGGAAAGACCCTTCGGATCACGTCCAAGTGTCCACTTGAAGCAGCGAGCTAGAGGCCTGTTGGCTTGTGAAATGAGCCCTCCTGCCACACTGGGCCTCTCCTGATGGCTCATGCCATTGGCCATCCTGCTCCCAAGTACAAGGATCCCCAGCCAGAGCCCTGCTCCCTGGCTCCCTGCCTCCGCAGGTGTCCAAGGAAAGCCAAGTCCAGTATTAGCTGAACTTCCTCTTGTTGCCACCGCAGCTCAGTCCTGTGGTGTTTGTGAACGTCACCCCACACGTTGGAATGCGGGCTTCCCATGGCAGGGCAGGCTCCTCCCCTTTCTGTTGTTTGCACACATCCCTCTGACTGTACTGTAAATAGATATTTTTGAGATTTATTTTTAAATAAATATTCAACTTGCAAAAAAAAAAAAGAAACATGAACTCTGGTTTAGGAAAACTAAGTTTCACACCTTGTTTTAAATGAAAGTTGTTTTCCTTTTAGATGTAAAAAATCCAGTGATTCAATTGGTCAGGTGTAGTTGTATTTATTCCAAAATGTACTCCAAAGGTTAGGGTTGAGGATATTTTCTTTAATCTCTTGCCATAGAATATCTGAGGAAGTAGAATTGCCTGGGGAGCACATTTGACTTCACTTGGAACCAACCAAATTTTCTTTTTGCTCAATATGGCTTTTACAGAATATATGACATTCAGCCTAGCAAGGTCATAACCAGTAGCTCTTATTTATAAATAGAATTGACTATTTGATACTGTGCTTTTATAAAATTATATTTTTTTCCTATTATGTATCAGATGTTCTGTGCTGATATTTTTTGTGTTGTCCATTCTCCATTTGATGAGACTGATGTTCAAGCTAGGACTATATGGAACATTGGCAAGTTTTCTTTAATCTCACATTTATCATGTATGCACACCTGAGGGATGAATCATTCACTTATATATCTCCTGTAGAACTAAACAAAAATAGAATTCTGTAATCTTCTAGATTATTAAGCCTCAAGATTATATATTAGAAACACCTTTTTTTTTCCCTATGTAGTGTCAAATCTAATGCAAGCATGGAATAATGCTTAAAATGCTTGCAGAATGGTTAAATGTTCAACAGAAGCCTAGAGACTTGTGAGCAATGATGACTTATAAAGACTCTGTCCTCTCAAACCTACCAGCTTTCCATAATATCATCTTACTGTTTTTCTCAGGTAATTATCTTCCAATCCTTCCTATTCCTACTGTGACTCTCTAAAACACTCATTCATCTCTTTAAGGAGTGTTTGTGTCATTTGATGAAATGGCCAACTGTTCACTATCACACAGATTATATATCAACTCTGTCATCCAATTTGAAGCTTGACCAATCTGATAAAATTACAATTTATTAAAAATTTCTTGTAAGCCATTTAATTTGGGCAGGAAGTGGTAAAAAGGATCCATAAAAGTTTAAGAGATGATGAGCAGGATAATGAGCAGTTTATCTAAGGGACATTCATCAGGGCACAAGAATAGAACAAAGGAAAGGAAGAGTTAAGGGATTGGTAAAAACAAAAAAGCAAGTGGGGCTCAGGGAAGATGGGAAGAAAAGTTAGAAAAGTAGAGGAAATAGGTGAGACAAGTGGGATGGAATCTGAGGGAAGCATTTTCACACTTTCTAACCACACAGAACACTCAATAAATGTTAAACAAATTACCAAATGTTCTCTTTAGGAGTATCAGATATCTCAGAGGTCAAGTTGGTTAAAGACTTACAATAACTGAAGGCAATTATGAGGTCACTGGTGACTACTCTGAAAGCAAACACAACGGATTTGTGGTGGCAGAAGTCATATTTTAGAATAATGAAGAGTAAAGTTGAGAAAGTGTTTATTATGAATACAAACAGCTCTTATAAGAAGTTTAGTCAGAAAGAATAGTTCTATTCAAGAAGTATTTATTGATCATCTATTTTTGTGATGGATTTTGTTCCCCAGTGGAACTTAGAGTCCAGTGGAGAAAACAAACCTTTAACAGGTAAGCTGAATATTAAGGCAGACTAAGTGCAAGATGATGTGACCAATGGAGTGGACTTAGTTATAATCAAGGAAGATCTTTCTCTTGAGAGGCAAGTGAGACTGGGAATGAGTGAAAGTTAGGCATAGATTGGTAAGGGAGTACCAGAAAAAAAATATTATTATCTATATAACTGAAACTTTATGCCTATAGAATTGAGCCTATGATTATTTACACTTTAAATTATTTTAAGAGGATAGTTTTTGTTGCATTCTTAACAAAATAATGGTTAAAGAATAAAGATAAGAGATTAGGCCCCAACTTCCTTAATAAAATTCCTGTGGTGCAATAATTCAAATCAAGAATCAATAAATGGGATGGACTCAAACTAAAAAGTTTCTTCTCAACAAAAGAAACAATCTGTGAAGTGAATAGAGAGCCTACATCTTTGAAGCAAATCTTTAGCCCTCACACATGAGATAGAACTCTATTCTTTAGGGTATATAAAGAACTCAAAGAGCTAAACACCAAATTACCCAATCAGTAAAAGGGCCAACAACTTGAAGAGACACTTCTCAGAAGATGATGTTTAATTAATCAACAAATACATGAAAAATGTTCATCATCACTAGCAATTATAGAAATGCAAATCAAAACTACTCTAAGATTTCATCTCACTCCAGTCAGAATGGCAGCTATTATGAAGACAAACAACAATAAGTGTTGGCAAGGATGTGGGGGAAAAGGTACACTCATACCCTGCTGGTGGAACTGCAAATTGGTGCAACCAATCTGAAAAGCAATATGGAGATTTTATGGAAAATTGGGAATGGAACCACCATTTGACCCAGCTATCCCTCTCCTTGGTCTATACCCAAAGGCCTTAAAAACAGCATACTACAGGGACACAGTCACATCAATGTTTATAACAGCAAATTCACAATAGCTAAATGTGAAACCAACCTAGATACCCTTCAATAGATGAATGGATTAAAAAAAATGTGACATATATACACAATGGAATATTACTCAGCAATAAAAGAGAATAAAATCAGGGCACTTGCAGGTAAATGGATGGACTTGGAGAAGATAATGCTACATGAAGTTAGCTAATTCCCCAAAACAAGATGCAGAATATTTTCTCTGATATAAGGAAGCTGATTAATAGTGGGATAGGGAGAAGGAGCATGGGAGGAGTAGAGGAGCTCTAGATAGGGTGGAGGGGTTGGAGGAGAAGGGAGGGGGTATGAAGTTATTAATGATGGTGGAATGTGAAGATCATTATTATCCAAAATACTTGTATGAAGTCACGAATTGGTGTGAATATACTATGTATACAATCAGAGTTATGAAAAATTGTGCTCTATATGTATAATAAGAATTATAATACATTCTGCTGTCATATATAAGTAAAAAAGAATAAGGATAAGATAATATTACTAATTGAAGAATATAAAATGAGACAGAGCCAAAAGATAGCAAAGAGCTTTTAAATTTTAAAATATATAACATCCATGAAAGTTAGACATTACTTTCATGTACTTATCACTTCATTTAACAAATAAAACATTACAATAATTTCAAAGCCTTCTGTGTTCCTCTCTCTGTGAATCCTTTCTACTTCCCATCAATATATACACTGATCTATCTATCTATCTATTTATCTATCTATCTATATATTTGGTCTGTATTCACAAAATATATAAACATGTATATGTTATAATATATATTATAATATATATAAATATATATATATATATATATATATAAAATACATATTCCACATATAACTAACAATATGAATTTGGTCTATATCATTTACTTCTATGACCTTATGTTATTAAGTGTGTATATCCTTGACTCATATATTGTTGAATTTTATTAGTTCTTGGATTCTATGTAAATGGGCTCATCAGACATATATTATTTTATGAGTTTTTTCACTTAACATGATATTTTGATAGTCATCGTCTTGATTCTTATAGCTAAGGTAAATTAATTTTTATTATTGTATACTTGTCTGATGTAAAAGATATTACAATTTATTTCTCTATCTATTAGACATTTGGATCATTTCCAGAATTTTGCTTTACCAACAAACTTTACTTAACATTCTTATATGTCACCTCTTGCACAAGTGTGAAAAGGTTTTCCTGGGTATTTACCTAGAATTAGAATTTGTAGTCATTGGATATGAATGTGTTTAGTATTGCCATATAATTTCAAATTATGTTTGAAGATTACTAGTTTTTAAGGACTTTAAAGAATTTGGTATTGCCAAAATATAGGGATGGGAATGACAGGTTACAAAAGATAAAATCAAAGAAGAGTTTATTAGTTTGTGTGTGTGTGTTTGTGTGTATGTGTGTCTATGTGTATGTGTCAGTTTCTGTGTTTTCAGTTCAGAGAACATGCATATTTTGGGAGTAAACTAGTGAAGAGAAAGATTCTGAAGATAAAAGTGCATGACAGAGTAATTAATGACACAAGTTCCCAAGGGAGTAGAGAGAATGTGGTTTGAAGATCAGAGATGAGAGGGAAATACTTGAAGCCCAGAGACATCAAGCGAATAGAGAACAAGGTTAAAGAGGAAAAATCAAGAATTAGAAGATCTTCCAGTTATGCTGCCTGAACATTTCTTTGA
Source organism: Callospermophilus lateralis (assembly GCF_048772815.1). Taxonomy (NCBI): domain Eukaryota; kingdom Metazoa; phylum Chordata; class Mammalia; order Rodentia; family Sciuridae; genus Callospermophilus; species Callospermophilus lateralis. The sequence continues at coordinate 2,329,896 of NW_027514380.1, forward strand.
GTTGGTTGAAACTGGCTTTAAAAAAAATAGCACTGTGATGTTAAAGTGAATGCATTATTCCTTCATGATTTAAAACAAATATATTTCAAATATAATAAGAGGATTTTATAGTTTTTTTTCCATATTTCTATTCATATCAACAGGGAAATAGGTGCAGGTTCATGAGGACAATATTTATACATCAAGGTTTTTGTCTTTGAGCAATCCTTTGAAAAATATTTCTTGAAAATTACGCTAAGTCACAATTTTCCACAGGCATTAGGATGGCTTAATTCACTTTTATAGTAAGGATCATTGTCTGGTTTAATATTCTCTTTTTTAATATTATTGCTTTTATCCTAACAAAGATCAGGGAGTTGCGTCTTGACTATTACGTGGAGCATCATCACACAGGACCATGCTGATAAAAATTCAAGCACTTGAGATGTGTCCATGGACAGCTACTCAATATCACTTGAAATGACTATGTGAATTAATCAACTGAGCTTGATGGATTTTCAATTTTGGCATAAATCTATATTTTTTGGATATATCTGAAATATTTGTATTATCTTTCCAAACAACTTTTAATTCACTCAAATACTGAGACTTTTAAGGAAAGCTAACTTTCCCAAGTTGTAATACAAATTTCAGGATTATACTTTTTGCCTCATAAAATGACTTTAGGAGGTTCATTTTAAAAATGTGCTGATAGGTAAAAATTCATCAAATGCAGGATAAATGCTTCAAGACTTTTATTGCTATTTCTATCTGGGCTGGACAAGCCTATCTATGATGCCTTATTGTTATTCCAGTCTCACTAATTTTCTTTATATTTAATGACTCTTTTTTTACATGTCTTCTTTGTGTTTTACAAATATTATTCATCTGCTTATTTTGTCACTGAGAAGAGAATTTTTTTAATTTTAGTATACAACTTAAATACATACATATTTGTTCTTTACTCTTTAATATCCATGAGGATAATTGTATCGAAAATGCTTCCTGTTTCCCTCCCCACAAAGTCAATTCTTATGCATTGTTCTTTTTGCTATTCAAGGTCAAAACAGCCAAAATCCTGCAGCCATGATGGCTTTAACTTTAGTGAAAAGTAGGTAGCTATCCATTTCAGAAACCCTGCATAATTTATATGTTGTGGGCAATATCTTTAGCACTCTGCATGAAAAGGTTTCAAGTAAAATCTTGCTGGTCTTCCACTCTAATGTAACACCTTTATATCTCACATGAGGTCATCAGAATCATATGTGCATTTATTTCTTTGCACAAATGTCGATGTGAGTAACATATTGAAACTTAACATGATTTTTCCATTGCTGCTAAGGTCATAAACAACTTTAACTCAGCTGGAAAGATAACACTTTATTTCTTAAACACTTTTAAGGGTAAGAGTTTCCACTTTCTTTATAACCCAAGTCACATCAGAAAAGATTTGCAATTACTATTTGTAAGAGAGTGTTTGACTTCTGGCCCAAACTCCTGATTTTTATACACATTTGGTTTCAACATCTATGCTGTCCTTTACTCCCAATGGGGTACAAATAGCCACAGTACAATATGAAATAATATTTTTAAACTTTATTCCTACTGCATATATATGCTTGAAAATAGAAGTTATGTAAGAAAAATAGAAGTTATGGGAAATACATCTGTCCACATTTATAACAGAATTTGGAAAAGATCCTAGTGTAAACTGAAAAGTTATAAACTGGCCTCCCAAACTAGCTGCTGATAACCTGCTTCATCTGTCTTATGTCTGAGAGCAAAACCTCACTTAGGGATGGGCCAACTTTTCCAACTCAGAAGTCAACATGAGAAGAACCAGTGACAGTGTAGGTGGGAGATGATTTATGTACCTTTTTGAATCCCCTTACAATCATCAGACACTCATGAAAATATTTCAGTGATCTTTTTGTTCTATTTATTCACAATGTTGTTGAATTTTGTTTGCAGAATAATATCTGGTCTAAGAGATTGGTTAATTTTTTTTTTACAATAACACATAAATAATTTTCAAAGTATGTTCTCAGTCATTTTATCTCAGCTACAAGATTACTGAAAATTAAGCAAATTAAATGATTATCCCATTTTCCTGTTTTTTTTCTTTTAAACTGAAGCTAGAAGTATTTAAAATAATCTTCTCAAAGTCACATGTTTAGGGGGCAGAGCCGCCGGGCGCCTGCAAGTTAGGCGGACCCGCGACCCACCAGCAGAACAGGAACAGCAACTGCGGAGCAGCAGAGCCACCCCCGGGCCTACAAGGTAGGCAGACCTGCGACCCACCGGCAGGTCAGGCCCAACAAACTGTGGAGGGGCACAGCTGCCCCACGAGCCTGCTAGGTAGGCAGAACCTTGACCACTGACAGAACAGGCCCAACGGCTGGCCAGACACATCGCCCCGCCCCGGTTGGGGGAGGGGCAGAGCCGCCGGGTGCCTGCAAGGTAGGCAGACCTGCGACTCACCAGCAGATCAGGCCCAGCAACCGCGGAGCGGCAGAGCCACCCCTGCGCCTGCAAGGTAGGCACACTTGCCACCCACCGGCAGGTCAGGCCCAGCAACTCTCGGAGGGACACATCTGCTCCACGCGCGTGCAAGGTAGGCGGAACCATGACCACCGACAAAACAGGCCCAGTGGCCCGCCAGATACATCACCCCGGTTGGGGGAGGGGCAGAGCTGCCACCAGCGCCTTTTAGGTAGACACACCTGCAACCGACAGACAGAACAGGCCTAGTGGCCAGCGAGGGGCAAAGCCGCTGCTCACGCCTGCAAGGTAGGCGGACCTGTGACCACCGAAAGAACAGGCCCATCGAAAGTACAGGCACAGCGGCCTCCCGGCGTGGTAGGCACATTGCCTCAATTGAAGGAGGGGCAGAACCACCGCCAAAGCCTGCAAGGGAGACGTTGCAGCTATACAAGAGTAATATAATATATAGGGGGAAAAATCAATAACACAACAGTTTCACCAAGCAGAAAGAAACGCGATCAGTATGAAAAGACAAGGAAAGAAAGGACCACAAGCAATGCAGGTCAATTCAACTTTAGAAGAGGTAATATCTGCAGCATATGGAATGTCAGATAAAGAATTCAGGATATACATGCTTCAGATGATCTGGAGTCTCAAGGAAGACATTAGACAGCAAAATTAGACAATGAAAGACCACTTCGACCACTTCGACAATGAATTACATAAACAAATCCAAGAAGCAAAAGATCAATTATACAGGGAGATAGAGGTTATAAAGTCACATGTTTAATAGTCAAGTGCAATTCTAGATTCCTCTCTCTTTACCCAGTGCTCTCTTTACTGTGTACACAATGTAAGTTGAAATATGAAGCATTCATTTTTTTCACATTACGAATCTTATGCTGGCATTTAGTGTTTGATGTCTTTCCTGGTTACAATCATGCTTAGACAAATTAGCTTTACCCAGTTCTCAACTACACAAAAGCCTCTTTATCTGTTAGTATAAATCAATTAACCTCCTTTACTTTCTGCTGAGAGTTCCAAACTTCAAATGAATAGCCCATTAACTTTGACAGTGTGCCCAGAATATGGTCAACAATAAAAACAAGCATCTATGTGATGGGCAGAATGCACTATTTTCTATCAAGTTTTTTTTTTTTATCCTTAAAAAGGGCCAACAGTGGTGAGTATTGATATTTAATTTAGTAGCAAAGTTTTGGTGATAGAAAAACTGTCATGGGTGATTCCTTTGCAAAAACTATGTTCATTTCACATAGTTTTCAACTAATCTCCTCCTAACAGGAAGGTGCAAGAATTTCAGCATTCTGTGTGCCAAACAAGTGCATGTTCAGAGGGAAGTATACAATGGGAAAATGAGCCAAAAATGCAATTTACATACCACTTAACCAATGATTTATGAAGCTTTTTTTCCCTAGGAGAAAGTAAAACTATTTTATTTATTTCATTGAACAAAAGAGGTCACATAAAGTCATCTGAAACATAACTAAAATCCAAGAATATGGAAAAATCAGCATTGGAGACAGTTTTTTCACTGTGACTAAGAGACCTGACAAGAACAATTTTAGAGAAGGAAAAGTTTACTTGGTGCTCCTGGTTTCAGATATCCACGGCTAATTTCTTTGCTTTGTGCTTAAGGTGAGGCAAAACATCATGACAGAGTAGTGTGGAGGAGGAAAGCAGCTCAGGAAGTCATAATGAGGAAGCAAAGAGAGAGCTCCACTCACCAGGCGCAAAATATACACCCCAAAGGCACACCCCCCCCCAGTGATCTGTCACTTCCAGCCACATCCTACCAGCCTGGAGTTATCACCCAGTTAATTCTTAACAGTGAATTAACACACGGATTGGTGAAGGTGTCATTACTCAATCATTTCACCACTAAACTATTTTGCATTGTCTTACACTGAAGATTTGGGTGGACACCTCATATTCAATCCATAACAACAGGTACAGTGGAAATAAGTTTGCTGGTTTGAGAAGATAACATCCTTATAGCTTTGTTATTCCTTCCTTCTTCCCTTTCTTCCTTCCTTTCCACCTTCTTCCTTCCTCTCTTGATGATGAAATTCTCATTTTCAAATGAAACCTGTGATAGCTTTAAAAAAAAAGTCTAGAACATGTTATATAAATAACTGCTACATAGTCCCCATTTGTCATGTGCTTTGGGTTTCAGTGATGACTTACCAGGACATATCACCTTCTCTGTAATATGGTCCTCTAAACATGCCAGGGTCACAACTCTGACCACAGGCAATTCACCCTGGCCTATACCCTGCTCAACCAGACAAGTCTTTGTAACAGACCCTGTTAAACCAAACAATTGCTTGGCTATTGTAGCCATAAGGAGATAAGGAATGCTGTGAAAGTGTCCACCTGCTTGCCCTTAACTTCCAAAACTCTCTTTAAAGTTTGGTAACAAGCAGTTCATTGACTGGCTCTGACCAAGCCACAGTCACTTCTTTTCTGGCATTTACCACTAAGTAATTTTCTTTCTGGATTTCTCTCTTCTATAGTTTGCCTCCAATAAAATTTCCACATACAATACAGATGATCTTTTCAGAATGGAAATAATGGCACATTCTCTGGCTTAAAATCCTTCATGGTGAATATGACATACCGATTACCTTCATTGAATCACCACACATTGTATACATGTATTAAAGTGTCACACTGCCCTCCAAAATATGTACAATTATTATGTATCAATTAGAAAGTAAAAACATCTAAAAATTAAAAGTGCTGCATCAAACAGTTTGTCTTAGGAGTCCAGAATAGACAAATATATAAAGGTAAGAAAGTAGGTAAAGGAGTGCCAAAGGTAGGGGCATGGTGAGGTGAGGATAAGCAGAAAGGGGAGACTTTGGGAAAGACTGCTGGCAGTTATGGAGTTTCTATTTTAGGTGATGAAAATCCTCTAAAATTAATTATGATGGTTCTATAACACTGACCACATTAAACACCATTGGATTGGATATTTTAAATCAATGAGTTGTATGATTTGTGGATTATACTCAATAAAGCTGTTTATTTAAAAAAAACACTGAGAATGGATCTTTCTCATTGGGTTCTGTCTTCAAACTAATTTGAGAGAATATTTATATTAATATATTATGTACAGCATCAACAGTGCAAAAAAAAAGTAACTTGTACAGATTCACACTATGCATCCCTTTGAGTTCATGAAAAGACCATAAAAAGACACAATGTATTTTTGTTATAGTCTTAAGATTCGTGTTTGACATTCAAACTACAGTGCCTTTCACAGAAGAAGATTCCTGTGGTATCATTTGTGAGTCTCATGACAAGTATTTGTTGAGTAAAGAACCAGAAGCAGCCAAATAGTTGTGGTAGTCATGGTTGCTGTCCATCTGACACACTTCTCTTTCTGAGTAGCAATGCTGCTATGTAGCTGTGTGCCCAGGAGAGCAAATGTAGATTTGCCTTAAGCAATCATGACAACTTGGCCCCTGCCGCTACCACCCCTCCTGCCTGTGAGGGGATTTGGTGAAAGATCTTACCAGTTGTCAAAAGAGAAGCAAAAAGAGCAAAAAGTCCCTGTCTTTGAACAAGACTTCATGAAGACACAGTATGTAGAGAAAATAGTTTAAGAACTACAGAGAGACTGCCTGGGAAGCCTGGATCTACTTCCCAGTTCTATGAGACAATTAAGTATTTTCTTGAATAGAATGGTGATTTTCAAATGTTAATGTGTGTCTGAATCACCTGGGAAATTTTATTAAGTTTATGATAATAATTCAGTACTTCTATATTCACAGGTGAGGTTCATGCTTCTGATCCATAGTTCCTTTTGGTAGCAAAGGTTAGGTCTCATGTTTGTTAAGGTTTGTGTTACTTATGTCTGGAAGCTTGTTAACTGATATATTATGCACACTAAATCTGCATTGATTGAGAAATTGATTGTTCTTGATCTCCATATTCATTAGTCGTATTAGTATATATAAATTAGATAATTGATTTGAGTTGTTTGAAACAGAAAAGAAAGTCATATTGTTGTATCTTTATCATAAACTCTGCTTTTATTTGTAGAGGTAATCAAATGACTAGAGGTTGTATTTTGTGATAGCATTGAAAATTGTATTAAATAGCAACTGCTGTTGAAATTTTAGCCTTATATTTACATTTGATGAAGATATAATTTTTTCACAACAAATTTTTAAAATTGATAACTACTGGAAGCATTTTTGTGGGCTCACAAAGACAAATTAACTATTAAAGATGTTCATTCGGCAATCTAATTTAATTAAAAGAAAGTTTGCTTTGGAGTTCAGAAGGTAACTCAGTGGTAGAGAACATGTTCAGCATGTATGAGGCTGTGGGTTTGATTCCCAGCAACACACACACATTTTCTCAATTAAATCAACTGTTTACGTAGATAATAAACCAAAAGAAAATTTTTTATTACAGTAAATATTTTGAATGTTTAGAGATATGTCAATATAAACTGAAATACATCTGAGCAGGAACAAGAGAATCAAAATAGGGCAGAATGAAAGATGCCACTCTAAAAGAAAAAAGAGAGAGAGAATTTAAATCCAAGTTTTCAGATTCAGGCCTTTCACTTCACATAGTACGGGCATTGGTTCTCTGTAACAACACAATGGTTATAAATATACTGTTGGGGAAAATGAACATAGTGAACAAATTGTAATCAGTACAAAAATCTACCTGATAAAATATATCTGTTGCCTCAAAGATGAAAACATGTTTGAGATTCATGGTAAACATAAGATTGCCTCTTCCAATGATTGCCGGTTTCTTACAGGAAATGGATATTCTTCAGAGATGCTGCGATTATTGCTGTTCATTCACTATTATTTATCTAATGCATCCAAAATATGTTTTGAATAATGAAAGTAACCGTTGCGAAGAAATCTAATTTCATCACATTCCTTTTTTATATTTTCCCAATCAAAATAAATATTATGTTAAAATCAAAAGTTCATTCTTCTCTGAGAATGAGTAACTAGCTGGATTAGCAGCCAACCCAGATACAAGGCTAACTGATAGGTCATGAACGAGTTCAGCAATCCAGGAACATGCTGTTGACTTTGGCCATTCCTTAGGAATGTTTATCCAAATATTCAGGGTGGAGCTGACTTCAGCTTTTCTTTCTGCTAGCTTGATGTTTAAAATAAAATCTTCTTTTGCAAATCTCCTTCCTACAAGTGATTATTCTCTGGTGAAATTATAAGAAAAGTAGTTTTAAAAGCTCATGAATTTTCATAGACCCTTAGTCAGCTCTATTTCTATAAAAATTCAGGGCTTGGTTTAAGGGATGAAGAAAGGGATGGTTATCTACACTGCCACTTTGTAGGCAAATAATTATTACAGGCAAGTTTATGTTTCCTAGGTACTGTGGATTCAACATCATTTCCCTCTTCTCTGCATCTTAGAACTGCCTCAAATATCTAATTATATGTTAATTAAGTACCATCAATTTATAAACAGCAAAATCTACTACCATGTTTCCTGGCTGGTGACACCTATGCTCTTTGGGTTATATGATTTGTTTGTGTGTTTTATATGCATTATTTGTATCATATTTTTATATTCTATAGAGATATACTAGCTTATAGACTGAATCATCTGTGATTAAGAACTATAGATGAACATAAATATCTTAATTTTTTTGCAGTATTTGGAATTGCATGTTAGGTAAGTTCTCTACCATGAGCTCTATCCTAGACTTTCTTTCTTTCTTTTTTTTAATTTTTTTTATTAGTTGCTCAAAATGTTATAATGATCTTGACATATCATATATTTGATTCAAATGGGGTGTGAATTCTTATTTTTCCACGTGTACAGATTGCAGGATCACATTGATTATACAGCTATGGTAGCACCACATAAAATAAAGATGTTGTGTCCACCAAAAACTGAAAAATAAATATTTATTTCTTTAATAAACAATTTTAATCATTTATGCTCCCAAGAGACTGTTAAAGAAAATGTTCAAGGAAAAGTTTCATTCATAACAAATATTGTGTATTGATGGTGCCAACCATCAATTTATTGAATACTAAAATTGTTGATTAACAGATGAGAACAGGTCGCTCTAATTTGAAAGCTTTTAGATATATTACATAAAACTGGTGTGCTGTGACTCAGCCAAATGGAGCAGGTAAAGGTTTTCAAACCAAACTAGACATATTGGTTCACATTGCCATATCTAATGCTGAGTTACCCTTGTTTCTTCCTTGTAGAATTTTTAAAAAGAGAAAAAAAAGATTACAGCTACAAAAATGGTAGAATCAAAAATACTAATAGCATAACTAAATACATAGATATTAGATAACTTTGTAACTTTTTTCAAACTTCCTATGCACTTAAAATTCTAGTCTTTGGCCTGGGACTGTTGCTCAGCTGTAGAGTGCTCACCTAGCAAGTATGAGGCACTGGGTTTGATCCTCAGCACCACATAAAAATAAATAAATAAAATAAAGCTTTGTTTCCAACTACAACTAAAACAAATATTAAAAGAAAAAAAAAAAAACCTCCAAGCTTTATTTCTCTGAAAGGCATTTAGTGTTCAGTGTTCTGTAATAAAGTACTTTTTAATATGGCAAAATGATAAAAGTATTATTACATAGCATTGAACATCTAGAAAATATAGAAATAATTGTTCTGTGCATTTGTCTTATTTTCAAAATCTTCGGACAGAATTTTACTTACTGTTAGATCTTTGTTTATTTTTTGTAGTGAAAGAGCAAGTGAACAAATCAATGGATATTTATTTTAAGTTTATGAAGATGCCATGGGCCATTGTTACACTCTAGATTATTATGGCTCCCTTTTGGAAAAATTTTGAGACAGGGTCTCCACATGTGGTTGAAGTCTCATCAGATTGCTGAGGCTGACCTCAAATTTGTGAACTTCCTATCTCAATCTCCCAAGTGTTGGGATTACAAACATGTGCCACCACACCTAACTTAGGATAATTTTTTTTTTTCCTGAGGGGGAAGTGGATGTGCATTTGGTTGTTGTTTTTAATTACACAAGATAATGTAATACTCACTTAAATGTGCAAATGATTTAAACTCAGCGATATATACTGCTGTCAACACAAAGAATCATATATAATCATATATATATATATATATATATATATATATATATATATATATATATATATATATATACTGCAGTCAAAACAAAGGAATCTTCACAAAGATTCCTCTACTAAAATTCCACCCTCTTGTCAAAAATGGCATGTCTCCTTGCTTTCAAGACATATTCACATATAAACCAAGTGATAAGAGAAATCCAGCACCTGCTGCCTTTAGGCAAACTAAAGATTCCTATGTTTAGAAACCTTATATATCTAGATAGTAGAAGTGTAGAATCATTTTGTTTGGCAAGATTGTTCCACTTTATCTTATTGATGCTCAGATATTTGGGTAATATAAATCAGTCAATCATCTTCATTGGGTTTGTCACACAACCCTTATACCTTCATAACAGATATATCTCTGAATAGATTGTTTTTCCTATTTCTTTCTTCTGATAGTAAGGCTCCTAAAATATAACCTTAAAAATGGTTCATCATGACTCTCAGAAAATGAGAATGGGATGAAATGTTTTATTCTACTCACTAATGAATGATCCACCTAGTAAGGTATTATAACAAATAAAAAAGAGAATTTGGCCGTCAGGCCTTCAAAAATGCTCAAGTAATTTGTTAATAGATGTCGAAACCTGTATAGTCCATACAGCAATAATAGGTAATATTTGAGGTTATCTTTTCTTCAGATCAGAATTCTCTTTTACCTTTCCTTACTGGGCCATTTTTATTTCATCATTCTCATTTTTTAATAATTTATCTTCTACTCTTACAGATATGTAAAGTGATCTAATCTTCAGAAAGTCAGTTAAAGCTCCATTCCCTTATAGATAAACAAAACCCTGAGAAAACTTTTAAAGGACATCCAGTATTCTTGCAGTTTCCAAGTGTTGGGAAATTTTTTTGTGACAGGCCATCTAATTTGGGAATGTGATCATGATATTTAATCTTTCCCTAGATTAACTAGAGCGATTTGCAGTTTATTAATATTTAATAATTAAATCAATATTTTAAGATAATTATTAAAGATAAAAAATAAAAGATATTTTAAGATTCTTATTAAAGATAATTAATAATCACTAATAATTTAAAGGATAATTATTAATGATTATTAGCAATTAATAATTACTAATAATTATTAATTGGCTACAGTGATTACTTTTTGATATTCAACATTACTGATTCAAATTACAGCTCGATATTACAGTCATTCAGCTTCTGAAGGGACTCAGAATTGTCTCATTTTGTGACTTTTCTGAGCTCAATATAAATGGCTTCTGTACCTTCCTTTCTCTGTTTTTTCTAGTCACTAAGGATTCATGGTCTACCTTTAACTTCAGTCCCTGTCCTGAGTTAAGTTTCAAGTTATTTTCAGATTCCAATATCACAAAGTCACTATAATTACTTTTTACAGTTCACATCCAGAAGTCCTCTTGGTTCTGGGCTTTTTGTTTATTTTTGCAAGCCAGGATAAATTTTAGTGCTATCAAATGAAGCCAAGAGTGAGAATGAGAGGGGGGTTTATGCCAATTGGGTGCATAGGCTGAAAGCCAGGATTAGTTCCTTGTAATTGGGATGGTGGTAGGATGGGCCCACTCCCTTAGTTCCACTGTTAGTTGAATACAGATGAATGACAACACTTTGTAAAGCACACCTTTCTGCTTCAAGTCAGAAGGGCATTTGCACAGGGTGCATTCCAATCAGCTTACAGGAGGCTAACTATGATAATGATAAATTTATTTTGTAGACTGATCATATCAATGTATGGTGATTTTAAAATGACTAATCATTTTTTTTAACCAGGTATATAATATGGTTAGTAGCTCCTTGAAGTTACTTTCAAAGTGAAGTCAAATTACACTGCATTTACACAAGTCAATCGTGCTTTCATGTTTGTTATTTGCCAGTGTTATCAAAACTATATTAAAGGCAGGTAAGATTTGAAGTGAGGAAACCCATCAAATGGCTACTTTAATAGCATGAATACAATGTGGTGATAGCTTGTAACCACAGAAGTTTCTGCAGAATAAGAAACAGGAGAGAAATTTGAAAAGCATCATTAGCAATATTAATGAATTAGATGTGGAAGAAAGCAATGTCTAAACTGAATCAAAGATATCAGGACTTAGCATCTCTATAGACAGCAGCTTCATTAACTGAGGTTTTGGAAATTAATATTAGGGATGGAAAACAGAAGGTGATGTAAAATTTTCACCAATCATGTTGACTTTCAAATATGATTAATCATTCTGGAATGTAAGTTCAGTGTCTTAAAGATACCTATTTGGGGCTATTGAACTTATAAGCTTTGGTTAAAACCATGTGAATATTTTTGCAAGAGAGTTCATTCCTGGAAAGAAAGTACTAGTCATTTAGGAACAGAAGCCTGATGATAGGGCCAAAAAGCAAATTGAAAAGAATGAAACAAGAGCCATGGAAAAACTGGGGAGAAATAGGTTGGTATCTATTGATCATTGGCGAGAGTACTTAGAACTGTTAACTTTGGATATGTATATCCTTGTGTGTGTGTGTGTGTGTGTGTGTGTGTGTGTGTGTGTGTAGAGAATGAATACAGATTGCAAGAAACAAAATATATGGAGAAACAACATAAACCTGATGGACAAATATCATAAAATATACAGGTCATGATGGGTGTAGAGAAGTTGCTTCACTTGTGAAGGATGAGGAAGGACGACCACTTATTCTAATCCTGGAGTAAGAAAATAAGAGCAAATGTGGATATAATCATTTTGTACAAAGTAGGAGGGAGATTATAGCTCTCATAATTCATTTTTTTCTCCTCTGACCATTGCTACATTCACCTCTGGACATTGCTAACACATGAGCTCTCTGGGAGATGTTTAGTTCCAAACCAAGACAATATGTTCAGAGGTTAAAAACTTCAAATAAAGAAATACTACATGAGAGCAAACAGTAAGAGTTTATAAATCAAGATGATAATACCACTTTCAGTCCTTATTGTATGTAGGAAAACATATTTTTCTCGCTTTGGAAAGATATAAGAAAAGAGTTTTCTCTCAGTAAGGGCAAGTTTTGGGGACATGATGAGTTTTTAAACATCACCAAAGTCATTCAGAAGACATATCTGAAAGCTGTGGTATGGACAGTGAAGGGAAGTATAATTCCATGTACAATTGAAGGTGGGTGTACTATATATAAAAGAAGAAGTTTCCTTAGTGAAATCATTGATGATGAACAAGCCTAAGAACTTGGGTTGTAAAGCATAAACCTTAACATCAATTAATATGGATGGCATGGAGCCTCCTGGTTTCTCAGCAACAGAAGGTTACATGGTGACTTCTAAGGCTTTTGGAATCAGCATGAAAGAATTTGTTGTTTTCAGGTCTAGAACACAGTATTTGCTTTCATAAACAGATTTTGGAAAATCTGTCTCCAAACAGTGTTTCCCAATAAACACTCTTACATGACATGATTTTCTTTTTAACCCAGATATTTACTTTTGAGCAAGTTCCAACTTTTGTAATACCCTTACTAGTATTATACCCAGAAATTAATATTGTGCACATTTTGTTATATTCTGAATGTAGAATAAGACTGATATCTCCAATGAATATGTGATGTAGGGGAATAATGTGTTAGCTCATTTGACATTGCACTATTGACTTAAATTGAACTCACTCCAAAATAAAGCCAATACTTTCATTTTTCCATATGTAAGTAGCTTAAAATGAATCCCTGCTATGTTTAATGTTATATTTGATTAGACTGTCAATAGTATTTGGAAACATCACGAATCCATTGTAGTGACTTTCCTCCCAATTTTGTGTTTTCAAACTTTTGTAAGTAGAAATTGCCCACATTAATTACAAATATGACATAGAAACCACATTTTGTCCATGGCATGATGAGAGACCTCTTTAGTTGACATTATGATGTGTCACTATTTGTTCACTTACTAACCATCTAATTGCATTCTCATCTTTTCCACATTTCTATATCATCTGCAAGAGTGCTGTGATAAATGTAGCAAGCACCTCAATTGGTATGATGCATCTCTTTGTTTGAGTTCAATAAACCCGGGCTTTACTTCCTAAAGAATTTGTGCTGGGTTGAAAACAATTTTGATAGCTCCATCTTCTAAAGGCTCTTGTTTCCATATTTAGCGAATCCTCCTCAATACCTCTCAAAACCCTAAATTTTTGATTAGGTCACTTTTTTAAGTATTTTAACTGGAGATTTTAAGTACAAGTTTATTTTAATGTCTATGATTAGAAAGACTGTATGTTATAAAAAGCCAAAGATTAAACCATTGTGTAACTTATAAATGGCCTAAGACAATAAATACTTTTCTGTTCTTCAAGACTTAAGTCTTTTTTTTTTCCTTCGGAGTACTTATATATTTATTTCCTATTTATAGTAATGTCACTTTTGGTTGAATACTACATGCATCAGACATTGGGCAGATCTTGGAAATACAAAAATAAATATGTTAGTACTTATCTTTAAGGAATACAGTCTAATTGCAGAAATAAATATTTAAATAAGACAAACTACATGGTAAGGGATATAAATAAAGTAACAGAAGATCAGAGAAGATCTCAAGTAGGAAGTATGTTTCAATTGGAATCTAAGTCCAAAGAAATTTGTACTGTTCTAAAGCTAATAGTATTTATATAAGGTTTATCTGAAACTCTTTTCAATAGAGACAACATTCTTTTTTTTGAGACAAACAATTGAATAAAGCATTTTATCAAACCACTGACATGAAAATGCCACCCACATCTGTATTCATCAACTAATTCTTTTATAAATATATATATAATTTTTGTGTTACTTGGGCTCAATATAATACACTCAGAACATTCCTCGGCATAATTCAGAATGCTGATTAACAAACCAGTTCAGTATCTATTTCACATTAACCTGGGGTCTGCTTCTCCACATATTATGTTCAGCACAGAGGAAAAATAAATAAATCCATTGCTTTGTGGAAGAGAAAGCAGGCCTAGGCTTGTTGACACCTGTCTATGGCTCCTTTCCAAGCACTTAATTTCAAAAGCCACATCTCCATCCTTTTGTAGAGCTGAAAAATAAAAAAAAAACAAATACAGGAAACTTCCTTTGTGGTGAATGAAGCCATGTGTGAAGAGTTTTCATCTACTGTGCACTGCCAATGTGACTAAGTCTAACTATGAAGGGCATTGCCTCATGATTGAATTTGTATGAAAGTGATTAAGCCCATAAACTACACAAAGAAAATGAGAAGCTAAATAATTGCTCCAACACTAATGCTAGGTTGTTGCATCTTGCCGAGAATCCTTTGCCATCCATGTAGTCCCATCATGTTTCTTATAATCTTCAAACCTGGCTTATTAAGATTTTTTTTTCACTGAAACCTACTCTTTTATTATTCTAAGGATCATGAGGATTGCATAATGAAAACTTATAAATTATTCCCATTTGCAACTCTTTTGCTTACAAGGTAGTTAAAAAAACTATTCAATTTTATTAGTACATTTTAAAAGCCATCTGAAATATTAAATGTCCATATTTTTATGCTAGAGGCTGTTTTACAATATTCTTTTCAGTTTCTATGGAAAGGTCTTTCATCCACAGAAGTACAAAATTAAGAGAACTTCTGCAGCAAAATAAGTCCCTTTCATGTTTTAAGTGCTGGACTGATTTACAACTCCCTATTGAGATGAAGGTGCTCAAATTATCCCCCACCTTCTTTTTTTTTTTCCAAGTTTAAAATGAACTAAGTAAATTGGCCTTTGGTGTTTTATAACGTCAATGAACTTTAAAGAGCTTTTGCACAAATAGGATCGCCTCCTCAGCAGCCACTAGGGACTATATCATCATTTCCTTTGTGTTTCTATCCAATTGAAACTCTCTTGCTGATTCAAGTATCAAGGTACCTGGTTCCATAGGTAACTAGGGTACCTTGATACTTGAAGGTATCCCTGACACTGCTCTAAGGAAACCTGCCCAACTGGGTTTTCCTTGAAGATCTTTTCTCTTCCTCCCTGTGAAGAAGGATTATTACCAGGGAGGATTACAATAACCTGGGACATCTGGCCTCTCCATCAAGTAAAAACTTCTCTCCTTTAAAAGAAATCTCTTACAAAGGCTCAAGTCATGTACGTAAAATTTTCACAAGAGCCCTCTTAAGCCCCATTGTTTTGCACGGACACTCCTGCCCACCACAACCCACTTCCCACTCAAATCAGAATCTTTCTTTTTCCTCAGATTTCAACAAGGTTTAAGGACAACCACTGCTACTTCACTTCTTCTACAGATAACTTGACCAAAAGTCAAGCTTCCTCATGAAGTAAGATTTTCAAAGCCTGAGACTTCCTTCACCACATAAGGACAGGGCATAACTAATACAAGAATAATATATTTTTTTTCCATCTTGAAATATCATTAATGATCCCAAACATAGCAGGATTGAACCTGTGTCTCTCAGGAATGAGAGACCTTGAAATAGACCCATGCTGTTTCATGAATAGGTTATTGAATCTTGAGAAGCATTTTCTTATTCAGGGGAAATATTGTTTAGAAGGAACTAAATGGTAGTCTCTTAAAAGGGCTAGTTATTTATAGTCATGTTGTTTTATTTTTTTTTATTTTTTTTTATATTTTTTTAATTAATTTTTATTGTAGGTTGTTCAAAACATTACATAGTTCTTGATATATCATATTTCACACTTTGATTCAAGTGGGATATGAGCTCCCATTTTTACCCCATATACAGATTGCAGAATCACTTCAGTTGCACAACCATTGATTTACATATTGCCATTCTGGAGTCTGTTGTATTCTGCTGCCTTTCCTATACTCTACTATCCCCGCTCCCCCCTCCCCTCCCCTCTTCTCTCTCTACCCCCTCTACTGTAATTCTTTTCTCCACCTTATATTTTCCCTCCTTTCCCCTCACTTCCTCTTGTATGTAATTTTGTATACCCCTGAGGGTCTACTTCCATTTACATGCAATT
Source organism: Callospermophilus lateralis (assembly GCF_048772815.1). NCBI lineage: Eukaryota > Metazoa > Chordata > Mammalia > Rodentia > Sciuridae > Callospermophilus > Callospermophilus lateralis. The sequence continues at coordinate 2,346,441 of NW_027514380.1, forward strand.
TCCCTTCTCTCTCCCTTTCCCTCCCACCTCTCATCCCTGTTTAATGTTAATCTTCTTCTCATGCTCTTCTTCCCTACTCTGTTCTTAGTTACTCTCCTTATATCAAAGAAGACATTTGGCATTTGTTTTTAAGGGATTGGCTAGCTTCACTTAGCATAATCTGCTCTAATGCCATCCATTTCCCTCCAAATTCTATGATTTTGTCATTTCTTAATGCAGAGTAATACTCCATTGTGTATAAATGCCACATTTTTTTTTTATCCATTCGTCCATTGAAGGGCATCTAGGTTGGTTCCACAGTCTTGCTATTGTGAATTGTGCTGCTATGAACATGGATGTAGCAGTGTCCCTATAGTGTGCTCTTTTTAGGTCTTTAGGGAATAGACCGAGTAGGGGAATAGCTGGATCAAATGGTGGTTCCATTCCGAGCTTTCCAAGAAATCTCCATACTGCTTTCCAAATTGGCCGCACCAATTTGCAGTCCCACCAGCAATGTACAAGAGTACCCTTTTCCCCACATCCTCGCCAGCACTTGTTGCTGTTTGACTTCCAAATGGCTGCCAATCTTACTGGAGTGAGATGGTATCTTAGGGTGGTTTTGATTTGCATTTCTCTGACTGCTAGAGATGGTGAGCATTTTTTCATATACTTGTTGATTGATTGTATGTCCTCCTCTAAGAAATTTCTGTTCAGGTCCTTGGCCCATTTGTTGATTGGGTTATTCGTTATCTCATTGTCTAATTTTTTTAGTTCTTTGTATATTCTGGATATTAGGGCTCTGTCTGAAGTGTGAGGAGTAAAGATTTGTTCCCAGGACGTAGGCTCCCTATTTACCTCTCTTATTGTTTCTTTTGCTGAGAAAAAACTTTTTAGTTTGAGTAAGTCCCATTTGTTGATTCTAGTTATTAACTGTTGTGCTATGGGTGTCCTATTGAGGAATTTGGAGCCCGACCCCACAGTATGTAGATCATAGCCAACTTTTTCTTCTATCAGACGCCATGTCTCTGATTTGATATCAAGTTCCTTGATCCACTTTGAGTTAACTTTTGTGCATGGCGAGAGAAAGGGATTCAGTTTCATTTTGTTGCATATGGATTTCCAGTTTTCCCAACACCATTTGTTGAAGATGCTATCCTTCTTCCATTGCATGCTTTTAGCCCCTTTATCAAATATAAGATAGTTGTAGTTTTGTGGATTGGTTTCTGTGTCCTCTATTCTGTACCATTGGTCCACCTGCCTGTTTTGGTACCAGTACCATGCTGTTTTTGTTACTATTGCTCTGTAGTATAGTTTGAAGTCTGGTATAGCTATACCGCCTGATTCACATTTCCTGCTTAGAATTGTTTTTGCTATTCTGGGTCTTTTATTTTTCCATATGAATTTCATGATTGCTTTCTCTATTTCTACAAGAAATGCCGTTGGGATTTTGATTGGCATTGCATTAAACCTATAGAGAACTTTTGGTAATATCGCCATTTTGATGATGTTACTTCTACCTATCCATGAACAGGGTATATTTTTCCATCTTCTAAGATCTTATTCTATTTCTCTCTTTAGGGTTCTGTAGTTTTCATTGTATAAGTCTTTCACCTCTTTTGTTAGGTTGATTCCCAAGTATTTTATTTTCTTTGAGGATGTTGTGAATGGGGTGTTTGTCCTCATTTCCATTTCAGAGGATTTGTCGCTGATATACAGGAATGCCTTTGATTTATGCGTGTTGATTTTATAGCCTGCCACTTTGCTGAATTCATTTATTAGCTCTAATAGTTTCTTTGTAGACCCTTTTGGGTCTGCTAGGTATCGAATCATGTCATCTGCAAATAGTGATAATTTGAGTTCTTCTTTTCCTATTTTTATGCCTTTAATTTCTTTTGTCTGTCTAATTGCCCTGGCCAGTGATTCGAGAACTATGTTGAACAGAAGTGGTCAGAGAGGGCATCCCTGTCTTGTCCCAGATTTTAGAGGGAATGCCTTCAGTTTTTCTCCATTCAGAATGATGCTAGCCTGAGGCTTAGCATAGATTGCTTTTACAATGTTGAGGTATGTTCCTGTTATCCCTAGTTTTTCTAGAGTTTTGAACATAAAGGGATGCTGTACTTTGTCGAATGCTTTTTCCGCATCTATCGAGATGACCATATGGTTCTTATTTTTAAGCCTGTTGATGTGGTGAATAACATTTATTGATTTCCGTATATTGAACCAACCTTGCATCCCAGGGATAAATCCTACCTGATCATGGTGCACAATTTTTTTGATATGTTTTTGTATCCGGTTCGCCAGAAGTTTATTGAGGATTTTTGCATCTAGGTTCATTAGAGATATTGGTCTGTAGTTTTCTTTCTTTGAAGTGTCTTTGTCTGGTTTAGGAATCAGGGTGATCTTGGCCTCATAGAATGAATTTGGAAGTTCTCCCTCTTTTTCTATTTCCTGAAATAGCTTGAAAAGTATTGGTATTAGTTCCTCTTTAAAGGTTTTGAAAAACTCTGCTGTATACCCATCCGGTCCTGGGCTTTTCTTAGTTGGTAGTCTTTTGATGGTATCTTCTATTTCCTCAATTGATATTGGTCTGTTTAGGTTGTCAATATCCTCCTGACTCAATCTGGGCAAATCATATGACTTAAGAAATTTATCGATGCCTTCACTATCTTCTATTTTATTGGAGTATAAGGATTCAAAATAATTTCTGATAATCTTCAGTATTTCTGAAGTGTCTGTTGTGATATTGCCTTTTTCATCCCGTATGCTGGTAATTTGAGTTCTCTCTCTTCTTCTCTTTGTTAGCGTGGCTAAGGGTCTGTCGATTTTATTTATTTTTTCAAAGAACCAACTTTTAGTTTTGTCAATTTTTTCAATTGTTTCTTTCGTTTCGATTTCATTAATTTCAGCTCTGATTTTAATTATTTCTTGTCTTCTACTTCTTTTGCTGTTGTTTTGCTCTTCTTTTTCTAGGATTTTGAGTTGAAGTATTAGATCATTTATTTGTTGGTTTTTTCTTTTTTTATAGTCATGTTGTTTTAAAAGCTTCTTTTTATACTAAAGATGAGAAAAGGTACAAGCCTTTTTATACAGTTAAATGTAAATTTTTAAAGATAAAGTTTAAGAGATACTGAAATGGTGCCACTCTAATTTTTTTCTCAATATATTAAATGTATTTTCCCTTGCTCATTTACTGTATATTTTTATCTTTTTGTTTTGTTTTCATTATACTCTTTGCAATTATTTATTTATATGTTTTCATCTGTCTATTGGTGCCAATAGTCAATAGATTTGTATCTTGGATCTTTGAATAAATATCTGAATTATATTTCATTACAAAAAACTACATTTCAAAACTTGGCAAATTGCTTTATATGTTCTATATTTATATGCCAATTGACTTATGGAAACTTCAAAATGTTCTCATTAGTTTTTAACATAATATAAGTAAAGTTAGAATGGTTTGTTAATGTGTGTAACTGGACACAACATAATTATTTTTGTTTTTTTAATTTATTTTTTGACATGCCATATTTTTATGATTAAAATATTCTTTAATTTAAATATAAACAGAGCTTAAAACCTAACTTGTTGTAGATAATTCCTAAATTATAGTTCTTAACAATCAAACTTTATTTTTTTTTTTAAGTTAAGAGAAGGTCATGAATATCCCGAAATGGGTGTGTACGCTAGTGTATTCTCTAAACCTAAAAGGTGTTTCCTGGTACTGCTCAGGCTGACAGATGTGACGAGAATCAGACAACTGAAACTGCAGTATGACACCAGCTGGATCTCACTACTATTTTCTTTTTGTATTTAGTTTTTCTTCTTAAACACACTGAATCTGCTGATAGTGTTTAAATTCAGGCTGTCAGTGTTAATATGTTGTAAGTTTATATGAGTATTTTTATTCCAGGGAAACCAACTAACAAGATAAACTGGATTGTGGTTATTACTAGTAGGAAAACATGGGATGTTTGCTTCAAACTTGTTTTCTTCCCTGTGAATATTTTCATACCTGTAATAATATCATTCATTCTTGAAAATATTTGTTCATCTGGACAATAGCTTTTCCTCATGCTACAATGTGCAATTTATGTTTTATTAAAATAATAAGGGATATTCCTAAAGTAAAACTTATTGGAGGTATACAGTCTTTGGAATAAGAATAAAATAGTTTAATTTACTTAGAAATATAGGTGATTAGAATTAGGAGATGTCAGGATTATTATTATAAATGGTGATATTTCATGGACTTTGATTTCTTTGTATGTAGTGTGGCATTATCAATTCTTCCCCAATATGCCCATTTTTCTATAAAATGTAGTTGAAAATATCAGATATGTACTTTGAAGTTTATACATAGGATAAATAGAGCTACAATATTACTTTTGTTAACCTAATCCATGGAAAATTTAGTTTGGGAAAATTTACACCAAAAGAAAATGTTGGTTCCATTTTTTAATTGATTATCTAAATTAATCAAGTAACATGATCATTGCAAGTCTTCAGTTAGTTTTGAAGATAGTGTATAAGATCTTTAAGTTCTGTTTTATCACTTATATTTTAGTTATCAAATTTGTTAGATCTAAATTTGGTTATCAACTCACTTTGTATGTGCTTATTTTATTCTAAATAATGATATGAAGGTTTCCTAATATGAGTGCTTGTTGACTTACATTGCGGTTAACCTCCAGAAAAACTTCATTATAAATTGAACTCAGCAAGTTGAAAATGCACTTAACACACTGTACCAACTGAACATCATCACTATCAGCACAGTACACTGAGTATCAGTTTATTCTCCTGACTGGGAGCTGTAATTCCCAACTGCTGACCAGCATCACAGCAGAGTAACATGCTGTGTTACTTGTGGTTTCCACAGAATGTGTACAACTTTTGCATAATTGTAAAGTGGAAAATAAATCAAATGATCATAAGTCAAGGAGCATCTATATCTTTTTCACACAGACTCAATTGTGTATGTGTGTGTATTTAGGTGTATGTGTTTGTTAGGTCTACATGTACATAATGTTAATTTTTAAATATTATTCTTACATTTTATACTCAATAATCATAAATTTTAAGTTCAATTTTTTATTAAATTCAGATCATCTATTCATCTACTAACCTAATCATTCCTTGTTCAAATATTTATTGAATACCTTATCTTTTCTATTATATGACAACAAATAAATTATGAGTTGTATTTCTATTCAAATATAAATTTAATTCATTTTAAAAATATATTTGAATTTTAATAATGATTTAAGATCATATGTGGAGCTGGGGATGTGGCTTAAGTGATAGTGAGCTCGCCTGGCATGCATGCGGCCCGGGTTCGATCCTCAGCACCACATATGAACAAAGATGTTGTATCTGCCGAGAACTAAAAAAATATAAATATTAAAAAAAATTCTCTCTCTCTCTCTCTAAAACAAAAATTATATGTGAGATATATGCTTACAAGTCGTACGAATGTATCAATATTTTCTCCAAATAAAAATCATTTCTCTACATAATATTTCATTGTAGTGATATATTGTGAATCATTTAACTGATTTTTAAAAATTTATTGGTCATTCACTTTATCTCTAGTTTGTTTTAATTATATGTCAAGATTAACACCTTCAAAATATATGCTTCAGTATATTCTTAGGAGCCTTTCCAAGATCATACTGATAGATGTCCTTATGGATTGGAAATGAAGTTCCCCAAAAACTTGTATATTAAAGGCTTGGTTCCCAATGCAGCAATGTCCAGAGCTGGGGCTTTTGGGACAAGATTGGATCATGAGGGCTCTACCCTCATCAATGGATTAATTATTTGAAGGTATTATTGGGAACTTTAGGTTGGACCTGGTGGAAGAAAGCAGGTCAATAGAGGTGTGTGATTGGGGATGATATCTTGTCTCTGGCACCTTTCTGTGTGTGTTCCCCACTCGACAATCACATTAATTCATTGCATTTTTTCAGAACTTGAAATTTTCATTATTAACATTAAATATTTGATACAAATAAGCCAATCTTATACACACTAACCAGTTATTTGGGGAGGTAGGCACCTGGGATTGAACTCAGGGGAACTCAACTTCTGAACCACATCCCTAGCCCTATTTTGTATTTTATTTAGAAACAGGGTCTCACTTAGTTGTTTAGCATCTCACTTTTGCTGAGACTGCCTTTGAACCTGTGATTCTCTGCCTCAGCCTCCTTGTCACTGGGATTACAGGCATATGCCACTGCGCCTAGCTGAAGAGTATATTTTGTAAAATATGGCATTGTGTGAAAGCAGAAATCCCAGAAAATTATTGAACTCAGGAAAACTTATTCTTCACAATTTATTAAAAATAAGGGGGAATTATAGTGTTTAACAGGCTATGAAACAAGCAGTTCATGAAGTAACACAATTAGCTGAACTTGTGATTGTAATTTGAATTTTACTTAACAGTTCCCAGGATGGTTAAGAATGTAACTCTATTGGATGCTAATTCAGTATATTTATTAAAAAAGTAATTCTAGGGAAACTTAAAATGAGTTAATTTCTAGACTCAAATAGAAAGAAGAAAAGTTTGTTAACATGAAAAATTTGTTAAGATAAATCTAAAGATCCATGTTTTAAAATAAGGCCATAAGAAGGAAATATCTAGATAAATGAATATTTTAACATTAGGTGAAAAATTCATATTATGTGGCAACCACTTTGTCTGGAACTTTATATGTCTTATATATTTCTTACATTGATATATAATCTTATATAATTAATATATTATACAATATCTTATACAATTAGACTATATCTTATACACTTCTTACAAAGTGTATAATTATTCATTATAGCTTTTCATAAATTATCGTAATAGGCTCTTGATTATTATAAGAACATTCTTTTCAGTACCTTGGTACAATACTACATTCTATTTTAGGCATAATCCTTAACTCATTTTATTTTTTGTTTTCTAGTTTTAGTCAGTGCAGTAGATGAAATCTGTTTGCTGTATATCTTGAAAGGTATTTTAGGGCTGTAGGGTATTCTGTACTCAGGGATGTTTCTTCTCCTGGACTCCTAGACTGTAATTTCCAATGCTGTTCTTTTCTAAAAACATGAACACATGGGATAGGATAAAAACATTCACACTGCCTTTATTCCTCCTGCTAAATTAAAATGGCCAGAAATCTATAAATCTAATTGTTCTTCTGCTCATGGAAAAAGAACTTCATATTCTGCTGCTTGAATAGTTCTTAACCCAAAGCTGACATTCTTTAGCCTTGGACACAAGTCAGAGTGGGTTTCCATAGGTGGAAAAAAAGCAGGAAGAGCACCACCAATTGTTTGTTACAGCCAAGGATGAGTATTCTAATACTTGTCAAAAACTTCACTCTGGAAGAAATTATGGCTACTGATGAAATCTGGGCACATGTCCTTTTACTTAATCTGAGATATAGAAATTAAATTTCTCCCCAAGATGTCTATGGCAATATACATATACTAAGCAAAGGGACTTTAGGCAATGACTTCAGGGAATCTTGCCATAGGGCCCAGAGATATTGGCACACTTTTGAAAAAATAATGTCCTAAAACTGGCTAAATCTGTGTCCAGAAGAAGAAAAGGAAGTTGTAAAAGGAGAGGGGATGGGACTGATAATTATTTCTTAAGCCCTATTTAGATAATTTTCCCAAAAAAATTCTGTAACATACAGTCAGGTAATCCAATAAATTGTTTTGATTCTAGTACAGTCACTTTAAGGAAGCTGAACTATATTCAGAAATAATGGCATTTGCATAACAAGTGCATTTAGCGTTGCAAAGAATTTAAAGACAATCTATTTTAGATACTCCATTTAGAAGTGACAACCCTGAATTCCTGAATGAGATCATGGTCTCCAAAACTGAGATTATTAGAAACTGTGAATGGAAATCACACATACAAATTTCCTGTCTCATGCTAATTTTATTGCAAGAAACAGCATTATTGATACTTTTTTGGCCACAAATGAAAAAGATGAGTAAACTAAGAAGGAAATATGAGCAGGATCTGACAGAAGGAAAGTTTAAGAGGAGATAATGATGAGATTTCTCCTTGGACAATAAGAAATATAAGAAATTGGATATAGTCACTGGAAAACTGATCCTCAGAATCAGAGAGGGCCATGAGCTACTATGATCTCTAACCAGAACAAGGTGTGGGAATGAATTAAGGCAGACAGAAGAAAGACCAAAGGGGAAATGGTGAATTGAGTTTTATGTGCTAAAACCATGAGAGCAGAAGGTCTGACAGACAAGGTAATTGAATTTAATAGCTAAATTACCTGACTGCCCTATTGTTATCAGTAATTCATTTACTGACTGATGTGTTAGAAAAATTAGGGACCATAATTACAATGGCAAGGATGTGCAGATTAAAAAGATGACTCCCACTAAATAGTAACTATTCAACACATAGGAAACTTTATATTTAGTGTCTAACATCCATAACATTTTCATCTGGTAAGTTCTAATAGCCACCTAAATTTAGTCACATGAAACAAACATATTATTAGAGCAATTATTTTAAAATCATAATAACTTACTGCTATCATAGCAATCTACTTAGGTCTTTTAATCTTGAAAATAGTGTGACTTATTTGGTACTTTAAAAGTATATTTTGAAATTGTGAAAAAAAATATTATCATAAAGTTAACTTATTTCTAACTTTAATAAAATACAAGGCTTTAAAAGTTGTGGGAAATGATTTCCTACCCAAATTTTATTTCAACAATGACAATGAATTTTTTTAAAAAAAGCAAAATAATTCAACTTTATGATTTTAGTACTATAGCTAACATTTAAAAAACCAGAATTTAGTAAAGGTCACAGTAGGTCCAATATTACTTTGCTGTCATCACTTATACTGTACTTCAGAGGATAAACAGAAGTCTATGTTCCTTGAGAAAGAGAATCTTTTACTCTATGGAAACAGTGAACTGTTTAAGTTTAAAGAAAAGAAACTCACTCAAACCAAGTGACAGATACAGATATAGAGTCATTTCAAAAATTGTTCCCCTTAGGCAATGAAAATAATGATCTTCCTTAATTTAAGCATGTCTTAAAATCTCCATGTAGAACGCTGTAATCTAGTTAAGAAACATTTGCCATAATAGATTATATGGCTTTTATTACATGTATCATTCCCATAGGTGTAATGTAGGCAACCACCAAAAACATAGCACAACAGGCCCCTAAACCAGAATAACTACAGTGAAAAGTTGTATGTGCCTTATGAGGCAAGTGGTGTTTTACTATTATTTGTCTACATCCTGTGTTATCATCTGTTATGATTTCAGTGTTTGACCCCTCTGAAATTCATGTTGAAATTTGTCATTTTAAGAAGGGGGGAAATTTAAGAGGTAATTAGGCCATGAGTATCCCACACCCATGGGTGGGTTTAATGCCTTTAAAATGGGGCTTTTGAGAGTGGGGTCTCCCTCTCACCCCCCACTTCTAGCTATGTGATGGCTGTGCAAGAAAGCTCTTGCGAGATGCCACCACCTTTACATTGAACATCTTGCACTCCAGAACTCAGCCAGTGAATTTCTGTTTTTTATAAAAGACCCAGTCTGTGGTATTCTGTTACAGCAGCACAAAATGGACTATGACACTACCCTAGTTCAGGCTGCTGTAACAGAACACCACAGACTGGGTCATTTATAAACCATAGGATTTAATGTTCACAGTTCTGAAGTCTGGGAAGCCCCAGATTGGTTCCCAGAAGATTTGGCATCTGGTAAAGACCCAGTCCCCACCGGTAACACCTTCTTACTGCATTCTCACATGGCATCAGGAGCAAGTGGACTCTTTCATAGGGGAACCAATTCTGTTCATGAATGGCCTCCCAAAGTCCTCTCCTTCTCAAAATCACTGTACTAGGGATTAAATTTCAAAATGTTAAAGTCTGTAAACAAGTCAGATTGGCACCTGTTATTTTGCAAGAGAAATGTTAGAGTCTGTAAACAAGTCTGCATGGTGCCTGGCAAAATGCCAGAGGGAGTGGTTTGTGAAGTAACAAAAGCGAGCCATTAAGTGTGGAGATTCCTTATTGGTTGACTGCTGTATCTATTTTATGCTAATTAGATAAGCTGTGTAAAATGTATAAATACCACTCTTATTCTACAATAAACGGCTCTCACTCCTGCTGTATCAACGTACACAAGTTATTCGTCACCCCCCCCCCCGGCTATTTTGCTGCAGCCAGCTGGGCTTCGGCATCAAAATATGAATTTTGAGGGAAGGGAACAACATTTAGACCATAGTAATTATCTTTACAATCAAACAGGCTTAGATACTGGCAATCTGTATGCGGGGTAAAAATGGGAGTTCATATCCCACTTGAATCAAAGTGTGAAATATGATATATCAAGAACTATGTAATGTTTTGAATAACCTACAATAAAAATTAATTTAAAAAAAATATTTATTTATTTATTTATTTATTTATTTTTGCTTTTGAACCTTATGGAGTCCTGGTGGCAGCATATAAGTTATGTGTGGGCAACAGAAAATGGAGAAAATGAAGACATTATTATTTAGATCTATAGATGCCTCAAACCCTTTAAATTGCTTAAAATTTCTAGAAATAGGTTTAGGCTTAATTGGACTTTAGATGTTAAACCACTGGGTCCTAAGATGAAGGTCTACAGTTACAGACCTATAACATATGAGTTCAGAACTCACTGAGGAGTGGTTTTACTCCCTTTGAAAATCAATACTTCACTGATCTCATTTTTTCTCATTTTAAAGATAGTTCCAGGCAGTTCTCTGTTGTCAGCTACCTCCTAACAGTACAAAGCTGGATTACTTGTCAATTATTTCAACATTCTATATGTGGATTTACTTCCTTGATGACACTATTTCCTGTCACCAAGGAATCTTAGTCACAGCCAGCAGACCATACCTCTCATCTCCTCCCCTCTTCATGTATATTTTGATCAGGAAAATAAACTGTGTTTTGTTACTTATTATTCTACAATAAGGAGTCCATCATGAAAGCTACAGAATATTTAGTACCCAGATTTCATGTACTCTAATTTGCTTTAGTTTTTTTCATAAGAATTAATATTTATATTATATTTTAGATTAGTGATTAACCACATGGAAATTTTCAATAAGATTTGTGGAAGTGGAAAAATTATGTGTTTCCAGAAAGACCATAATGTAGTTCAGTTTCAGCAGTTCCACAAGGGAAGCCCAACATTTTCTGGTAGCTGATTTTAAGTATTTTTCCATAGCACCTTGCCAAGTTCCTTGTAGTCTACCATCTTTCTTTTATAGACATCATGTAATCATCTTGTTTTCCTCTCTGACTCCCAACTACTTCCTTTATCCCAGAGTTGCCTCCTCATGCAGGAATTTGGAATTAATTTGTGAACAAAATGAAAGCCTAACTAGAAGTTTATTTTTGGGAAAAAAATTTAGCTGAGTCACAGCCAATCATAGCTGTCAAACTTTGGCCAGTCACAAATGCCAACTGATTAGACTACATCCAAATCAGGCAAATGTGGACCTGAAATAAGCAAGCTATTTCTGTGTGGCACATTTCCATTCTGTCTGTCAGTACTCCCTGCCCATACTGTTCTGAGAACTCTCTGAATTGTTACTGGTTCTGGGTGTTGCCTGTTGTCTAAATTGTTTTTACTGTAATAAATGAATAAATTTAACTTATTTGAAGTTTTCCCTAAAACTGAACACAGAAGAAAACTAAAATACCTTATTATTGCAAGAAATGCACTAAAAAAAAACCTGAAGGAATTTGAATATGAAGTTACATAAATTAAGAACATTAGTATGTAATAATGATTCCAATGTCCTTGTATAACTGCAATACTTAGTGCACATACTTCTCAACATTTTTGTGAGATTTTTAAATCAAAGAAAGTCCATGTTGGACTTTTACACTTTTATTTTGAAAGGCAGGGTTTACTAACTGCACCTTGCTGCTATCTCCTATGTCAACAGCTACCACCTGCCAACCACTTTTTAACTGCTAACTACTTGTTTTCACCAATCACTTTCTCCTTATTGGTTGACTGCTGTATCTATTTTATGCTAATTAGATAAGCTGTGTAAAATGTATAAATACCACTCTTATTCTACAATAAACGGCTCTCACTCCTGCTGTATCAATGTACACAAGTTATTCGTCACCCCCCCACAATCCTCTGTCACTTGATGGATGCTTTTTTTTCAGATCAATCCATCTTAGCAGACTAAAGATCAAAATTCATGCATATAATTAAAAAGTCTCCTGGCTGCAGGAGAAAAATTGATTCCCCGAAGAAATAAAGATTCTGAGACAATCATTTCTCATGATCTATCTTGCCAGAAAAGAATGTATTTGTGATTTTTCTTTTACTAGCTCTTAGTCTTTTATGTTAGGGGCAAATGAATGCTCCCCAAATAAAAAGTGTCGGGGTGGGGCAATATGTTTTTTATAATCCAACCTGTACTTCTTGGTGTAGGTGAGATTAAAATAGTATTTTGCTTCTTGAAGTCCCACCTATTTTTATACATTTAGGAAGACTGTACACCATTATTTTCTTTAGAGAAGATAATGAAACAATAGAAGTATGTAGCAATTCTGTAGTGGATATAAATCTAAGAGGAAACACATTGTCAGAGTTTTTTTTTCTTTTAATCTAGTTAGAAATACATCGGTTTGTATCTTCTCCTTTCATAAGTATTTTTTTCCTTTCTTCTGAAACCTATAGACTTCTTCTTGACCATTGTGATGATATTCCATCAAATTTGTCTTCATAGCTTTTTCTTGGCACTCCTCTAACATGTCTCCTGTATCTCTCCTCAAAATAAAGATCAGCCAACAATTTTATTAAAACTTATAATTAAAAATGCTTCCATTTGCTTTGATAAGCTTCATATATTTTTTTCAGAAAACAAGATAAAAAAAATTTTCCCATTTTTAATAAAGAAAAGAAAGCCTAAGGGGAAACTATTTTAAAAGTTTAAGTTATATGCAGATGATTTGGAGAATCTTTCAAACTTACTGTGCTTTTCTTACCCCTGTTCTGAGTTATAAGCTGAATATTTTTGTGTGGGGCTGGATTTTTGCCATTGATGTGGCATCCCATGAACTGAAATAGTAAAGTCATTCACAGAATATTTACTTTGTTGCATCCAGATCTGCCTCAGGGACAATCATGGCTTATGACCCGAGAGTAAAAAATTATTTCCTAAAAAAGAACGATAGAAGGCTATATCAGAGGGAACACATTTTCTCTGATGTAGAAAAAGCCACCAGTTACGTTTTTGTTCAGAAATTGGTTTGTTTTAATGAAATCTTTAGAATGTAGAGTAACAGAGAGTATGACAAAAATACATAAAAGTGAAAGGCTTAGGATAAAACATCTTTATGTGTCATTTTGCAAGCAGACTTGTAAAACATTGCCATCCTCAGAACTCACATTTTAAATGGACAATTACCACCACCACTTCAAGTGAGCATCTGCCCCAGTTTTCCTCTTGGTGGAATTCAAGAGAACTAAACAAATTGCTTGAGTAAAAAGTCAAGGAAAATGTGTTCTATTATCTTTCCCTATAATTAGTTGTGATAAATCATATATTTTCCTCCAAATAAGTTGTTCTCAGAGGCTTTCAATATATAGATAATGACATGTGAAGAGGTTTATCCTTAGTCTAATTCTATTATGTATTCTGTATACCTGTATATAATATATATTATATACAAATGTGTCACTTAAACTTAGTTTAACCCAGTTACTCACAGATCACAATTTTGTCAGGTTTGTGATTCTGTTAATTGAGCAGCTAGTTTCTTTATCAGTTATTTCAAATAGATAAACACTTATTTTGTTCTGAGTAAATTAATCTTTTAAAAAGACCAAATAAAGAAAATGTTGAATTGGACTTATCCTGTAACCCAGTAATTCTACTTTTAGAATTTTACCAAGGAAAATTCTGAGAGACACTAACAGAATTTTCACATCAGTCTCATAAAAATATTGTTGGTAATCATATTTGAACAATAAAAAAAACTGGCATGAAATACCTATATGGTGAAAAAATATGAAGCCATTAACATTATGTAATCACATTTTATGGCATAGAAAATTAAGAAAATATATTTTCAATAAAAACACTACATTTATTACAATGCAGATAAAATAAGATCCCATTTTTAAATAAATGAATCAAAAATAATATATACTATCAAAAGTGTCTGCAGGGACAGAATAAAAGGTTGATTTCAATTGTATTTTCTTCTTTTAAAAAATATTTATCCTTTTCCTATTGTGCATTTATATTACCTATGTAATAATTATTATTAATAACAAAGTATTTTTGTAACTGTGCTCACTATATAATTAATCTAAAAGCTTTTTTAGTACTCTTAGCAAGGGCTATTTTATTTAGTAATTGCTTTAACTAATTTTCTTTAAAAAGTTGAACAAGAAATCAAAGCAATCAAATTATTTATGATCAGTGAGAGGCTTTTATTAGCCACACTGCCAGGATTACTCTTCTTCTCTCAGAGAAACATACAGGAAGTTCACATTCACATTGGCCTCATAGACTTTGCTAATTGCCAATTTGGAATTCAGAATATATATCACCTAAACAAACATTGATAGCCACATTTTAGGATTGTCCATTGATTCATCAAGTCTTACTGTATTTCCAAAACTAATATAGGCATCAAGGAATCATTAGAGACCAAACAGATAAAAATCCATCCCTCAGGTTGCTCCCATTCAACCTCTACATATTGTCCACCACATCAGGTAATTGTTACAAAGACAGCAATATGAAACCTGTTGAATTAACTGAAACCCTAGACATCTTTTATAAGCCAATGAAAACCAAGGATTCCCAGCCACACTAAGAAAAGGGCAAGGAAAGGAGTCTCCCCTGAGCCCACAGATCTCTCTGAAGATGACTTGAAGGACAGCTAGATCTTGAAATTGTAGTCTCAAAAACTGTGAAATAGTAAATTTCTTTTGTTTGAAGCTATTTGGTTTATCACAATTTGTAGCAGTAGAATTAGAAATTAATATAGTGGTATTTAAGAAAACATGAAAGCTCTCTTCTTCCAGTTTCCCTCTTAAATACACGAGAGAATGTTTTAACCTCACAGGCTTTGTTCCTACTCCATAAACCTTCCTGCCCTGCAACTTCAGTTTTCAGAAGAGCTCAGCTTCTGTTTGCCTATGATCCTTTCAGCTGAATAAAGGGCTAAGGCAGATGATTAACTCCCCAAGCATGCAATCATCACCAATTCCACCTTTGTTCAATTTCTCTATGATTATGCGAAAGTTGCACAAGAACCATATGAGGAAGCAAGGGAGGAATATCTTACCCCTTTTCCTAAGGCAATTTCTCCTTTTCTGAAAGAGAGCAGAGGTGGGAGCCGACATGATTCTAAATGATTTCTAAGGAGAACATTTTGGCCCTGGGGATGTACCATGTCAAAAAAGAAATTATGGAAATAAAAATTCAGTGGAAACATTTTCTTTAACTAAGAAATGTTCACTTTAAGGAGGTAGTATGACTATGGGATGATGAAGGAATAGAATATTTATTTGATTTTCATGAACCAGAGAATATCACATATATCCCTTGCCATTGACTGTATGCATGTTCACTCCTTAAGAGAGGGTTAAAGGAAATCTGTAAGGAGGGGTTCACACATACCAATACCAGTAAATCAGGTTTACAAGCACTGGAGATTATACAAAGTACTTTGTAATAACAGGGTGAGTTAATCTGGAGATGTGCAATTACTTCTTTCAACACCTTTGCCCCAACTCGATGGGTTTTATAATCTTCCCAGTAGATTTTTAGTACTCTTAGCAAAGGCTATTTTATTTAGTAATTGCTTTAACTGATTTTCTTTAAAAAGTTGAACAATGATCACAACATGAGCAATAGTACTAGTATAATAACACTAGAATAATAACATTAAAAAATAATAGCAATGGTCAGTGAACTCGTTTGGCAACATCTGCAATAAATATTTCTCCCATCTAACTTCCGATTATCTTCTCAGTCTTAAGGCAGACATAATCTCTATCAGGAATTTCTATTGTCTGACCATCCCCAATGTAAAGGTAAAAGATAGTCAGTGGGCCTTTTGTGTCACCCCTACTTCTCCCAAAATAGCAGTTCTGTTTATCTGTTTTGCCCCTTCCTCCAGCATTGTAAGCATCAGTTTATTCAACTGCTTACCAACTGTGGAGAATATAAACTCTTTGTTAGCATTTCCTTCCTTCCCTCCCTTCCTTTTTTCCTTTCTCCCTCTTCTCTTCCTTCTCTCTTTCCCTATTCTCTGCAGCATATAAATTCAAATATGAATCAAGGAACCATAACATTCAGTGGATACCCATTGAACACACAGTGTCCCACTAAGTGGTCCCTTTTCTAGCACAGTGACGGGTACCTGTAGCACAGTGATGAAAGCACAGAGAATGTCCTTTGCCTTCCCAGGGCTAATGTTGAAGGTGAGGGAGCCATCAGAAATATACAGAAATAAGCAAGGTCCTTTAAGATGGTAACTACAATTATGAATGCAAGAACAGAGCAAGGTTATAGAAAGTAACTGAGGGGACAAGCCCAGGAAGGCTTCTTGAAAGTGAGATTTGTGCCCCAACGATTCAGCGACTTCTCCAGTAATTATTTTAAATAACTGAATGAAAGTTTCACTTTTTATCAAATTAAAAAGTACATGCTTACTTCTTCACATTGACGTGAAGAATTTATTTAATTTAGGGATCGAAGAATAGATAACCATAGAGGTCTTAAAGAATTCTTATCCTTTGCATCTGGCTGAGGGGTGGATGGGGGCTAAAGTCAACCCAGGTTCAGATACCCCCATAGGCCTTGATCAGTGCCCGCCTGGAGGAAAAAGCAGACATTTTTCTTTCCTGTCCAAAGAAATCAGTCTTCCCTAATTATTTCCTGCAGGAAGAGGTGGGTGGGTCAGGAGCTTTTAATAAGTATTCTTTGCGCAGGAAATCTTTCAAATTTCACTAAATTTATACCAAAAACAAAGCAAAAAAAAAAAAAACATAAGTTGTATCTGTTGCCCGGAAACCCCTGATAATTTTAAACATTAGCAAGTCAGAAAAAAGCCCAAATAATTACTTAGGGTTTAGTTAACATAAAAATAATAGTTCATAATTATTATCTGACTTTTACTGTATTTGTCATTTGCTGGAATCAAGAGTGACTCTCTTTTGGTAGGAAATGAATAATTTTGCTTCTTTTAAGATAAGCAAAAAGGAAGATATTTCAGGTTTCCAAGGAAGCTAGAGGCTAGTCAAGAAGGTCCCTTTATTTTCTTCTTAAAATGACATCAAACAACTTTTAGCATCACGCAGATTTTAAAATCAATGCAATGTATATTGACTTTGACAAATCTTTACATTTATAAGCCTATCTGGACCCCTTCCCATAGGCATACTTACAGTATTAACAGAATTTACTTATTTTTTGCAGTTGAAAATGAATTTCAAAAAGGCTACTGCTGTTATAGCTTCTCTTTGTGCAAAAATGACTAAATGTAGAAACATTTATTATATTCCATTACTTAAGATGGATTTGGAGAGAAGGTCCTGCTCTTCTTTAGTAGCAACTTTAAGAAGCACCAAGCTGGCACAATATTTTTATAAAGTTTTCTCATTTGAACTATTTTAATATGTATTCCATTTGTTGTACTAATGTGATATTTATCTTTCTATGAAAAAATTAAAACATATCATATTTGAAATATATTGATCTTTGTTATAATTATTATTATTATTACTTTTTTTCTACTAGGGATTGAATTCAGGGGCTTTAATATCACCAATCTACATCCCTCGCCATTTTTAAATTTTATTTTGAGACAGGGTCTCACGAAGTTGCACAGGCTGACCTCAAACTTGTGATCCTCCTCCCTCAGCCTCTGGAGCTGCTGAGGGTACAGGCATGCACCACTATGCTTGGCTTGAAATATATTGATGATTTTTAAGACTCACAATTTCATGTTTACATTTTTCCATAAGGGAGAGAGAATTGTTAAGTCAATAGGTTGAGAACTATAAAAAAGAAGTTGACTAAGATTTCTTGAAAGCATATAATCATCAAAAAATTACTAATTACCCTATTACTTCTTATTTGAACACATACATGCATGTACACAAACACACACAAAAGCAAACCAGAACAAAACAGATTTATTTTACATACAAAATCAATGTAGCATATAAACTGACAAACATGAAAATAAAAAAAACCAATAATTCCAACTATATCTTGGCTGTATGTACAAAAAGTAAATCTCCAATATGGTTTGTAGCCAATAAGGAAGATACTATCTTATCTAGGTATTGGTTCTATTAACAAAAAGATATCAATTTTAGCAAAACTGACTTTCTTGGACAAATGTTTGAATAATTAAAAGTACCATTTTATTTGGCATATTTGTTTTGGTTGTTGTCTTGCCACAAAACCTTTTCAAGATTTTTTGTATCAGTCGTATTTCCAGAAATACAGAGGATATATTTACATATACAAAAGTCAAGCTGATAATAATGCACTTCAGTTTATCTTTTCACCATTGGAAGATTTCATTAAAATATATTAATTTCAGCGCTTATGCTTCCTTAGAAACCCCTGTTTTAGTGCCTTATAAATTTTTCTTCCTCGTGTTTCTATTCTACTAGTAGCGATTCAATCTTTTTGAAAATAAATATCCAAACATATAATCAGAACCTGTGGGGTTTTTTTAACTAGGAGGTTAATAGTCAAGTTATGACTTGAAAATGCTTTTAAAAGTTACTGAAATTGAAAGTTTACTTATACTTTGGAAATGAATTCACTAACATAACCACAATTACAATGTTTAAAGAACTTTGCTCAGTTTCAGAGAAACTGAACTTAATCACAAAGCATATAATTTTATTCTGTGACAGTTTCATAAAAAAACAAATTTCGTATTTCTACGCTATCCTGAAGCTCATTAGCTGCTTGATGACTTGACCTGGTCATTCACTGAGATTCACTTCATAACAAGACTATTGACCTGGTTTCAGGAAATAGTAACTTAATTACATTGTTTCACTTCCTTTGCCCTTGAAGGCAGGGGATTCATCATAGAAACTAGTGTAAATTAAAATCATTACACCTTCACTTGACTTGTGTCACCAAATACTTTCTACTCTCTGAGTTCTCACAGGAAGAATTCTTCTGAGTGATGAATAAAACTTTTATTTGCCTTTCCCATAACTCACTTCCAAACATCCCTCTAAATATCTTGTTTCCTTCCAGTAAAAAAAAGAAAAAAAAAACCCTGTCTGTAATTAGTATTAATAATTTTATTTTGGAAAGAATTGTTTATCCTTGTGTATATGACAGTGTATTACTATCATGTACTGTTTTCTTTGTATAATATAACATGCTGTAATATTGTGAGTGTATGCAAATGTGTTCTTGAACATGTCACAACAAAAACACTGAGCAACGATTTCTTATGTATTCATCACTGGATATGGTAATCGAGATGCTCTAGAGTTTTATGTATTTATTTTTGAAGCTCTGCTTTTCTAGATATCTTATTTCAAGAACTTGTAAAATAAAAGAAATTGTGCTTTTATCTTAAAGAAATGAACTACAGCTTAACTTGGCAACATATGAATGGAATGATTTTTTTGCTGAACTGAATTGTTTGTGGGATTTTGAATTTGTGAAAGCAATACAGTTTGATGCATGTGCAGTGTATGGAATTCCCAACAAGTCAGTGTGACACCCATTCACATAGGACAGCATGAGGAAGTAGGTTTCACACATAGGGACAGTCCATTTTAGGGACTCCTGGAGACACATTTCTTCCACACAAAGCATGTATCAATACATTAAAGCCAAATAAATGTTTCTTTTCTGGGAGAAATTCCATAAGGCTATATAAAACTGTTATTTTTATAAATATCTTTGATGTTGATGGTAATTGTATTGAACAATATTTGTATTAGAAGGCAGGATTAGAAATAGTAGGCTAAGTTAAGATTATTAAAAATTTGCTGAATAAAGGAAATGATCAATTTTAGAACTCAGTAATGTGTATTAATTATTATCATCAATACAACAATAAGATAGAAATAATTGGTGCGCTTTGTTTTATTTATTGATTTACTTTTAAGAGCATTATAGTTGGGTCCATTTTGACAAAATGATATATGCAAAGAATTTGATTTTGATCCCCATTTCCTCTTTGCTTTTTCTCCCCTCCCCCGCTCCTTATTCTTCCTCTGTTCTACTGATCTTCTGTCCATTCCTTCCTTTATTTTTGATTGGTACTTTTTACATACACATAAATGCGAAATTCTCTGGTACATTTATATATATACATATATGTAGAACATGATTTAGTTAAACTCATCTCATATTTCCTCCCCTTATCCATCCTTCCTTCCTCCCCCTGGTTCTCCTTCTTCTACTCCACTTATCTACCCTATATATTTATGTATCTGATTCCCACCCCCAGCTAGCT
This sequence comes from Callospermophilus lateralis, assembly GCF_048772815.1. Classification (NCBI taxonomy): domain Eukaryota; kingdom Metazoa; phylum Chordata; class Mammalia; order Rodentia; family Sciuridae; genus Callospermophilus; species Callospermophilus lateralis. The sequence continues at coordinate 2,366,954 of NW_027514380.1, forward strand.
TCCAAGTATGAGAGAAAACATTAAACCCTTGATTTTCTGAGTGTGGCTTATTTCATATAGTGATTTTCTTTATTTCCATCCATTTACTGGCAAATGACATTATTTCATTCTTCTTTATGGCTGAGTAGAACTCCATTGTGTGTGTGTGTGTGTGTGTGTGTGTACATATTACATTTTCTTGATCCATTCATCTATTCAGAGGCATCTAGTCTGACCCCATAAGTTTGCTGTTGTGTTTGCTGCTGTAAACATTGAGCTAGCTGTATTGCTATAGTATGCTGATTTTAGTTCTTTCGGATAAATATCCAGGAATGGATTAGCTAGGTCCTATGATGGTTTCATTCCTTTTTTTAAAAGTTTTTAAAGTTTTGTAACTTATTTTGTCTCATTACCTTTGCTTTCAACATATCAGTAGGATAACTGAATCTACTTGCCAAATGATTTATAAAACATAAAAATTTTAATAATAGTCTATTTTGTTGTTTTGGCATGAAATTATGAATGAGTTCAAAGAATTGAATGTGATTATTAAAACCTCTATCATGCCTATAATTTACACATATAAACAGGATTTCTTATGTAATTTTTTAATTTATATATGACAGCAGAATGTATTACAATTCTTATTACACATATAAAGTAGACTTTTTCATATCTCTGGTTGTATACAAATTATATTCACACTAATTAGTGTCTTCATACCTGTACTTTGGATAGTAATGATCATCACATTCCACCATCATTAATTATCCCATGCTCCTCCCTTCTCCCCAACCCTTCTGCCCTATCTAGAGTTTATCTATTCCTCCCATGCTCCTGCTCCCTATCCCACTATGAATCAGCCTCCTTATATCAAAGAAAACATTCCAGCATTTGGTTTTTTGGGATTGGCTAACTTCACTTAGCATTATCTTCTCTAACTCCATCCATTTACTTGTAAATGCCACGATTTTATTCTCTTTTATTGCTGAGTAATGTTCTATTGTGTAAATATGCCACATTTTTTAAATCCAGTCATCTATTAAAGAGCATCTAGGTTGGTTCCACAGTTTAGCTATTGTGAATTGTGTGCTATAAACATTGTTTTAGGAATCTCTATACTGGTGGTCATACTAATTTGAAGTCCCATGGATAATGTGTCAGTGTACCTTTTCCCCAACATCCTTACCAGCATTTATTATTATTATTTGTTCTTTTTTTAAATTGACTTTTAAAAATTGGTTCTTTTTAGTTATACATAACATTAGGATTCATTTTGACATAATTATAAAGGAATGGAATTTGTTCAAATTCAGTGTAAAGTGCTACCCCTTGTCTCCCTTCCTCCCCCATCCTGTTCCATCCCTCTACTCTACTGATATTTCCACTATTTACATATATACACTCATATATATATATGAATGTATATACATATGTAAAATTAGTGTCATGTGGATATACATGATAGTGAGATTCACTATAGTATATTCATATAGGTATGTAGGAAAGTTATGTAAAATCCATTCCACTGTTCTTTCCTTATCCTAACCCTTCTTTCTCCCCTTCAATCCCCTTTGCCTACTTCACTAATCTTTCTTCTGTTTTTTTTTTTAACCCCACCTTTATTTTGGATTAGCTTCTGCATACCAGAGAAAACATTCAACATTTAACTTTTTGAGACTGGCACATTTCACTCAGCATGATAGTCTCTTTCTTGTTGCATCCATTAACTTGCAAATGCCATAACATCATTATTATTTATAGCTGAGTAATACTTCATTGTGTACATACCACTTTTTAAAAAATCTATTCATCTGTTGAATCCACCTAGTTTGGCTCCATAGCTTGGCTATTGTGAATTGTGCTGCTAAAAACATTGCTGTGGCTGTGTCATTGAAGTATGCTAAATTCTTTGGATATATACTGAGGAGTGGGTCATGTGCTGGTTCCATTGTGAGTTTTTTTGAGAAATCTTCATAATGCTTTCCACAGTGATTGCACTAATTTGCAATTCTACCAGCAATGTATCAGTGTACATTTTTCCACACATCCTCATTTACATTTATTGTTATTTGAGTTCTTGATAATTCCAATCCAACTGGAGTGAAATGAAATCTTAGTGTAATTTTTATTTGGATTTCCCTGATCGGTAGAGATATTAAACACTTTTTTCATGTATTTATTGGTCATTTGTGTTTCTTCTTTTGAGAAGTGTCGGTTTAGTTGTTTTACCCATTTATTGATTGGATTTCTTATTTTATTGGCATTGAGTATTTTGAGTTTTTTTATATATTCTGGATATTAATTCCATGTTTTGAGGAGTAGCTGGCAAAATATTTTTTTCTCATTCTATAGGTTCTCTCTTCACACTCTTGTTTTCTTTGCTGTGAAGAAACTTTTTTATTTGATGGCATCTCACTTATTGATTCTTGGTTTTATTACTTGAGCTTTAGGGGTCTTTTGTGAGAAAGTCAGTGCCTGAACCTATGTGATGGAGTGTTGAGCCTATATATTCTTCTAACAGTTGCAAGTTTTCTGGTCTAATTCTGGTCTTTGATCCATTTTGGTTTGCTTTTGTGCAGGGTAAGAGAGAACCTAATTTCATTCTTCCACATATGAATATTCAGTTTTCTCATCATCATTTTTTAATAAAAATCTCTCTTTCTCCAACATATATTTTTGGCACCTTTGTTGAGATAGAGAATTTAATATTATACACCAACAATAATACCTAAGTATATAACATAAATTCCATACCAAATTGTCAGAATATCAATATCTGCCACATTTTCATTTTGCTTTCTTTGATTAACATCTGTAAAAAATTTTTCCCTTACTACACACACAATATATATATATATATATATATATATATATATATATATATATATATATATATCACTTTAACTATTAAATTACTTTAATATATTTGATTCAGAAAATATATATAGAAGCAAAATACTATGTCATTAGTAGAGTAGTTTCTGTTGGTACAGATCCTACATGTATTCAGTCTCTACTGATATTTTTCCCAATAAAATCACTTGAAATATTTGACAATTATAACATTGTTGACACAAACCAAGAAAATTCAGTCTTTCTTCTATTTTTTAAAAATATATTGAAGGTTATCCTGATTCTTTAGTCAACAAGCATTTGTTGTATCCTTGTATTTCCTGATCCCTGAAAAATAGTGCATGTACTCAGAGTATTTAAATCAAGTTAGAATTTCTATTTCATGCTCTTTTTACAGAATTTAAAGCAAAATAAGATGACTTTCTTGTAAAGAGTAATTCATAATTTTTCATTGAAATTAAATTTTTACAAGTTCAATAATAAAGATAAGAGAAAAATCTCTTAATACATATTAATATTCAAATTTATGAAATTTCAGTGGCATGATCACTCAAATTCTCTCAAAATTACTAACAAATATAGAAGAATCAAAACTATGTAGATTGAGACCTCAAGGTTATCACAATATGAATCTAGTTCTGAATTGTTGAATTAAAATATCAATAGTATTTGTGAGCTGAGAATATAGTAGATGAATGTAATTGACATAAGTTCTTATGGACTCACAGCTCTTACATTTAGCTTAATATAGCATTCCAAATTCTTCTGCTTTGGGTCGCTTACTTTATTTTCTTCTCCCTGTACTTTTGTATAATAGCATAGAATGATGGTTTCCAGAATCTGAGAAAGGGAAAGAGATGAGTATAAACTTTCAGTTAGCCAAATGACTAAGTTCTGGAGATCTAATGTATATCAGAATGACTACAGTTAATAATATTATATATAAATATATATATTTGAAATGTATAGAATATCCTAAATGTATAAATGCCCCTATAGAGAATGAGGGGCAGACAGGCAAAGGTATGCAGGTAGGACAATCTGCCACCAGAATCTTCATAATCTCTGCAATGAGGAATAGTTAAGGCATTAGAATCAATGTCTTAACAATGAAAGTCTAGGGAAGAGAACATGGATACAGGGACTTGTAGTGGAAACTGAGAAACAAAAAGCAAAAACAAAACTTGAGTAAGAGCTGGGGTTGTGGTTCAGTGGTAGAGCTCTTGCCTGGTATGTGTGAGGCACTGGGTTCAATTCTCAGCACCACATAAAAATAAGTGAACAAAGTAAAGGCCTGTTTAAAAAAAATAAAGGAATCTCTTTAAATAAAAAAAAACACGGACAAAACTATTCTGAAAAATCTCTTAAGAGAATAATTTTTTGTAAAGTATATCTTAACTCATGGCTGTAATTATTATTTTGTACAGATGTCTTCATGGGCAGATGTTTGTTTGTTTGTTTGTTTGTTTTTAAAAGACTAGTCAGAAACCCACTTATTAAGGTCTGAATACTCTTGAGTTTATGCAATTAATTAAATTGACTCCAACTCATTTCAACAAACATGATAGCCACTTGAACAATATTTGTCATATCACAAAAATTACCTGGAAATTACTGCTCCTCCTCAAGTGTGAACAAAAATTTATATACATCTTACACTTTACATTATATTTAGGATTTATACATATTTTTGTTTTTAATATTTAAAATTTTAAATTTTGCTATCGTTCAAGAGGACTGCACTTCAAAATATGCTGTATTTGTTTTTAAAAATAAATATCTTTATTTTATTTATGTATTATTATTTTTTTTAGTGTGGTGCCTGGAATCGAACCCAATGCCTCACTCTTGCTAGGCAAGCACTCCATCACTAAGCTACAACTCTAGTCCCTGTATTGCCTTTTATTAACTGTATTCCATTTCCAATCAGTGCAATCACTGATTCATGTCCTCTGACATATCTTGCTATGATGGGTTACATGTCAAGATAACCTTAACATTCTTATATAAAAATGGAAAACTGATAGAAATCATAAATCAATAAATAGAAATTATAAATAGAAATCATAAATCAATAATTTTCGAGGTAAGTCCCTGCAATTTACATAGCCAAATGCAGCTAATTAGTGGACCCCATGAAAGTGGACTCATATATGTGGAAAGACCCCCTGCACTATGCTGAAGAGAAATGTTTTGCTAATTGCACTTTCTAAGTGACAATGTAAGGCAAAGACCAGAGAGCAAGAGTCATGCCACAACACGATTGTAATAAAACTCACTCAGGAGTTAAAAAAAGAAATCTCGACATGTGTAAGTACGTTTTCTCATTTTTTTCTCAGAAAGAGAAGGCTTGAATGCCTGCCTTTTCAACTTAAGAAGAAGGACTGACACTTGGCAATCTCCTGTATTAATTGTCAGAATTTTTAAAGTACAATAAACAGGAACATTATGTCTAATTCATGACTTCCCTTTGCTTCCAAACTCCATTGAGTTAGGTCTCTTATTCAAAGGGAAAAAATGAAGTTTAATTAGGTGTGGCTTAACTGTAGCATATAATGTTTTTATTTTTAATTCACTTTTGGAAGACCATTATAGACTTCAAAAAGAGAACTCTCTATTGAAATTAAAATCAATAAAAATCTATCTTCAGTTTAATGTTTACCCAGATAGCAAATAAATTAAACCAGTAATTTTGTTAAGTCTGTGACACATTTATCATAATTATAAATTAGTTCCTTAGTATAATAAAGTTAGATAGAAACTGTATAAGTACTTTTGGTTCCCAAAAGTGAACTAGTTGAACAGGTAAAAGCTTGCTTAATTTTATATCCTTAGAAAAAATATTATGTAACAAAGTAGTTTTTATTAGAAAGAAATAGATCAAAACACATTGTAAAATCTACTAACAACATCAATATGCAATTAGTTTTAGAACGGAGAAAAGGTGGACATTATTTCTATTGAATGTAAAGCTACAATTACCGTGAAGTCTAATTAAATCTTTTAAAATATTTCTAAATGACTCTAATATTTCATTGTTTTTCAGGATTTTTGGCAAATAGGATTGGTTAGCTATTATTTGCTTTTATATTCATAAGACAAAAATTTGATAGAATGCAATTCAGTAATGTAAGAGCAAAATTTGGTAAAAATAATATATACATCTAGAACTGTTGAAAAAAGCTAAATATTTTTACATTGATCTTATCTAATTTATGTAGTAAGTTGATAACACAAAAACAAATTATGCTTACTGAGTTGGTAATTTTGACTGCTTGAACTATTTGAATAAGTTAAACAATGTTATTTTTTTGAGGGGGGTAGAGTACCGGGGATTGAGCCACATCCCCAGCCCTATTTTACATTTTATTTGAAACAGGATCTCACTGAATTGCTTAGTGTCTTGCTTTTGCTGAGGCTGGCTTTCCACTCATGTTCCTCTTGCCTCAGCCTCCTGAGCCACTGGGATTAGAGACATGTGCCACCACACCTGGAAAAACAATGTTTTTTTTATTTCTTACCACAGAGCTTGTTGGTAATATGATTTACTAATAGTTGTAACAATAGTAAAAGCCTATATTTTAATGATGTCCTTGATTTCAAGTCAGTTATATATTAAACATAGTATGTACATAGCCAAAGAAATATAAAATAGTTTTGAATTTAAAGAAATGACAGAAGACAAATATTTTACCATAAATTTTGACAATTTCATGTTTTTTCTCTAAATTCTATGTGAATGAATATATTCTGATTCATTTTATCAAAAGGAACTATTCTCAATAGTACATAACCTGGTATGAAGAACTTACTTTGCAGATAGTGACACATATTTATATTAATCATGGGTCATGTGACTAAAAATCTCATGACCAATGCATTTGCCTCTTTTTTAATATTAATGTGAATTGCTAATATGTGAACTATTTGAAGAAATTGCTGATCATAAAAAATGTGATATAGAAATTCAATGCCTAGAAAATTTGTTTAACTTTTAAAGAAACAAAACATTTGTTTTCCAAAGTGGTTGCACTGTTTTATCCCATCAATATCAATTTCTGAGTGTTTTAATGGTCTCAGACCCTAACAAACACCGTTAGTTTTAACCATTCTAATGGATAAGAAGTGACACCTCATGGCAGCTTTAATTAGAAATTTCCTAGCAATGTATTAAACTGAATGCATGTCTAGTGTTTATTAACAGTAGTCTTTTCTGTTTGTTTGTTTGTTTGCCTAGTTTTTCAAAATGCTTTTTTTTTTGGTATTTTTAGTAATGTATTTTAGGAGTCATTGTATATTATAAATATTTTCTCTCATTTAGAGGCTTACATATTCAGTTATTTCAATTGTATCTTTAATGAATGGAAATGTCTGAATTGATGAAGTATAAGTTACAAATTTTTCCTCTATAGTTCATGCTTTGAGGGTTTTACTTGAGAAATCTGTTGCTACTCTGAGATTTTGAAAACTTCTCATATATTTTATGGGTAAGACGTATTCTTTTAACTTCTACATTTAGATCTATGATCTTTCTAGAACTGAATGAGTGAGTGAGGTGGAGGATCAAATTTGGAGGCTTTGCTTTTGTTTTTACATATGAGTATCCAGGTTTTAAGAAACTTAATTTCCCTATGGAGTTGCATGCAACTTTTTTTTTAATTAATTTACTGTATATATCACTGAAGTCCTAGATTTTTCTGTTTCACTGATCAATTTGCCTATTCTTATTTTAATATCATGCGATCCTGAATACTGTAGGTTTAATGTAAGTCTTTAATCAGAAAGTGAAAATTCACCAACATTACACTCTTCTTTAAAATTGTTTTGAGTGTTGTAGGAACTTTGCATTTCTCTATGTACTCTAAAGCCAGGATCTATATTTATATAAAAATAGTAATTGGATTTTGATGGGAATTTAATAGAGCCTATAAACACATTTTGAAGAATTGATTCCTTAATAATTTTTGGAATACATCAATGTTATATCTCTCCATTTATTTGAGTTTTCTCCATTTTGTAGTTTATACTACTCAGAATTTGCATAAAATTTGTTAAATGTATCTATAACTATTCATGTTCTTGAATGCTATTTTAAAATTTCATTTTCTAGTTGTTCTTTGCTAACATATAAAAAGACAATCAATTTTTATGCATTTACTTTTAGTGCTGTGACCTAGCTAAATTACATATTTTGTTCTAGTAGATTTTCTTTGAAGATTCCTTGAGATTTTGTACATAAACTACAATGTCATCTGTGAAAAATTTTACTTCTTTTACAATATGAATATCTTCTATTTAATTTTATTACCTCACACTTGTGAATATTTCCAAACCAGTGTTGTGTACTAGTGGCAAAAGTTGACATATGTAACTTGTTTTCCAAACTAAGGTGGAAACATTTATTTGTCACCATTAGGTACAGTTGCTGTAGGTTTTTCATACATGTTCTTTATGAGATTGAAGCTGATCCTTCTCTTTCTTGTATTCCAAGAACATTTATCATGAATGGCTGCTGAAATTTTTCTAATACTTTTACTGTATCCTTTGGGGTGCTGATGTATTTTTCTCTTTGTTGTTAATACAATTAATAATTTTGATTGATTTTCAAATGTTAACTTCGTCTTGATGGAATAAATATCAATCTCTTTTGTTCATGAAATATTTTTGAGAATTTGTACAGATATTGCTGATTTCAGCCTGCTGATATTTTATTAAATATTTTTGCATCTGTATTCATAAGGAATGTAAATCTCTTATGATATTTTATAGCATCCTTGTCAGAATTCATCATCAAGTTTACAGTGATGTTATAGACAAGTTGAGAACTAGTCACTTCTATTATGTGTTCCTTAAATATTTGCTAGGATTTACCATGCTTGGCATAAGCCCCTGGAACTTTCTTTGGGGGTGTACATATTTGTGAATCATTTTTCTTTAATAGATAGAGGGTTCTTAATACTTCCTGTTTCATCATGTGAAAGTAATCTTCTTATAAATTCAGAAATCATGTCTTTATGATAGTTGTTAAAGTAGAATTTTGAAAATGACATATTAACCTTGAACATGACCTCCCATTTTCCAGAAGGACACTGCACAGAGGTTGAATATTTGAGAGCTGTAGCTACTGAGCAAAAGGCAGGAGAAGTCCAGAGCCAACCAACTCCTTGGAGTCTCTGATGCTGAGGTAGTTTTCAGCAAGATTGCATTCCCTGTGGTGAGACTAAAGCTAATTAAAGAAACAGTAGGAAGCTCAGTTACACTGAATGAGCAAATACCAGAGGGGTTAAGATAAACATTACCTTGATGCTGTGTGAATTGGAACACAGATGGAAGTGATATAATACCTCAACTGGCTTCAGTAACAGAGACAATTTTAAAGGTTATACCCTGTGTGATTCCATCTATAGAATATTCTCAAAATGACACAGGTATAGAAAATGGGAATGGACAAGTGTAGCAGGGAGAAAAGATATAATTATGTAAGAGCGGTTTTTCAGCTTAATAACAATGATGATTATATGAATCTATACATGTAAAATATTGCCATATAATTATACACAACAGAATAAACAATGAATGCATCCAAAATATGGTAAAATCAGAATAAAGTTTGTAGTTAAGTATCCTGTACCAGTCAATTTCCTGATTTTGATCATGCATTATAGTTATGTGGATATCACCATTGGGTACAGTATTGTGTACAAGAAAATAGTCATGATTATTTTTGCAATATTATATGAGACTATGATTACTTCAGCATAAAAGTTAAAACAAATTAAAAGAATAAATAAATAAAGGAATGTGCTTACTCACACAAAATAAATAAATAGCCAGGAGAGTACTAGTGCGAGGGTTTCATATTATATCATTAGACCTACTTTTAGAATATATCTAATTTTGCTCTCTTTCACATTGGCTTCTGTCAAATGTTTAATGCAAAAATAGTCATTTCCAGAGTCAAGTACTGTGTATGTCTGTGTGTGTGTCTGTGTGTCTGTCTGTCTGTCTTATTCCCCTAATATAAAATCTTATATCTAAGTATCATTGGGAAAAACTAAGACATATGGTCATATCTAAGCCAATAACACTGCCCATATCCAATGTATATTGTTGAGCCAACCCCATAAAGATCATGAAAATGTGGAATTGGAAAGGGTGAGGTGTTACTGCCAGAAGAGAGAATAGGTGCTTTGTGTCCTGCAAAACTACTAAAAGAGCATGACAGGCATTTCAGACACCAGGAGAAGGTCTTAGTCTCACTATTACAGAATACTCTGAACATTCAAACAGAAATTCTTAATATACTCTTTGACTTATGCAAAATAAGTTTCAGGAACTGGGTGGCATTAGAAAAGGCCGGAACTATGCACTAAGATGGAAAAAGTTTCCCCAAACTGTGATTCATTAAGCATGCATGAAGTATGCTCCCTAGAGCTATGTATAAGTGTTTTGAGTAATGCTACAAGTCTCTGGGTATTCAGAGGACATTCTACTTGCAGTCATCCTCTTTACCATTATGTTTTAGTTGCGTTGTCTCACTCAAGAATATTCATTCAGCTGTGAACTGTGTGATCCAAAGTTACTACAATCTCAGGCCAAGCCATAATCTTGTTTCTGTTACAACTCAAATGTCAATATTGGTTCAAGTATTTCAGGTTCATGGCTCTTTTTTCCTTCAGTACCATTTCTGTTTCTAAAAAATCTGTCTCTGAACTCTGTTCTTGTACACCTTAGATAAAAACTTCTTACCTGCCAGAGCAGATACTTTTATTTTTTATTTTGTAAATCACAAATTTGTCACAGCAGGTGAAATTTTTCTCACCTTCTACCTCCATAAATAATAGTATTTTTAACTACAGCTATTATTCTTAGTGGTAGGTATCAATCCTATGCCTTCCAAGACCCATATAAAAATCATACCCTCAGAGTTTTCAAAATTTGCAAATTTGATCAAATCACTAACAATGAAATAGAATAAAGTCAAAAAGGAACTATGATCAAGAAAATTATACAGTAACAAATCCAAAGGACTGTTTTAAACTGAAAATCTGCCCATTGTCATCTATTTTTGTTTGCATACTTTTCTATGCTTCTTTCAATTATTTTGATAGATCACCAGTCATATTAGGTAACATTTATAATATTTGTAAATTTATTGGATTAAAAGAATATGCATAACTTTATTGGACAAAAGTTCAGAAATTCAAATAAAATCCACTTTAAAAAAAGAAAAAGATAAATATACCTTTTAGAGTTATGGTTTAGGTAGGAGGAATTCCCACAAAGTTCATGTGTAAGAAAATGCAAAAGAGTTTAGAGGTGAAATGATCAGGTTATGAGATCCTTAACCTAATCAGTGCATTAATCTACTTGATTGGATTAACTGGGTGGTGATTATAGGTGAGTGGATAGTGGCTGGAGAAGATGGGTCAAGGAGAACATGCCTTTGGATTTATGTTTTGTCCCTAGTGAGTCGAACTCTCTCTGCTTCCTGATTGTCATGTCCTGAGCTGCTTTCCTTTCCACGCCCTTCTGCCATGATGTCCTGCCTTACCTCCAGCCCAAAGCAATGGAATTGGTGGTCTATGGAATAAGACTGCTGAAACCTTTAGCTCCAAATAAACATTTCCTCCTCTAAAAATGTTCTTGTCAGTTCTTTTGATCATAGCAGCAAAAACAAAACAAAACAAAACAAAATCTGATTCTAACACTTAGAAAACTCAGAATTACAAGAAAGGCAAAGTTAATGCTAAGCTATAACAATTAGAAAACTCCAGTGCCACCATACCTCAATCTCTTTCTTTCACTTTTCCTTTTCCTTCTTCTCTCTTATACTTTCTCACCTCCAATGATAACTTTTGTTATATCAAAGATAATATTGGAGGTTTGGAACTGGCAACTTTCAGAAATCTGCATTTTACAATCAGAGAGTAAATAAACCTTTCTCTTTTATTCCAATTCCAAAATCCTTGAGGCAAGTAGGGGTGGTGTTGTACACACACACACACACACACACACACACACACACACACATATATGTATGTGTATACATACACATACATATATATGTGTGGGAATCACTAGCCCATTCCTGAGGATAATGGATTGTGTTCCATGGTTGACAGATATAATGGGGGAAGGAGTTATTCTCACCAAAAAGAAGATGGTGCCTGGCTACTTGGAGAGATGTCTCATAGGACAGTAATTATTGTCCAGCATATGCCCTCTTTTTTGTAACTGCTTTATTTTCTCCTCCTAGCCCACAACTATGCAAACATTACTCTCATATTGTACTTCCCATACTAGTGTAAACACAAACTGACTTTTTCAGCTCTGCAGGTTATCTGAAAAGCAGCCATATTGCACTATAAAAATGCTGACATTCCATTCATGCCCCAAAGTGTCCTTTGCTCACACTGTTCACAGGCAAACCAAAATTCCTACCAACGAAGCTACCTTGGCTACTTGTGCCTACCCAGATAAGTTTAAGTATTCAACAGAGATTACAATTTAAGTTCTAGCTCTAGGACTTCTGTTATATACAATTAAAAGTATTATGTTGTATTTCCATACATTAAATTTTCATTTTGAATAAATTGAAAAGGATTCAGTGTAGACCACCTAATCAGTCAAAGATGTGAATCACTTGTGTTACTTGGCTAGCTCAAATGTAATTAAGATTGCAATGAGGTGTATCAGTATGGGGCCTTTCCTGTAGCTGCAGGTTGTTGAAAACATCTCAGAGTAAGTTTGTGGTTTTGTTTTCCTCAAAGGACTATTAAGTCTCTGGGAAAAAACTTCAAGACAGTTACTAAAAATATGAGGTACCTAATAAACATTTAAAAGAAGAAACTAAGATTGCAATTAAGATTTCAGGAATTTCAAAAGGTAATTACTGTTAAATTAAGCCATGATTACACCCCTAGTTCATGCAGCTGGTCAAAATGCCATGAATGAAAATTAGAAATAGTCTAAGTTATTTGACCCCACAAAAAAATAGATTAATAAATAAGATAAAATAAAAAACAAAACAATAAGGTGCATTTTCTTTCCTTTAAAACCCCAGGTTATCAGTGTCTTTTTTTCTATATATCCATGGTGATGAGTTATGATGTACATCATAAAAGTTTTGTAGTAACAGAAACTATAGTACCAAACTTCATAAATAATTGTCTTTTCAGTAAATAATTTCACTTTTGTGAAACTAAGCTCAAATCATACCATAAGGCATTATTCTCATTCACATCTTTCCAATGTTCCTCCTTAAACCTGAAGAAACTACCTTGTAATGAGAACACTAGGATTTAAGCTACTGAAGCATGTTAAGCAGGATTGAAATTACCATATTAGTATTTGAGAAAAAGCATGCCAACTTCACTAAGAAATGTAACAAAATATGAAACACTTAGGTGAGTCCTAAACTGTTGATTGGAAAGCAATGACCAGAAGCTGCAACATTTGTAATTCATGTTGTAAAAAGGACATAATACAACTTAAGTTATATTTATGGACTACTTTAAAAAAGATCACTCCAAAATATATACTGTAAATTAATGAGAATTAAACTAAATTGTATTGGGTAGTTACCCTATTGGGGGCATCTTCAGGATTCTAAAGATATAATTAAACACAAAACATTTTTAAAATCCCTGCTTTCATAAAGTTTACATACCAGATAGGAGCATGAAGAAAATAAACAGTAGTAATAAGAAAAATACACACTGTATTCCATACTGACAAATACTACAGAGAATAATAAAACAGAAAAGGATTAGATGTGTCTGAGGGCAAAAATACATGTTAATAGGGACTAATTGACTGAGAAAGTGGATTTGAGTAAAGTCTTGAAGAAAATGACAGCAAGCAGGTAGAAAGAAAGAGGATTTCTAGGAAAGAGAGTATTCATGAGCAGAAAAGTGGTGTTTCCTGAGGGGTCAGCACAACAAAAGCATACAGGAGGTGAGGTAGTAGAGGATAAGATCAAGCAATGCTGGGAGCCATCAGCCAAGTAGGTATGACAATCTCCTTGCCAGCTTACTCCCATGCTGTCTAGTGGAAGGACTTCTGAAAGGTGACCTTGTTCAAGGACCAGGGCAGTTTAGCATAATAGGAGAGTAGGGTGTTCCCCCTTTAGAATAGGGCAGTTTAGCATAATAGGAGAGTAGGGTGTTCCCCCTTTAGAATAGGACAGTTTAGCATAATAGGAGATTAGGGTGTTCCCCCTTTAGAATAGGGCGTATCCTGCTGCTGAGTTCCTCTTGAGTTCTTAGGGGTCAGACAGTATATTTTGGGAGACAGAAGCCCATGTGGAGTGGATTTGGGAGAGAGTGGATTTGGGCAGAGAACGTGGATTCCCCCAGAACGTGTTTGTAGACAGGCGGTGTGAGTTCGGGAATAAAGAATTGCTGTTTGAATCTACAAGCTGTGTGGAGACTCGTGATTTGTGCCCAGCCAGAGACTGCGGCAAATCAAGGACTGTAGGATCCATATCACACAGAGCCTTGCAAATCATGGCAGAATTTAGGATTTTGTTAAGAAGATGAAAAGTCATTAGAATGATCTGAACACAGGAGTGGCTTGATTTGACATTAATAGGCTTACTTTGGCTGTTGTGTGACAGCTGACTCATAGGAGGGAAGAACAACAAAGATGGAAGAAAGCTCTCCAGTTAGGACACTTTTGGAATAATGCAGGTGAGGAAGATGATGGTTTGCATCAGGGAGATTGAAGAGCAGTAGTGAGAAGTGGTTATATTGTGAATATTTTTTGGAGGTAGAATTTATACAATTCACTGACAGACTAGATAGCAGGCATGAGAGAAAGAAATGGGAAAATAATTTACCAACGATTTTAGACTAAAATCAAATTCAAAGACAGTATTGGGAGCTATCATTCAGCTCTCTATAAAGGTATATCATTGGTAATTCAAGAATTAAGCACATCATATCTGAGTACTCTACTGGAATTACTAAACTACATTTATTAGATACTATTTCTCAGAATTTGAATACTTAGATCATTAATTGACCTTCTCTGCTTTAAGTGTGATATAATAAATCATTTACCTTGGCTTTGTTGTTTAGACTGTGGATAGAAATTTTATAATTGTATTCTCAGGATACTATTTTACTTTACATACTTACAAAAAAAATACTACAAATCATTAAATAGAAAAATTGAGGAATATTTTCACTGCTTTCAAACTTCTGTAAACCTGTATAATATGTTTATTCTTTATTTTTTAACATAATCTTTTATCATCTCTTCATAAAACCACAAGGTTAAAATACTATTTTTTTTAGAGTAAATATAAGGATAATTTAGCTTTTCCTCTAGCTTAGTTAATTAAATTTTATTTGTGTTATTAAGAGTTTAAACTGGGCATGGTGGCGCATGCCTATAATTCCAGTGGCTCAGGAGGCTGAGGCAGGAGGATCACAAGGTGAAAGCCAGCATCAGCAACAGCAAGGTGCTAAGTAACTCAGTAAGATCCTGTCTCTAAATAAATTACAAAATGGGACTATGGATGTGGCACAGTGGCTGAGTGCCCCTGAATTCAATCCCTGACGCACCTCCAAAAACAAAGTTTAGAAAAGTTTATTTGTAATTTTCATCTTCAGATGTTTTAATTTCTTGTGTGATTAATATAGTTTAGGAATGTTGAAACCCTACTGTGTCTTTAATTTTTTTCCTTCATTCCATTTAAAAGTCTGGTTTTCACTAATATACTTTCTATCTGTCATATTTAAATTTTGGCAAGATCAATAATCCTGAAAAAAATGTAGAAAACTAATCTGAAATTAAGGCCTATAAGACAGCCCTTAAGATATATGTTTACATTGTCTCTACATTTCACTGAGATACTTTTTACTTAATATAACAAATTGCTTTTGCACTATGTATTTTGAATTATTGACAAACATATAAGAGTTTTATCAGTGGAACACTGTTTCTTCATGCTGTTTTTCTGCATTGGTGTCAATTTTACACATCACTTTATCTGAAACTGCTAGACTTCATCAAGACAAATGTGTTAGATATGCTAAACATGATCTCTATACATAAAACATGAGACTTCACATGCAGACAAACTCAGGTACTGCCGGGCTGCTTTCAGTCTGTATCCTACAAACACAGTAATTCTGATAAATCACATAGTGCACATTTCCCATTAAAACAAAGAGATGGTGCATTTATAATTGTATTTGATGCTTATTTTTAACAATAGAGGACTTCTGTTCTTCCTAGGCATTAGAGCAAACAAAATCAGTTGCTTAAAATTTTGTACATATAATGTTTGGAATAATTTTCCACAGAATAGTTCTATTTCTGGTTCTGTATGTTTCAATATTTTTTCTTCTCTGCTACCCACAGTCTTCTGGTGCCAAGCAGGAGATATTGGGCATGCTTATATTGCAATATTACCTCCAGCCTGCACCTTAGAGAGTAGGTCTTTGTATTGCACATGGTAAATCAATGTAGTCAATGACAGAAATCTTTCTGAAGGCCTTTTGAATCATAAGCAATAGCACAAACACATATAGAAATGACTACAAAACAAATTAAAAATATCCTATTAAAACTAGTTAAAAGTCAGTCCAACTCAATTTCCTTTCATTCAGATTTTAAATAAATCCTGTGAACACTCCAAATTCAGCTCTCATAAGTGAAGTGTGGCAGAGGAAGGTCACAATGTTATGTATTAAATTGTGAGCATAAATTGTACAGTAGATATAATAAGATATAACTAAGAAAAATGTAAGTTCATGCACATAAATTCACTGTTTGTAGCACAGCTATAGTTTATACTCCATAAAAATGGGAATTCTGATAAAATGTAATTTTATTATTCTAGAAAAAAGAAAAACAGATGGTACATTTATAGTTATGCTGCTGAGAATATAGAATATGCACACATTGGGATAATTTCTGGTTCTATGTTTCATGATACCTGGTGAGTTAGGATGCCAGACATAAATAAGGAATATGCCTAGAAATTTCTAAATCTCCATCCAGAGCTTGGAACCAGGTGGGATCAGTAGAGCTATCTGGAATCAGGGTCCCAAATTCAAACACTTGGTGTTGTCATTCCCCACTTCAGGACACTCCAATCATCCCACCTCAAACTATTCTACTAATGTGGAGAACCAGATGTCCTATGAGGTTCTTAGAATCATGCTTATGGGTCAGTTTTGAGTATTAGGAAAAACTCCAGTTAAAGAATGGTGGCCTAGTACTGGCATACACTGGATGGCATGTTATTTTTTTTATAAATTTACTTAAGATCAGGTAACAAAAATAGTGCTGATGTGCTATTTTCCTCAGACATATCAGATGTGGGATCCATTCAGGGCTCTGAACTAACAACAGTGCACTTTTTTTTTTAAAGAGAGAGTGAGAGAGAGAGGGGAAGAGAGAGAGAGAGAGATTTTTTTTAATATTTATTTTTTAGTTCTCAGCGGACACAACATCTTTGTTTGTATGTGGTGCTGAGGATTGAACCCGGGCCACACGCGTGCCAGGCGAGCGCGCTACCCCTGGAACCACATCCCCAGCCCAACAGTGCACTTTTATTCCTTGGTCCAAAGCAGTATGGCGGCCCTCTATGTCAGCTATCGTTTTTCTAAGTTCCACCTGCTGGCCACTTAGGTTTCATAGAATGTTTTTGATATTCACTCTTTCAAACAAATCTTGTTTTTAAAAAGTCTCACTGAGAGATTGGGATTGTGGCTTAGTGGCAAAGCACTTGCTTTGTGTGTGTGTGAGGCACTGGGTTCAATCCTCAGCACCACATAAAAATAAATAAATAAAATAAAAGCATCTGGTTCATGTATAACTAAAAAAAAACATATATTTTTTTAAAAAAGGTCACTGTGTTTCATTTCAAAAAACATTTCTCACTGGAATGCCTTTAATCTGTAAGATTTATTTTTACAAGTGTTTTTCCTCTCATACATAGTGTGTATCTTACCCTTTATAACTATAAACAATAAAATTATTTTTTTTCACATTCTTAAATATTCTATACCCACTGTGAATGGATTATTTTCTGGCTTACTATTCTATTAGAGGAGCTAATGATTTTTGTGTGGTATCTGTTAATAACTATTGAAATGTTTCATTAGTTTTACTATCCCATCATTTATTTAATTTGGTGAGTATAGCATTTACAAGGATTTATCTGATTGTTTTGCTTATTTCTGAGATATCAAATAGTGACAATAAGACTATGTTGTTCATTTCTTTAATACCATATCTGATGCTTGTGATAACTTTTATTAGCTTTATCAAACTAGGAACAATCTAAAAAATGTGTCTGTTTGTATTTTCCCATTTATCTAGGAGACTTCCTTTTCAATTATCATTTGTGACCTAGTCAACTTAGGATTCCTTCTCCAGAGTTACATCTTCCTAATATCAAGATTATAATGTATGGTTTTACTAAAAGAATTTCAATTTAGGGAAATTGAGGA
This sequence comes from Callospermophilus lateralis, assembly GCF_048772815.1. Lineage (NCBI taxonomy): Eukaryota > Metazoa > Chordata > Mammalia > Rodentia > Sciuridae > Callospermophilus > Callospermophilus lateralis. The sequence goes on from NW_027514380.1 coordinate 2,385,262, forward strand.
AAAGCCTGAAAAGAAATCAAGCATAATTCAAATACAAAAAAAAAAAAGTTATTTGAGATAATTCTTAATTTTCCAGTTTGTATTTAAAGGATAAAAGTATAAATGTTACAATATGACATTTTATCATGACAGGTGGTATCCTAGATATTAAATGCAAATGCCATTCTCTTTTTATCTCTTAAGAAGTACCAAAACCCAGTCAAAATCTGTATAACATATTTCAACCTATGCTTAATAATTTGGTGAAAATTAATTTAAATATTTATGAAAATGGGGATAATTTTTGAGTATGTTATTCATAAGTCTGTTTTCATACAAAGACCAATGAAAATTATCAATCAAGGATCTTATTTCTATCCACTATTACTTATTAATAAGAACAATTTTCTGTAAAACTATCCTTCATGTTATGGTTGATTGCCAAGTGAAATAAACTGATAAAAACTGGCAGTCTTTTCTTTTACTGGTAGTGGGTATATCAGCATTATCTGAGACGATTCCCTTTATTTAATGCAAACCAATATAGTATCCTACTGTCCCCTTTCCTTTAGAAGTTTAGCATTATTAAAATATCTTTGATAAATTGAAAATGCTTCACTGAGGTCAGCTGGCATATGCAGATAGCAGATCCTCCTGAAAACAAATTCCCCAAAAGGGAGGAGAAATATGGATGGTCTCAAAACCACTTCCTAGAATACTGTGTAGGTGAGACCTGATTCTCCTTCTGACCTAGCCATGCTGTCACGGGACAGCTTGCTTCCACGAAAATGGCAAGTATATCATTAAACTTATAAAGATGTGTGACATTGTAATGATATTTTAGAAAGAGGTCTTCTTTTTGTTGTGTGTGGTTGTTTTTTTTTTTTTTTTTTTTTTTTTTTTTTTTTTTTTTTTTGTCATAGAGTAACCAGGGCTAATCACATTATGGAGAGAGAGGATTTTCCTACCCTGCTGTGACCCATTCTGCAAAACTGCTGCAGGCCAGTCAACAAATGGAAGAAATATCTAGGTCTCTTCAGGTTTAATGGATCTCGGTATGCAGTTCCCACTGTATATCTATAATCACAGCCACAGTGTAAGAAGGCACAATTTTCAGACACATTGGGAAAGCTTTCTATCCTTAAGTAATAGTAACCCATCTTTGCCTCAAGCAGGAACAAAGAAAGCAGTCAAGGAAATAAAGCCATTCTCTCCACCTGTGCATGGGAGATTGGGATAACTTAATAATTTCACATTGTACTATTTTAAGCATAGAACATAACATTTTATAGAAAACCCTAAGTCAAACTTTGGAAGCATTGAATGATGTGGCTTTAATTAATAAGGAAGTACCCAAAAGGCTAAGTATTATTTCAGAGAATATTTTTTTTTCTAAAAGTAGATGAAATTTTTCATTTGTCAAGCTTACAGGTAGTTATCTAAAGGCTTGTGAATTTAACTATAGCATTTACATTCTTTATATAGTGTTCTTGACTAAATTAATTTTAATATAAAATAATCTTATAAGCAATTATAAAATGACATTGAGCATAAATGAGGTTATCTGGGGTGAATATGTAGCACCAGGGAGAGAGGACAAAGAGGGAGAACAAATGAGCACCAATGTTCAAGAGTTGGACAGAGTTAAAAGAGCCTATAATTAAACAAAGATGGGGTACTTCACTAAGGCAACCAAGTAATAAAAGATGTCCTGAAGATAGAGTGGTGATGGAATTTTGGCAAGGAAGAATTAGATTGCTTAGATTTGAAACCTAGAAAGTCAGTGGTGATTTGTGAAGAGATATGGTAATGGAATCTTAAGAATAAAAAGCCAGAATAGAGTGGGATGGAAGTTAAATAGAGATGAGTAAAATAGACAGTAATTTAGAGAATGTTAGAATTTGTTTTCTGAGATATGAGATATGAATGCTAATATATATATAGAAAAGTGAGGTAGCAAAAAGACCTGGTTAATAAGTAAAGGCCTTTAGAATTGAAAAGACCTTGATTTGAAACTTGAGGTCTGATATTTATAAGGTGGATGCCTTAAGGTTTCTTTAGTTTCACAAATCCTTAGAGACATTGATGCTTATTTCCCAAAGTGGCATAGAAAATAAATTAGATATTATGTGTATATTCCTTTGGCAAATAGAAGTACTTAATAAATGGTGAGTATTGTTTATTTTCCAAAGTAAGTTAGATTATTTCATAAGAATAAATGCAACTATCTCTACTAATAAACTATCTCCACTGATTAGATTTTCTTGACTATTAACATGAAAATTTACTAACTTCAGTATTTAGGATTTTTTTGGATAAGTATGTCATGTACAATATTAGTAAAAACTTGGAGAGTTGAGATCAAGCAGGAATCCCAAGAGGCAAAGCATAGTCAAGATGCCAAAGTATTGCCACTGAAGTCGTTTGCTCAGGACAATGTAGCTTAGACACACAGCAAGACATCAGCCACATCCACACAACTGCTGCCATGACACTGGGATGTCCAGGGCTAGGCCAGCGTTGCTCAACTGAAGCACTCTGGCTCCTACCCATTAGATTCCAGTAGCACTCAGTGGATCGTGTGATCAAAAATGTTTCCAAGCAATGTTTTGCTAAGTTATACATGATCAAACTCTAACTACCAGGAGGAGTAAGGAAAAAAATAAATCTCTTCTGTTTAATTTTTCTTTTGGAGACAGTGGATTTGTACTTGCCTTGAATTCCTGGATGGATGTTAGTTTCTTTCTTTCTTTCTTTCTTTCTTTCTTTCTTTCTTTCTTTCTTTCTTTCTTTCTTCCTTCCTTCCTTCCTTCCTTTCTTTTTCTTTTTCTTTTTTTTACTTTTTTCACTCAGTTGTTTTTTCCTCTTTTTTTAAAATTTATTTATTTTTATTTTTATTGATTTTTTAAAAATAAATGTCAGCAGAATGCATTACAATTCTTATTACACTTATACAACATAATTTTTCATATCTCTGGTTGTATATAAAGTATGTTGACATCAATTCGTGTCTTCATACATGTACTTTGGTTAATGATGTCTATCATATTCCACCATCCTTGCTAACTCCCTGCCCATTTTCTTTCCCTCCCACCCCTCTTCCCTATCTAGAATTCATCTATTCCTCACATGTTCCCCCTCCCTACTCCACTATGATTCAGCCTCCTTATGTCAGAGAAAACATTCAGCATTTGTTTTTTTTGGGATTGGCTAACTTCACTTAGCATTACCTTCTCCAGTGCCATCCATTAACCTGCAAATGCTATGATTTTATTCTCTTTTATTGCTGAGTAAAATTCCATTGTGTATATATGCCACTTTTTTAATCCATTCATCCACTGAAGGGCATCTAGGTTGACTCCACAGTTTAGCTATTGTGAATTGTGCTGGTATAAATATTGATGTGGCTGTGTTCCTCTAGTATACTGATTTTAAGTCCTTTGGTTATAGACTGAGGAGAGGGATAGCTGAGTCAAATGGTGGTTTCATTCCCAGATTTCTAAGGAATCTCCATACTGCTTTCCATATTGGCTGCACCAATTTGCTGTCTCACCTGCAATGTCTGAGTGTGCCTTTTCCCCTACATCCTTGCCAACACTTATTGTTGTTTATATTCTTAATAGCTGCCATTCTGACTGGAGTGAGATGGTATCTTAGAGTAGTTTTGATTTGCATTTCTCTACTTTTAAAGATGATGAGCATTTTTTCATATATTTGTTGATTGATTGTAAATCCTCTTCTGAGAAGTGTCTGTTCAGGTCCTTGGCCCATTTGTTGATTGGGTTATTTGTTTTTGTGGTGCTTAGTTTTTTGAGTTCTTTATATACGCTAGAGATTAGTGCTCTATCTGATGTGTGAAGGGTAAAAATTTGCTCCCAGAATGTAGGCTCTCTGTTCACCTCACAGATTGTTTCTTTTGTTGAGAAGAAACTTATTAGTTTCTCTCACTATATCAAACTATCTGAGGTAATCAACTCATAAAGTGAAAATATTTATTTTGGCTCACAGTTTTGAAGGTTTCAGTCCATAATTGTCCCACTGTTTGAGTCTATGCTGATGTAATACATCATGATAGGAACTCATGGAAGAACAAAAGCCCTATAATCATGAGTCAAAAGTCGAAAAAAAGGATGAGACCAAGGTCACACAATCTGCTGTGGGGTATGCCTTCAATAATGGAATGATTTCCCACTATATCTCTCAAAGTTTCTGTTAACTCCCAGTTGTGCCACCTTGGGGAACAGGACTTTAACGCACAGAGGATATTCAGCAACTAAACTAGACTACTCTCTTTTCTGTTTCAATGGCCCAGTATTTAAAATTTGTTAAAGCCTGGCTCATAAAAAGAACAAAAGTATTTGGACTCTTGTATGCATCAAATATTATACTAGACCAAATATAGTCATTGGCAATCTTTAAAACATCTCTTTAAAGAAGATTCTGGTGCAGTCATTTTACTGATGCACACAATGATATTTTTAGACTTTATATACCTTGCCTAACATCACACAGCTAAAACCCAAGCCTGTTTATGCAGATATCCATTTTCTTTTCTAAGATGAAATTCAACTGATGTTTGTAAAAATCCCAACTCACTATTACCTTTCTCATTTTTGTTTATGACTTAAAAAAATTTGAAATGAAAACAGCTTTTAATTATATTGGGTTATAATTTCCCCAATGTAAGAGAGCTTCCACCCAGTATTAATTGCAGGGTGCCTTTCAGTTCCTCTCTTTATTCAACAAAGAACACTGTTTATTCTTCTCATTGCACTCTCTCCTTCCCCTGACATTCCAGTAAAAGTTATTTACATGACTGTTAGAGTCTGTAAACAAGTCTGGATGGCACCTGGCAAAATGCCAGAGGGAGTGGTTTGTGAAGTAATGCCATGAAGTCATTAAGTGTGGAGATTCCTTATTGGTTGACTGCTGTATCTAGTTTATGTTAATTAGATAAGCTGTGTGGAATGTATAAATACCGCTCATGTCCTACAATAAAGGGCTCCCACTCATGCTGTATCAATCTACACAAGTTGCTTGTCACACCCCCCACCCCTTCCCCTGTTAGTTTGCTGCAGCTGGACTGCGGCACATGACATGAATCCAAAAAATAATTTCAGCTTTGAGAAATCCTGGAAGATACTTTTCAGATGGCAACTAGGTAAAAAACAAAAATGTCAATTCTAATTTTCTGCTTTACCTCAGAGGGTTCACTTTCCCTTACTAATTCCATATTGCCTAGCCAACTCTGAATTTCTCTTCTGGTCTGACAACCTAGTCCAGCATCAAAGAGAGGAAACCTCAGTAAGAAGAATACAGGCTTTACTGTGGGCATCTCCGGAGGAACCTGTCCAATTGCTCCACATATTTCTGAGTATGATGACTCTTAGTCCAGCAGTAATTATTTGAATAAACAAAAAAATCAAGCGCCTCCATGTCAACTACTTATTTTTCTGTTGCTTGGTTACCTCTGCAGGTACTATATTTTTCTACATATGTCATTGTCTCTACACATATTAATTCAATCTTATTTAGTAGCTAATTTATTCATTTGAATTACTTTAAATTTTAAACTAGTTGTTAATCCAATCTTATTTTTTCAAAGTTTTTTGATTTATGTGCAGATGTGTACTTTTATGATATATGAAACTTCCTCACGGAAACACACACAAATCCCCAAGTATTTAAAACAATTTTGTTGTTGATAAATACTTCTGACTATATGCCAAATTGGTTGCCAAAAATGTTATAAGATCCATCATTAATAATGATGGTTGTTGAACCAAGACATCTGTTAATTTCATTGTGATCCAAATCCTTTCATTCTCTGGCCAATTTTTTTTTTAACTTTGTATTTCAACATGAAATATAGATAAGATGATAAACATGATAAGACACATGGGAGAGGATGGTTAATTTCAATGGATTTCACTCTTTCCCATATGGTATTGAAAGGCAGGTGTGCTGCTAAAATCTAAGAGCAGCATAAAAATATCAATGTTTGTTTGTGCATACACCAGATTACAGGGACTAAGAAAAGTGCTTTATGTCTTATTTCATTTGTTTCTCAAACACTCTAGGAAATAAATTAATATATTTTTTCTCTTACAGCTGAGCAGTCTTAGTTCTGACAAAATTGAGCCTGCAGGAGGTCACAGTTTTAACTGCTGCTGTCTAACTTGAAAGTCTAGTGGAGTGTTACTGGTATAGGAGACAGCAAGTGGTCAGCAGCGTGATTTGAATTAAATGAACAAATGGAGTTGAGATACAAGGAAGATTATTAGGGGTTTATTTATTTTTGTACATTTGAGTGCCAGTTTACTTGTACATATTCAACAAACATGACAAAGTACTTGCTTTGCTAAGACCTTCACAAATATCAACTCATTTAGTTCTTACACCAACTTTCTGAGGAATGTTTAACTCTTATTATTATCTTACTTAGTATTTTAGGGGTGAGGAAAATGAGACACAGAAAGTTAATAACTTGCCCAAGTCATATTGCTAGTAAGCGACAGAGTTGAATTTCCAAACCAGGTGCTCTGACTCTTAATTGGCATTCTAGGCTGACAGGTATAGATGGAGTCCCTTATAGTCTCTTGTCCATGTCTCCATTTAAATTCTACAGTGAATCATTAGAACAGATCCTATCTATGAATGTCAGTTTTTCCTTTCCTACTTAATCTATCACATCAACTTATAAAGAAATGCTATTATTTCCCCTTTCTTAAATAATTAAAACTAAAAATCCTCTTCATGTCATTCCCTTTTGCAAATGTTGCCAACTTTTCCTACTACAATGCTATGAAGGACTTTTCTATCTAATTATTTCCATTTTGTCTGCTTTCTTTCTTCTTGAGACCACTCCAGATCATCACCTTCAGTATTCCATCAAGACTACAATTACTAGTGTCACCATTGACCTTTGAATTGCTCAATTCAGAGATGAATTCTGTCATCATACTCCAAGACTCATCAGCAACATTATACATTAAAAAAAAAAACACTCTTTCCTTTAGGAAAATATATTTGCTTGGTGTTTCCATTTAACTTTCTGGCAGTACTATTTCAGTTTATTGTGCTGATCCCTCATCTCCTCTGTTAAATCATAAAATATTATGGAACTCAGTTCTTAGATATATTTCTGAATTTTTTAACTTATATTTTCTCATTATTTGGTCTCATCTAGTCTCATAGCCTACTAACATCTATATATAGATTTTTCCCAAATTTTCTTTCTAAACCACACTTCTTTCCTGATCGCAAACATTTATGCAGTTGTTTCCTCTGTATCTGCAACTTGAATGTCTATAGACATCTCAAACTTAACAGGTTCAAAACTAAGCTCTTCATCTACTCACTGTACACTCTTCCCATTCCCACAATCCCACCATACTATTCGCCAACCCTATGAACCTGTTCTGCCAATTTTTGTCCCATATTATCCCATCTTATTGTATGGAGCTCATTTTATGATTCTTTATCATTCTTTGTCTAGTGGCTTTAGCACATATCCCAATAAGAATATCTTATTGGCCTCAAAATATAGTCATAAATCCCCTACTCTTCATTAGCCTTCCTACTTCCACCTGATAGACCTGGATTATTGCAAGATTCCTAATCTGTACTTCTGTCTTTGCCATTCTAGACTGTTTTTCACACAGAAATTGGAATTATCTGTTTAAAGCAACTCTTTTGCTGAAAATCTTTTAATTGTCATCCAGGCTTGATGAGTAGGATGTAGAGTCTGTAGGATGTAGAGTCCCTAGGTGACTTCTTTGACTTTGTCCCTTGTGACTCTCTGACTAGTTCACTCTCCTTATCCTACAAATATTTTTGCACCTATCAGGTAGGTTCCCACTACTGAGCCTGTGGGTCTGTTCTTCTCCTACAGGTGAATAGTTCATCCTCTCTCCTTCAGGTCTTCCCTCAGTGGCCACCTTCTCAGTGTAACCTTCTCTAGCAACACAGACAAAGATTCACATCCCTCTCATCTCAAGGCACTCACACTACCTATTTCCTGATTCAGTTTTCACCTTAAAGACTTACCACCAGTGAATATATATTTTGCATTTTTAATCATTAAAAAATCTTTCTTTTCATCCTAGAAAGTAAGCTCCATTACAGCAAGAATTTATAAGTTTACATCACAGATTTATATCAGTATAGAATAATAGGTGCCCCGTGAATCTTTGCTGAATGGATAAATCATACAGTAAAAGAGAAAAAAAGAAGTCATCATAGAAGTATAAATAAGTTCCAGCTTAAATAGCTGGTCGACTCTTTATGCAGAGATAAGAAATGTTTCAGGCAAGGTGAAAACATGAACTGAGGCTTAGAGAGTTGGCATACATCATCTAGCAGATAAAGATAAAATTAACAAAATAAAGGAACAGAGTATGGACTATTTGTAAGTTCCAAAATTTATATTTATTTACAAAAAATGCCAATAATTAAATCATTATGTTAATATAAATAGTGCATTTTACAAGACATTACTATATTTTCCAGAATAAAAAAGCGTATTTATTGAAAAGAGTGGAATTGCTTTAAAAATTTTCATATCTTTTATAGGGTAACTTAATAGAAGATAACTATGATTCTGCATTTAATTGATTAGAAGACATGGCTTTCATACATGCACAAAATATGTTCTCACACAGAAATGTGCTTAGAAAACAAGAATATTTTAATAACATTTTTAGATAATTGTGGTTATTCTTTTTTAAAGTGAAATATCAAGATTTGATTATTTGTAATTTTTTGATGTCAGTTTTAGTATCAAATCTTAAAATATCAATGAACTTTTATACTCTTTTATATTAAAACCCAATGATGTGTCTTGTACTATGAGTGGATCTTTTACTTGTGTATTGACTGTTTGGAAAATAGGAATTTTTCTGATCTTCCAAATGATAATACATGATTTTACACAACATTAAAAATCACATTCTTTAATGACACCATTCATGTCATTGGACAAGTCTTCAAGTATTTGGAAGCTATCTTGCTGGAAGTGAGAAGACTCATTTTTCCTGAAAGATTAGGTTTTATCATTCATGAACATTCTCAGTTGTTTGCTTCAAAGTAAAGTGTTTACTTGATCCATTTATAAGAAAATGTCTTCCAAATATCTAATTTGTGGGCCATAGTTGATCAATCACTTATTCTTTCAAGTAAAAATGCTATTTCCTAGGATGGAAAAAACCCTCATTCATCTCTCAACCCAATCACATATGGGCTTTTTGTTCACACAACCATATTACTCAAAAATGTGCTAATAATTCCAATTTTATCACGCAGAATATTGAAAAACTATAAACTCAAGTGTAAAGACTCCACAGGATTAATAATGTTTAAATTTCAATTAAAGATATTTTTAAAATGAAACTGGCTACTCTGAGTACTGGGCAGTGAGCACTATAAGGCTACCAGTATATTTTTGTGCCACTGCCTCTATTCATGTCAAGGTACCAGCCTACTATTGTTTTTGTAATGCCAGCTGAAATTTCAATACAATGATAAAGGCAGCTTCATTGAATTAGAAAAATAGCTTTGTCCCAGTGGATCCTCTGGGAGGGTCTCTGAAACCCCCATGATTCTCTGAACTACACTTTGAGAACTGCTGTCTATGTGATGTGAAAATTCAAAATAAATATAAGGCAATGTAAATAGAAGAAGCTTGCAATTACAATAACCAAGTTGATGCAACCTCAAGCTGAACAATAATATATTCAAATTAAAATGTAATTTTTTTCAGTTACGAATCCATTACCTAAACACTTTAACTAAAAACTTTAGAGAATAGAGAGGAACAGAATGTTAGAACTTCAAAACTTCTCAATTCATGGAAAATTTTACTTTAGAGGCAAATTTTTAGAAGTTTATATGACTTATCGTTTAGTTACCAATAGAGCTAAAATGACTTCTTCCCACTATGCTATGCTATTTTGGAAATAATTCTAGCCTGATCAATTCTTAAAGGTGGTCTCAGATTTCTTCTCCACAAACAGAATCATACATCTTTCCAAATGCTCCTTGGAATTCTATGTCAGAGATCTTGTTTCACTGAACATTGTACCACAAACTCCTTAAAAATTGATGTAACGTACAAGAAAATTTTCTTCCATATCCTTACACCACATCCTTCCTCTCCATGACACACACCTAGCATTTATAACAATGGCTGGCATATGGATTTGAGAACTAAGATTTGGGAAACTTTTCTCTTTTTATCTATCATGTATCTCAGTTTTATACCTTCTACTTTAGGGACATTGCTTTAGAAACTTAAAGTATGTGATTATTTGACTTGCTTACTGTCTTGGTTTAGTAAATAAGCATAATTTACGGTTCTAACTTCTTTCCATGTGTTACCTAATTATCATGACAAACCTATGATATATCTATTATATACATATATATTCTAAATTCTATAATAAATAAATATAAGGTGATCCTTACTATCCAATACTGATTTGTGTAGAGTTCAGATTTTAGTCCATTCACAGAGTCATGTTTAAATTGAATAAGTAAATGTTACCTTGAAAGTTCTTTATAAATTGTATGAATACATATCATTTTATAAGTCCTTGAAGACATATTTATTTATTTTCTTTATTGAATTCGATTGAAGTAAATTTTCTTGTACATTACATCAATTTTGTTCTTAAATTTAAAATACAACAACGTTTTGCCAAGGGGGAAATCACTTCATATGGATATTTTTATTGATATAAATGCTGTGAATATATCTACATTCCAATAATATTTATCTTTCTTCTTTAAAAAACAGCAAGGAGGTTCCATCCACTAAAGTTAGCAGTATATTAAAAAGAGTTCATAACCAAATGCTGAGTTGTTATAAATGGAAAGCAAATTGCATTTTGCTTTGAAATTTATGAGAATATTTTTTCCTGAATTATTAAAAAAAAATAGTTTCCTGTGGGGTTCACAGTAATATAAATAGACTTTAAATTTTTTTGATGATTTCACAAGATGGTGTTCACACAAAGCTAAATTAATTGCTTATCTGTCATATATCTCAGTTTGATACCTTCTACTTTAGGGACATTGCTTTAGAAACTAAAAGTATGTGATTATTTGACTTGCTTACTGTCTAGTTACTAGCACTTACATTTTGTAGCCTCATAAAAGCTTTTTTTGACGTGTAATATCACATACTTTTATAATTTTGCTCATAAACATAATCTGTCACTATGCATACAATTTTGCTATTTATCATCTTTTTCTAACAACACTATTTGGATGGAATGGGGTTTTACAGTACTTCTCTGCCCTGAAGCATTTTATAGGAGAATCAAAGCAGCCAAACTTCTCTTTTTTTCTCTAGCAGTTTCTTTTCCCAAAAGCTGTACCTAATAATAAGTACTTGTATTGGACCAGGTAATATTTGTCAGGAATACTAAGCTTACTGATAGATGACTAGAAAGATTAATGTGTAAAAAAAGTTCACGGGACTCAAATACCAAGGGGATAAATCTTACATGTCGATCCTACTCAATGTAGGACATGAGCTTTCAAGTTGGACACACCTTGGTTCAAATTCTTGTTCTGCAGTTATAATTATGTAGACTTCTTAGCAATTTAATAAATCCTTCTGAGAATTATTTTATTACTAATTTCTGTTATGCTGTTCTGCTTGGAATGTGGCTAAGTGGTTGAGTGCCCTGAGTTCAATCCCTGGTACCAAAAGAGAGAGAGAGAGAGAGAGAGAGAGAGAGAGAGAGAGAGAGAGAGATCCTGAAATACACATAATCATTCTTATGATTCTTATTTTATGGGTAAAAAAGAGATAATTTCAGAAAGGCATAATGTTATAATGTAAAAGTCATGACCTTTGGCATCAAACAAATCTATAAATAACTTCCTTGTTCTTGGATTAAATAGCTGTGTGACTATTTAATCACATTGTTTAAAATGAACAATAGCAAAATAGGGTTAATACCTATCAAAATCGCTTTGTAAATATTGAATTTAATATATGAGTATATAAATATTACATATAATTTTATTGATTATGATTATATGATATGTACTCAATGTACAATCAGATATATATGATGTATTATCACACCATATTTCTAATACCATATTTACATATTTTCTGTTATATGATAGGCATAAAAATATATGAACACTCAAAATTAACTACATTTGTCTCATTTTCTAGGTTGAGGTAAGCATAAAAACTGGTCTACAGTTTGACAGTAGGTTTACTACACAAATTAGCTGGCAATGAAGCTAGTAGAGCCAAAGTTAATGGAGAGAAGATCTGAAGCAAATGTTCGTTAACTGTGATACAAACCACAATTAGGTAATTAAAGTTATCTGTAATATGTAGATAACAGCAAATTTTTGCTTTTAGTTCTTTTTAGTTTACAGTGTTGTTTTGTTTTCTTGTTGTTGCTTGTATTTGGTTCTGATTTTGGTGGCAGACTTAATTAGTGGGCAAAAAATGTTCTTCCAATGCTTTTAAATGGTCTATAAAACACAGAAGCAATCAGAAATGAGTTCACCTGAATGGGATTTTGTCAGAGGTGATCATAAACCTTTAAATGGAAGACGTTTGTGTTTACCATTGTAGATGACTGATAAAAATTTTGCATATAAAAATCAATAATCTAGTCGCTAGTCTATATTCTTAGAAGCATAGGAGAAAGAGATCATTTTTATATTGATTATAAAATATAACCATTTTTTCAAACAAAACATAAAAATCTAATAAACTTGCCCCTTAACATTAAATATCTCTGATATTAAAAGGTTATTGTTCATTTTGAACAACGTGACTAAATAGTCACACACTATTTAATCCTGGAACAAGGAAGTTTTTTATAGATTTGATTGGTGCCAAAGGTCATGACTTTGGCATTATTACATTATACCTTTCTGAAATTCTCGTATTTTTTAACCCATAAAATAAGAATGATTATGTGTATTTGTGTATTTCATAATCTCTCTCTCTCTCTCTCTCTCTCTCTCTCTCTCTCTCTCTCTCTCTCTCTCTGTACCAGGGATTGAATCCAGAGCACTCAATCACTGAGCCATATTCCAAGCCCTTTCATTTTTTATTTTGAGCCAGGGACTGGATAATTTACAGGCTGACTTTGAATTTGTGATCCTCCTCTGTTAGCCTCTGAGCTACTGGATTACAGGCATGCTCCACCTCAACCAGCTTGTTCAGGATTTCTTAACCTCAGAACTACTGTTACAGTTCTTTAGTGTGAGTGGCTGTCCTGTGTATTGTGGATGTTTGGCTTCAACATCTGACCTCTACCCTCCAGATTTCAGTAACCATCTCACCTCTCCCTCCTTAATAACTTCAAATGATGCTGGAATTGAGAGAGCAAAACTTCCCCTAGTTAAGAGTCACTATTTTGGTGCAAATATTTAGCATAACATAGTACCTGAGATATCTATAGTAGGAATAGTACATAATGTTACATTTGCATTATATAGTTAACACTTATACAAATGTTAATAAAATTTGTATATTTATATTACTTAATACAAATCTTTAACATTTTAAATAGTACATAACTTTTGTCTTCAGAAATAATTTTTAACTTCTTTTTTCTTTTAATAAAGTAACTTTTTTCTTAATACTGTCACTTTTGTGAAATTAATCATTATAATAAATATAATCCTCAAAGCAAAAACTGTAGCATCTGGCATAGTAATTAGTAAGTAAATAGTGATTTGTCACATTTGCATCAAGTATATTAAGAGAAATAACTGTATTGCATTTCTTTGTAGGCTTTAGGGATTCTGAGATAACTGGTTACATTATTTTAAATTTAAACTATACAACAGAAGGATACTGTGATGAGCTGTCTACATCATCATTTAGATCAAAATTATTGATCTCCCTAGTGATCAAGAATGTTCTGTTTCATGGCCCCCATTTGAGATCTTCTTCAGGAACTACTCTCAGTATATGAAAGTTCCTTACCCAGTTGCTCCTTCCCTGGAGATAATGTATATTTGATACCTTAATTATCAAATATACATTAATTAGGCTGAAATGCAAAGGCTTGACACTCTGTCCTCAATTCAGGACAACTCTGAAGGGTCACTGCAGCTTCAGAACTCTTCATGGGATCAACCGATTCCTCTGAGGCAACTTCATCATGGGTTAGCTCCTTCTGCCCAATCCTGCTTCCCTCATTCTTTTATAATATTTAAATGAGAAAACTTCTCTGGAAAAAAAAACAACAACAACTCTACCAGGACAAACATTGAGAGAACCAGAAGGAAGGAGAGAAAATGGTGTCCACAGATTACAGTACCTACAGCCAAGCTGCAGCCCAGCAGGGATACAGTGCTTACACTGCCCAGCTAACTCAAAGATATGCACAGATCACAGAGGCATATGGACAACAAAGCTATGGAACTTATGGACAGCCTCCTGATGTCAGCTATACCCAGGCTCAGACCACTGCCATCCATGGGCAGAACACATATGCAACTTCTTACAGATAATCTCCCACTGGTTATACTACCCCGAATGCCCCCCCAAGCATACAGCCAGCCTGTCCAGGGGTACAGCACTGGTGCTTATGACACCACCACCCAGGCCCCCTATGCATCCCAGTCTGCATATGGGACTCAGCCTGCTTACCCTGGCTATGGGCAATAGCCAGAAGCCACTGTTACCTGCAAAATCGCAGGATGGTCACAAGCCTGCTGAGACTAGTCAACCTCAGTCTAGCACAAGGGGTTATAACCAGCCCAGCCTAGGATACGGACAGAGTAACTACAGTTATCCCCAGGTTCCTAGAAGTACCTCATGCAGCCAGTTACCGTGCCTCCATCCTATCCTCCTACCAGCTCTTCCTCTACACCGTGGACTAGTTATGATCAGAGCAGTTACTCTCAACAGAACACCTATGGGCACCAAGCAGCTATGGACAGCAGAATAGTTATGGTCAACAAAGCAGCTATGGGCAGCAGCCTCCCACTAGTTACCCACCCCACAGACTAAATCCTACAGCCAGGCTCCAAGTCAATATAGACAACAGACCAGCAGCCATGGGCAGCAGAGTTCATTCAGACAGGACCACCCCTGTTGCATGTGTGTTTATGGGCAGGAGACTGGAGGATTTTCCGGACAAAGAGAGAACCCCCTGAGACAGAGGAGATTTCCTCCCATGAGTGGCCCTGATAACCCAGGCAGGGGAAGAGGAGGCATGAGCAGAGGTGGGCAGGAAGGAGGATGCGGTGGAATGGGCAGCGCTGGAGAGCTAGGTGGCTTCAATAAGCCTGGTGGACCCATGGATGAAAGACCAGACCTTAATCTAGGCCCTGCAGTAGATCCCGATGAAGACTCTGACAACAGTGCAGTTTATGTGCAAGGATTAAATGACAATGTGACTTGATGATCTGGCAGATTTCTTTAAGCAGTGTGGGGTGGTTAAGATGAATAAGAGAACTGGGCAACCCATGATCCATACCTTCCTGGACAAGGAAACAGGAAAGCCCAAAGGTGATGCCACAGTGTCCTATGAAGACCCATCAACTGCCAAGGCTGCTGTGGAATGGTTTGAAGGAAAAGATTTTCAAGGAAGCAAACTAAAAGTCACTTTTGCTCGAAAGAAGCCTCCAATGAACATCATGCAGGGTGGCATGCCAACCCATGAGGGCAGAGGGATGCCACCACCACTCCGTGGAGGTCCAGGTGGCTCGGGAGGTCCTGGGGGACCCATGGGTCACATGGGAGGCCATGGAGGAGACAGAGGAGGTTTTCCCCCAAGAGAGCCACGGGGTTCCCAAGGGAATCCCTCTGGAGGAGGAAACGTCCAGAACCAAGCTGGGGACTGGCAATGTCCCAGTCCGGGTTGTGGAAACCAGAACTTCGCCTGGAGAAAACAATGCAACCAGTGTAAGGCCCCGAAGCCTGAGGGCTTTCTCCCACCACCTTTCCCACCCCCGGGTGATGACCATGGAAGAGGTGGACCTGGTGGCATGCGGGGAGGAAGAGGTGGCCTCACGGATCACGGCAGTCCTGGAGGAATGTTCAGAGGTGGCCGTGGTGGAGACAGAGGTGGCTTCCGTGGTGGCCATGGCATGGACCGAGGTGGCTTTGGTGGAGGAATATGAGGTGGTCCAGGGGGTCCCCTGGACCTATGATGGAGCAGATGGGAGGAAGAAGAGGTGGAAGTGGAGGATCTGGAAAAATGGATAAAGGCAAGCACCGTCAGGAACACAGAGATTGGCCCTATTAGACATAGACCCCGCAGAGTTGCATTGACTACCAGATTTATTTTTTAAACCAGAAAATGTTTTAAATTTATAATTCCATATTTATAATGTTGGGCACAGCATTATGATTATTCCTTGTCTGTAATTTAGTATTTTTCACCATTTGTGAAGAAACATTAAAACAAGTTAAATGGTAGTGTGCTGAGTTTTTTCTTTTTTCTTCTTTTAAAAATGGATGTTTAACTAAGATTTAACAATGGGAACCCCTGTGAGCATGCTCAGTACCAATGGAGAACCAAGAGGTCCTCTAACTATAATAATGTACATGGTTGTGATTTTTTTAAAATAAAATTCCAAATGTTTCTAAAAAACAAAACAAAACAAAACAAAAAAACAAAAACTCTTCCACACAAGTATTCATGTCAGAATTTGATTCCTAGGAACCAAACGTGAGGTAACTTGTACCAGGAATACTCTTAAAAAGCAGGCTCAACAATGGCATTTTGGAGATATGAGAATCCTATCACTGATAGGATCTGGTATGTTGGCAGCTCCCAGCACACTTTATTGGTGAAACTGCTAAAATGTCAACTTGTAACAAACTAGGATGAGATGTGAATGGAAGATATTGGCCTTGGCAATCTCACACAACTCTTAGAAAAAGTGAAGTCAATGGCCCACTTTAAATGAAGAGTACTTACCAGAACTACAAAGTAAGGTAGTTGAAGAATAAAAAAGTTCATAGAAGCGAAGATGATAGCAGGCCAGAAAAATACAGGAGTCACCTTTGTTGTGTGGAAGAACTTGGAGAAGATTCCTTCAACCCAGCATTAAGGAAAGAGCAGGCAAGAGATCACCAATATTATTAGGAGCCTCCCCTTCTGAGGTCAAGGTTGATGGTAGGACTAGGTTCCCTGACAGCAATGAAGATGTTAAGAGAGTAAAATAATAGAAATTTTATAAGTGGGTGAATATTGTTTCAAGTAAAATAAACTTGTAGAAATCTAGTTGAAAACTTAAGTGTCAGAAGAAATGGATGCCATTTAAGTGGTGGAATAAAGGAGCCGGACCCACAGAGACCTTATAGACAAATAATACAGCATGGTATACTTAGATGCAATACATTCAATAAGAAATCAAAATAGTTAAAAATATATCAAGGATGAAAGCTCTAAGGCAGAGGGTCAACCATTCTAGTAAAAAGGTCATTACACAAACCCTTGCCAAGTTTCTGGACTTGAGCCAGGGTTCAGATCTAAAACCCACAAATCAAAGGAAATCCATGTTGTGCCAAGTCTTTGTTAAAACTCACAATGACTATTTATCCTAAACCTGTTTTTAGATTCGCTGAGATTTTCTATATAGGCAATCAGAGATGTTTTCATTTCTTCCCATTCACTATTTACTTATTTTTTCTTATTTTACTGTATGGATGAGAGCAGTAGAGGTAGCAAAAGCAGACATTCTGCTCTATTCCTGCTCTCAGGGAAGGTTTTCAGTCTTTCACCCTCAGCTAAGATGTTGGCTGCATGCATTTGTGCAGATGTTATTTTTCAAGCTTAGGGAGTTTCTTTCTATTTTTAGGTTTTCCCAAAGGCTTCTATCATGAATAAATGTTAAATTAGATATCCAAGTACAAAAAATGATCAATACCTGGCACATAAAAGAAAAATAAATCAAAATAGATGGTACAGATGATAGGCTTAAATTTAAACCTAATATTACACTACTTCAAGAGAAAAACAGTAAAAATATTTGTGACCCTGGGTTAGGTAAATATATCAAAGATAAAACAATTAGAAGCAGGATACATAAAAATAAAAGATGATGAATCTTCATCAAAGTTAAGAATTTCTATTTTTAGGCACCATTTAAGAGGAGAAAAATATAAGCTATTATCTAGAAAAAAATATTTCAAATCGTATCTGCTAAAGTATTTATATTAAAAAATATTAAGAACATTCAGGCCTTCTCACCAAGATGGTGCCGAAAGCAAAGAAGGAAGCCCCTGCCCCTCCCAAAGCTGAAGCAAAAGCAAAAGCTTTGAAGGCAAAGAAGCCAGTGTTGAAGAATGTCAACAGTCATAGAAAGAAGAAGACCACTGACCACTGAGTCAGCCATGAAGAAGATTGAAGACAACAACACACTTGTGTTTATTGTGGATGGCAAGGCCAACGAACACCAGATCAAACAAGCTGTAAAGAAGCTCTATGGCATTGATGTGGCCAAGGTTAACACCCTGATCAGGCCTGATGGAGAGAAAAAGGCATATATGTTCGACTGGCTCCTGATTATGATGTTTTGGATATTGCCAACAAAATTGGGATCATCTAAACAGAGTCCAGCTGTCTAATTCTAAATATACTTTTTTTCCAACATAAAAAAGAACACTCAGAACACATTAAAACTAAAATAACTCAGTAATAAAATGCACAAAAGATTTGAATACACAATTTACTAAATAAGATATATGGATGAGACAAAAGCATATGAGAAGATGCTTGACATTATAAGTCATTAGGTAAATACAAATTTAAACCATGAAAGGTTGGAGGTGTAACTCAGTGGTAAAGGGCTTGCCTAGTTCGATTCCAAGGCTCACAAAACATGAGATACACTGTATAAGTATTAGAATAGTTGAGGTTAAGAATATTGACAGTACAATGGTTTTGGGTTGTGGCTCAGCGGTAGAATGCTCACCTAGCACGTGCAAGGCCCTGGGTTAAATCCTCAGCACCACATAAAAATAAATAAAGGTATTGTGTCCAACTACAACTAAAATTAATTAATTAATTAATATTTTTAAAAAGAATATTGACAATACTAAATAAATAATTATACTGAATAAAGTATAACATTTTCATATATGTGGGGATGAATATAAAATACCACAGCAATTTTAATGAAACAACTTTGTTTTTTTTTTTATAGTTACCAAAAAGTTACCATAGGACTCAGTAATCTAGATCACAGGTACTTACCCAAGTGAATAGCCAATCTATATTCACTCAAAGTCTTTGAAGACAAATGTTTTGACTCATTTTATTTGTAATTGCCAAAAAGCAATCCAAATATTCCTCACTAGAGAATAGACAAACTGACACATAGTTAAAGTGTAATAATACCCCAAATTGAAAGGAAATAGAGTACTCCAAAAAATCTGGGTAAGACCCAAGTGCATTAAGCTAAGTGAAATATATCAGTCTCTAATAACATCATGTTGCACAATTGCATTTATATGACATTCTGCAAAAGGCAAAGCTGTATGGAGAGAACACTAAGTTCAGAATTAGGGAAGGTGAGGGTTGAGACTGACTATCAAGGTCTTGGAAGAATTTGGGACATGATGGAACCGTTCTTCATTGGGTAGAAATCTGCCACAACAGGTCAGATAGAATAAAATATATTGCATCTAAATCATAACTTAGTTTAAAAATTTAAACTGCATCTCTGAAACCAAAAGTAACAATTGATTGAAAGATTCTTAAATTATTGGGAGTAAATCATCTATATAGATTAAAATATTGTTACATTTGTTCAAGAATCTGCTATTTGCAAGGAAAATATTTTTTGAAGATTGCATTAGTTTAGTAACACTACAGGAACAAAACAGACTGAGTGGCTTAAATAACAGAAAATTATATTTTCTCAAAGTCTGAAGTGGAGAGGTCCTAGGTCCAGACGTCAGCGTGTTGCTTCTCTGAGGTAGGTCTACCTGGCTTACACATGACCACCTTTTCTGTGTTTGTGAACATTGTCTTCCCTCTGCACATTTATGTGTCCAAGTTTCCTCTTTATATAAGGACTTTTGTCTTTTACCCCCCCCCCAATGACCTTTCTTTGACACTGTTACTTTTTTAAAGATCCTATTTCCAAATGTAGTCAAATTCTGAAGTCCTGGGGATGAGGATTTCAACATGCAAAATACTATCAAATAATGATTAAAACTAATGTGGGTTAAATTTTACTTTATTAATTCCTGATATCCAAATATACTAATTTAAATACCAATTCAAGCGACTACTGTTCTTCACATGATGATGGTTTCATATTCAAGTGTCTTCCAAGTCCCTCCCTCTCCCTGGATTTGAAGGTAAATTACAGTGCAACAAATATTTGCAATGTTATTATTGGGACTCCAATCTATCCCATCATCAAAACTTCCCTCTTCCCAGCAGTTTCGAGGCTGAGGCAGGAGGATCCTGAGTTCATAGTCAGCCTCCACAACTTAGAAAGACCCTGAAGAGTTTAGTGAGACCCTGTCTCTAAACAAATTATTGAAAAGTCTGGGGGATGTGGTGCAGTGGTGAAGTGCCCTTGGTTCAAACCCTGGTACCAAAAATCTCCCCCCCAAAACCAAACAACAACAACAAAAACCCCAACAAATTTCCTCTTCTCGAGAGAACCTAATGGGCTCATATTTTATCATAAGTCACTTGGAATTTGTTGTTTTGGTGTCTTTCTGTTTGATCGTCAATTTGCCAGGTGATGAGCAAATGCTATTAAAGAAGGGAGAACATCATTGGCTACTATTATGAAAAAGAAGCAAGGAGATTGCTACTTCACTTAGGATTTCACCTCTTTTTTCATGCCATGCACAGGCCCACATCCTATTACCTGTGATCATGTATGCTGGTGCTCAGCCTGTTCCTTTAGAAATAAGAAAACAGGAACGTTTGTATATCTAAAGTTTAACAAGAAGATAATTGTGTTACTTTAAAGTTTATGTGCTTAAAGGAAGATTTTGTTTTGGTGTCAGAAATTTTTTTAGACAATAGGTACATATACTTCATGGTATTATTACTTGTTTTTGCTCACACAAGGGAAATGGAATTCAGGACATGTTAGGTTAATTCTGTGACTGATACTTTGTGCAGATTGCACACAAAGGGATGTGTTCACTTCCATCTATCTCACACTATATTCTTTTCTCATAATCAAATAATTGAAGCAATTTTCAGGTAGAATAAAATTTTCTACTATTATTTGTCAAGAACTCCTTCATTCAATTCAATTTAACTACAAATTGTTACTTCACTCATCCCTTAGATATGCAACCAATTTCTCTTTAAAGCCTTCATATCAGTCTAGAAATAAAAGTGTAGACTAGCGCCATAGGCAATTGATCAGCCAAATAAATTATTTTTCAAGCTGAATGCAAGCATTTTCATAAACAGAGCAACATTTACAAAAGAAATTGTGGATGAGGGACTCCAGAGGAAAATTTCTAATTCACTATTGAGCTATTCAGTGAATAATCTTTTTCAAAGTCTGATAATATTCATTGGTATAGAGGCCCATTCCCTAAGGAAAAATCACAAATAATTTAAAAAATAAAAAAAAAATGTTTTCTTTCTTTTCTTTGTGTATGATATTGCTTAATGCATCATCTAAATCAGATTTACTCTATTGTGGTGCTCTTGCTATTTTGGGCAAGATAGATCTTTGTCAATGCACACGGTGCTTTCCTATGCATTACAAGGTGTTTGCTAACATCCTTAGTCTCTACCCTCTATTTTCCAGAAGGAAATACCCTTTCCCAAGGTGCAAAATACCAGGATAGTGCTAACATTGCAAAATGTCCTCTTGGGGACAAAATTTACCCTAATTGAAAACAACTGATCTAACAACAGATCTGCCCAGTTCTGCTCCCGTGATTCCAGGGTGTTTATTTTTAACCTCAGGCACCACAATCAAACATTTTCTGGAAGTCTGGCATTTCTGAATGCTGAAATTGCAAGGGACTTCATGTTAAGTAATGTAAGTGGTCATTGAAGTAAGTAGCCATTATTAGAGAGAGAATCTATGAGAAAATCATGAATTATTTCAATTAGTAGAAAGGAGACACTTGAACTAAAAATTTGTCTTTTCCATGTAGATTTGGGAGTTAAGACCAATGAATGGAGATTATAGTGAGAAAGATTGAAACTGAATAGAAGAGGAAATTAAATAATAGTGATTTGCTAACATGATATTTTAATTTTTATTATTTCAGGTAGTACTGAATTTTTTTAATATTTACTCATCATATATTATCTTATCAATTCTGGTTACTCATACAATTTACTATTGGTTTTTATATTTTCTTTTATTTGGTACTAGAGATTGAACCTTTACCACTATGTTACAACCCAAGATCTTTTTTATTTTCAGACAAGGTCTCACTAAGTTGTTCAGGCTGGCCTCAAACTTTTGATCCTTCTGCCTCAGTATTACCAGTCACTGAAATAACAGGTGTGTACCACCATGCCAGGCTGTTTTCTTAATTAGTAGAGGCTTTTCCTATATACATTACATATATTTTATATGCACCCACACACATTCACACACACACACACATACATCACTTTATTTTGGATATTTTTGGTATAGAGTCTTTAATAAAAAAGAAAACAAATCATGTCCTTCCAGCCATCAATTTATAGCTGTTGTTTTTTCTGCTACTTTTTGGTCTAGAAGTTCTTTCCTATAATAAAAAAAGTCACCTGTATAATTTCTGAATCTGTTTGCCTTTCATTTGTGCAATAAGTTTGTTATTATATCCATAAGTTCCAAAGGACTCCTAACACCATGCTATTGAGCCCTGGGGTCGGGGGAAGGAAAATAATCTGTTTACTGAGTGCCTACAACATAGCTGATATAGAGATCTATGATTTGCAGGTCATAGCTTGTGTAACCTTATTTAGTGTGACATCAAGCAACAAGGTACAATTATTCTTGGTTTGTAGATGAGGATATTGAAACCTACAAAAGTATAATGGTTTTATCAGTGACATATAGTTGTTAAGTGGCAGAAATTTAGATCAGTTCTCTTTGACCTAAGGTTCATAACATTCTGTAAATGATAAGAGGCCTTTCTGACTCTTGGGTAAAAAAAATGTTGTGTTCAAAATTGTACTTTAAGAAATTAACTTGCTAGTCACTGACATGGACCAAAGTTTTCACAAAAAAAAAGAGTCTGAAGGCTATTCAAACAGCCCAGGTCAAGGATAATAAAATCCTTAGATCTGAATGAAGGTGATAACTGGAAATTGAAGGAAAGAAATAGGAGAGATGTTTTGGAGGAAAAATTGACAGGACACGGTAATGAACTCAAATTGGGGGCAAGTAAGTACAAGTGTTAGAGATGATTAGAAATTTTCTGACAATTTTTGGCTTTGATAAAATGTGTAAGAAGTTTTTCAAATATGAAGGTTTTCTAAGGAAGATTGTTAGCTCAATTTTGAACATTGTCAAGTATCAAATGTAGGGGAAAGGCCTCCTGGTTGCAATTTAGAGTGTAAAATAATACTTTCAGAGAGTACCAAAAAACAAGAAAAAAGATTAGAATTGAATGTAGACATAGGGCCATCTATATAGAAACAAGGGTTAGAATTGAAATTACTAAACAGTAATGAGAAAAGAAAAAGAATTCTAGTCACCAAAAAATAAAGAAGTAAAGATTTTAGAAAGGAATACAAAGAATTCTTTTTTTTATTTTATTTTTTATTCTAAATGTATTATATAGAACAGCAGAATAAATTACAATTCATATTACACATATAGAGCACATTTTTCCATATCTCTGGTTGTATATTCACTCCATTCATGTCTCCATACATTTACTTAGGATAATGATGTCCATCTCATTCCTCCATACAAAGAATTTTTATAAAAAGAAAATAATCAGTTACAAACATTAGAATCATTTATAAGCAACAGATGATACATTTGTTCAGTATTGTACCCATATGCCCTCATACTTACCAGACTTTTCCAAAGCTGCCCAAATTCCAACTCTAGTACCTGCACTGCCTGAAAACTTTCTCTGATCCCAGGAACGTGCTGTGCTTGCTCATACCACAGGCTAGTGTCAGAGAATTTCTCTGTAATCCCAGTGGTCCTCAACCAATAGTTGAGATGACCTAGTATATGAATTGCCCCAGTTACTTTGCAGTTCCCCAGCTTGCTTGACCTTTAAGTTACTCTCAGGAGCAACATTACTAATAACAAAGGCTTTATTGATTAGACTTCTCTTTTATCATTGCCCTATTAGTGTTTCCTTGGATTACTAAATACATTTGTGGTGCTCTTGAGCTCAAATCTTCCTGAAGGTCAGCTTTGTGGAGAAACCAAATGAAAACAGAACTTAAAGAATGATAGCAGTTATTAGGAACAGAGAAGTCATTGTTGACTTTAAGGACAGCCCTCATAAATGAGGTTCAGGTAAACTAGACAATGAAAACCTTGAATGAGAGTGGGATGCGCCAAGTAATTTGAGAAAAGAATTTAATCTTTGGTCTAAGTAAAATAAAATGCTCTGTCTGAAGCAAAGTGAAGGGGACAATGAGGATCTGGAGAACAGTGCATGAAATTTGGAATAGTTGTTGTGAATAACTGGATAGTCCACCAATTAGTGTTAAAGTATTTTAAGATCATGTCAAGTAATAAAAAAAAGAGATTTTTTTTCCCCAGTAAAACAGACGTGTGTAGGAATTATGGCTTCATCTTACTAAATGTGTAACCATGCAAGAGATATTTAACATATATCTTTGCCCAATTTTTCATGTGTGTAAATGGAATGATTAGATTCCTCAGTTGGGAATTCTTGGATTAAAAACAGCAACATGTAGTGATAACACATGGCAAGTAATTAATAAAAGTGATCTCTTATTTAATCTGAGAGAATCCAGTTGACATGAATTCAGAATGGCACTTTTCAGCTTGGTGTTATATAACATAAAAAAAAATCAGAATTCTTGTCTCTATTACAGAAATCTTGGGATAAGAAACAAATAATTGTTTCAAGTTCTTTCTTTCCCAGGGGTTCTAACACTTGTATGGGTCTTATTTTTGATAACCTACTATATTTGTCTAAGCATGCACTTAAAAAGGTAAAAAAATAAAGGTAACTTAACTTCAGCTTTGTGGATGTTTTCCATGGGTATTATTTTTCAAACTATGAATGATATCTGATTATTCTGGGAAAAATCAAACTTGACTTCAGTTTTAATTTTCAGCTTTTATTTATAGATCAAAACAGTGTACTAAATAACAAGTTGAAAAGAATCGTTCAAGCACAAAACATTGTTGTATTCCCAAAGCAAGGAAAAACCTCTCATGAACCTTCTTGTTCTTAATACATATTCTAATTTTAAAAAATTTTCCTTCTTAATTATAGATTTGTTTTTATATATTTAACATCATTTTTATTAATGCTTATTAAACATGGCACTACAGTAGAAAATGTTACTCTGTTATTATTTCTACAGCTCCCCCCACAAAGATATTTGAATTTTCCAAGTGCCATATATTTTAAACAACATGGACATTATCAAATACATTCAAAGTCTTGGGAATCAATTACTCATAGTAGATACTAGCAAAGGAGAAACAAAAAGTTTGAGTGTTAGTTTTGAATATTTTGGCTCTTGCATAGGATTACTCTAATTTTTTACTTGCAGAATGGAATCTTTCTATCTTTACAAATCCAGATTAAATTTCAATGCAGCACAAACTAAAAGGTTATCAGCAAGCATTTCAATTTTGTTGAACTGCACATAAAATTATTTTTGAAAATTATGCAAAAAAGACTCCTGTATTGGCAGTCATAATAGAATCTGTGCCTCCATACACTTGTGTTCTTTTAAAATTATTCAACATTGACTTTTGAAACTTACTATTTCATATGTTCTGTGTTAGACACAAAAGGCATAGAAATGAATAACTCACAGTGCCTTCCCTCAAGGATGTCATCGTCCAAGGTGAATGTTATTCAGACCATTTCCCTTTTGTGCATATAAATTATAAAGGTGGGTATTCCTTAATCAGGAATTTACCAGCTTTTGTTAAAAATTTTTTTCTTCCTCTGATTCTGTGATCTTAACAACTTTGGCACCAATCTACTAAATCTTAGATCTATTCTTCAACGTGAGTAGGCCAGACTACTAAAATAAATTCTTAATTGGTATCTCCATTGAAATAATTTTAGACATTTTAAATTTCACAGTGTTTCTAAAACCTTCTCTTACCCAAGATTTCCCCACTACCTTCAACAATGTGCTCAGAGCCCAGAAGAAGGAATGGTCCTTTAATCTTTTGATTCCTAACTCCTCTCATCCAGTACATCCACAAGCCTTTCAGTTCTGACTGTTTCTCCCACCTCTGCCATTTGCCTAGTCTGGACACTGCCATGTTTATCCTTAGTATTCCCTTACCTTCATGGCTTGCCTTTTTTTCTGTCCTACCCTATAGTTCCACTCAACCCCCAAAGTAGCTTTTAAATCATGTAAATAGGTCCTATCCCACAAAATGTGGTCATA
This sequence comes from Callospermophilus lateralis, assembly GCF_048772815.1. NCBI lineage: Eukaryota > Metazoa > Chordata > Mammalia > Rodentia > Sciuridae > Callospermophilus > Callospermophilus lateralis. Next base: position 2,411,766 of record NW_027514380.1, read on the forward strand.
GAGTATTTGCCACGCCCTCTGATCATTCAGCCTTCTGAAACCCTTCCAGAGTCTTCTATCACACACAGAACAATATTTTTAAGAAATCCTTACATCTTACTATCTATGACTTTGCCCATTTCTTAATCTCATCTTCTGTCACTCCTCCTGTGTTACTCTCTCTCCCAGGTTTTTCTTGTTCTTAAACTTGTCTAATTTTAAAAATTCATTGATTTTTTTTTTAATGCTGGGGTTTGAATCCAGGGGCACTCAACCACTGAGTCACATCCCTGACCATTAAAAAAATATATATTCTATTCAGAGACCGAGTTTTGCTAGGTTGCTTAGAGCCTTACTGAGGCTGGCTTTGAACTTGTGATCCTCATGCTTCATCCTCCTCAGCTGGTCCAAAAGTATTAAATGAAAAATTCCAGAAATAAGCAATCCATAGGTTTTATATTACACACTGTTTGATCGGTATAATAAAAACTTGCATTGTTCTCCGTTGAAATTACCAGGTATATGTGAATCATCCCTAGTTCACTAGGATTCCTGTTCTTTCCTTGCAACTTTGCACCTGAAGCATATTATGCCTTTTCTATTGATGAAGGCAATTTGGATAGACCAAAGAGAAGACATAATATGCTTCAGGTGCAAAGGTGAAAGGAAAGAAAGGAAATTGTAGTTCACTCAACCACATTAGATGATCCTCTTTCTGACACGTAACGAGGAGGTCAGTAGTAGTCTAATGCTGTGTCATGATGCTGTCATTCACCTCACTGCATCACACAGCACATAGCAGGACAGAAAAAGTAGTCTGAATGTGAGAGAGACCACACTCGTGAGACTTTTCATAATTACTCTATTTTATTATCAGTTGTTATTCTCTTACTGCACCTACTCTATACGTCAAATTTTAGCACAGGTATATATGTACCGGAAAAAATATAGTCTACTTAAGGTTTGGGTACTACCTGCAATTTCTGGTGTCTACTGGGGGTCTTGGAACATATGCCCCACATATAGGTGGAAATTACTATAATCTATTAGTTTTGAATGGATGTTCTGAAGATGTCAATTAAGTCTAGTAATTTGTAGAGTTATCAAGTTTTCCATTTCCACATGAATCTTCTTTATAGTTATTCAATTCACTATTGAAAATAAGGCATAGTAAGTTAATATTTTTACAATTTTCCATTTTCCTTGTAATTCTGTCATTTTTGGATTACATTTTTTGGGTTCTTTCATTAATGATTGCAGGTTAGATCTGTGTCTTAAAGTCCACATTATCTGATATCAGTAGCCACTCCATCTCTTTTTAAATTACAGCTTGTATGGAATATCCTTTTTCCATCCTCTTTGTTTCAACCTACACTTGTCCTTCTGTATCTGTTAGTTCTGCATCCCTGTATTCATTCAACGAAGAACAGATAAAAAATTTGGGAAAAATGTCATCTGTACCAAACGTGTAAAAACATTTTTTTTCTGGCCATTATTCTCTAAGTAACACAAGACGACTATTTTCATGCATTTACATTGTATATGTATTGGAAATGATCTCTAAATGATTTAAAGTATATGGGAAGATCATGAAGATTACATGCAAATGCTATGTCATTTTACATAAGGGATTTTGTGCATCCACAGATCATGATATTCACAGGTGGTCCTAGAAGCAAAAATATCTGGATACCAAAGAAAAATTTCATTCATATGTATATATATGTATATATATGTATATATATATATATATATATATACACACACACACACACACACACACACACATATATTTGAAGTGGAATCGTGTTGTTTTGGTTATTATTTAATTCATTCTGCTAGTCTGCTTTTTTTTAAAAAATAAAGAGAGAGAGAGAGAGAGAGTTTTAATATTTATTTATTTTTTTATTTTATAGTTTTCGGCAGACTGAACATCTTTGTTTGTATGTGGTACTGAGGATTTAACCCAGGCTGCATGCATGCTAGGCGAGCGCGCTACCACTTGAGCCACATCCCCAGCCCTAGTCTGTTTTTTTTGACTGAAGTATTTAAACCATTTTTATTTTGAGATACTACATTGTTTCTTTTTATTTCAGCTTAAAGGACACCCTTTAGTAGTTGATATAGTGCAGATTTGTTTTTGTTAATCTGGAAATGTCTTAATTTCTCCTTTATATTTGAATGGTAATTTGACTAATAGAGAATTCTTGATTAGTAGCCTTTTGCTTTAAGCACTTTCGTCTTCCTGGTGTCTTTGCATTCCAGTTTCTTGTGAGAAAACATCTCTTATGTGAAGAATCACTTCTCCTTTGCTGCTTCAAGACCATCTCTGTCTTTGGCTTTCAAAAGTTGGATTTTTATATTTTTCTATGTTTATCTTTGAGTTTATCCTACCTGGTATTTGTTGAGTTTCTTGGATTTGTAGATTAATATTTTTCATGACATTTGAAAAGTTTTGGGCTGGCTTTTCCAAAGAGGTGAGTGTGTGTTATAGAGTGTGTGTTGAATGTTTAGGCAGCCAGTTTATAATTCGATCCTAACATCCACTTCTTGTTTTCTCAGTGCCTCACAGATAAGTAAGAGGTTAAGGCATTCACAGGTTTTTCTTAGGCTTCTATGTATTTACCTTGTAAGTTCCCAAAGTATGTATTTTTACTTTTTGAAACTCCTGTGGATTTCTCATTCTTCAGCTTTTTCTTTTAACTTTGTTCCTCAGCTTGTTCATGCTATTTACTCTGTTGCCTCAGGCAGCTGCAATATTATAATTGTTTTCCACAAATGCCCATTTGAAAAATGACTATTTGTCCTGAGCAATGTCTAAATCACAACAAATGAAGATACACCCCATAAGGGTAGTTATTCTGGGCTCTATAACAAAATATCATACCCTCAGGGCTGTAAACAACAAAAAATTACTTTCCACAATTCTGGAGGCTGAAAGCCTGAGATGTGGGTGCTAGCATGGTAGAGTTTCGGTACATTTTTTCATTAGATTATGATATAAAAGTCCTCATCTGAGGTGCAGACTGCCAAATTTAGTCATTTTCTCACGTGCAGTAAAAGGAAGAAAGAGTTCTCTGGGCTTGCTTCTATAAAGAACTTCCTATCATGAAGGTATGAGGGTTTCACATCCTCAATCTAATTATTTCCCAAACATCCTACCTCCTAGTTTCAACATATTGGGAGTAAGATTTTCTTTCTTTTCTCTCTCTCTCTCTCTCTCTCTCTCTCTCTCTCTCTCTCTCTCTCCCTCTCTCTCATTCTTTTGGCAGGAGCTGTGCTGGTGGAAGAAAGCCAGAGTTTAAGCCCTACCACTGAGCTACTGCACTACATGCCCAGCCATGGGGGGTTAAAATTTCAACATGAGAATAAGGAGGCTTCATCAAGTGTTCATTGCAAATGAAAATTCTCTGGGAATGGGGCTTTGAAAGAGCTCCAGTCCCACTCTGTGCCTTCTAGTTGATGCCAGGCTACTTGTTTTCACCACGATGTTGGAGGTGTGGTTTACAAGATTACTTAGAAGCACAAAGAGAAAAATTATCAGATGTTTGAAAATGGTCCAAAAGCGAGGAATATATCTCTGTAATCAGAGTAAACTGGCCCCATGAAAGAAAGTACATTAATTAAAAAAACTTTTTTAAAAGAAAAGTATAATAACAAAAGGTCAAATTGTTCCAGTAAAACGCAGATGGTGAGTGGCATCAAAATATTGAATATTTTGCCCAAGGACACACGATGTTGCATGAGTTCCTCTATTCAACTTTCAGTGGACATAGATAAATTATCCTTATATATAGATTTTAAAGTGCTTTTATACATAACTAAATCAAGCTACAATGGCACAAAGATAGCACTGTTTATGTTCAAATCTCTTGTGTAAATATTGCACATGCTGAGGCTTAAGAGCACAGGCTTTGAAGGAAAACAAATTCAAATTCAAAATCTTTCTCCTCTACTTAATATCAACTCTGACATTAAACAAATTACTTATTCTTTGGAAACTTCAATTTTCCCATATGCAAAATGAAGACTTTGGGGAGAAATAGATTAAATAATATATGTAAATCTCTTAGCTCACCATCTAGCATATAATTAATGTTAATTATTAGTATGAGCATCAGTGTTGCCTCTACTAAACATCTGTGCTTATAAATTAAGAGATTCCCCAACTCATAAGTTTATAAAAACAATAAGATTCCAGATAAGGTCTAATCCACATATGAATGTAAATGTATATAGCTTGACCCCCCAAAATATAATAGTTAATGTATATACTTATAATACAGTAACCATAAGCATTATTAAAGTAATCTGTCACTCCACTTTTCTGTGATATTGGGGAACACAGTCCTGAATTGTTTAAGATGAGAAGCCAAATATTTCTCTTCATTATCTTTTCATTTTATTGTTCTTATTTTATGTCCCTATGTTAACTCTGAATTGTTTTCTAATAGCCCATAAAATTCTCCTAGAAGATGATGTCTATTTTTGTCTGGTATTAGATCAAGTATATGGCTATAGAAAAGGCTTGCTATCATTCAAAGTGACTTCTGAATCACTCATCATTCAAGCTAAAATATATAATCTATATCAGAAGCATTGATATTGCCATAACTGTTTCTTTCCTAATTTTTATTGTATAGTTTCACAAAAAGCTAAATTTTGTATTGAACAACAATGATAATCATCATTACCACTTGTTGAGAATCCACTATGATCTAGCATCTGAGCCAGTCCGAGGAATAATACAAGCAACAACACCTATTTATTGTGAAGCATATCTTATTTTTAAAAAGCCACATTAATGAAAATATACTCTTATTTTATAGATGATAATACTGAAATTTAGAATGCTACATTAATATCAAATTGAATGCTTCAATTTGAATTTTTCTGCAGTGGCACATGAGTGTAATCCCAGTGACTCAGGAGGCTGAGGCAGGAGGATTGCAAGTTCAAAGCCAGACTCACCAAAAGCAAGGTGCTAAGCAACTCAATGAGACCTTGTTTCTAAATAAAATACAGAATAAGGCTGGTGATGTGCTCAGTGGTCATATGCCCCTGAGTTCAATACCTGGTACCATGCCCCCCCCCAAAAAAATGAATTTTTCTGTTTAGTTTTACTTACATGTTCTTTACATTTTACCATACAGTGACTTCATATAAATGGATGCAAAAATATTTCTCATGTAGTCATAGTGTTATGAAGTTTTTCTCCTGTAATGTTGGAGTGATGCTAGAGGTTTCTCATAAGTGTAACAGTAGTTTGTAAATTAAGTATTCTTTTAAAGATTGTCCTGCAATATTCAGAAATATGTTCTTATTGGCTGATTCTGCCTCATTTCAAGCATGGCTGGCCATTTCTACCACATTTTCTTTTACCCATAGCATGCATGATTAAACATATTAAATGGTTTTATGGTCTTTGGCTTATAAATTATGCTATATCACAGTTCCATGTTCATTGTTCCATAAGTTCCCAAATCAGTATCATCAAGTACACACACACACACACACACACACACACACCACCACCACCACCACCACCACCACTGAAAGGACGACTTTAAAACTCAGTGGACTTAAACAATACATGATTTTTTCAGTCTAGAGGTCAACTGAAGGTATGGAGGTTTGGCTCACCCTCCTTGGAGGCTGTACTGATTTCAACTGATCACAGCTGATTACATTCATGCATCTGGGAAAAGACTGTTATTGGTTATGCTCTGTCCTACTTGTTTTTCTTTCTTTTGTAATATTTGGCTTATATTCTCATTGTGCGGACATATGCACAACAGAGGAACACCAATGATGGACATATTCTTCAAACCTCTTTTTCTAACACTTGATAAGATTCTACTGGATAAAAACAAATCAGAAAGCTAAACTCATGTTTCAGGAAAGAAGACAGAGGATAATTTTGGAGAAAATTTAATCTATCACCAGTCTCAAATGCAATAAATATGTCAAAATGTACCCCAAATAGTCCAGGTCCTGGATGAAAACTCAGACTGCTATAGTTGGCATGGCTTTTCTCATATCTGGAAGGCAGCTTACATACAAATCTATGCTGGGAAAGGCTCATTTGTCATAATTCCAAAAGAGCCATTAACCCTACATGTATCAATCTCATCCATCAAGAGAAAAATAATGTGCACATAATTCAGTCTTCTTCCTTGTAATTACTAAAGAAAGAAGATATGGGCGGTTTAATAGCATACACTACTCATTGTTTTACCACACAAAAAAATGGACTGTTCCTCTTTAGTTCACACCTTCTAAGTGAGTCTGATGCAAAGGATGCTTGACTCATTGAAAACCATTGATAGGCTAAAGATAATTGAAATTGTCAGTCAGCCAATTACTCAGGTGAGTGCAGAGGCATCTCATCAACAGTGTGGAATGTTTCTCCTAATTATATTATGTTGTTTATCCCCACATAATCCTCTTATGTTCTGTCTCTAAGAAATTATAAAAAGGTCTTAATGTAATGGAAGATGGCAAATTATATAACAAATTAGTGGAGAAAATTTCAACTTTGACTCAAGATAAAATTTAAGTAATTGTGTCAAAGAAAAAAACAAGAAACTGTTTCTTTTGAAATATCTGTATGAGTCTAATTTTCTAAACTGATATAAAATTGGAGACAATGTTTTCACTAAGGGGACAATTATAGATATAATTCTAATTGTCTGACACTAAAACTATTCAATTATTTATACATTTCTAGGTATACATTACTCTTCAAAGCATGCATATATATAGATTTTATTAATTGATCTTACATCTCTTTCCATATGTTAAATGTGCTAATAATACCTATATCAGAAGCAAATCTATTAATAACCTTATAAATGTATGGTTTAAATAACTTTCAATGATTATAGTCACCTTCCATTTGCCAGTATTTCTTCAAAATATGTAATTATCAGGTTGCTGCTATAGTAACTGTCAGTGTTACTAGTAGCAACCAAGAAAAAAGCAATTTCAAGTTACAGTGCTTAAAAAAATACTCACAAGAAAAAGTTTTTTAAAAAAGGCTAATTACTTTTAATGATGATGACAAATATCAAAGAGAATATTTTGAACATGTGTAAAGCTTGTGTCAATTTGTTGACATGATTCAAAGAGTAGTTTTAATTTTCCCAAAGAATATTGCTTTATTCAGAAGCATTACTTTAATGTTTTTATGCCAATGTAGTATTGATTCACTATTTACAGTATTTTATGCAAGACTGTATAATTTTTGATGGCCTATAGTATTTTCTAAATAATGTATGATTCTCTTACAGTAAAAAAAAAAAAGCTTGTCATTTTGGAATAAAACTCTGTATTCTACAATAATAATGCTGAATACCATTTTTTATTTAAACCACAAAGTTTAGTTTGAAGATTATGTAATAAATCATTTTGAGTAACAAAAATTTTGCTTTTAAAATGATTTTAACTTAATGAAAAGATCAATAATCTTAGTATTCAATTTATAGAGCCATTATTTTAAAACACTTAAAAAAATTGAAATCAGAGTAACATGATGACCAATCTGTCTATAGTATAAGAAGTCACTGTTGACTCTCTGGTTATTGCCATTTTCACTGTGTATCCTTGTGTGTCCAAAGGAATTACAAGAGAATAACATGGAGAAAATACCTTTATCTAATTGTCATTGCCTGAATTATTTACAGAGGTAGTGAAATTTAATTTAAATTATGTACAATTTAAAAATATAGTTATATATAATAAGTATATGTAATTGAATTTAAATAATATATTTACCTCTATGCTTGAGATTGAAACCAGTCTCTCAATAAATGCTAAGCAAGTGCTCTGTTACTAAAATTATCTGTCATAAGACTAGAAATCCAGTTTAGGGAATAGAAATAACCACATATCTTCAGACTATCAGAGAAAGTATAAAACTGTGGAAGATTTCTGTTTCATTGACATGTCACAAAAAGCTATCACTCAGTCATTGAAGTGATGTCTGTCAAAATTTACAGAATATTTTGAAGAAGTGTTCTACTTCCAGCACTGAAAAGACAAATAATTTGGGTTTTTATTAAATAGGGAATAGACATGAAAATCTGGAATTCTTTGATATGTTGTAAAATTGCAGTCCTTCAAAATGCAAACAATTTCAAGCTCGTAAGCGCAGACTATCAAAGCAGTCTGTCAGCTGGTGTGTATTGTAGAGTGATTCAGAATATCATTTAGATGGATTGAATATCAGAAAGAAGGACTGGGGAGGTAGAGAACTCTGGGTTCAAAATGCATGAGAACTCTGGGTTAAAAAATGAGTATCAGGAAAAAAAAGAGGAAGAGATGTAGATTTTATGATACTAAAGATTAAAATGGTCTGCAGTTATATGAAAATATACTGTTGTAGTTCTTTTTTAAACATAATGCTTAGTTCTTGTTTTCTTTCATTGAACTTTCAGGATTACAATGTATACTGTCTTGAATTTAGGAAATATGTAAAAAATAATTTATTTTACAAATTATATAAAACACTCCACAAAGTAAATCCCGACTCAATTGCATTTTATTTGTACAAACTCTGTTTAAAATGATAAAAATCACATTTCTCTTTTTGTCTTGAAAAGGAAGAAATTTTTCATAATTCCCTGTCATCATTAGTGTCATAAAACTTATCATAGCCAAGTCATATATAAACTGTTATTGATATTCATCATTGCTTTGCCTTATTATTACTAATTCCACAATATATTTTCTTTTCTTACTTTTTCTATGCATTCCTCAATTTATATGGCCTATGGAATGCTGTGTTACTCTCTATTTCTTATTGTAGTAACAGGGTAACATTACATCTGTTTCTGACATCTCAGCCTCAGCACTATTGACATTAAGGGTCACATGATTCTTTGTTGTAGAGGTGGTCCTGTCCTGTGCATAGTAGGGTATTTAACAATGTCTCTGGCCTCTACCCACTAGATGTCAGTAGCAACCTCCCTTCCCTGCAACTCTGACAGCCAAGAGTATCTCCAAACCTTGAGAATGCTCTCTGGAGAGCAAAATCACTTCAGTTGAGGATTACTAGTCTGTAAAACCACTGCAAGTGACTTGAAGAAGTTCACATGTAGTATTTCAATTCAAAATCCAGATTTCTCCATTTTTACAATTGGTATGATCTTTGGTCTCAGTTATATAATTTCCAAAATGAAAATAATATTTATTTCTTATGAAACTAATATTAGAATTCAACATGATGATACATGTTTTAGAATAATAATTTATACCTTTTCATAAAAAGAACACTTGAAAGCATTTAGGGACAAAAAATATCATTTTAAAGTTTAATTATGTATATATTGTTATTTGACCATCAATTTTGAAAATCATTTGCTATATCATATAAAATCATATCAATATTTTTCTCCCACCTCTTGTTCATTTCATACTTGTTATTGACTTATATTTTGTAGAGCAACAGAATATTTGGTGACCTGCCTTTCCTATAATTCTTCATGTAATTAAGTGGAATTCTTGAGTCACACATCACCCTATAATTATACTTAATTATGTCTGTTATTTTATGTTTTATTAGCCATCTCAACTATGAGTCTTAGCTTTCAACCTGGTATATTTGTCTGCATGTGTTGACCACTAAAACTTGTTCCTGCTTTAATAGGGAGCTAGTTAGACATTGGGGTGGTATATGTTGTTTATATCTTATCTTTTTGGGTCAATATAACTTAAACCAATTCTATGTTCTTATTCTCACCAGTCATGAATATTAATTAACCGACCTTCAGGGGCCAGAACTGACTCAAATGTCATGAAATAATGGCAGCAAAGAGAGTCTTCTGAGTAGAAGACTATTTTGGAAATCTATAAAAGTAAAAATATTACAATGAACATGAGATAGGTATAAGATATATTTAGATATGAATCAATTTTGGATGTTAATGATAAGCAAAATAGTGCCATGTGTAGTAATTGAAAGTTTTTGAGACTTGTATAACTTGTGTTAGACTAAAGAATCCTGGGAATCAAGAGTAGTCAGGGATGATGAGTTGAGTTTTAAATAAGCTAAATTGGAGGATTACACAGAAAGCATAACCCAAATATTTAGTAGGTAGTTAAGCATACATAATACCTAAGGCTTCAAGATTTTAGACAAAATTAAACATTTGGCAAACATATATGCACATTCACATTGTGGTATGTATGTATGTATATGTGTGTGTTTATGTATTCATGTATGCATCAAAGTCAAAGATTTAGAATTGGTCATTAAAAATCAAGTAGTAGAATTAGTAGTATCTCATGAATCTTTTCAGATAGTCATGAATTCTAAAATTATGAAAAAAAATGAATAATCTATGTATGAAACAATATCAGTCATCATATAATGGCAGGAAGTCGACAATGTACTCTTAGCACATATTACTACAGTAATGGTTGTGGCTCACAGACCATGACTTTGTGACAGCTGTGTAATTTAATGAAATTTTGAAGTAGATAAAAGCATTGTGATGTTGGGGAAAAAGTTCTTCAAAATCAGTCTTTGCACTTAGAAACTTTATAGGATAACATATTTGCTACTGACAAACATCTTTCTCTTTTTGTTTTGCAAGTGGGAGGAGATGTCACATATTTTCTGTTTTACAAGAATTTCTAACTTTGTTTATGCAACATAATCAATCATGTTTAAAAGTATGACAAGAATCGAACATTCTTCCTTTCACAGCTTTCAAAATTTACTTCTAATAATGTAACTGAAATTTCAGATTTTTCTATAGCTGTAATCCAACCAATATCTGATATTTTTATTTCCATTGATGTCTTTCACAGATGTGATAATGACACAAAAGTTTTAAATGAACACTTTCATTTAATGAACTCACACAATGAAAAATCAAATATCAATAGGATAATGAGTTACATTTCAGTAAAAAAAAACACCAAGTAATATTATATTTGAAGCATTATTTTAAGTTGAAGGAAATTTGTTCATTCGAAGATACTTATCTTTTTGCATTACACAACATATTCCTACAGATAGTGAATTAATACTGTGAAAAGATCTAATAGAAAATACTACTAATGGATACAGCTGAAAGATAGATAGATAAGTAGAAAATAAGCTCATCACACTCATTGGGCAAATTTTAAAAACACACTGTTTGAATTTTAGTGTCCCTGTAAGTACATCTCTTACAGAGCTTTCTTCCCTGGCCCATGGATAAAAGATAAGGGCAGGAGCCCAGGTGAACCTCAGGCGAACCCTCACCTTTGGGTACTTAATGGCTACACTCAAGGTGTCAGCTGCATCCTCATATTGTATTTCGTAGCTTCTGTATGATTGAGGGCCCTGGTTTTTTGTTGGTTATTAGCTATAGGAAGCCCTCAGTTCCTACAGGCTGTCCACAGCTCTAACAGGCTATTTACAGATTCTTGCCTTATATGTGTTCTCCAATGTGTTCATAAGGAGAGTTTCCAGCTTTGGTGTGTTAAGATGGAATATCATATAACAATACTATTAAAATGGCATCCGTTTTTTTGTGTGTGTAAGATAACTGAATTATGAGAGTAACAATCCTCACTTTTGCTATATTCTTTTTTTTTTTTTGTAATAGGAGTCATTAGTCTTGCCCATATTCAAGAAATATGATTGTACAATGATGTAAATACCAGAAGGTGGGAATCACTGGGAGAATCATATTAATGTCTACCACCATAATGTGTTTTGATTGAATAAGAGAATATGAGACAGGAAGAAATCAAATAAATGGGGCAAGAAAAATTTGAGTAAATTAGCGACCAAGTTATGTAATAGGAGGAAAAATTTTTCATTTTTGCATCATATTTTCTCTTATTATATTATTTTAATAAAATTTGGTTTTATTTTAAACATTTACCAAAAGGGAAAATACAGTATTATTTATTTAATACTATAATCTTAATTTAATGCTTAAATAACACTTTATTTTAAAACACTTGTCCTCTCAAAAATTACCACGGTCTCTTATATTATTAATCCGGAGTGGTTTTTTTGAGTAAAATTTATAGTATAAGTATAGTATTTTAAATCACTTTCTTAGTTCCTATAACACTTCATTCATCTTAATTTTTAGGCTACTTGGTTCAGATTCTCCAACTGTCTTACCATAGCTAATACAGTGCCATCTTTGAAATTCTCAATTTAAGTACAGATCAGAGCTAGATCTCTGACCACCCACTCTCCTTTCTGTATTCATATGTGGTATTCACATTCTTTCTCCTTTAAACATCATCTCAACATAAGTTATTCTTAAAATAGTATATCTAGTTTATTAATCATAAAATCTCAAAATCCACCTGAAATTCTAGGCATTTTTAATAGTTATGTGAAGGTAGAGTCATTTTAAGTTAAATATCTTAACTGTGCATTTGTACCTCAGAAATTGCCATCACGTCAAAATTAACAACATAAAGCTGAAGTCAAATTTTCTATCAAATTATTTCTTGCTCATAAATTTCTTATGTTAATTACAACAACATTCTCTCATACATTCAATCATTTTTATGTTAGCCTGTCTTATTTTACTCCATTATTTTATTGCCTCAAGCCAAGCTATAATGAAGAATGCAAAAGCCAAATTAAATTGAAGCCTTGTCGTTAGGGGTAATATGACAATTATCTGATGTGTGATTCCAAATGATAAGCGCTATGGTTATGGTATGAAAAATATGCTACATATAAAACTAACAGGAAATCAATCTGAAGTATCAGAAAATTCCTCTAAACTCAAACTGAATGGTCTTAGAAGACCACTGAATTTGATTTTGTGTTCATCAACAAAAAATAAATAGGGAGAAAGAAAGGGCTTCCTTTTTTTTGGTTACTGTGTCCTTGACACCAATTCAGAACCTTCTTTTGTTTCCACTGTTTTTGGCACTACTTGGTTTAAATCCCAGTTAATTCTTACCTGGACATATCCCGTGAGCTTCACTGATCTTCTTGCCTTTCTGCTCTTCTGATTCCTTTGTATCCTATTCTTTAAAGTAAAAAAAAAAAAAAAAAACAAAAACAACAACCACAACAAAAAACTGTAATTATAAATTATATTAGAAACTGAGTGAGTTTTGACTGAAATTTTTTGAGTTTCTTGTTATTCCAAACCAGGAATCTTTTCATGTTTGAGACATTCTCTAAAGATTAAAGACACAAGAAACAACTTTATGCATTACAAAAATAATATAATTTCTACTGAAAATGAGATGTGGGTAAATAAATAGGTAGACAGAAAAGAGAATCTATGATGAAACAAAATAGAGAATATATATTTCCAGAAAGTTCAGCAAAACACAAAGGAAAGAAAGAAAAATAAGAAAGATAACATCCAAGTAGAAACAAAAGCATGTAGAATATCATATGTCCATAAGTATCTCTGAATTGTGAGTTGATTGTTTCTACTTACAAAATATAGTGCAAATTTGAATGTTTGGGAACCACTCTGCAGAGCTCTTAGCATAAGGACTGAGTTTCTTAGCTTGAATTACATGGAAATCATGATGGTCTCAGTGACCTTCTAGTTATTTTTCCTTACTTCTCCCTTCATACATACTCTTTTGGTTCTCCAGAGAAATAGAATCAATAAGATGTGCACACATGGAGAGTGAGATTTAAAGAGTTGATTCATGTGGTAATAGAAAAGGACAATTCCCATTATCTACCCAATGAGCTAACAGACTGAAGACCCAGTTAAGAGACAATGTTACTATTCAAGTTTGAAGGCTATTAAGATGGAGACCCTTCGAGGACCACCCTAAAAATTACCATAGAATGGATGACTTTAACAATTGAAATTTATTTTCTCACAGTTTGGGAGTCTAAGAAGTCCAAGATGGAGGTCTAGCAGAGTTCATTTCCTGGTTACAGCTCTCTTCTTGACATTTAGAGAGGATCTTCTCTCTGTCCTCTCTTGGTAGAGAGTGAAAAAAAAAGATCTCTTCCACTTTTTGTAAAGCCACTAATCCTCTTAGGTTAGGATTCTATGCTTATTGCCTCATTTAAATTTAATTATCTTCTAAAATGTGGCTTCCAAGTATAGCCATATTGGGAATTAAGGCTTAAACATCTGAATTTTAAGGGGACATGGTTAAATCTATAGCATGTAGGAGGAGCTGAAGCCCTTTCTTTCTCCCTATTTATTTTTTGTTGATGATTTGCCTGTGTTAGTCAGCTTTTTGTCACTGTGACTAAAATACCTGACATAAAAAACTTAAATGTGGAAAGACTTATTTTAGTTCATGGTTTAGATGTTTCAATCAATGGACAGATGACTACATTGTTTTGCTCTTGAGGTGAGTCAGACCATCATGGTGGAAGGGCATGGAAAAAGAAAGTTTCTAAACTCAAGACAGCCAGAACTTCAACACAGAAAGACAGAAGGGGGACAAGGATAAGATATAGTCCCCATGGGTACACCCCACTGAACTATGTCTACCAACTAGGCCCCACCTGCCTATAGTTTCTACCTCCTGCTAACAACTCATTCAAATTACTAATTCAAAAAATAGAGTAATACCCTGATGAGGTTAGAACCCTCATAACCCAATCCCTTCCTAAAGCTCCACTTCTGAACACTGCTGCACTGGGAACCAAGTCTTCAACACATGAGCTTTTAGGGGATATTTTGGATCCAAACCATAAAAAAGTCTGAAGACTAGCAAACTGGAGAACAGGGAAGAATTAATATTACATCTCAAGTCCACAGGCCATTTGCAGACAATGTTACTTCCCTTTAAAAATAATTATCAGTGCATAATAATGTGTGCCACTGTGATGGATTCATACATACATATAATATGCTTTGCTTTTATTCACTTGCCCCTATCCCCTTTCCCTGGTCCTTTCTTTTTCTGTAATAGTCCCTCTTCTATTTCCATGTCACCCCTTTTTCCTAGATTTTACATATGAAATAAAACCTTTAATATCTGTCTTTCTGAGTTTGACTTAGTTTGCTTAAAATAATACTATTCATTTCTATCCATATTTTGCAAATGACATGATTCCATTCTTCTTTATGGATGAAAAATACTATGTGTGTGTGTGTGTTTGTGTGTGTGTGTGTGTGTGTGTGTGTGTGTGTCTCACATTAATTTTTATCCATTCATCTGCTGATGAGCATCTAGGTTGATTCCCTAACTTGGCTATTGTGAATATTACTTCAATGAATATGGGTATGCAAGTATTTCCAGAATATGTTGACTTTGATTTCTTCAGGTATCTACGCAGGAGTGGTATAGCTGTATCAAACAGTAGTTTTAATGTTATATGAAATTTCATACTGTTTCCATAATTACTTCAGGCTCTTGAAAGTCAGTATTTATTCTATTCAGGATTTCAGATTATTGGGCAAGATATACTCATGTTATATAATGGATATAAGTAAGTTGCTTTTGATATTTACAGGACCTTATAGCCAGGAGTTTACCATGAATCTCAAGTGCTCAACTTTTGAGCAATGCTGAAACTGTTAAGATTATGGGACTCTTGGTGAAAGACTAAATGCATTTTGCATTGTGAGATGGACATTGGGGGCCAGGTGCACAATTTTAGAAACTGTTTGGATATGAGGTGTAACCCAAAGTCTCTTGTGTAAATTCAGGAATGTCCAGAGGTGAAATGATTGAATTGTGAGAGCCCTAACCTAATCAGTGCATCCTAGTTTAAATGATCTAACTGGGTGATAACTATAGGCACATGAGGCATGGCTAGAAGAGATTTGTCACTGGTGTAGTGTCCTAGAAGGATGGATATTCCCTATAGCACTCTCCACTTCCTCTCTCTCTCTCTCTCTCTCTCTCTCTCACTCTCTCTCTCTCTCCTTACTTACTGCTATGAGAAGAACAATTTCTCTACACCATACCCTTCTCCCATTATATTCTATCTCACCTTGGGTCCAAAGCAAAGGAGTTGGCCATCTTTGGATTGAGACCTTCGATATCGTGAGTCAAAATAAACCTTTTCTCCTTCCTCTAAGTTGTTCTACTTGGGTAATTTTGCTTACAGAAATTCTAAAGCTGACAAACATACTTGCTCTTTTGAAAATCTTTTTGTAGATTAACATAAAATGGCAAGTTATTTGTACGCCTACATGAATCACATTACTGGGTTTTCACTAAGCTTGTAACTAGAGATTCTCAAAAGCGTAGAGTCACAATTTCTTCTATTAAATTTTATCTATCCACATTTTTAATTTTTATTTCCCTGTGTTGTGCAATACATAGATGTTGGGGTTCAAATGGGATTTTGTTCCTCTACCATGTATAAGAGTTTAGTACAGAGAATATAGGAAATAAATTGAAAAAGTATCAAATATGGGTCAATGTTATATTTGAATCTTTTAAATGACAATAGTATATGCATAAGAATATAATTAAACAAATGATTAAACTATAAATCCATGACATTAGAGATGGATTTTAGCAATATTTAAATATGACTTATTTATTTTTACATAAAACTATTTTGACATTCTAGAAGCACAGAGAAGAGAAATACTATATAATGTCACATCTTTTATAATGCAGATTTTAAAAAATCAAACTAAACATGACTACCTTGAATTTTAAAATTTTTTGTAACAAAGAGATGTATGTGTCTTTAAGCAACATCAAGTTATTATCTCAGTTCTGGAGTCTAGAAGTCCCAAATCAAGATGTCAGCAGCACTGTGCCCTTTCAAAGTTACAGGGTAGAATCTGTTCCAAGCATTACTCTTGTCCTCTGGTATTGCTGGCAATTTTCGATGTACCTTGATATGTAGGGACTTAACTTCAATTTCTGCCTGGTCATCAAATGGTGTCTCCTTCTTTTTCTTCTCATCATCTTCCTATAATGACACTAGTCATATTGAATTAAGGGATTATTGTATGCTATTATAACCTCAACTTAACTAATCACATTGGCAAAAAAGGCTATTTACAAAACAAAACAAAACAAACAAACAAACAAACAAAAACATTCACATACTAAGGTACTGGGTGCCAGAACTTTGACATATCTCTCCAGGAAACACAATTCAATCCACAATAATGATGAACCAAATGTGCTTCATTTACATTAAGAAATATGTTAAAATGTCAATAGGTTACATTTTTTAAATGACTCTCTGATAGACCTGAAAATTGTTTAATAAAATATCAGAAACATTTCGATTATAAAAATAAAAATGGAAACATTCCCAAAAGCAAGTCTGAAAAACTGAAAATAAAAGAAAATAAAATATCAATATATCATTCTGTCAGAGTGTTGCGGAAAATTAATTTTATAAAATATCTACTTGGGAGGTTGAGGCAGGAAGAATGTGAGTTCAAGACCAGCATGGAAAACACAGGAGGACCCTGTAAAATAAATAAATAATAAAAATGAGTCAAATGTTTAAAAACCCCAAACTGTCTATGTTGGGTAGATCTTGGACATAAGCTATAAATACCCAAACTGAGTGCTCTAATGTGTCTTTCAGAAAGCATATAGGAAATAGATCAGAAATAACTTTCATGGGATGGGAATGGAGCTCCATGGTAGAGGGCTTCCTAAGCATTCATGAATCCCAGTTTTCAACCTCAAGTACAACACAAAATGAATCAAAAATAAAATAATTTTCACAACTAAAAAGTAGGCAATTTAACTCATTGATAATACATACATAAAAAGACTTGAATAAATTGAGTTATATATTTTGTTTCTATTTAGAAAGGAAGACAATATTTAAAAGCCAAAGTTAATGTAACATAGCTCACACTTTAAATTTAATACAATTAAAAACTTGACAAAATGATTCTAAAATTTATCTGGAAAAGTAAAAAATATTAAAATAAGTAATATAATATCAAAATATTACTGGGATAAGAATAGGTATACAGACTAAACATGACAAATTTTTAGAATTAACTTGTCCCTCTATGTATTAGGTTTCTCTAGAGGAGCAAAATATATAACTCAATTTATTCAAGTCTATGTCTATGTATATGTAATATGTATATATGTGTGTGTTATTATATATTATTACATATATTATTATATAAAGGAGATTTTTATTAGATTAGCTTACACAACCAGAATAGACTGTGTCCCACAATGATGGTCTGCAGGCTGAAGAGCTGGAAGAATCAGTAGCTGCTCAGTATTAAGAAGTCAGAGCCTCAGAACAAGAGAGATCAAAGATGGGGTCCCAGTCCAAAACTAAAGGTCTGGACATTCCCTTGAGAATCTCTGGAAAGAGTCAGTTTTGGAAGTATGAAGAAACTGGATGTGATATCCTCAGTGGACACATCAATAATCAAGAATTCATTCTAAGAATCGAGCTTGTGTCTGCTGCTGCTTCCCTGTTCTTCCAACTTATGTTCCATCCAAGTCTCCAAACTATTGGACTGTGGGTCTCCACCTCAGTTTGCTGTGCTTCATGATTCCTAGAAACACCCTCATTCAGACAACCAGTAGCCTCATAATTTTCAGCATCTTTTAATGCAATCAAATTGACAATTCAGATTGACCATCACATTCTCTCTCTCTTTTGTCTCCTTTTCATCAATAATAATAGCTGGTTTCTGCTATAACAGGAAAACAAACAACAACAAAAGTTCATGAGGCTGAAATATGATGCAAGGATGCAAGCTTATTTCTTTTGTTAAGCAAAAACCTGATTGGACAATCAGAGCAATTATGGCATCTCCACATTCATCAGGATTGTAGTAGACTCCCTCTAAGGTGATACTCTGCTCTCTTCAATAGACAATTCCTGGGATGACTAATCTTGCTTCTTCCTTCACAACCACATTTTAACAAGGAACCTATATATCCTACTTCTACTCACATGTTATTGGTTACAAAGTAGCCACATGGTTGAGATCAGCAGAAAGAGACCCTAGGAGGTATAGTCTTTAGCTAGGGAGCAATGTGTACAACTAAGAAAACATGTTTACTTAAAAAAGATATTCATGAATATGAGCATTTTTTGGTACATACTACTCAGTTAGCCATTTAATTATATATGTTCCTCTTTCTTCTCACTCATGGAAAATTGGAAATATTTTTCCAAAGGAAAAGAATCCCAAAGGTCTATGCAGTCTTATTATCAGGAAAAATAAAGTTTATTTTTCACTTCTGTAGAAAGCAAAAAAAAAAAAAGTTATAACTTAACTCTAAATACTAATGAACTTATAAAGCAACTGATATTCTCATACATGGTTGAAAAAATAAAATTAAAACTTTCCAGATTTTTGATAAACCATTTGACATATGAAATGAAAACTGCAAAGTTTTACATAAAATTTTATCTAATAGCATAATTAAAAACCTAATTTCACCAAAAAATGGTTTAATGGTAATTTGGTACTAATGTAAATTGGAGGCAAATGAGTAATTATTAAATAAATTATGAAACATCTACATATGGAATATTGTGCCTGAAGTTACACTTAAAACATTTTTAGTGAGCTTATCCACAATGTCATAAATTGAGGAAAACTTTAGAATGAAAAGTATATATCCATTAATTTCTCTAAGATAATAGAAAGATAGCTATAGATATAAAATTAAATATTCCATTTAATGATGTCATTGGGCTGCTTCAGTTTCGTTTCCAGAATTTATTCTTCCTTCTCAAATGGCCTCAATGTTTTTCTGACAGTTTCTCAGATGAGGAAGGCTGAATACAGGTGTCCCACTGTCTCCTAGGCCTCTTGATGCTCTCGTGTTAATGCTACTCCGGTTGCAGCCTATGAGGTTGTTTGTAGGAATTGGTGATGTGAATCAAGGTTTCTGATTACCTTGTGGTTGTTCTGTGCTTGCACTGGGATTTCCCTGCCAGAAAGAATAGGGTTAACATTTCCCTGTGCAAAAGTACAGAGTTAACATTCCCCAGTTGCTATGGCATGCTGGCCCTTGGTCTCTGCACAAAAGTTCAGAGAAGTCAGTTTTAACCTTGAGTTTCAGACACTCTCTCCTAGGAATAGAAGATTTTGAACATAGCAAGATAATCATTCATAATGTCTCACCTGTGATGCATAGACTTCAAGTCTGCCTGCTTTCCAGAAACTTTCTCACAAATAACCTTTTGATGATAGAAACCTATGTAATAAACATGTGGAGCCAGCTTTGGATTACTGTTCCTCCAACAGTGGACAGTACCCACCTGATTCCACCTTTCTCTCTAAATGTTAGTGCGTCTTGTCTTAATCCTCTGTCACCCCTCACTAGTTTCTGAAGTAATGGCTGTGCAGGTCAGGGCAGTTTTCTCTCTGCTGGATACAACTAATTCTCTGGAGATTGTCACTGATATCATTTTCTGCCTACAAGGGGTCAGTGATACCCTTTTCTTGTTCTGTTTCAAGAAAAACATGACTTTCCTTAAACTCAGTGCCTTGTAACTACTTTTCACTGAAGCCAGACTGATCTTACTCTAATGGAAACATTTCACATGTCCATACCCCAGAGTCCAGAATAAACTTTTCATCTGCTCTTAAAGAGTAAAGAATAGACTATTGCTATTAATTGCAGATAAATAGCATCTACTAATTAATAAATGTTATTTTAATTAAATGTGGCCAGCTAATAGGCTGAAAGTCACTGTCAGGAATAAAAAAGTAAATATTAGGTTCCTCACTTTAAAGAATTAAAAGAGATGAAACTGTCATACAATTATACTTACATAAAAATGGAAACAGCATATTAATTAGTTGCCAAATTTCATGATACAGAATGGAACCACAAAAAAATGAGAGTTTAGGCAAGATAATTTCCAAGGGTCTTAACAATCTCTATAAGTTGTGTCTTTGCCATTGATGTATAGACATTTCAATGAGTAAGAATGATTTCTGTAGTGTCAGCACTGTATGCTAATGGAACCATAATTTTCTAAATATGTTTCAAAGGCACTTTTGTTCTAAACACTATATATTCATTAAAGTGATGTTTATGGAAATACAATTGATTATCCTCATCTTTTGCTATTCAGTGTGCAGAATTCAAGGTGATTTTGATCAAGTGTTAATGTAATGCCATAATCTCATAGAATACTACCTACAGTCTTTTAAGATGAGAATTACTATCCACACTTCAGAAATGTTGAAAATGAGTCCAGAGAGTTAAAGTAGTTTTCCTGATCATATTGGTGACACATAAAACTGGTATAAGTGCTGAGTACTCAGGAAATGTCAGAATAAAAAGCTGGGACATGGGGTGGATCTGGATGGGGGAGGGACAGAGGTGAAAGTTTGCTTTCAAACAGAAAATATTTCTTGGAGGGTAGGATGTGTACTAGAAATAAATATGACTTTGGAGAATTATAATAAATCTTTGATATTAAGTTTTAAGAAAGGAAAATAAAGAAAATGATAAGATAAAAATATATTAAAGAAAGAAACCAGAAGAAAGAGTAAGTTAAATGAGAAATCACAGGAAAAATAACATAAGAGGGAAGACAACGCTTAATTCCCATTTCTTACAACTTCCCTTCCCCCAATGAGCATTTTTATATGTTCTCCAAATTCCAATCTCTTGACATGGAGTCTTTGTATCTGCTTTCTTTGCCCAATTACCATCCTAGTTCTAACTGTTAGACATTGTATTCCTAGCATAACAAGACTACCATGAAGGAAGAAAAAAAAATCAGGTGAAAGTAGAAAATACTTGGAAGTTAAGAATATAATCATAGAAATTTCTAAAAATCGGTAGTCTAATATTAATATTTACACACACACCAACTACCCAAAGAAACACAGGAAGATTTATGAATTTGCAAGTCAAAAATTTTATATTTTATTTGAAATTAAAACAACAGTTCAAATGATAATTTGAAATATATGTATATATATATATATATATATGTATATATATATGAGTGTGTGTACATATATGTACACACACACACAAAATAGCAAAATGTTATTTGCAAAATAAGCAAAGTTTTATCCAAATAGAGCAATAATGTAATGTTTTGCATCATTTTTTTCTCCAGTTGTAATTTTTAAGTTCTGAACAAATTCATTTGCATTGCTTTAAATAGATAATTTTAAGGAATATCTCAATATCTGTAGAATTCTACAAAATTCTACAAGTTTAGTCAAAGAAGATACTCTCAGAGAGGACATTCCTATAGATCAATCCATCTCCAAAGGGTTTTCTGGACAATGCCCAACATTCCATAAAAAGGACCCTCAGTAATGTTTTGCCCATATCTAAGTCTGTGATGTAATTTCCTGATCTCAGAGAGGACTCACAAGTTTTAATTTCCAAGCACTTAGGAAGCTTTTAAAGAATGATCTTCAGTACAAAAGTGAGTAACCCAAGAAAGAATAATACTAAGGTTCTAGCAGACAGGTGTCCTATCCACTTTCATTGTTCCATTGTTTCAGGAGAAAAAGTAAGCTCTAAATGATACCTAAGCATCAATTGCTGAGGACAGGCACTAAGAAGAACAACATACAAAACATTTAAAGTGCAATGTTGGAGCATTTGAGATAATTATTTCTAATTTTTGACAGCTCTTTTGCTATATTTTAAAAAGAAATACATAAATAGAAACATAGAAAACTAAACAAATAAAATATGCCATTTTTAGTCAGGCTTAGTGGTGCATTCCCACAATCTCAGTGATTCCGGAGACGGAGAGAGGAGGATCATAAGCTTAAGGCCAGCCTCTGCAACTTGGTGAGACCCTATGCAACTTAGCAAGACCCTGACTGAAAATAAAAATAAAAATAAAAAGAGCTGGAGGTATTACTCAATGGTAGAACTCCCTGAAGTCAGTAGAATCGTTGGAAGTATCACACCAAAAAAAAAAGCCATCATCAATTTCAATTTCACAAAAGCATTGTTTTACAGGAATATGAAATAAAAATTCGTAAGTAATATCTAAAAATTTAATGCATTCATGATGTAATGATATTGGTTAACAGATAGAGGGAAAAGGAGCTTGAAATAAGATGACTAAATCATCACCTATTACAAAAATTCATATACAATGAAATATATAGGTCTACATAAATTAAACTCCTCAAATCTTTGCTTCTTGTTTTCTAACTTAGATTTGTAGATCTTTTCTTTTCTAATATTCTAGTGCCTAAACTTTCAATACTCAGAAGAAAGCAAAATGAATAAAGAATGAATTACATGTGGAGCGGCATAAAGAACTTGCAAATTCTTGTATGGAAAGCAAGTCTTTAGTATGTGCAAGCATATATTTTCTTATAAGCAGATGTTGACATTAGAAAATAACAAGTAATTGAGCACAGATGGTATATTTGGCATACCAAAAATGTTGAAAGGAGAGTTAGCACTTAACAGAGAGAGCAGATTTCCTTTTCTGTTAGGGTTCTTTTGGCTTCAAATATCCCAGATTTCTTTCTCACTTAATGCATCTGCAAAGGAAGTGTTGTGAGCCAGTATGAAAACAGTAATATGTCAAATATTAATGACATATATAAGAACGTTTTTATTGAAAAATCAATCTTAAAAAGTCATGGTACACATTCTAAGTGCAATTAAAAATAATATTAGTATTATGCCTGAATTATATTTATATTTTCTATATTTTCATGTCCAACCTTAGTTTTTATTTTAGCAATATGAATATTACATCCATTTTTTTTGTTATTAAGCTTAAACTTGATACTAAACAGTTTTTCTGATAGTTACAATAAGTCAAACTCACAACATAATAAATTAATGTGTGCTTTCTCTTATTCATGTTTCCTTTTAAAAGTACATCTTTATCTAACTGAATTGCTAATGATAATATTTGAGGGAGAAAATAAGGGAAAAACTAAATTTTGAAATCTAGTAAAGGGTTAGATCATAGTTTCAAGTTACCATTTTGTATAGAAAAATAATGTCATGTTTATTTTTAAAATTTATTTATTCTATTTAGTTGTACATGACAGTAGAATATATTTTCCATACCATACATACATGGAATGTAAGTTCCTGTTATTATTGTTGTACATGATGTGGAGTTTACACTGGTTGTGTATTCAAATATAGCATCAAGACATTGTTACCATGCTCAGAGCATTGACTACAAATGTTAAAAATTATGAGGATTTTTTTTTTACTATGGAAGAGAAAGGGCAGACTATCTCCATTCCCTGGAACGTGCTCAATTTTTTATGTTCATTTGAGAAAGAGCTTGAATTATTTTATCCCTCAAAGGCATCTTTTCCACACAAAGGGTTTCCCATTGACTTCAAAGTGGGAACCATGGGAGTGCATATTAAAACTGAAAGGGATGAAAAACAGATTGAAATTTTTGAATGAGCATAGCAAATTGAAAGGGAGCTAGTAGAAATCAGTGGATCAGTCAGGTTGACAGACCACTTGAATCTCTATTGTATTAAAGTCAAATAAAAAGGATGAACATAGTTTTTGCCAAGAACATGGAAAATTTCAGAAATGGAAATCACAAGCCAGAGAAAGGAAGAAAGCATTTAACTCCTTGATGCAATG
Source organism: Callospermophilus lateralis (assembly GCF_048772815.1). Classification (NCBI taxonomy): domain Eukaryota; kingdom Metazoa; phylum Chordata; class Mammalia; order Rodentia; family Sciuridae; genus Callospermophilus; species Callospermophilus lateralis. The sequence goes on from NW_027514380.1 coordinate 2,436,201, forward strand.
CAGTATTATCATGACTTCATGAAACAGGCAGAGAATACTTAACTCATGATTGTTGAAGTTCGATTTTTGTTTCATATGCTAAATCCCAGTATAACACAGAGAATTTGTAAGAGTAAATTATATATTAGTTGATACTTACTATAGGCAGGGAAGAATTTCCATGGATTTTTTGAAAAGTCTATTTTCTAGAAGACTTTCCAAAGAGGAGAGAATAATGTCAGAAGATTTTAGAATCAGAGGGGCCTAAAAAAACCCACACACTTAAAAAGTGTATCTTGAATTCTGCATGTGGGGAAACAAATACATGCTGCTATATTACTATCTAAGAAAATGTTTATTTCACCTTAGTTTCTTAGTTACTTCTGCCTTACAATGATCTTCTTAGGACCTGTCAGTTCTTAATAATTCCCAGAGGGAATTATGTGTTTTTGTGGGTTTTATTTTAGATAACTCTGATATTCCCTTTAGTATACATTACTTTTTTAAAAAAACATACTTTTATCTTATTTATTTATTTTTTTAATGTAGTGCTAGGATTAAAACCAGTGCCTCACATATTCTACGCCAGCGCTCTACCACTGAGCTACAACTACATTATTCTAATTTACATATGTTACATTTTGAAAGTTATGCTTCATATAACTCTCTAGAATGGCAGATGGGGAGCATGGAAGATTTATTCTGGGAATCTTTGAAGAAAATGCTTTCTTTACATTTCAAAATTTTATGTTTACTCTGGATTAAAGGATTATTGATTACCTTGATTCATTGTATATTCACTTAACAGGTTAAAGTAGTGGACAAACAAATGCAAAAGAATCAATGCAACATTTTCATTTTCGTTCAACAAAATTTGAGGTCATTATACCAGAGAAGAGAAAGGGTGCCATCAAAATAACAAAATTTTTGGAAAAAAGATTAAAAAAGTTAGTTGATGCAACTAGATAAATTCTTAAAACCAGAACACAACAATCCACAGCTGAAAATGTAAGGAGTAAGCAAGACTTACTCAAGAACATTTCAGATAAGCTCAAAACTTAGTAGCAGCAATTATCAATAAGGAGAAATGGAAATCATTAGTGTATTAAGGAATTCCACTTTGAGCAATTATTGTCCTCTTTCTTTTCACCACAAAAACAGAGCAACTATTTAAGACAGAAATGATAGAACAAAGTGGCTTCATCTCCTTTTAGCAGGAGTCCTCAATGGCAGACCATGAGCATCAGATGGGGAGTCTTTACAAAGTTCCACTTCTCAGGTTATATTCGCTGGATATTCTGATTCAATTGATCTTCATAGGATACAGAAGTCAGGATTTTGTTTCATCTCCTCAAACATTTATCATTTCTTTAAGGTTAAAACTTTCAAAATCCTTTCTTCAAACTTTTTGAAATGTGCCAGGCATTGTTGTTCTATAAAGTCATCAGATATTTTTGGTGAAATACTTCAAGTAGATTTTAAGAAAATATTTCAGTTAAAGATGGACACAATACCTTTATTTTATTTATTTATTTTTATGTGGTGCTGAGGATCAAATCCAGTGCCTCACACATGCTAGGTGAGCACTCTACCACTGAGCTATGATCCCAGCCCACCTCAAGGAGATTTTTATTTTATGTTTCTATAGTTTGCTCACTGGTGAATCCTCAGCTTCTAGAATATCTACTAACACACAGTAAGAATGCAGTGAGTATTGGCAAAGTGAATGAATACATGAGTGAATCAGACTGCCTCCAGGTAAATCATCAATAACTGGATTATAGTGAATAATTAAAAGGTATGTTAACAGTATTGAAGAATACATAACAAGTGATCCTAAGATTTTATGCATAATTAAATTCTCATTAAAATGTGAAGAAAAATATGCAGGCTTTGAAATTTACAGGCTCAGTTTAGTACTAAAGCATACCCCATGAATTTATGACTCAGAGTTGTACTATATCTAAATACAAAAGGAACCTAAGAAAGTTGAACATACTATATAAGAAGTAATATTTAAGTATAACACAGAAATAAAAATAAAATCTGAAATTATTTAAAAAGGGAGAGGCTGATTAGTACAGAACTTGCTTATTATGTATGAGGTCCTGGATAGAATCCCCAGTATCAAAAAGTAAAAAGATACAGGAGACTTCACCACTTGCAAGAACCTAATTACTATAGAAAATTTCAGTGAAAATATTATGCTTCTTCCATTTGGCCTCCAATCACACTATTGGTTTTATAATAAATAATTTTATGAACAAAATTGAATGTTCTTTATTGGGTTATAGTTCTTTAATCAAATTAAGCAATAAATTCTTAATAAATTTAGCAAATAACATATATGTTAGATTTGGTCTCTCTCCCTGGCTCATCTTACTGAGTTACTAATTACTTGAAATTTTCTGAGTGATACATTGTCTTTCATTATTAAAAAGTAGCCCTTTAATCACACCAGAGTTTATGCTAATAAATTTTCTTCATGTGAAACATCTAAATCACCTCAGAATGGAGCTGGTTACCAAAAAGACCAAGAGATTAAAGAGTTGGAACTTTCTGCCCATCTTAAATATGGAAGTTGTTTAAAATTACCTAGTATCAGACATGGGAGCAGCCATAGGGCTAAGCCTTTGAGTAGTAGAATCAGCTCTAATTTGAGGAAAAATTACAAGCAAATTAATCCATTAGACACCCACTTGGTGTCAGGAGAAGCAAAGGATTATCTTTGGGTGTTAGGAAAACTTCTATTATGATTTGGATATAAGCTATTCTTCTGTATTAATGCAGAAGGTTTGGAGGTAAAATGAGTGGATTGTGAAAGCTGTAGCCTAATAAGTGCATCCCAGTTTAAATGAACTATATGGGTGATAACCGTATGCAGGTGAAGCATGGCTAGATGAGTTGAGTCTCTGAGGAAATGCCCTGGAAGGTTTTATCTTCCCTGTGGTCTCTTCTTTCTTTCTCTCTTGCTTTTTCTGGCTGCCAGGTCCTAAGAAGCTTTCCTCCATCACTTCCTTCTGCCACGATGTCCTGCCTCCCCTAAGCCCAAAGCAATGGACTTGACCAACAATAGACTAAAACTCTGAAACTATGAGCCAAAATAAACTCTCCATCCTTTAAGTTTTACTTGTTGAACATTTTGGTCACAGTGACAAAAATTCAAATAATAAATAAATTGGTCTTATGAGTGGGGTCATTGTTGTGACTAACCTGACCATGAAGTTCAGAAGTTTTTGGAGCTGGTTTGTGAAGGAGGGATTTTGAAAAGTTTAAAGACACAAGCTATCAAACCTTTAGACCATTTTGAAGTAGACCTTAATGAGAAAACCTAGTCAGCTCAGATACAAGAATGCTGATAGGAATGTAGCCTGGGATCATGAGGTTTGAGAAGGTAATGAAGCCTCTATTGGATGGGACTAGAGGCTACTCCTGGTTCTATTTTGGCAAAGAAATTGGCTACCTTTTGCTCATGCCCTGAGATTTCATTTATGGCTAAATTTAAAATTGATGGATTCATTGATTCATATAATGAAGAGAGTTTCAAGGCAGGCATGCATTCAAGCAATGCCATAGAATTTTCTGGCTGTCTTTAGCCAGATTTAATGTAAGAATTGGGAGAAGAAAGCAGTGGGATTGAGGATATTAAAAACTTAGAAATTTGCATGAAACTCTGGGGCCAAAGAAGATATGGCTTATAAAGAGATTATAACCATTAAAAAGATGCTAAGTACATTGCACATGAACAACTGGAAAGATGCATTGGTGGCATCTCAGGAATTTGCAAAACCATACCCACTGAAGGCTCCAAGATGTAGAAGGAAAATTTTCTTTGAGAGGTGATCCCAGGAGTACCCTGATTACACAGAGGTCTAGAAATTTGTTTCACTATACTAAATTGCCCAAGCTCAGAGATGAATCCAGGAATAATCTCAGGTGTCCAAGCTACTACTGTGCAATCTCTCGACAGAACATGCCAAGTGCTCCTGGTTTTGCAGAAATGCAATGTCTAGGAGTTAGGGAATCATGGATGTTTCCACTGATATTTCAAAAGAAGGCCTAGAAGACCAGGTAAAGTTTGGCAATGTCAGAGTCCCTGGGAGATGCCCCAAAGAGGATAATGTATAAAGAAACCAAGGTGAGGGCAAACCTGGAATGAAGACCCAAGGAATTAAGAAATGCCAGTCATTTGGACTGTAGGCCAAGAGCTGTTGCCTGCAGTGAAAGTCAAGCTAAAATAGACCCACATGGGCTGCAAATAGCAAGATCAAAGTGTTGAGGTGTCCAAGCCCTTTAGAAATAACATCTCTCAAATAACTGTCTTAGATGCTATAGAAGGGGTTATAGGAAGAGTTATGGGAACTCTTTGCCTGGCTGGATTTAGATCTTGCTTTGGTTGCAACCCTTCTATCCCCCTATTCCTCCATTTTGGAATGGGGATGTTTACTCTGTGACAGTATATACTGATATATGTAAGTTGCCTTTGATTTTCACAGGGGTTCACAGGTAAGAGTTTGTCTTCAGCCTCAGTTGAGACTTTGGATTGGAATTTTGGATGATGCTGGAATTGTTAAGACTATGGAACTCTTGGAGATGGACTAAATGCATCTGTCATTGTAAGACAGATATAGGTTTGGGAGGGAAAGTAGAATGCTACAGATGATTTGCATATGAAGTGTCCCCCCATCTCATATTAATACATGAATGCTCAGAACTGAAATGATTAGATTGTGAGAGTTGTAAACTAATCATCCTATTTGAATCGACTGGGGGGTAACTACTGGGAAATGGGGCAGGGCTGGAGCATTGGGTCACTGGGTGCAAGGATACCTTCCGGGTGTGTGTCTTCCTTGTATCACCTTCTCCTTCCCACTCTCCACTTACTGAGTGCCATGTCCTAAGTAGTGTCTCTCTGCCACATCCTTCTGCCATAATGTGTTGCCTCATTTTGGGTCCAGAGCCATAGACTTAGTTGACCATGGACTAAACTTCTGAAACCATAAACTAAAAATAAACTTATTCTCCTCTAACTGGTTCTTGTTGGGTATTTTGGTCACAGGGATGCCAAACTGACTAACACAACGCCCCAATAAATAACCTTTGACATTTTAAAGTCATAAAAATTAGAATATATAAAGGAGAGCAATTAGAAAAGGCACGTATAATAGTAGCATCCAATTTTATAGTGGGGAGTTAAAAATATTATTTAAAATTGGTTAATCATTGAATATGTTTATCAGCACAGAATTTAAAATTCATAAGCATTGCAAGAAGAAAACAATATAAAAATATCAAAACCTGAAATTATAGGAGAAGGCCAGTGAGATATTGTATCCATCACTTATTGTTCATGGCAGACAACTAACAGGTTATAGAAAAAGTTACTAAACAATAAATAGTAGTACAACATTTAAAGTTATACTGGATACTATCAAAATAACAAAAACAAAGACTGTTTTCTTATTAACTATATATCCTCTAGGAAGTTGCACTGCCTTACCTTCTATTATAGCTTTTTGCATTTATTACTTTTATGATTTAAATGTATAATTAAAAATATCCTTTGAATTACAAAAAAAGCACTATTCTCTATAATGACAGGCAATCCAGAGAAACATCTAATTCTTAAGATTTTTTAATTGCATTTTTAAACAGCACATATTTGAAAATAAAAGACACAATCCTGTGTGGGTACTTTCTATTTCCTTCAGTTACACTACATCTGAAGTATCTTTTATACCTATTATATATTAAAGAGCTCTTTGTACTTATCAAGCAAATTTTTGTACTTATCAAATTATTTCAGGTTTGAGGTTGATGTTCTCACTTATCTTTTAAAAATATATTAGGGCATGTAATATACATTAAGAACTTTCTTTCAGATTATGTTTTAACTTGACCATATAAATGCCTTCATTGAACACAGAATTATTCAGAGTACTATGTAACATACTACTACCAATATTCTTAGACTATTTCTCCTATATAACTTATCTTTGCATTTAAAGAAGTTCTTAAAAAAATACCCCTTTGAGTATCCTAAAATTATAGGCTTACAAAAGCTGTATGAAGTGATAGTGTACAATTAATTTAATCAAGGGCCATCAGTGTGGTACAAAGAGTTACTCAGCAAGACAGCTTTAATAACTAAGCTTGATTAATTTTGATTTATAATTAATCTCTATCAAATGGAATAGCTACAGCATTAACTGTCATGACTAAAATATGAGGAGAAATTTAGGGGAAAAGGGTTGGAGAGTACATTGAAAACATGTGTTCCTCTTTATAGTTGTACATCACTACCCAAACTTGTCTTTGTAAAACTCGTGCTCTGTTCATGAAAGTACCTGCATTCAGAATGCAGATTCCCCTTTTGTGGTGCTAAGGGGCAGATAGAGAGTACAGGAAATTCACCCCAACACAAATTTATAAGAATATCTCTACCTAGAATCAGAAATTAATCTTCCACAAAAGGATTTTTTTTTCCAAAAAGAGCTTTTTAAGAATATATGACTAATGTGTCTAGAAAAGGAATGTGTCCTAAAGGAATTAGAACTAATTTTATATATAAATTTGTAAAATGAGTTTATGTGGGTTCTTTGAATATATCTCAGTGGCAATAGTTATCAATCTGGGAAGGCTTTGTGTTATCTCAATATTCTTTCGATAGGTAATTTTCTGAGGCAAGTTGCAGAAATGTTTGAGGCTCCCTTAGAAACTTCATCAATAGCATTTATCCTATAATATAAATATGCTGCTCACTTCCACACCCCATTCCTTTAAATCATTGCTATACTTTGCTCTTGTTCTTCTTTCACAACTTGATTGAGCTCTCCATGACCCGCTATTTTTGTTGCTGTGATTTTTTTTCCTTTACAAATAAGTGTCTATTTTGTGTTCAGTCGTACTTGTACTAACTTTTCTTCAATTCTGCTTTTTAACTTTATTTCTGGCTTGTGACTGTATATTCTTAGAAGGTCTTATTTCCTTCCCTTAGGATATCCGGTATGTAAAGGGAGGCCTAATCAGCAGATGGTCACAAAAGATCTTACTGCCCTCATAGAACACTGCACAAACATTCTCTGAATGGTGCTTCCTGACTTCCTCCCTTTAAAGCCTCCACTGAGAAAACTAAAAAGTCGCTGTCTTCAAACCTTTGGTCCCCCACTGGCACGATAAACCTTTGGACTCTCTTTCCAGTGGGTATGGACTACATCTCCATGTGAAATCTGGCTTAGAAGATGAAACAAGTTATGCTTTCTCTCAGCACTTCAGATTTTCATCTATAAAAACGGGATTAATAGTGCTTACTTTGATAGTTTATTTTAAAGATTAAATAAAAACAGCACATTTTTGAAACTCCTAGAACAAGGTGTGATGCTGACTAATTCCTTTTGGAGATTTATTTAGAAAACCGTTGCCTAATAAGGATTTACTAAAAGCCTTCATCTTTGCCGTTTCAATTCCTTAAAGGGGGATATAAGTTGCTAAACAATTTTTTGGAGGCTTTCTCAGTTCTTTTTAATTGAAATCATGATTTAGTGTGACATTCACCTGCCCAAGCAGAATGCCTTGTACTCTACTTTTTAGAAAAATTAATTTTAAAAACAATTCCAATGATTTCATTAAGGACCTTTGTTGATCAGGCACAGCCCAAAGCCATCATTAAATTCTGTGGTTATTCTACTGGTTTTGCAGAGAGAGCCTACCACACAAGTATTCTCTCTCTCTCTCTCTCTCTCTCTCTCTCTCTCTCTCTCTCTCACACACACACACACACACACACACACACACACAATTTCTCCTTCAAATTTTAACTTCTGCACAATCAATTTGGAGTATATAGCCACATAAAATTCAACAGAAATAAATTCATTCAGAGTTCTAAGTTGTGCTTGGATACACCTTATTGTAAAGTCAATAAGGTAATTTTCTTAATTCAGCTTTATAATCTCACTATAATGTAATATGAATTTGTTACGTGTAAAGCAAATCCTATAAGTCCACAACATGGACTATTATAATGTTTTCGTACCATGAGCAGAATGGTATAATATCACCAGAACATACAGTGTCACAAACTAAAGATATAAACTATAAAAATTTATCCAATGTTAAAACAAAACAACAAAAACAAGGAAAAAAGAAAGAATAAAGGACTGTGGCTAATGTCAATAAATTAATTAAAAGGGAATGATAACAACACTCCTTAAATGTAAAAAATATACTTGTTGCAATGGGCAAAGGTGCAACATCTGCAGTCAAGTGGAGAAATAAAGAATATCCATGTGCTATTCCTTTTCAATGCTTTATTCACTCAAAATCACTCAACACAATTTCATTCTATAGGTTCTTAATCAAATGAAAATCCTTAATGCTGTGCATTGCAATAGACATAATCAATTCAAAGCAAACAAATTCTAAGTTAATTCTAAGCACTGCAAAAACACTTAATCATGACAGACCTATTGCAGATATTCCCTCTGCATGCTAAGCTTAAGTGCTAGATTTAAAGTCTTAAGTCCTAGGCCTTAAGTCCAGGAGATGCAACTCACTCAGATGACAGCGATCAGGTCGGAAACCAATGGAGGCTTCTCCTGGTGTGGAGTTGACAGCTGGCTAAGGAGATGGTCCTAAGGAGAAGTTGCCTTTCTCACCAGGATCAAGAGGCTGCAGTAGAGTTTGAGAAGTGGTGAGGTTGATGCAGAGGATCAGGCAGATGATGAGAAGAGTTAGGGTGTCAGTCCAGGTCCTCATCAGGTTCTCTGGTGTGTGTGCATCAGCATCAGCTGGCTTGAATGTCTTTTCATTTGTCCCATTATTTATACTAAATTTGGGGAACTTCTGCATACCTTTTTGGTCCCTATCAGCTGTTACCAGGTTTCTAAGTGACATCTTCCATCTTACAGAGGACATATGGTCTGGTGGTTTCTGCCCTGATATTACCCTTCTGGTTCTTATCAGGATTAAGGTACATGACATGTTTATATCAAGTGACTTCACTCTGACTCTTATCAGGGTTGTGGAAAGTGACTTGTTTTTTCAGTCTATGCATTATGACATATTGGAGGGCTCAGTAGGCTTGTGCCTGGTGAGACTGCAGGTTTATTTTAAAATGGAGTTTTAAAATGGAGTTGCTTAGGCTAAGGCCATCTTTACAATACTTCAGAAAGCAAAAAGGGACTAATGAACACAAAAGACAAAAATCATAAAGTTCATAGACTTAAACCTAGTGAAATTAACAATTATACTAAATGTATTTATTTTGAAAATAAAATATTTTGAAAATGCTACATTTAAGTTATTTTGTCAAAAAATGTATGCATATACATATACATATTATTGAAACATATATATTTATACATATCAAGTTACCTGATGAGATTTGAAACTATTCAACAATTTTAGCCTGGGTCAATGCTAAAACTGTTATATTTAAAAGTCATCTAGCTAGCATACTTGAACTCTGAGATTAAAAAACATGATTCTAGAAAGATAAGAAGATGGAACAATAGATCATTGGATAATATGAAACCTTGAGTGTCGAGAGAAAACTATCATCGAAAAGTACCGTAAGAGAATTACAAAGTAAGCAAGAATATACACTACATATTTAAAGAATTATGGTTTCCCAGAAAGACTTAGTCATTTCAAACTAGGATATATGACTGAACAGTCATGTGGGACTAAAAATTAGGTATGACTAACTGGAGTAACCTAAGTCCCAATATTCCCCCAAATATTCGTGTTTCCATCTGTTATTTTTATCATCAGGCTTGCCTAGAACTGATATCTGTACATTTTGAACTTTGTTAAGATAATGAGTCAGTAATTCCCATAGTTTAGTTCTTTTTATTTTCCTTAAATGAGTCAACCTAGTGTCTGCAATTACCTTTTTAGTAGTTATTTTGGGCAAAAACCAATCAACTAGCACACTTACAGAATAGATCCAAGCAATGCTGTTGCTTTTTTTTATGTCCCCAAAGTGTTTTGCATACATTTTATAATCTGAATACCTTATTAAAGAACCAGCTTTTTTTCCCCCAAAGTAGATTGCCTCTAACTTGAAATGTGCAAATTCAGACTTATTTTACATCTTTTTGTCAAAACAGTTATTGGAAAGCCAACCATTGGTATTTAAAATAGGAAGCAATGTCATTTCTGAAAATATCTTAATTTCCCTCTCTTTCTTCTAATATAAACTGATATATATCCTAATCTTCTAAGAAAGGTAATGGCAAAATACATTAGAAAATAAAGTCTTCTAAAATTACATTATGATTTTAACCAAGAGATACTGGAGGTTAAGTACCATAATTTGAAAATTAGAATAGCAGCTTCCAGTTTTGTTTATATCTACTATTATTAACTTTGATGATTATTATTAATTATATATTTATTAATTTATATAATTTTTATTATTTATATATTTATTAATATTTGATAATTATTATTATTTATTATTCTATGAGCTCTGTTCCCTTAACTGTAAACTTTTGTCAGTAGAATAACTTTAAAAATACTTTTACTTTTAGATTGTATGGGATAGCCAGGCATGGTAATCTCAGCATCCCTGTAATCCTGTAATCTCCCTGTAATCTCAGCAACTCAGGACACTAAGACAGGAGGATTGGAAGTTCAAGGCCAGCCTTGGCAACTTAGTGAGATACTATCTCAAAATAAAAAAAAATAAATAAAAATGGGCTGGGTATATAGCTCAGTGGCATAGTACCTCTGGGTTCAATTTTCAATACTAAAATAATAATAATGTGATTTTAATTTTTTTAATAAAATTAAGTATTTCTAGTATAAAATGAATTAACCATGATAGTGGTTAATTCACCAAGACAATTATTGATTGCCTTCAATAGGCTTATTTAAATATATCAAATTTATTTAAGAATTTCAATGAATATTTTGAGATCACTGCTTCTATCTCTATTAAAAATTATGTAAAGCACATTTTACTTGTGTTGGCAGTTTTCATTGTCCTGTAACTAATTATTTTATTGGCAAGTATTTCTGTAGTTCGTTCCTTCCTTCCTTCCTTCCTTCCTTCCTTCTTTTTTTCTTTCTTTCTTTCTTTCTGTCTTCCTTTCTTTCTTAAAATTAAATCCAGGGTTGCTTAACCATGAGCCACATCTTCAGCCTGTTTTTTAAATGTTTTTATTTTGAGACAGTGTCTTGCTAAATCCTTAAGTCCTCTTGCTACATTGCTGAGGTTGGTCTAGAATTGTGATCATCTTGCCTCAGGCCCAGAGGTACCTGGATTATAGATGTGCACTACTGTGCGAGGCCTTCTTGCTATAGGAAGTGCAATGTCTTAACTCTTGGTTGAAAGTATCTAGCCCTCTGAGAAAACCTCATTTTTCCCCACAGGGATTTGGTTCCAACAGAGAAGTTAAATAAAGTTATAGAAGGAGAATTCTTGGCAATGTCATAGATTGTAAGCCAGAGCTACATAGTGTACTCTCATTATTTTGTCCAAAGTAAATTTATAAACATTAGACATGCCCACATGTAATGCTAGTACAAAATTCAAACAGAAATATCTTTCAAAGCCAAATGAAGAAGGAGAAGCGGCTAATTCTAGCCCTGGGTGTCTCGCCAATGACCTGCGCTGACAAGAACAACTGGGTTCAAAAGAGCTAGCTGCAACATTAAGCTAAGAAGAAAACTGCGAAAAAGTGCAGGACACAGAAGTAATTTTCATGTTGATGGCAGGACTGCTCTGCAACCTTAAGGTTCAGCTTCCATGCTGGAAGGCACTGGAAAGAGAGTACACTTGGAATCTCTTTATTTTTAGGGGTGGGGGCACACAAAGGAATTTCTATAGATGTTCTTCACCGAATAAGGCAAGGGATAAGGTTTCAAAGGGTGGTTGCTTTGAGAAGTCCTGTGGTCAGCAGATTGATTGACATCCTGGAAAGTCAGGTGCTGTGCAGGATCACAGGTAAAACAAGAGGAGAAGCGCCCTTGCATGGAGCTGCCCAATCAGCATGCAATGCCACACCTGTCCCCTCATATGGCTACAATGCTCACAGATTACAACAGCCCATGGGTGGCTCCTGACACTGGAGCATCTTGTGCTGGAAGTAAAAAAGTGCTAGGAACTAAACACAAGCATGGGCTGTCAGACTGAAAGAATTTCCAGTGCCCTAAACTAGTACAATCTGCACAACAAAAACAACAGGAGATAAAACTGGGTGGTGTACACTTGTAATCCCAGCTCCTCAGGAGGCTGAGGAGGGAGGTTCTCAAATTTGAGCCCAGACTGGGCAATTTAGTGACACCCTGCCTAAGAATAAAATATAGAAAGGGCTGTGGATATAACTCAGAGATGGAGCAACACTTGGTTCAATCCCCAGTGCCCTAAGAAAAACAGAACTTGGGTTTAGCACAAGACTATAATAAATATTCATAATTCTATTCTTGTATACATAAATTATTGAGTAAATGAATAAGCAGGAGAAAATAGAAGAATTTCCATTTAGATGAACTCTACATAATTTATGTAAATACTTTGACCTCAAAGAGTTGGTGTAAAATTTCTCACTCTTTAAATGTGGGCTGAAACAGAGTAACTTCCTTCCAAAAACCTCAGGGTAAAATATCAGGGGAAGTAATGGAGGTTTACAGAAAAGAAACTGATACACCTGACAGCAACCACCCTTTGAAACCTCAGCCTGGTGGTCAAGGTCAACATCAAAGTGATAATTCATTTTTGATATTATGTGTCCTCAATATTGTCTGATGAAAAAGATAACTCACCTCCACACTCTTCCTCCCCAGAACATATGAACCCAGTTTAATCATGAAAAAAAGATCAGAGAAATCTCAGTGGAGGGACATTCTATAACACACCTGACTGCTACTCCTTAAAACTGTCAAGGCCATCAAAAACAGAGGCTAAGAACCTGTGACAGCCAAGAAAAGTCAGTACTGCTACATTGTCAGATGATTTCTCAGATGACATCCTGGAACAGAAAAAGATATTTGATATAAACAAATGGAATTTAAATAAAGTGTGGAATTTGGTCAACTGTCACCTGTGAATAATGGCTCATTCTTTGTGAAAAATAAATCCTACAAAGTCAATGAAATTTCATGGTGTAAAACATTTTCTCTGTTCTGTCTAAGCAATTTTTCAGTAAATTTGAACTCTTATTAATTTAAAAGTTTATTTTAAAATGCCCTTGATTCCTCTTGACGAGAATTTGTAAAGCAGTGCTTCCATTTTACTGACAATCTAACTATGTTCTGTTTTATCAGGATGATAATTATTTATAACAACGTTCTGCTTTGCAAACACAGATTCTACACTTGCATTTCTATATACAAAAAATTATCTATAGTCAAGAAGAAAACCCTTCTAATCAATAATCAAGTATTGTGTCAAGTGACTGATGCAAAGCAATCTATACCATATTACTGCTTTGTATTAATTTTTATCCTCAAGATCATAAATAGTTATAAATCAATTTTTCTATAATCTGTCAGTTCATATCTTATATGTGAGTTGACTTTGATACTCTCTCTTTTTTTTTTTTAGATTTTTCTTCCTTATGTTTTGATATTCTCACTCTGCTTGCCTTATAGAAAACCTTCATTTTAAATGTCTATTCCTTCTTAGTTTGGGAGGAAACTGTGATCCTTTTTGCATTATGGTCAAGCAGCATGGAACACATACTAACCCCTCTCTTGAATTTTTTATTTTTATCTTTTTAATATGGAAGAACAGACGTTAAGGTGAAAAAGTGAAATCGTCGTTTTATAATGATACACACTATTGGGCTGGGGATGTGGCTCAAGCAGTAGCGTGCTCGCCTGGCATGTATGCTACCCGGGTTCGATCCTCAGCACCACATACAAAGATGTTGTGTCCGCCGAAAACTAAAAAATAAATATTAAAAAAATTCTCTCTCTCTCAAAGAAAAAAAAAGTTGCACACCATTGCTACAATCACCCTTTTTTCTTTCTCCCCCAAATTATTGGAACATTAAAATTCAAATATTTTAATTCACCCTTCAATTGGTTAAGGTGAAGAAAAGGTGATGTGAGAGATGATAAACTTTTCTCTTTACATTATGGTAAAAAGAAAATTCTTAAGGAAGATGTGTATTAGTGTAATTGAAGATAAAAATACATATGTGCATGTGCGCATGTACCTACATACCCACCAGCTTTTCTTCCTATTTTTTATATTGTTAGATGAATTGTGATCCAATAAAAATTACCCATATATATATATGAAAGTATGGTAAAATTTGCTTTTTCATTCAAATAATAATAAAATTACATTGTGGTGAAAATAGATTATTGGTTTGTAATATTTTATTTAGCGTTCATAGTGCATTTTCATATTAATGGGTATTTTAAAATCCATATGAAAGCCATATCTATGCTACATTTTCCATTTTCTTTAAAATAGTTAATTTATTAGATTTCTTTCTCAAATATTCATAAAATGCTGATTTGGTAAAGACAATTACATTATAAATTACTTTATTAGAGATTTTTACATTTATCAAATTAGTGAATTTCATTTATCTTATGAAGGAAAATTAATTTTATCAACTGTTTATTTTCAAGAGCACTTTAAAACTTTAAATTGCTAAATTATATAAATTGCTTTTTTAATAAAAATGAATTACTTTCTCTTTGTCAAGATCATAAAAGAGTTATCACTTAGCATTGTTCTAAGTGTTATGATAAGGATGCTGTCTGAAGTGCTTGAGTGGTGATTTCATTCTTTGCAAAATTAAAATGAAATCTAAAACTTTTATATGCCATCTACAAAAATGATAGTTCTAAATGCCCACCTTTACAAAGCTACATACTTTCGTATGTTTGATAAATTTATTAACTAGATAATAACTTTCAACAGGTAATTTTGACAAAATAATTCATAAAAAGCATCTCAGTTACAAATTAAAAAAAAAACTTTGCTCTTGGAAATATTTTTTAAAAGGAAGAAATTTAAATTAGTGCATTAAAATCATACAAAATATTTGGAATAAATTATATATATATATATATATATATATATATATATATATATATATATATGACATTACTTGATCAATATTGTTGCTCAGTACCTCTACTTTTCCTTCCCTTCTTCCCTATTCCTGTTCCCATTCTCTGTTCTGTTGGTCTACCTTCTATTTCTATGAAAATCCACAGTAAGGAAATTGTAATACATCTGCTTCATTAAAGCTTCCATTACAAAAAAATCAGTAAGACATTTTTTTTTTTGCCATTTATTGTGATGACACTAAAATATTTTCTTTCTCTTGTAGTAATTTTCTACTTTTTTTGCATTTCTTACAGTTTAAGATAAATCATGGTTTTTATTTAAGCAAAAAAAAAAAATTGCGACTCAGGACTGAAATTGGTGGAGCAATTTTAATTGTGAGATAAGTGTGAAGAAGAAGAGAGAAATAATCTTTTAAATCATTTCAACTTATTATTATTTTAATCTTGAGATAAGTGTGAAGAAGAAAGAGATAATCTTCTAAATCATTTCAGCTTATTATTTGAAATATGTATGAAATAGATATGCATTTATTTTCAGGTGTTATGTTTAAACCTGATGATACTATGGTGAAATAAAACTTTGAACATTTCCAAGTTTTTGCTAGGTATGTGTAAAGTACAGCTAACTGGCTACAATGTATGTGGAGACTCATTGTAATTAGACGATTCTTCTGTTTTGGCTAATCTAGGAGAAACGTGCAGAAAAATTATCTTTCTTCTGGGCCTACATATTATAAATTTTGTTCACATGGTAGACTTAGATTACACTAGAAATTTTAAAGGTATAAATTGTTTGCTTAATACATCTGATATAGGTTTGGTATCCAAAGTATAAAGGAAACTCCAAAAGCTGAATAGTATAAAAATAACAACAACCAAATGACCCAATTAAAAGATGATCAAAGACATAAATGGACATTTCTCAAAAGAAGACATACAAATGGTTAAAAGGTATGTGAAAATTCTTTAATATCATGCTGAGAGCCATAACCAAGTAGGAATGATGCATAGCAATTTCCTTGTCAGCCTACTCAATGTTGCTTAGAGGGAGGACTCTCTATTGTGGAAATGGGCTTGCCTTGGACCCAGGTCATTTGCAGTGACATTGCATGAATGTTTGAGAAAAGTGACCCTGCTCAAGGACCAGGGCGGATCCGGGTTTAGGGCGGTTCCAGGTTTAAGATGGATTCTGCTGGAAATAGGGCATATCCTGCTGCCTCAGGCACCCGCTCCTTGAGTTCCCGTTGAGTTCTTGCAGGATTCAGAGAGTATTTGTTATGCAGAGCCCAGTGGAGTGTGGATTTTCCCAGAACGTGCGTATAGAGTGCCGGTGACAGTTTGAGAATAAAGAGTTGCTGTTTGAATCTACAAAGTGTGTGGTGGCTTGGTTATTTTGTGCCCAGCCAGACTGCAGCAATATCACTGATTATCAGGAAAATGCAAATTAAAATCACAATGAGATACTTCACCTCAGTAAGAATGATGATTAAGACTAAAGATAGTGAGTGGCTTAGAATGTAGAGTAAATGGAACCCCTGTACACTGTTGATGGGTATTTAAATTTCTACAGCCATTATAAATGTTCATAAAAAATAAAAATAGAAATTCCATATGATCAGAAATTCTACTATTGAGCATTTATCCAAAGGAAGTGAATTCAATATGTCAAGGAGCTACTTTCATTTCCATGCATCACTATTTATTGCATCACTATTCACAATAGCCAAGAAATGGAAACAACTTATTTTCTATTAACTGACAAGTGGATAGAGAAAATATGGTGCATGTACAAAGTACAATTCAGCCTTTAAAAGAATAAAATCAATTGTTATTGTAACAATATGCATGGAACTAGTAATCATTATGTTAAGTGAAATAAGCTAGGAACAGAAAGACAAGTAACTCATGATCTCATATAGATATGGAATATAAAAAACAGGATGGACTAAAACTAAAAAGTTTCTTCTCAGCAAAAGAAACCATCTGTGAGGTGAATAGACAGCCTACATCCTGGGAGCAAATTTTTACCCCTCACACATCAGATAGAGCACTAATCTCTAGGATATATACAGAATTCAAAAACTTAAAACACCACAAAAACAAATAACACAATTAATAAATGGGTAAAGGATCTGAACAGACACTTCTCAGATAATCATACACCTTCAATCAACAAATACATGAAATTATGTTCATCATCACTAGCAATTAGAGAAATACAAATCAAAACTACTCTAAGATTTCATCTCACTCTAGTCAGAATGGCAGCTATTATACATACAAACAACAATAAATGTTGGTGAGGATGTGGGGAAAAAGATATACTCATACACTGCTGGTGGGAGTGTAAATTAGTGCAGCCAATATGGAAAGCAGTATAAAGATTTCTTGGAAAATGGGGAATGGAACCACCATTTGACCTAGCTATCCCTCTCCTCGGTCTATATCCAAAGGACTTAAAAACAGCATACTACAGGGACACAGCCACATCAATGTTTATAGCAGCACAATTCACAATAGCTAAACTGTGGTGCCAACCTAGATGCCCTTTAGTGGATGAATGGATAAAAAAAACCATGGTATATATACACAATAGAATATTACTCAGCAATAAAAGAGAATAAAAACATGGCATTTGCAGGTAAATAGATGGAGTTAGAGAAGATACTGCTAAGTGAAGTTAGCCAATCCCAAATAACCAAATGCCGAATGTTTTCTCTGATATAAGGAGGATGATTCATAATGGGATAGGGAGAGAGAGCATGGGAGGAATTGATAAACCCTAGATAGGGCAGAGGGGTTGGAGGGAAAGGGAGGGGGCATGGGGTTGGAAATGATGGTGGAACATGATGATCATTATTATCCAAAGTACATGTTTGAGGACATTAATTGGCGTGAATATACTTTGTATGCAACCAGAGTTATGAAAAATAGTGCTCTATATGTGTAAATATTGTAATGTATTCTGCCATCATACACAAATTTAAAAAAAAATTAATCTTTGGTCCAAGGATATAACTCAGGGGTAGAGCATTTACCAACCATGTTTGAGGAATTGGCTTCAATCCCAAGCACTATATATATAGTATATATATATATATATATATATATATATATATATATATATATATATATATATATGAATAAATAAATTAATAGATAAATGATCTCATAAAATTTGAAAGTAGAATTGTGGCTACTAGAGACCAAAAAAAAGAAGCATGGGAAAAGATTGACCAATGGGCACTAATTTATACTTAAATAGAAGCAAGAATTTCTGGTGTGATTTTGTACAGAATGGTGAAGATAGATAAAAATAATGTGCTGTGCAATTAAAAATAAGAAGAAATAATTCTGAAAATTTTTACATGAAACAAATGGTAAATATTTGTGGACATTGATATGTTTAACTTGATTTAAAAATTATATAATATATGCATGCATCAAAACATCACATTACCCCATTAATATGCATACTTTTATGTTTTTATGGATCAATACAAAAGTAAACTTAATTCTAGAAAATAGAATATTAGGGTTATTAATTACACATATTTTGGCAGAAGTAGTATTTTATTCTATTTCTCATGATATAAGAGTTTTTATGTGGTTACATAAGAGAAAATAACTGATTGTATCACTGTATATAAATGTTTTGTTATGTTTTAAAAGATGAAGGGAAAAACCTGTTTTTTCTTATTTTCATGTAATCAGAAGTTGACAGTAATTATTTTTGACATGATTTCATAAATATTCATATCTTTTTTCTGGTTTTCATTTGTTAATTAACTTTATAAAAACCAACAAAATAAACAAACAAACAAATGCAAATGATGATATGCTCAGAGTCAAATGTGACATGGACACAACACTCTTAGCAATTAAAACATTTAAATAAACTTTTTAAGGAATATTGGATTTCTTTGATTTGAATAGAATCTAACATAAATTCCTTATTTTAAATTAATATCTCCCCACTTTTTAATTTACTTCTACTTCTCTTCCTGTACACTTAACTTAGATAGATTCCATATCTATGTTCTTTTTGTCTTCTCCAATTCTTTTTCTTTTACACTGCTATTTTATTTATGTTTCAATTTAAGAGGGATCGAAGACAAAAATGGAGCAATCATTCTTTCCTTTGTTTAATTTATAACATTGGCATAATAAAAACAATATCCTAACATGACCTAGATGCCTCTCACCTCTGTTCAAAGATTGGAGGATAACATCCTCTGTTCAAAGATTGGAGGATAACATCACTCATACTCCATCTATATTTTTTCTACTAAACACCTACTCCTTATTTTGTTATTGCTTTGTTTTCACATGTTGCCTAACTTTCCTTTCTGTACCTCCATTTGTATTCTCTGATGCATTTATTTAATTCCCAGAACATTATTTGCTTTGAATACTACTTTATATACTTTTTCAAATCTTATAAATGATTATTTCTAATAATTTTCACACTCCATCCAAATATATTTGAGAATTGCTAAAAAATTAAACATAATTTTTTGTCCATTACAAGTAGCCCAGTTACTGAAAGTACAATGATTTATAAAGCTACACCAAAGTGATAATCTGTCTAATTATTGTACTCTGAATGAAAACTGTGTTTTACAAAAAATTAAAATGAAAATTGCATATAGTAAAAATTGTTTAAATGTTACTAAAACTTATAAAAAGTAAATTTCCAATTAATGATATTTATCAATTTGTTTGAAAAGTTTATGGAATAAAGAAAATACATCAATAGTTCATCTTTTTATCCAAAAATTTTAACAATCTACAAAGAATCATTGTAGACAAAGTTATTTTATTGCATAAATTTTAGCATTCACCTTGAGGAAGCAGCCTTTTTCCATATTAGAAGAAATCCATTGAGAGAATTCTTAAGAAAAAAGATGAAAGACAAAAATAGTAGAAAGAAAGAAGGAAGGAGAGAAGTATGGAAGAAAGAAAAGATGTCAAAAGGAAAAAAGAAATGGAGAAAGAAAGAAAAAGCAGGAAAGAAAAATAAAGTCAACAATGAAAATTTTTTGGAGCCTTAATTGTACAAAACTATGGCCACAGTTGAATTATATTATGGCCAGAATAGAAGCAATCATCTAAAAGATGGTGGAAGATTAGGAACTTAATGTATGAACAAAAGGAAAAAAAATCTGTAAACATAATTTCTAGAGTGTGTAACTCAAAGTTTCTCCCCAAGAATATAAAAAAAGCAATTTATAGGAGTTGTGATGGACCACTAAAATATCAAACTTATCCTCCTACAGTTAATATGGCTTCACTATGAGAAAATTTGAATTCAGCATTCAAAGCTTTTAATAAGGAACCAACTTAGGAAGGAGAAAGGAGACTGATGAGTCAGCTTTAGCATCACTGTGACCAAAATACCCTACAATAACAACTTAGAGGAGGAATAGTTTTATTTAGGGCTCATGACTTCAGAGGTCTCAGTCCACAGACAGCTGATTCCGTTGATTGGGCCCAAGGTGAAGCAGCACAATATGGAGAAAGGATCAAGTGGAGGAAAACTCCTCAGTTCATTGAGGGTCCAGAAATGAGACAGAATGGGTAGGGGAGGAAAGGAATAGAGATCAAATAAAGGATGGGAGCCAAAGCAAGACTGAAATCCAGCCAGGCAAATAGGTTCTGTGATGCTGTGAACTGTATCTAGGACATAAAGATGTGAGATATGATCTCGGAGGGGGGGGGGAGTTGGCAGGCCTGCAACCTTGCTGGTTGCAGTGCGTATGGACTAATTCAGTCTGGCTCTCTCCACAGTCAGCAGCTTTTCTCAATAGATGTGAATTCACTCACATAGGTGAATGGCATCTCATAATTTTTCAGGCTCCATTTGAGCTTCAGGTTCATCTTGATTGCCTCATGCATGGCCTTGTCAAGAGCAGCTCACAGGAACTCTGACCATACTACACTTTGCTTGGCCTCCCAGTCTTTCCTTTGAAATCTTGGTGGAAGCCTCCATGACTCCTTAACTTGAGCACCCTGCATTCATGTAGAACTAGCATTATGTGGTTAAAGCCAATGAAGCCAACCTGCACAATAACTATCAGGACTGCAATGGCCTCTGAGTGCCCTCACAGCTCAGCCTGATGTAACAACTTCCTAGCCTCCCTCTGTCTGAGCAGGATACTCCTGTGATATCCTTGCAAAATAATTTTTCCTTCTATATCTTGGAGATTTCAGTGGGTATGGTTTTGCAAATTCCTGAGATGGTCCTCAAAACATCTTTCCTATTGTTGCAGTGCAAAGTGCTTAGCATCTCTTTAGAAGCAGTCATCTCTTCAAAAAAAAAAAATATTCCTTGGCCCCAGCTTTACATGCACTTTTCTGGCCACTGTAAGTTTTTAAAATTCTTTAGTTATGCTTTCTAATCCCAATTCTTACAGTAATCCTGGCTAAAAGCTGCCAGCCATATCTAATCCACTGGCTGAATGCTGTGCTGCTTTTAAATTTTTCCTTTGCTAGATTACTTAGTTCATTACCTTTAAATTCAGCCTCATTCTGAGGACATGGGCAAAATGTAGACAAGTTCTTTGCCAGAATGTTACACAGGTGATCTCTGCACAACTCCTGCCACAGTCTGGCTGGGCAAACTGAAGCGGGGGTGGGAGGGGGGACAAGTTACAAGCAACTTGTGAAAGTTGATACAGCAGGAGTGGGAGCCGCTTTATTGTAGGACAGTAGGGGTATGTATACATAACTGAATACACAGCTTGTACTTAATTAACATAAACTAGATATAGCAGTCAACCAATAAGGTATCCTCATCATCTTAATGATTACACACAGCTTAACTTAATTGACATAATCTAGACACAGCAGTCAGTCATTAAGGAATCTCTATCATCTTAATGGCGCTACTCAGAAACCACTCCTCCTAGCATACTGCCAGGCACCATCTTAACTTGGTTGTGGTCCTCCTCAAACTCCCAATTGAGTTCTCATTTCTTCTGAAGCCTCATGAGCACAGTATGCAATCCAGTCAGTATTCTGGTCTGATCTTCTAACAGAATTTTCTATCAAGCTCCACTTACAACATTCTAAAGATTTTCCAGCCTTCATTTCTAAACTTTTCAAAATTACTCCCCTACATACCAGCTTCTAATGCTTCTGAACCACATGATCAAGGTAGTCATAGTGACTGGTGTGTAGTCATTTCTTCGTACCAATTTCTATTTCGGTCAACTTTTGCATTGCTGTAACCAAAACAACTTAGTAAAGGAAAAGTTTATCTGGCATTTTCAGTTTCAGAGGTCTTAATCCATAGACAGCTAGCTTTATTGCTCTAGACCCAAAGTGAGGCAGCAGCATATCAGTTGGGAAGGACCCATTGGATAAAAGCAGATCAGGTCATGACAGGTTCTGTAAGAAAAAAAGAGAGAAAGATGAGGTGAAGGAGATACAGGGAAGGTGCACCATCCAGGGCATGCCTCCAGTGACCGCCTCTTCTAACTATGCCCCACCTGCCTAAAGTGTCCAGTCAGGCAGTCCTCTGGATTCAAACCACCTCTGACTATCCTTGCATTAACAGGAACTTTTGGAGGACATCTCATATACAAACCATTAGAGAGACTCAGTAAAAGTTAAATTAAACAATAAAGAGCATTCAAGCAGTTATCACTAAGTGAGGCTCATGTAGAGAGTTCAGTGAATAAGATGTACAAAGAACTCAGGAAAAGTATTATATAAAACCCTGTGTATCCTCCACATATTTCATATGTCTACAATGAGACTCGCCTTTTAGAAAGAAACGAATATAGTTTAGTCATTATCTTCCAGTTAAATGGAGGTGAGAAATCACATTTACCTGCTCAGATGCAGGAAATTTGGAAACTGCAGACCTCAAAAAATACTAGAGCAGGAAGGACGCCATAAAGAGGAGATGTAAGGCCCTGGATTAGCATCTTTCAAAATCTCCAATCATATTAGTCATTCTTCCTCTGTGGCTAGGAATGAAAGGCAATGATTACAACTCCAGGGATTTCCCTTTAGATGGAAACATGAGGATTGATAATGTAGGATTTTTTTTTTCTTTTTTGGTAACTCTTAAGGCTGTGGTACCTGTGCATATTTTTCAAAAGGGATTTCTGCTAAAAAATAATGAGAAAGTTCTACATTTCTCTATAGTTCTCTTTGTACAACTCCTTCTTGAAAGAGTATGCCATTTTTGATGCTGCTCTAGATCAGGATTCTCACTGTCTTTTATACAAAATATGAGGAACAGGTCAAGGCAGATAAGATTTTGATAAAAAGAAGCTAAATCTCAGCTGCTACCCTAATGCATCAGCAGACTATGTGAAAGAAGAAGTTATTATTAGCAAGAAATGTGTTCATCTTAAAGTTATTTCACTCTGATAGCCTAAGAGAATGTTAACCTTTCCTTCATTTTATGGTTTGGATCGGGAATGTCTCCCAACACATAGAATGTCCCATGAGTTGAAATCTTGGTACCCATGAAATAATGTTCTGACATGTGGTTTTCGTGAAGTGATTGAATCACAAGGGCTTTAATTTTATCAATGGTTTAATCCACTGAGGGATTCATTGTTAAATGAGAGATTTTGGAAACTATGATGCAGAACCTAGTTGAAGGGAGTGAGTCCTTGGGGGCATGTCCTTGGAGACCACATCTTTTCTCAGGCCTCTTCCTCTCTTATCTGCTTCACTGATAACAAGAGGTAAGCAACTTTTCTTTGCCACACCTTTTCACCATGACATACTGCTTCATCACAGGCCCAGAAACAATGGAGCTGTTGACCTAGACTCTGAGCCAAAAAAGAAAAAAAAATCCTTCCTCCTTTAAGTAGTGTTTATCAGGGTCTTTGTCACACCAACAAAAAGCTGATTAACACACTTCATAACCACCTTACCAGCATAAAATCAGAAGAAACTGATACATTTTTTTTTTTCTCAACTCAGTAGAGGGAAGTGGGATGCAATCAGATAACTGAATGACTTCCTCAGAGGAGAATTGGGCTGGGGATTCTCTGTCCTTCCAAACTTCCAATGTATAGTTGTACTGTTTGCATTAACACCTGCAAAATATTGTTTCATGGGGAAAAATATTAAGTCCACTCTCTATCTTATAATAAAATGTTTGATTTTGAATTTTTTATTAAGATACCGTGGTATCCCTTCTACTGGCAACAGAGCTTCAGTGGGTCCAAAATTGTTTCTTCTTCTGTGAGTTTCTTCAGCAATCCTATTAGCACTTGCCTTTATTTCAGGTTTATCAGGAAAATTAGAAGAAACATCTTGTAAATAGGAAAGGACACTGTGAAGATATTTTGGAAAAACAAATTTATTGGGTTTCATCCCAATGTTCTACACTGATTAGTTTTTATTGTTCATATGTAACAATGCATTTAAAGTCTGATAAGTAATAATGAAAATATGAAATAATGAAATAATGATAGTTAATAATTCAAAATATTAAAGGAGACAACTAGGAAATTGTCTTTGCCACTTTTGCTATACATAGTCTTTTATCATTTTCATACATTTTCCTAATTTTTTTCACACACTCTTTGATAAATTCCCTTTTGGGAAGTTTGTTTCCTGTTTTCATGTACATTTTATCATAATTTTCTTTTAAGTTTCTGTAGCAAATTAATTAAAACAGAATGTAGGCAAGGATAGTTACTAACAATGAACAGTGAAAATTTCATAAGGATTATAGAATTGACACCCAGGGAAATATAATGATCTTAAATGCACATGCATATGATGAAAGAGCCTCAAAAACATTTTATCATGATTTTTAAAGTATTATTTATATTTTTTGTTTTGGAGTTATTTCATATTAATGAATAACATCATATTTAGTCAAAATGATAAGAATAATATTCAAATTTTTGCAAGTTGTTGAAAGTGTTTATAATTAGATGGAAAGGATTACCAGACAATACTTGTTTTTGCACTGTGTGATAGAAGGTCTACAAAGAATATAACAAGCAGTAATAGGTTAACATGTAAAGAATTAAATGTACCAAAATCAAAATATGTCATATTGAACATATGTACATATTTATGCTATATACAGTTGTTGATATTAAATGATGTTCATTAGTTTTCATCAAATCTCCTCCCTTGCTATGATTGCCTGTTTTCTTTTGAAGTTACAGCAATGCCTGTAGAAGTTAGAATGGTTTCATATCTGACTTATTGGACGTGTTTAAAACAAATAGGATTTGTTTTATTTTCAAGTAACAATCAAGTGAGGTTGGTACAGCTCTTGAAAGAAACAAACAAGGGCCTCAACTCCCACAAGTTTCTTCCTCTATATGGGTAATTTCCCTACCAAGGCAACTCTGGGTATCTTTGACTAAGATCCTTATAGTAAGAAAATAATATATCTGCTATTGTATTGCTGTTCTAGAGAAATGAGTTACAATTCCAACACTGAATAATAACTGTGCAGATTTCTACATTTATATTGCCTAAGATGTATGTGTAAAATATATGAAACAGGCAGATTTCAGGTTTACAAAAGAAGAGACTTTTATTCAGTAGCATATAGCAAGACTCAAAATTGTGTGTTTTACATTAGCATTCCAGGTAATTCTGGTTCAGTTGTTTTGTGGATTATTATTTAGAAAATACCAGTTAACTCTAGTAAAGGTCATTGAAGATTCTTTCCAATTTGGTGAGTGAAGTTCAGAAATAATTGGTATTTAAATTTATTAGAGTTTTTCTTCAATTTCTTATAATTTTATTCTTTAACTCTCTCATAACATTTTTTCTCCTTTTTCTCCTTCTGTTTTTATATATACAACTCCATGATTCACCACAAACTCTGCCATTTCCTAAACCAACAAAAGTGATTAAATGGACTTTAATAATGGTTTTTTTTTCATCTTCATTGATTCTTAGATAAGAATCATTGATTCCAGACATAGTCTGGAATATATCTTGACAATGTTACTTATCATTAATTTTAATAACTTCAAATTATGTCTAAAAACAGCAATGCATTATGTTTCCAGTTTGAGAGTATGCATGCATAGTCTTCAGAGTTGCTGGGCAAAGAAACACCCTCCCTACCCTCTACCCCCCAACACACTTTTTTTCTTTTTTGTCTCTTTGACGTTGGTACTGATTTTAGAAAATACCATTTTCACTCTGTCATTGCATAGATAAATTAGTGTTCCATAAAAGATGTAGAGGGGGTTAGGAGTTACAGAACACTGTAAGTTGCTCTGTTTGTGACCCATATTCAGGAGCATGCTGGAACAGGCTCCTGCTGGCTAGTTGGAGCCAGTCATTGTATCTAGAGCCAACTGAGTGTTCAGTAGCATCAGGTTGATACTTAGAAATTGGTCATGATGGATACACTCTATACCACAGAAATGGAACATGGTACAGATTAGGCTTTTTATTTGTTTGTTTTAGGTTTTTCTGTTTGTCAATTCCTATATTGGTAAGCGAACAGATATGAATGTCAAGTTTATCCACCTTTGCTCACCTTCAACCTTTTCATACAAGGTGCCTTTTTATTCCTGTTGCTACAGATTAGGAAGCTAATTAAGAACAATGCATCTTGTAGAGGAAATGAAGTCATTGTCTCTAATTCGCTGAGAATAATTTATAAATGTTCCCTAAAATAAATACAACTGGGGTCCTTATTTGCTTAGGGGCATGGTTCTTGTCAAAAGTCAGTCTAGCAAAGATAGAGAAGAAGAAAAAATGAGAAGAGAAGGAGGGGAGGGTGGGACTAGATGACATCAATAAAAGTCTAGACATGTTTTGTTTTAATTTTATTCCAAATTTTAAAACAAAGAAAAAAAACAGGATTAGATTCTGAAGATCTGAAATAGGATCTTTCTTAATCAAATAAAGTGAAAATAAACAAAATTTTTTAAATGCCATAACTAGTTTCTGGTAAAAAAAAAATCTTGATTAAATTGAAACTATTTTCTCATCCTTCTCCAACAGATGAAATCAGTTATTTTTGAGGGACAGAACAGCCATAGAGAATAAAGGTGTGGAATGGCTCAGAAACACAGTGACTCAGAAAAGTGATTTACTATGTCCTATAGGATACATAGTTGAGATCATCATAGTGGAAAATATTGATTTGCTTACAAGAAAGTATAAAGTCAGAACTGAGTCATCCCTCAAAGAACACACTACAGAATGATGCCCTATAAAATCCTGCAAAGACAAGCTGTGTTGTTAATCAGCCTCCACACAACCTAGTTTTGCAAGATGCCCTTGGCTTATGCTAGAGTCAGCTATCCTTAAGTCAACAAGGTATGTTAATAGTGAAGAAATATGTTTATAGTTGTTTTTGTTGGTGGGGATACCTTAGAATTCTGAAGGCAGGTTGTGTATTGCAAGATTGGAAGAACTACTAAATTATCACTCCAAAAATAATAGTCTCATGTGATTGATAAATTACAACACATCTACTGTGGTTAAAAGCTTCTATTTAGTAAATCAATCTAGATACAAATAATATACCATGTAAGAGACTTTTAAAAAATGTCTCAACAGAGAACATGAGTTTGGAAAATAAACATTCCAGAAAGACATTGTAAAGAATTCACTACCATCCCTTCCAAAACAACCTAACATTATTCACGGTTATTTTTCTGTGAATATTCAGTTGGATCAGATGCAATATTAATTTATAACTTAGAAACAACACAAAGACTAAAATGAATATTTCATGAACAGATAAGGTCAGTCAAAAGAATCTAATCACTTTGTATGTATCCACAAATTAAATTATTTTAATTTTTTTATTCAAATCTGTCTCGGTATATATCTAGCTCCTTTCACTTTTATCTGTACACACCCAGCAAGAAATCTTTCATAATGTCAATATTATTATTATTATTATTTATTTTTTTGAGAGAGAGAGAGAGAGAGAGAGAGAGAATTTTTTAATATTTATTTTTTACTTTTATCGGCGGACACAACATCTTTGTATATAAATGGTGCTGAGGATCGAACCCGGGCCACACGCATGCCAGGCAAGCGCGCTACTGCTTGAGCCACATCCCCAGCCCAATATTAGTATTATTAACATCATCAAATGTACTTCTGAAGAATGATATACTGGACTACTGAATAAGCAGTGGAAAATTAAGTCCATATTGTCCATTAAGTTTATTTCTTTATTCAACTGAAACCTAATCTTAAGTATAGAAGTAAAACTGCAGGACAAATTTCACATTAATTGGGTGAAGATGACATAGGCATTAAGAAATGCTCTAGGGCTTATAATACTGTTTAAATCTTGCTTTCTACTTCTCTCTGTATTTTGGCCACATTCTCTGTTTCTAAAGACAATCTTTCTAATGTGGTAGAGAAAATGGGTAAAACAAGCACTGAGTATCCTTCCTGCACTAGGAACCCAGAGCCAACAGTAATTTATATTCATCCTTGCAAAAAAATAAGGTTTCATCTTTGACTAAATTATATGCTCATCCTCTAAAATAATCACTGGACAGGATAATGGGGCAGGATAATGAGTCTATTACCTTCTCCTAAATCTTGGAGTGGTTTGGATAAGATTATTGACAGATTCCCCCTATTACCAAAAATAATAATAATAATAAAGAAAAGAAAAAAAAGAAAAGAAAGAAAGAAGAAAGAAAGTAAAAGAAAAAAACTTTTCTCTGAGATAGAGGGTTAAAAGGGAGACAAAAAAAAATCAAGAGATGCTAACTATACCATTCAACAAATTATGCAGATATGATTTCTGGTATATTTAGCTTCCCCACAAAACCAGATATTTCATAGTTTTCTCCAATTCATACATAAATTATTGGTGAATATAACAAGTTTTGTTTTCTTCTTCACAGACATAATTCTAATTGCTTCATGTAGTTTGAGTACATTTCTTTCATTTGCAGCTGAGAGACCTAATTGATAAGGTTTTAAATATTTAGTTCAATTCATTATTAGTATTCCAAATGAGAAAAAAAGCAGGTCTGAGTTTTGATTAATTTTATTAAATCTTATTTATTCATTTGGATTTATTTAAATCTCTTTGCCTTCTTCTTTTCGCTTCCAGCTTTTTGAGAACAGCAATGCCCAAGATTAAGCATGCAAGCTTCTTACAGCACTGTTAGATGATGTATTGCTCAATTTTCTATCCAGTTGGTGAAAGAAAATCTGAGTACTATTAGTTTGGACTTTATTAGAAAATTCTGAGAAAAAGTGCTTTCTAGGAACATTTTGTCTTAGAAAAGGAAGAAAGAGTTTCACAAAGTTTTACCAAGATGAGGTTGTAAAATTTCAGCTAGTCTTGGGAATTATTAGTCAGAGTCAGTTCTAAAATATATATATATATTGTTCTATGTATTGATAGTTCTTATAGTCAAACCAAATTTATCAATAAAGATGAAAGGAAGAGTTGGTAGCTAAATTATGGTTCAGTGTGGTGGAAAGAATAGTGGTATGAGGCAGAGACGTGGGGTTGGGCTTCAAATTCCTTAATAGGACACCTATAGCACAAGAGTTAAAATCAAGAATCAACAAATGGGATGTAGGGGCTGGGGATGTGGCTCAAGCGGTAGCGCGCTCGCCTGGCATGCGTGCGGCCCGGGTTCGATCCTCAGCACCACATACAAACAAAGATGTATCTGCCAATAACTAAAAAATAAATATTAAAATTCTCTCTATCTCTCCCCTCTCTCACTCTCTCTTTTAAAAAAAAATGGGATGTATTCAAACTAAAAAGTTTTTTCTTAGCAAGAGAAATAATAAGAGAGGTAAATAGGGAACCTACATTGTGGGAACAAATTTTTACCCCTTACACTTCAGATAGAGCTCTAATCTCCAGAGTATACAAAGGACTCAAAAAATTAAACAACAAGAAAACAAATAACCCAATCAACAAATGGCCAAGGATCTGAACAGACACTTCTCAGAGGAGGTTATACAATCAATCAACAATTACACGAAAAAATGCTCACCATCTCTAGCAATCAGAGAAATGCAAATTAAAACCACTCTAAGATACGCTCTCCCTCCAGTAAGAATGGCAGCCATTATGAAATCAAATAATAACAAGTGCTGGCGAGGATGTGGGGGAAAAGGTACACTTGTACATTGCTGGTGGGACTGCAAATTGGTTCAGCCAATTTGGAAAGCAGTATGGAGATTCCTCAGAAAGCTGGGAATGGAACCACCATTTGATCCAGCTTTTCCCCTTCTCGGACTATACCCAAAAGACCTAAAGAGAGCATACTACAGGGACACAGCTACATCAATGTTCATAGCAGCACAATTCACAATAGCTAGACTGTGGAACCAATCTAGATGCCCTTCAATAGATGAATGGATTAAAAAACTTGGCATTTGTACACAGTGGAATATTACTCAGCACAAAAAAATAACAAAATCATGGCATTTGCAGGGAAATGGATGGCATTAGAGCAGATTATGCTAAGTGAAGTTAGTCAATCCCTAAAAAACAAATGCCGAATGTCTTCTTTGATATAAGGGGGGTGACTCAAAACAGAGTAGGGAGGAAGAGCATGAGAAGAAGATTACCACTAAACAGGGACGAGAGGTGGGTGGGAATGCGAGGGAGAAGGGGAATTGCACGGAAGATGGAAGGAGATCCTCATTGTTATACAAAATTACATATATGATGGTGTGAGGGGGAAGAAAAAAAAGAGAGAAATGTGTCACAGTAGATTAGGTAGAGAGAGGTGATGGGAGGGGAGGGGAGTGGAGGGGGGATAGGAAGGGAAGCAGAATACAACAGACACTAGTATTGCTGTATGTATAAACGTGGCTGTATAACCAATGTGATCCTGCAACCTGGACACGTGTAAAAATAAGAATTCATAACCAATTTGAATCAAATGTATGATATGTCAAGATCATTGTATTGTCTTGAGCAACTAATAAAAAAAAATAAAAAAACTCTGTGTTTTACTGTCCTATTCACCCCATCTCCTACAATCACATTTTCCAGAGGCATCCCATTGACATTTAGATTTCTTGTCTCTTATGTCTTCCTAGCTTATTCAGAGAAGTGGTAGCCCTGAGGATGATCTTTCAGGTTTATGCAATCTAGCCTGAAGTTTCCTCTCTGCCTGTCAATCACCAAGTCCTTTTAGCATTTTTCCAGCTACCCTCTCTTCCTTATTGTTGTGCAAGCACATCTTGCCTACAGTTCAGGTTATGCATCATTTATCTAGCTTTTCATCCCTCACAAGATCAACTTAGAAAACTTCATTTTGGGCATGGTTCAGGATTCAATCCATGGTCAGCTGACTTCATTGCTCTGGGCCCTAGTAAGACAAAAAATCCACGCCAAAGGATGAGGTGGAGGAGAAGTACTCAAAGTACTCACCTCATTCTTGCTAGGAAGCAGAGAGGAAAGAGAGGGGGTGGGGAGGAGACACAGGACAAGACATCATCCCCAAGGGCACACCCTCAGTGACCCACATTCTTCAGTCATTTCCTACCTGTCTATGGTTACCACCAGTACACTAGTCCCTTCAAATTATTAGTTCAGCAAGTGGATTAATCCACTGATTAGTTTACAGCACTCATATCTAACGATTTCACTTCTTCTAACACAGGAGCTTTGAGGGACTACTCATCTCCAAACCATAACATGTACTTTTTCCCTCAGTTTGAAATGTTCTGTGCCCTATTATCTGCACAACTTGCTAATTTGCTTCCTTCAGGTATCTTATATAAATTTGGCCATACTTCTGTAAAATTCTTTGTTTTCTCATAGTAAACACACTGAGTGTTCTGTTTATATTCTATCACCATTCACTATGATATAAGCTATATGAGGACAGGGACAATATTTTGTTCACTGTTATGTCCTCAGAAATACATAGTCTCTCAAAAATAGTTACTTCATGAAAGAATAGATATCTACGAGGAAAAAGTAAATGGAATAGTGGCATTTATGATTTACACTGTAGCAATCAAATATAATTGTTTAAAACTATTGTCATTAAACATTTTCATTTCAAACGAAATGTGGGCTTTATTTTAAATAAAGTAAATATGAGTATATCTATATTTCTTCTAGGTTGGTGACCTTGAAAAAGTATTCTTTCAATTTGAAACTTCAGGTGAGACTCCAGCCCTAGCCAACATCTTGATTATACCCTTTTGAGAACTTCTGAAGTAGGAAACCCAGGAAAGCTGTTTCCAGGTTCCTAATTCACAAAAGCTGGGGAAAAACAAATTCATATTACTTTTATGCTGCTAAATTTTTGATTATTTGTTATACACAATAGATAACTAATATTGATTATAAATTTATATGTGCATAGAACTTGAAATAAATTTTTCTGATTTTCTCAGTTTCCTCTTTTTTATTTTTATTTTTTTCCCATGGTTGAGGACTGAACCCAGGGCCTTGTGCATGCTAGGCAAGTGCTCTGCCACTGAGCTAAATCCCCAACCTCTCTGATGTTTTCTAAAGACTTTTTTATTTACTTATTTTTGATTGTGTAGAATTTTATTAGGAAAATATAGTTTCTTCTAAAATAAAATGTTATTAACTTTCAAAGGAATCATCACCCAGATCTGAGCTATCAAAAATTTCTAAAGCTTTTTCTTTTATTAATTTAAGGAGTGTTATTAAAAAATCCTATCGTATATTATATCTAAAGTTCAAACATGATTTTTTTATTGTACTCCATTGGTTTCCACATGTTCTATTTTATGTTTCTAAAAGAAGCTACTTTTCTGTAAAACTTTCCATTTCCTATCTCTCTTGGGGCCTTTTTTTTTGACAGTTTATTCTATTTATTTTGGCTTTGGCACATCTCTTAGATAATTCTTTGCCCACATAATCTCTCACTAATTTTATGACCTTTTTTTCTCTCTATCTGTGACTCATATTGTTTTTCTTTGATGTACTCAAAAAATTTTCCCCACAGTGACATGTGAAACTTTCCTCTTTTGTTTAGCTAAAACCTTGTATTCCAAAGAAGCAACACCAAATATCATCAAAGTTTTAGTGATTACTGTTATATTTCAGCAACATTCAATTAGTATATTTGTGTCACAACAAGAGAGTAGACATTTCTAAAAACAAGACACTCAAGGAAGCATTGATCATGGGAAAGCATTGGCCATAACTAAAACCAGTTCAGGTTAGAGGTCAAAGCCAACATGATCAATCTATAATTTCTAACTCCAAACATCCATAACTGGAAGCAGGAGGTCAGTAGAAAGGGTACCTTTGTGTCATATATATCATGTCCAGTTTTCAGCAAGTGAAGAATAAAAATAGAGAATCTTGTTCTTTTTAAAAATTTTTAATTCGTTCTTTTTAGTTATACATGACAGTAGAATGTAGTTTAGCAAATTTATACATACATAGAGTATAACTTATTCTATTTTGGACCCCACTCTTGTGTTTGTACATGAAGCAGAGTTACCTTGGTCATGTACTCAAATACAAAGCAGTTTCATCTTAGAAAGCAAGTGTTTTTTATGCCATTTTCTGCTATTGATGAATTAATTAAATTTCTCTATAACCAAATGTTTATTGTAAACCTGGCCTGAATTATTCTCTTTTTTTTAGATTAGTGAAAGAAAAAACACTAAATTTCTTTCTCCTACCACTTAGTAATATGTCTCTAACTACAACCTGAAACTTAATTATGTATCTTCAATATAATGTAACTCAAAACTATGCATTATTTTTTCTTGGAACTCCTTACCAGTAAATATAAGGAAATAAGAAAAACAACTATGATTTATGTATTCCTGAACAACAAAAATGCTTCTTGTATTCCTTCATGTTGCTGTCAACACAAGCACTAACCTTAAATTCAGCAGATGTATTTTACTAGAAATGATTAATTTCCTCATTTTATTCATGGTCAACTGTTAGTTTAAGCTAAATGAAATAGCAGTTTTAAAAATTGAAAAATGTTTTAATAGCAATAATTCTAATATGGCTTAACCTATCAGAATACCTGATTTCCAATTATCCTTTTTTTTAAGAAACTTTAATTTTATTTGTTTTTTTTTATTGACCTGAAATGTATATTTACTTCCCATATTGTTTTAATATCCATGGAATACCTTTGCATATGAGATTTTGTTTTTCCCAAACTCAATTATAATAACATTTTTCAACATATCTCCCCAATTTTAATATCACAATATTATAGATAACAACTAACTTGCCTCTCAATCCAGGTGTGGGCTTGCATATGCAGCAGAATCATTTCTATTTCAGTTGTCTATTGTTAATTACATATGAGTACATGAGTCACTATTTTAAAACCAGAACTGAACTTTCCTTGGTATCCATTGAACATGTGATCAAATTGATTTTTTTAAGTATTGCAAATATATAAGATAATTATAGAGTTAGAAGATAAACTTTGAACTGGGTATAGTGGCACATGCCTGTAAACTCAGCAGCTTAAAAAAACTGGGGGCTGGGCATGATGGTTCATGCCTATAAGACCAGTGGGTTGAGAGGCTGACCCAGGAGAATCTTGAGTTCAAGGTCAGCCTCAGAAATGGTGAGGCTCTATGTAACCCTGTCTCTAAATAAAATACAAAAAAATAGGGCTGGGGATGTGGTTCATTGGTTGGGTGCCCCTGAGTTTAATCCCCAGTACCAATAAAAAAAAAAGGAAGAAAAGAAAAGGAGGCAAAAAGATCACAAGTCTGAAGCCAGAATTGGCAACTTAGATCTTATCTTGAAATAAAATTTTAAAAAGTCCTGAGGATGTTCCCAGTGGTGAAGCACATGCTTAGCATATGTAAAGCCTTGGGTTTAATCCACAGGGCTTAATTTTTTAAAAAAAAAAGGTGGGGGGATAAATTTTGGCACATTAAAATTCAAATCATCTAAGTAGAATACAGAGGAATGCAAAGTGTTAGCGCTATCTGAATCTAATGATGATTCATTTAATTAACAATACAAAACTTAGCACA
Organism: Callospermophilus lateralis; assembly: GCF_048772815.1. Classification (NCBI taxonomy): domain Eukaryota; kingdom Metazoa; phylum Chordata; class Mammalia; order Rodentia; family Sciuridae; genus Callospermophilus; species Callospermophilus lateralis. The sequence goes on from NW_027514380.1 coordinate 2,471,148, forward strand.
TATAAAAAAACCAAATAAAAAATTAAAGTAAATTTCTATGTAGAATACCTCTATTTTATATATATATATATATATATATATATATATATATATATATATATATATAATTTTTAGATTGTTTTGCTATATATTTGTATAAATCTATACCTGTACGGGCGTCATATCTTGTATGGGGGTGTTGCATAGAAAAAGTGTACAGTTAATGGCACTATTAACAATGTTTTCCTAAATTCTTGTTATTGTAGTAATCTTTATCATGCTTTTATCTATAAATGTTTCAAGGTAATCTGTACTTAACAATGATTCTCTCATTTTTTAAAAAATCTGTTTAGTTTTTAATAGTAAACAAATACATGCTTCAATTTGTATAAAGTCAAATGTAAATAAGGCCAGAAAAAAATTCTAGACTAATTTCTTAATCTGAAAAATTAATGGCTGAACCTACAATGTAATTTGAAGTATAACCCAAAATAGTTCATAAAATGCTATTTTGATGGATATTTCTACATGTAACAGAAGAAAAGGAAGTTCAATAACAACAAATTTGAACATTTTTATGTTCAGTAAAACAGGTGTTGTTGGTTTTTATCATTATCTTGCATGTATGAGCTTGTGTTAGTCAGCCTTCCATCTCTATGACAAAATGCTTGAGATAAGCATCTTATAAACATGAGAGATTTACTTTGATTCATGGTTTCAGAGGTTTTATTTGATGGTTGCTTGTCCCTGTTGCAATGGACCTGTGGTGAGACCATAAATCATGGCAGAAGCACATGGTTGCTGGGGAGTGAAAGGAGGAAGAAGAGTGACTGCATTTTCAATATCATCTTCCAGGCATGCCTCCAAAGACCCAACTTCCTTCGAGAAGATTCCACTTTTTAAAAGTTCTAACATAACCCAGCAGTGTCACAGACTGGGTTTTAAGCCTTTAAGACATGGACCTTTGGGAGACATTCAAGATGCAAATTAGAGTAGTATTCTTACATGAGATATTCTTAAATCTTTTAATATGTTAATATTAATGTGCATTGTCACTATCTAATGTCAGAGAAAAGAATGACATTTTGGAAATTTTCGGCCATGAAAGACATGATTAGTATTTAAATGAGAAATTTTTGGCACATGCTTGTATAAAAATATCAAAAAAATATATTTTTCTTGAATGCTTAGCCTGCTGTTTCTTGCAGTAGATTCTATTTAGTGGTCTATGTAGATCACATTAAGTCTTTTGTAGATTTTCTAACATCATAGCTTTATATGCCTTTAAATTTTTAAGCCCCATGGCCTTTCTTCCCCTAATCATTAGTCCCTAAGGTATTTTGGCCTGGATTTCTTAATCATAAATTTGGAATTTTTCTCTTTTATCATTTATTCTATCCTATGTCTTTCCCTTCTTTACTTAAATAACAATTCCCAATTATTTCACATCTCAGTATTTCTGTGTACTTTCTTCTTTTCCCTACTTTGGATTTCTTTAATCAATATAATGGATTGAATCTCCATTAAGCATTTTTATAATATGCTTAATACTCCTATAGAATACTTCAGAATCTATAGAATTTTATGGTCTGTAGATTTTCCTCTATTTTCTATTTTCCTTGTCAGTTTCTAAACACTTGTTATTCAAACAGAAATCTTATTTCACAGTTATCCTATGCCCATCTTCACTAAGCACAGAGCCTTATTGAAAGGTATGTCAAAACTATGCTAATGAGTTTATGATAAATTCTTCTCATGAGTCTTCACCAAGGCCCCCTGCTACTATGAAATCTCTGTGTGTGCTGTTGATAACGTTACCAAACTTTGCACATAAACTTATGTCTTCTTGAGTTTCCTGAAAGTGCTTATGCCACTTTGAAACAATAATAATCTTGTCTTCTAAATTTCAGAGAATCCTAATTTTCCAAGAACAAAGCTTCTCTATTGTCAGGGCTAATCATTTGCCTACATTTTGCATCTCATTGTTTCTTACATTCCCCAGGGTTTTCTTTTTTTCATCAACCTTTCCTTTTATATACATCTCCAACCTTTCTGAACATCTGATCTTTTTTTCCTTCATCTTAAACCGTGCACAGGTTTATCATAACGTAAAATACCTAACTCCTTGGTTTTCTTTCTTCCCCCCTCCCAGACCACTTCTTTTCCAAAGACTAGTTTCACATGAACTAATTCTCCTTTTCCAACATCGGTTCTCTCAATCCATGGGAATATGATCTTTGCCATATTCCTGAAAGTGATTCTTTCCTCAACAGTTAATTTACTTATCAGCACACCTGAAACCTTCTTTCAGTCCTCATACAAATTGTGTGTGAACAGTAGGCCCGTTGAGTATCCTTTCCTACGTGACTTCTTATTTTATTGTTCTTGTTTGGCCTTTAAGATCTTGCAGTATCCAGTTTTTCCTACCTATCTGGGGCCTCATCTCTGTCTGCTTTGCTAACTCAGCATTTACCATGTCTATTTATTGACCCCACCAAGTGGTGATCTCACCCATCTGTATCCATGACTTCAAATCACATCCTCCACTGCAGTGCTGTCTCTCCTTGGCTGTGAGCTGGGAAGAATTAAAAACTTTTGATGACTAGATCTACCTCCAATGATTCGGACTTAATTGGTCTGAGTGTAGCCTAGATACTGGGATTCTAACAATCTTTTAAAAGTCTTATTGAACAGACAAGGCACAGGGCTGCTGCTGATGGATTTTCTCTTAATTAACAACTGCTTTTTCCATTTTAACAAGGCCCCCACATCAGCAAATTATAGCTTTTAATCTCTTATGTCTTCTTAATTATATAAAGTCTAAATCAATTTACAATTTTATATTTTTGGTCAATTTTTTAATTTTAATTTTTATTTTTTTTTTTTTTTGGTGGGGAGACTTGTACTGGGGATTGAACTCAGGGGCACACAACCACTGAGCTATAACCTAAGCCCTATTTTATATTTTTTAAATTAAAAGACAGGGTCTCAATCTGAAAAACAGAAAGAAAATAAAATTTAAATAAAATTTAAAAAAGAACAAAATCAGAGGAAACTAAATTTGTGTCATTGAAGTATTAGGACCAAAGAAAGAGAATGGGCTTAAAGAATACAGTTTTTTGTTTGTTTGTTTGTTTGTTTTTAAAAAAAGGCAGAAAACTTCCCAAATTTGACAAGCAACATAAACCTACAGATTCAGGAATCTGAGAAAATCCAAAAGAGAATAAATATAAAAAATTCCACCCCCATAAACATAATAATTTAATATCAGAAAACTAAGACAAAGAAAAAATCTTGAAAGCAGCCACTTTACTTGTGGAAAAACAATTAAAATGACAGCAGATTTCTCATAAGAAACCACAGAAGTCAGAAGAAAGTAGGATAATATTTTTCAACTGCTGAAACAAAAGAATTGTCAACCCAGAATTTGATATCCAGGAAAAAAAAATTTAAAAAATAAAGACAGTGTCTCACTGAGTTGCTTAGCATCTCGCTTTTGCTAAGGCTGGCTTTGAACTCATGATCCTCCTGCCTCAGCCTCCCAAGCCCCTGGGATTACAGGCATGTGCCACCATGCACAGCTATTTTTTATCCCTTTTTTTAGTTCTACTATCATGAGAATTTTCAAATAATTTTCTAAACATCATTGTGCATAAAGTCTCTCACATCTCTCTCTAATTCCAACTGTCGCCACCTTTTAAAAATGCCTCATTGAGTCCCAGTTAGACTTTGGCAATATCATCCACTCAGTGTATTCTTTAGAATAACATTCTCTGAAAACAATCTGATCATTTTATTGCCTAATCAACTTAAATTCAACAGCTGTTGAAATCAGAATTTTCATAATCCTTTTATAGAAGCTACTAGCAAAATCTGCTAATCATGTTGATTTTGAAGTATTTTTTTGGGGAGCGGGGGGTTGGACTCTTGATCAACATAGGTAATGGAAGTTTCCTTTGTACAAAGTGATTGGCTTCCCGTTGAAACAGGAGAAATTTGTCTTGTACTCTACACTCTCTGCTGGAAGTTTGCACTTCAAACCAGTGTTTGAACACCTCAACTTGTAAAAGAGATTTTGCTATTTTCACATCCAATAGAATATAATAATGTGAAAAGAAAAGCAGCAAGTGATAGGGGCAGTGGAGGCCCCATAGCCAACTGCTACTGCCACTGATAATCTCTTGTTAGTTATGACTTTTTTGTTCTCCTATCATTTAGTTTACATGCTATTATCTATTCTCCTCCCCTCCCTTTCTCTGCTGATGAGCTACCTGAAGTTCAGGCTTATCCATGTTTTCTTCACCCATCCCTAGAGTTGTATGCTTTAACTTTCAGACTAAATCCCAAGATGTCTCTATCATAATTAGAGTACAGTCAATTTTTAATTATCTACTATAATGAGTTCTAATGGGACAACCTGAATAAACAAATTGGTTTAGAGATTTCACCCTGCATGAATGCTCCCATGGTGTCCCTTGGGAGTGGCAGAAAGGATAGGATGAGGGAAACAGGCAGGCTGACTCCACAGTGTGACTCATGCTGCATAGGTAAGCTTCACAGAGGACCTCTGGAACATGGCTGTATCACTCCCTTCTCAAAGATCTAATAACCGACAACCTAAAAGCCTCTAGCAACAAACATTTATTGATCAAATGAATGAATGAGATAATTTTCTTGATATGGTTCCAGAAGAGAGGGTTCTTCTATCATTGCCATCATTAAGCTTGGAGTGAATAATGTAATCACTGAGGAAACACTATGATAATAAAAACTCTTAACTCAGGAACCTACTTATTTAAATGTGATACATTCATGTTAGGTGCCTATAAATCATGGGTGACCCATACTGAGATACATTATCTGTGATACAAGAACAGACAACAATGAAATATTTAAAAATTAAAGTTAAATGAAATTACATTTATATAAATGATACCCAATACATAAAACATTCATAAACTATTCCTCTTCTTCTCTTCTAAAAACAGCTGCTGATTTTCTTGTAGTAAATACACAGAAAAATGTGAACTGTTCAGGAAGGTGGAAGGTACATATTTCCTAATTGTGCTACTGGTTACAAAATGACTGATGTAATATAAACTCAGTCAACATTTGTTAAATACTTGTCAATTATTGCCATATTTCTAGTGAAGGAGAAAGGAAAGTCAGATAAACAAAGATAAACATGACACCCTACATTTTTATTAGTAAATTCTCTAGATAGTGTGTGAATTATGGAAGGACTCAGTTCCTGGTTTAGGTGCTTCTGAAGTTACAAATTACTTTTCTATCATTTCTGTTTGCTTGTCTTCCCCGTGACCCCAAAGAAGAAAAGAACACTAAGAAAAATATTATAATTAAAGCTGCATCTGAGTAGGATTTTTATTTATTTATTTATTTCAGAATTGGGCCAGCAAGGGATCAAGTAGTACCAGCACTGTGAGAATCTAATTTTCTAGAAATTACATGTGGAAAGAGAGATAAAAACACTCTCTTGGGAGTTCAGGGATTGAAATTTTTTTTTCCTTTCCCCTCACTTCCTCTTATAAGTAATTTTGTATAACAATGAGGGTCTCCTTCCATTACCATGCAATTTCCCTCCTCTCTCCCTTTCCCTCCCCCCTCTCATTCCTGTTTAATGGTGATCTTCTTCTCATGCTCTTCCTCCCTGCTTAGTTGCCCTCCTTATATCAAAGAAGACATTGGCATTTGTTTTTTAGGGATTGGCTGGCTTCACTTAGCATAATCTGCTCTAATGCCATCCATTTCCCTGCAAATGCCATGATTTTGTCATTTTTTAGTGCTGACTAATACTACATTGTGTATAAATGCCACATTTTTTTTTTTTATCCATTCATCTGTTGAAGGGCATTTAGGTTGGTTCCATAGTCTAGCTATTGTGAATTGTGCTGCTATGAATGGATTGAAATCTTAATAACAATTCTACTATTATCAATCTATAAAACTTAAGCTGTGTGCAATTCTTTCTACTCTTGTAATTTGAGAGGTTTAAACTGCATGAATTATTAAATTTCTCCCAGATCCAAGTGGAAAAGGTTACAATTAAAAAAAAAGACAAGATTTTTTGGGGCAAATACCCAGATGTCAAAGTTTAAGGAGCCTTCTGACACGGAATGAGAGAATACCATAGACTGAGAAGTCTAAGAAGATTCTGGGGACCTCCAATTTGGATAACTAATATCTGGTTAACAATTCTAGAGAAGTTAACTATTAATTCTCTCAAAATACAGGCAAAGGAGGAGAAAGCAGCAGAGCCTGGGTGATTTACATATGTAACATCTGAGCCTGATTGCCTGGGAAAGCTATAACTAATCTTTTTTTTTTTCTTTTTTCCCTTGACTTGTATATTCTTGTTCAAGCCATCTACAGAAATTCCCCTGGCATAATGCATAAAAACTCATTACTCAGCATGGAGAAAACATACACTCTTCAAGCCTCATTTAATTTGTATCTACAAGGAATGATGAATACTCTAAGCATGGCCTCTAATTTTGAATGTAAGATAGTAGGGTAAAGCTTAACGCAGTGACCACCCGTGAGCATAGCTGATGGCTGTATTTAGTGCAATGATGTGGAGGCGGAGACTGATAGGGCAGGTTTCCACTGTGATTCCAGGGTGATGGAGGCCTTCACAAAACACAAAGACTATTTGGAATGACACATCATTGCATCAAGGCTTTGAGTATTCAACTCCTAAATCACACTCTAGTTTTATTATCATATATGGGAAGTTTCTTATTTATTTGTTTGTGTTGCATGAAAAATTGGAAATATTTTTAAGTTCACGAGGAGCAGAGAGTTTTATCTTTTAATTTAGAAACTCTTCAGTTTTCAATCGTTGCATTCATATTTAATGTGGGACATAATAGCCATGTAATAATATTCCTACTGTTATATTAAATTAAATTGGCCTAAATCTGTCTCTCTATGTAGTAGACTGTATCCTAATATCATTTGTAAATAAACTGAAATCTATTTCGATAGTATAATATTGTAACCAGTAACTACGATTTAGCCAATTACAGTAGCCGGCTTTCAACCAATCACAGACAGGAAACTGCTGAGTGTCTAAATAAGGCAAATCTTGAACTGTAAGGAATCAGGATGTTTCTGTGTGTCAACTCTTTTACTGTGTAAACACTGCTTGTCTCTACAGAGCTAGGAGGTGCTTTCTTCGCCTGCGCATGGTGTCCTTTAATTCATGAATCCTTTCTTTGTTTAAATAAACACTGCTAAACCTAATTTGCCAAAAATGATCAATTAACAATATGAATGGGATTTTTATCATCTGAGTCGCCAGCATGTTGATTGCTAAAATAATCTTTTCAAAACTGAAATATGATAAAAGTCACGTCTGTTTTATTTTTTTCCAACTATACTTTATCCAAAATGTAACTCCTTCCATGTCAAAGCTTAATCACAAATTATCTCCAATCCAGCTCAATAGAACTGAAGTAATATCAGAGGAAGATGAACAAATGTCCATGATAATTATGTATATATAATTTGAAAATTTTCAATAAATATTCTTAAATATTGTAGGTAACCTAATTAATATGTCAGAATTCATTTCTAAAGTGCATCTTGATTTAAATGTCACGCGTGTCTTTCTAAAATTGTTTTGCCTTACTTTGAATAACCTGACTATCCCCATCATCTCTGGCCTTCTGGAATTATCTTTCATTCTGATAGTCAAATAAAAACACTTGAAGTCCTACTCTAATGTACTGTAGGGAATAAATGTATCTCCCCAATATTTCTTAGGATTATTAAATGTCAGGGAAATTCAATGCTTCTGTCTTTTTTGTTCCACGTTTATTTTCCTCAATTAGGGTTTCTTTTGGAAGGTTTTCATTTGTCTTGTTTGAAATCACATTGGGAGAGTTTTGTTAACTTAAATTTACATCTCACTCTGTTTGCCAAGGCTTTAACAAATATGCCTCTATTTGATACCAACCTATAGGTATTGCTTCATAGTATCCAGAATCACAAATACTTGGAAAATATTAGTGTTTTGTAGTGTTCCAAACCATGTTCAAACAAATAACAAGTTACTTCACTGAGATAAGACAAATGTTCTTTGAGAAAAGAATATTCTGGGGTGTGTTTGAAAGCTCTGTTTACAAACAGTAGCAATGTATTTTGTTTGTATTTGGTGTTGAAGACAAACATCTTTTTAAAAACATTGGTTTAATACTTTTTCAGAGTCTAATTTTTATATATTATTTAATACTAAAGTTTGTATTCATTTTAACTTTTTCATAAGATTCTTATGAAACAATTTGTATTCACTAGTAATAAACAGGCATACTGCACAGAACATTCTGTAGAAGCATAAAAATAAGGACACAACAAGAGAAACTGAGTAACTTTTGTAAATACATATACATATATTTTACCCCAAAACAGTTCCTTCTGCACAGTAGAGTTAATTTTCTACCAAATGACTTAAATATTTTGTATGCTCATATGACAGTTATAACCTCCATACAATAAAAAAAGGAATACACAACCCAGAAATTTTTATTTCTTTTTATACTAGTTATACATAGTAGTCAGGTTCATTCTGACAAATTCATACATTAATGGAATTTGATTTCAGTTCATATTACCCCTTTCCCTCCCCACATTCCCTTTATCTCTCTCCTCTTTTCCTTTTTCTCATCTCTTGATTTATTTTTGATTTGTGAAATTCCCTGTGGTATATTTATATATGCACATAGCATGATTTTTCCCCTCCTTTCCTATTCCTCTTTTCAGCCTCTCTATCTCCATATTCTACTATAGTGATCTGCTGTGTGTCTTTATGATTGATGCCCAATCCTCCTCTCCTCTTTTCCTTTATTTTGCTCTAGCTTCCAAATAGGGGAAAACATTTGATGCTTGATTTTCTTGCTCAGGTTTATTTTACTTAGTATGTTATTTTCTATTTCCATCCACTTACCAGCAAATGCCATATTTCATTCTTCTTTATGACTGAGTAAAACTCCATTGTGTATATATATCACAATTCTTTAATCTATACATCTATTTATGGGCATCTGGGCTGATTCCATAATTTGTCTATTGTGAATTGTGCTACTATAACCATTAAGGTGACTGTATCACTATAGCCCTCAGATTTTAGTTCTTTTGAATAAGACTGAAAAGCATTCTTAGCTTTTTGAGGAATTTTCTTAGTGCTTTCCAGAGTGGTTATAGTAGTCTGCAGTTCCACCAGCAATGTATCAGTGTATATTCTTCACTGCATCCTAACCAGCACTTATTATTGTTTGTGTTCTTGATAATTGCCATTCTGACTGAAGGGTGATGAAATCTTATTATAGTGTTGATTTGCATTTTCATGATTGCTAGAGTTGTTGAACATATTCCATTTATATGTTGGCCATTTGTGTTTCTTCTTTTGAGAAATGTCTGTTTAGTTCTTTGCCTATTTATTGAATGGGTTACTATTCTTTTGGGGGGGTGTTAAATTGTTAGTGCTCTTTATATAGTCTGGATATTAACTCCCTGTCAGAGAAGCAGCTAGCAAAAATTTTCTCCCGTTCTCTCTGTTAACACTCTCGATTCCTTTTCTGAACAGAAGCTTTTTAATTTGATGGCAAGAATCAAATTATTGATTCTTGGTGATATTTCTTGCACTGTAGGGGTCTTTTTGAGGAAGTTGGTGCCAATATCAAGATGATGAAGTGTTGAGCTTATAATTTCTTCCAGCAGTTGCAAGGTTTCTGGTCTAATTTATGTATTTGATTCATTTGGACTGACTTTTCAGAACACAGTATTTTACAATAATTATAGTACACTGAACACTTCACCCATCCATTGGGTTCTCCCATGTTATTTTTGTTTCTCTGCTCATCATTTTATTTCCTTGGGTTTCTTTCTTCTCCACTTTTTCTAGTGGATAGACATAGAATCATCTTCTTCATTCTCCAAAATATTATTAATACAATCTTAAACACAGAAAAGATACTATTGAAATTTGAGGATAAAGTCATGTAAATGAATCTCAGAGAAGGAAAAATTCAATTCAAATGTCAGACCTCAAAATTCACTGGTAATTCCTCACAGGGAATCACTTGTTTAACATCACCTCCTGAGGTGGTGTGTATCATGGGATTATCTGTTCATCTTTGACAAAGTTTCTTTTTTTCCATTTTAACTTCCTTTCTTTAGAAATTTTCATTCTCTACTATGAGTGTACTTATACTCTGCAAAAGTACCTAAACTAACCATCATAAAGCATTTGGATAAATTTTTACCTTTGCCTTTATAAAGTATTCCTTTACATAGCAATTAATTTTTTCCTAGCTACATTTATATACTAAAAAAAAAACCTTTGAAACATTTTGTATGTTTCTGTTGGTAACTGGGGTCTTGATTCTGTCACTTGAAGTTATCTGTTATTGCAATAGTAAAATGTAAAGTACGATGCTTATAATAATGCAGACTTGCTCAAAGCAGTTTTTAAGGAATAAAAAGAAATGATACATGCTATGGTATTTTTAACCAATAATTACATAACTTTATTTTTCTATGTTATATTAGAAGTTAAGTTCTAACTCTTTTAATTAAGAATCATTATGTTGCTCTCATTCACTTTTGAACATTTTTTATGACTACTTCATATGAACATAAAATACTGACCTTCCTAATATATATTTATAAACTTCTTTATTTTGAGAAAAACATTGAATATAAAAAAACTGTACTTTTTTTGCTCTAACTTCATTTCTTAACAGAATTAAGTTAAATATTATAAGAAATTAATTTTTCCTGAAAATTTCAGATTTTTCTGGGGGTTGGGGAGTAGGGATTGAACTCAGGAACACTCAACCACTGAGCCACATCCCCAGTCCTATCATGTATTTTATTTATAGACAGGGTCTCACTGAGTTGCTTAGTGCCTCATTTTTTGTTGAGGCTGGTTTTGAGCTTGCAATCCTCCGATCTCAGCCCCACAAGCAGCTGGGATTACAAGCATGTGACACTGCATTCGGCACAAATATCAGATATTTTTGACAAATTGTCATTTGGTACCTGAGAGAGAGAGTTCTTAGGACACGTCAATAATTCATACCAACCTCTCTTGATTTTGAAAATTCTCTCATCTATTCTGAGATACTTGGCAGTTTCTACTGACTTTAGTTACATTGTCTGTTCTTTGCATAGTAAATCCTTAATTATCAAATATAGTGCACATTTATGGTAGCTTTTTTGGTCTTACAAAACTTTCAGTTGTTGATCCACATCAAATAGAAGCATGTCATTATCCTTTAAAAAAAGTGTGCATGCATTGCTTACAAGACATGTACTATATTTCATCTCATTGCTCTCTATATGTTGATTTTTCTACTCACAACATTTTTCCTTCAGTAATGAAACCCCACTGTATACCAAGTGTGATGGTAGAAAAGATATTACATATATTTTCTTCAAGCATTTAGATAAGTCAGATTTTATTATCAGTTCAATTTTCCCATTGAGAAAATTCAAGCACAAAGTAGTTGAATAATTTAACTAAATCACGCAGATAACAATGACTGAAACCATGTTTGAACTGAGGTTTGTGAAGGGATCTGTCTTAGCTCTTTTGCAGAATAGGTCACATATAATTTGAGCCAATAAAAACAACACTTTCATACAGTTTATTTTCATTTTAGTGGTGTACTTGAGGAAAAGAGCATAAGGCACACAAAAATATTTGTATTACTCAAATGATAGCAGGTGTTCCTACAATGTCCTAATTTCATCTAAAAATGTCACCTTAGATTAAGCAGCATTTAACAAAAAGGCAAAAAGTTTTCTATCCTTGACTATCCATAGACTCTGGAGAAATTTTGAATAAGTTTTTGTTCCCAGGTCACCTTTGACTTAGGAGTCTAAAATTTTCTGTCCCCTCCACCCAAGCCAATGAACTCTCTCAGTCTCCTTGGGAATACTTGTTTGTCACATCACTGATTTCAGTGTGGCAAATTCTTTAGTCACCAGCTCTGCTAGAATTAATAAGTCATACTCTTTAGTCTTTGCTGTAGAATCAATTGTGTGGCTATTTAAAAACACAGAAGCCAGGGCTCCAATCCAGACGTCCTGAATCATATTCTCCAGGGTGAAGTTCAGGAATCTTTATTTTTAACAGGGACCCTTTGTGGTTTGTTGTGGAGACAAGTTTAGAAATTCCCTCAGAAAGATTATGACTCAGGTTGACCTAAAATTTAAATCTCTAACTCAGGACAGAGCTCTTCTTAATCTATTCTACTTCTGAATGATAAATCCCAGTGAACATTATTAACTGCATCCCAAATAAAAGTGCTGTTCCTGAAAAGTATTTGACATTGATATATTTTATAATCATTTGTTAAGATGATCTTAGGGTTGGTATATGGTGGTATGAACAAGAGATATATAGCTCTGTCATCCACCTTGGATTCTTTCTCATCTAAATTAAAGATAATTTAGATTTTTGGTCAAAGAGCTAAACTTGAAAAACAAAAAACTAACAACCACAATGTTTCTCACCTGTACTTACTAAAGCAGAAATGACTTCACATATGAAAAGTTGATGCTAATGAACAATTTAAAATCTGTTTTAATTTTGAAAAGCTACCAAATTTTCCTCATCTCTTTTCTGGGGTTTGGCAAATGCTACTTAGAATAGAAAAAATGAAAAGCTTTAAAATCGCAATGTGGAATAAAAAAATCTTAATTTCAAAGTGAACACCTAAGAGTACCTGTGTATGTGTGCTATGTTATAAAAAAAAATAGGAAGGGAAAGAGGCTGTGTTCATTCTGAATTCAATATGTGAGCAATACTTTACACATGGGTAGAAGTTTAACTTTTTTTATTTACAATAACAATAGTCAATATTTAGAGAACAACTTTTGTGTTCTAGAAACTGTTCTAGTGCCCTGGTTACATGTCTCACTTTATTAACATTAATTGGCAAATATGAGGTATTTGTCTCTGTTAGACACTGGAAAGATAAAATAAATAATGGGTTAATATCCTCCCACCTCCCTTTGTAGGATAGCTTTTCTGTCCTGGAAATACAAATGATGTTCTTTTTTCCAGACCACCTTTGGCTTAGTACTCTAGAGCCTTTTAATTTTTTTCACAAGCCAATGGGCTCTCTCTCAGTCACCTTGGAAACACTTACTAACACAACCATAACTCTTGTCTGTGAAGGGTAATGGCAACACCCCTAAAGCCTACCCTAACTAATTTGGAAATAAATGAGATATAAAATGTTGGGAGAAGCAGAATTGTATTAACTCCCTCATTCATCACTTGTAGGGTATTCCACATAAGGATAAAATATCCTACACAAGGATAAAATAAATAGAGATGTGAACAATAAGAAGATACCTAGTATTTGTTGTGTGCATATCAAATCCACACAAAGTATTATCTTGGATAATTTAACTTATTCAACTTTTTCTTTCCTTCATTAAAATTATTTTATGGCTAAGAACCTGACTTCTAGATTCAAATGGCTTGTTTACAGCATTCAGATTTGCAGATCCCTTGTCATTATTTGTCACTCTCTAGCTGTTTTATACCTGTGAAAGTCTTAAAAGAGTCTTAGCAAAGAAATAAGAAAGGCAGAGGAAATTGTATGCAGGAAACATTCTTTGTGTGTGTGTGTGTGTGTGTGTGTGTGTGTGTGTGTGTGGTACCAGGGATTGAACTCTGGAGCACTTGACCAGTGAGCCATGTCCCCAGCCATTTTTTGTATTTTATTTAGAGACAGGGTCTCACTGAGTCGCTTACCACCTTGCTTTTGCTTAGTCTGGCATTGAACTTGTTATCCTCCTATTTCAGCATCCTGAGCTCCTGGGATCATAGGTGTTGACCACCACACCTAGAACACATTGTTTTTAAATGATAAAGATTCTGTATTTTGAAGTATATATGGTGAAAAATGAACATATTGTGTCCTAAATCATCACTTTAATATAAAATCTCTGAGCAAGCAATTATGCATTTCTAATTCCATATAAGATTTGCTTCTTGCCATGGTGGTTTTTATTTTTTGTAACATGTTTAATCTACTAAAATTCATTTATTTTAAAATGCTTTTGTTTGTTGTATGGTCCAGTAACCATTAGTAACATTTTAGTACTGGGCTTGTAACTTGCTATCACCTTTAAAGGTAAGATAAGTACTTTCATGTATATGTGTTTTCACAAATGTTGTGATATTTTCTGGTATTTACTACCAACTATAGGGGTACTTATGGAAAACTGTGAATCTGAAGGTCAGTGAGCTGTATCAATATTCTCATATTGCTTTCCATGTTGTACTTGAAATCGGTATAATTGTTTCATTATTTAGTAAATATATTCAGTAGAGTTGATCAAGTCAATGGATAATTAGACTGCCTGAATTTCTCACAAATAGAGATAGTGAAAATTATTCTGTTAAAACCCCTAACTTATTCTTAATCCCCATATTTATGTCCCATACCCTTAAATTATTATTGGATTTGACCTACCATGGTATAAATTACTTTGTTTTATGTGGAATGTTCTGTACATCTGTACTCCATGCAACAGCCTATGTGTTTGATTCTTTAATTATTTTTATTATTTAAATATAAGTGCTATTTTCTTTTAGCAATAATTGAACATCTATACTATTTCATCTTTTGCAAATGTATGCTATTGGTTACTAATGGATGTTTGGGAAGTGAGTGAGAAAAGGCATTTTTGTTTGTCCCAGATCATGAGGGGTACTAGATGTTACTGACATATGGTATAAGGGGTCTAGGGATGCTAAAAATTCTACAACTAATGAGAAAAGCTAGCATTGCAAAAACTTTCCTACTAAATTTTTTTTCTTATGTAAACATTCTTTTTGTAGCCATTTAATGTTATAGCTTGACCAATGATGCAATATTAACAGCTATTCTATTTTCAACTATCTTGTGGCCATTACAACATTACTAGTAATGCTTCAGAGATTCTATCCTACAAAGAGGAGTTCTTTACATGCTGAATTTCTTTCATCTTATTTTTTTTTTTGGTCAGGAAAAGGTGTGTTTTTCAGAGGTAAACAAACATAGTTCAAAATTTCATACAATTTTCTACTTTTTCCAGTTTATTTCTCTGGTGTGCATTAAATATCATAAAGGAGAAAGTCTGTATGTATGAAAGTAAAAGAGAGTAGTCCAAATTCCTTACATTCAGTGTAGTTGATCAATTCAATGGATCAAATAAATAAATATACACATACATATATATTTTACTGAAAATAACTTTGTCATTTATATATATATATATATATATATATATATATATATATATATATATATATATATATATACAGAGAGAGAGAGAGAGATGATCCCATTCCCATTTGCTGATATTTTCCCCAGGGCAGTACATTTTAGCATGGTTCCAAACTTCCAGAACTTCTTGCTACCCTCTAGTTGTGGTCTTATCAAATGTAGTTTAATGTATGGGATTAAAACAGGCAATCAACAGAGAATTGCCTCATGTAAGAGGAGTGAACTAGTTGAATCATCCAATAAGAAGAGAAAACCTCATTTATGACTGAAACACCAAAGGTAAGAAACTTAAAAACCAAACTTAAAAACCAAAACTCTAATACTTTTGTCCAAGAACTAAATATGGAATAGCTTTAAATGCTACTGAGGAACAAACACAATAGACAACTTGGTGCAAAAGAAATAATATAGGGTTATCAGATAATAAGTTTCAGCATCAAAGAAGGCAGTTCTCCCTAAAGGTAGCTATAAATGTAAAATGATTCCAATTTAGAGTATCCACAGATTATTTTTGTATCTGTACAAGATGATTGCAAATATGGCAAAATCAAAGAGAAAAGAGCAATAGAAAAATATTGAAAAACAATAATAAGGATATATAAATAATTGTAATACTCTAAATATTAAAAGGATTATAAATTCACAACAATTGAGACAATATAGTGCTAGAACATGAATATACAGATCAGCCAAATCAAGATAATGATGCAGAAGTCCCAGCCACAGATAAAACATGCAACAGAATTTGGTTCACAAAATAGATGACATTTTAAAACAATGGTATAAACATATTAACTAAATGACGTGGGATAAATTTTAGTCATATAAAAAAATAAGTTATCTCCATTTTTCTACTTTTATTCTAACCATTGTAAAATATTTAATTTCAGATAGTTGCAAAATTTGCAATTAAAAATAAATATACTATAAAAAGCAGGGGAGAATTTTATTTTTAAGATTATTTATGACATAGTGTAAAAGCCTTCACAAGAATGACAAAAAAGAAAAAATGTAATCCCAGCGATTTGGGAGGCTGAGACAGGAGCATTGCAAGTTTGAAACAAAACTCAGCAATCTAACAGGACCCTGTCTCAACATAAAAAAAATATGAAGGCCTGAAGATGTAACTCAGTAGTAAAGCATTCCTGGGTTCAATACCCAGTACTGAAAAACAAACAAACAAAAAAAGGATCATGAGTTATTAATCCATAAATACAACTAATTGAACTATATGACTTAAATTTGGTTTGCATTAAAATATACAAGTAAACAAAAAGTGGAAATGAAGAGTACATTTTCAACTTAGGTCACAGAGAATTAATTTCCATAGTAATCGTCAATGTTTCTTAAAATTAAAAATGCGTTTGTCACCAGTTCAGCCTATATTTCTATGTCTAGCAATCTAGTCTCTTAGAAATTCAATGAAAGGGTAACATTATTTTTAATAGTAAAGATAGGAAACCCTATGGACATTTAGAGAACTAGTTAAATAAATTAGTTAATTTATGCAATAGGTCTGCAGGAAACTGCTGCCATCAAACAGAAAAGCAATCTCTATAGAACAAAAGAGAACCATCCCCAGAACTTCCCCATATCAAAATGAGACAAGTGTTAAGTGAAAAGAACAAGAAGCAGACAGTCTCTATAGTCAGCAACATTTTGTGAAAAAAGATAAAAATGTATGTATGTAAATACATAAAATTCATAAATAATAATTAACATTTGATATGCTTGAACCAAGAAACTTGTGTAACTAGGCCACAGAAGAGAGAGGTACTTTTTGTGATGCACTTTTTTTAATGTAATTTGAGTTTTACCCAAAAGTAAATACTTATATGCCATTATATACATAAATATATCTCTCTATATACATATATGCATATAGATAAATGTATAAAATGTAATAGCAGCCTTCTATAAAAGGTGTCTGATATGTCTACATAAGAATAGAATATTTGAATTCCTTATTTCCATAGAAATTGTCAATGTTTCTTAAAATTAAAAATGCATTTGCCACCATTTCAGCCAATATTTCTGTATCAAGCAATCTAGCTATCATCTTAGAAATTCATTGACAGGGTAACATTATGTATAATGGTAAAGATAGGAAACCATCTAAATGTCCATTGGCATTTAGAGAACTAGTTAAATAAATTATGATAATCACTGAAATTAAGGTAATCACTGTTTTTTTTTTTCACTTTCTTATATTGTTTTAGTTAACTTTTTTTGCTGCTGTGACCAAAAGACCTGGCAATAACAATTTTAGAGGAGAAATTTTACTTGAGGCTTATGGTGTCAGATGTTTCAGTCCATAGATAGTGGATGTCATTTTTTGGCACCTGTGGTGAGGCAGAACATCATAGTGGCAGGGGATGGAGGAACGTAGTTTAGAACATGGCAACCAGGAACCACAGTGTGATCTCTGCTCCCACAGACAAAATACAAAAACCCTGAAGGGACCTACCTCTTACAGCTCTATTCTACCTTCCTACAGTTACCACCCAGCTAATTAATTAAAATGAATTAATGTATTGATTAGATTAAGGCTCTCATAACCCAAATATTTCACCTCCAAACTTTCTTACAGTATCTCATATAGGAGCTTTCGGGAGACACTTTATATCTAAACCATAACAGACATGAACCTACCAATTACAAACTTAAAAATCATGATTCTCTATCCCAACCATTTATGAATACAAAAATTAAATTTATATTAAGAAAATGAGTTGCTCATTTTGTTTTCACTATTGAGTCTATATTGGCCTAAAAATAGTGTTAACTTATTCCTGTGTGTTTTGCTGGACATTATGTACAATCTTTAATAATTTTATGGTCATTCACAGAATGAGGCAGTGAATTTCTTTATGGCTTAAGTGACTTAGTTATTTAAACCAGTCATAATTGGAGGCTTATTTTGAGAAGTAAGAAAGAGGACAAAATAAATTCTAGTAGATTTGCCCTTTATTTATTATATATTTTCACATTAAAGTGATTTTATTCTAGAAAGCAAAAAATAAAATAAAATTAAATTAAAAAGGATGATTAAAATCAACATAAGAGCTACTACAGACAGCTGGGCTCAGTGGGTGCACACTTGTAATCCCAGAGGCTCTAGAAGCTGAAACAGGAGGATCATGAGTTCAAAGTCCAGCCTCAGCAAAAGCAAAGTGCTAAACAACTCAGTGAGACCCTATTTCTAAATAAAATACAAAATAGGGCTGAGGAGTGGCTCAGTGGTTGAGTATCCCTGTGTTTAATTCCTAGTACTATGACATTCTTTCATGACAGATCAGGACAATTATGTATGAAACCTATTAAGTTTTGTTATTTCTTGTTTGCTATATATTTATACCATCATGAAATAATAATTGATCTTAAAATAAATTGTATGAGAGAGCTTAGCAATTATATAGTTAAAACTTTGCATCAAATTTATTTTTTATGTAGCAAATTAGCACACCCCCAAAGAAATATCATGTGACAAGGTACAATTATTTCTTTTATCATTCTGGATCAGTAACAACTTGAAGAAATGATATATATTTTTATTTGTCCTATAATGTTTATTAATCATGTCAGGCAATATGAAAAGAAATAACCTAATATTTTTTTAAATCACATCAAAATTATAAGGTATTATTTTGTCACTAGAAAAACACATTTTAAATAGGTAGCAGTAAATCTATTTTGAAAAATTATAAAATGTAGCCTCAGAAATATATTTTGTTATATACAAAAGATGTTTAAATAAATATAAAAATAAAAATTTAACAGATTAGCTTCTACACACTAATGAAGGATGATTTATTCTTTATAATAAGAGAAATAAAATATATATACATATATATTTTATTTAGGATACTTCAAAGTTTTTTTGTGTTTCTATCACTTCAAGCCCAACTCTACATATTTTTCTTAAAAGTACAAAATGTTGAGAAAAATTCTATAAACTTGCAATTTAAATTATTTAGAAGATAATATTTCAGTTGTTTTAAATCAGTAGTTCTGTGAATTAAAATAAATTAAAATTGAATGCTTACTTTGTTTTGAACATTGCACAGTCTATACATGTATTAAAACCTCACATTACAGTACAATGTACAATTTTTATTGTCAATTAAAAATTATGCCACATTGCAAAAATATATAACCACAAGATTTTGTGCCTTTTTCTCAAAATTTATAGATAGAATTCCTGTTGATATTTTATGCCTGTAGAAATGCATATTTATGTATAAAATGCACAAGTCATTTACCATGTAAAAAAATACAGATATGAAATGTCACATCTATCAAAAATTTAGCGATTCAATTATAAATTTGAGTAAGGGTTTGGTGGGAGAGACCAAAGTTAGCAAGACAAATGATAAGGTAGCTTGATAAGGATTCTGTGGGGAAAGAGAAATTAGATATAAACACATAAATAAGTATAACCTAGGGTAGAATATAAATGCTGAACTAAATGAGAAGTTCATCTAAAATATTCATGGGTTCAGAGATAAGAGACTATAACTGGTGGAATGCAAAAAAAATGTTTCAGAGAAAAGAGCATATTGAAGCACTGAGAAAATGGGAACATTTAAGTAGAAGATTAATGAAGAAAAAAAGTAAATAAAAACAGTTATCCCCAATGGAAGGATAAGCAAGGTACCATCTGTGAAAATCCAGGTCTAGTTATAAAAATGTATAGTAAGAAGTTGGGTTTGGTTTGCTTCTTCTAGCTGTATATAGCCATTTCATAGTTAACCTGTCATTTTACTGAGGGATTTATAAATATTTTAAAGACTCTATTGATAATAAAAGCCTTAAAATTTTATCAAATCCTGTATTCATAACTCTAATTCTTATTTGGTTCAATAATGAATACCTCAATAGAAACATGAGGGCACTGTATTTTAACATTTCTTTTTGTAATTAGAAATTCACCATGGTAACTAATTAATGGTTTAACATATAGTGATCAAAAGCACTAACATATTTACATAACTAAAGATCAAATCAAAATTCTAAAGTGAATTGAAAAATCAATATTTCTGCCTTTTACTAAGAGTTTTAAAGATTGTTTACTGTAAAATATAGAACAATTGACCTTTAGAATGCATCACTGTACTTACCAATATAAAAGCAGAAGTTAATTCTGTTTTTGAAATGAAATTATTTTTCCTGTTTTATTTCTTTTCAGAACCTCTTCTGAATTCAAGTAACTAGTGAGATTACATAAGGAGATAGGCAGTATTCCTTTATTTTCTCACTAAACACAAGAGTAATCCAAAGGGATTACTTTCACTGTAAGAAAACAATTTTACAATGGGCTTATCACTTATAGTGATCTGAATTTAATCCCTAGCAGTGAACAATGAATATGTCAATAGCTTAACCTTTTGTTTAATGATTTAATAGCTATTAGACAGGTAAAGTTTCCTTTCAAAGGTGATTTATTTGATTATTTCTTTTTTTAAAAAGCCCATGTTAGCATTATTACTTAGTGTTTATCACAATTTCCATGGAACCTAAATTCCTATCTTGTCAACCAACTTCAAATACAAGAAATGATAACAGATGTTCCTGAAAATTGTAACACTATGGAAATTCTAAATAATTTCTCAAAGTTGGGTGGAAAACTGAGGGAGGAAGGAATGAAAGAACAAGAAAAGAAAATTTCAGCAATAGAATTGTTAAAAATCAAATTCTTTCAAATTTAAAAGTGGGAACAAAAGGAAAGAATACTGAGTTAAAACCTGCACTATCCTATGAATAAAAGGGAAGAAATGGGAAACAATGGGAATCTTAACCAAGTATCCACAAATTAGAACTACGTGAAATAACATTTCTACTTACATACCCTGACATGTAGGGCAAGTGTCAGCTAATAAAATAAAATAAACTGCAGAAGGACTCAGTTAATAGTACAAAAAATGATAAAACTGTTTTGCATATGATTACCTCCCATGTTCACTGTCAGGGAGGAAGGGAGCAATCTAATCAGGAAAGGAGGAAAGAAAGGCAGGTAGCAGGCAGAGGAGAAGTGAGGAAGGAAAGAAGGACAGGAGGGAGAAAATATATCTCTAATTAAAATCAGGCAACCAAATGTAGCCTGGCACTATAATGACTGTCGGTCAAGATAGAACCTAAAAAATCCATTCAATTCACAGATTTTTACTAGAATGCTTGGGATGGTGCTAGTGCTTTTTTAAATACCTAGCTTCTTTTAAGCACCTTAGATAAAGTACTACAAAAGACAGTTTCGGTGATAGTATACCAAAATAAGTCTTTTTATCATGTGAGTTTCCCTCTTTATGTTCAGAGACAAATGCTAATAATTTGGGTATACAGAACACTATTTTATCCATTTGAGGAACACTGAATTTTATCACTTCAACTTTATTGCTTCAACTTAGGTAAACAGAGAATAAAGAAACAATACTTTGACTCTTTGATTTCTTCTCTGACACGTACATCACTCAAAGAATGAACACGTACAAAACATTGGTTTTATTATTTATAAGACCTAGATTACCAGACAGCAAAAGCCAATGTATAACTCGTAATATAAGTTTCTTTAGAAAAGTCGTTGTTTGTATGCAGTGTTTGGACTGGCCTCATCTAGAGCCACTCTGATCCTCTGCCATGACTTACACATGTCCCAAGAGCCACCTGTTGCATAGGGTTAAATAGATAGAAGGGTAGAGGAAATGGCAGACATGATATGATGTAAAATCTAAATATTAAAAGAACTAAAATTGGAATGAATGCAGTTACAACATAATAGCTATTATATAATTCACAGTTTTAAACATTCTAACTATAAATTGTTGAAAAAGATATTACAACACATTTTAATTCTAATTCTCCATGCGTACAGTTTCAATGTTTTGTGTAATGTTGAGAATTGTTTTAACATTTATGTAATTCATTTTCTATAGAAGCTATAGGAGGTTATCAAATAATTCCCATTAAATAAGCTAGATCTGCTGCATTCCTAATAAATAGTTCACTGCTTGAACCTATGATAATTAAAGGTACATTGGAAATCTTTTACCAAAAACAAAACAAAACAAATCTCACTAGTTTGTATTAATGACTGAATACCTTAACATGATTTATTCATTTTTAGTAATTTATACTTAAAATAGTTTCTTCCTAAATTCCACAAACATGAACAGTATTAAAGCAGGTCAGAAAGAACCATTTGAATTATGTAGACAGCAGCAACACATCTCCTACAGTTGTTTCTGAGTCCTGACTGTGGTTGGAGCTGATGCCAGTGTCCAAGTCTGTGTCATTTGTATACGCTTTAAATGCCCTTTGAGTAAAGGGAGGAGCCTCCCCACTGCTGCTGGCAACCTTGGATTCCTTCCCTCTGTTTTCCTTTAACTGGCAGCCATCTTTGTTGCTAATGTGAAGCAAATTGAGTTCCTTGGCTAGGAGTTCATATTCTTTTGCTTTCATCTGAAGCAGTGAGTCACTGTATTTAATCTCTTTCTGAATGCCACTCAAATGAGAGTGGATTTTCAAACCAGCTTTCATGCTTTTCTCCAAATCACCCTTAACATTTTCTAAATTATGGCTTTCCAGTTCACTAGCAGCTGCCCCTTCTGCGTCTTCACCTATTTCGATGCAAACATTTTTTACCTCCTTTTCTATTTCTGCAGAGAGCTTATCAATGAGCACTCTGTAATATTTCAGTCGTTCTTCCAGCTGTACAATTCCATCCCTTTCACTCAGGTCTTCCAGAATCTGGTTTTCCTCACACGGCGAGTCCAGCTGTTGCTCGACTTCACTGAAACTGGGCATGAGATATGCATCCTGGACATAATTTTCCCCATCATTTTCTACCTGATCAAGGTGGAACTTAGCTTCACACTTTTCAATTTCCAGATCCAGCTCTTTCATTCTCTGTACTTGCTGGTGAATAGTATGATCCTGGGAGATAATCAGATGAACTAATGTCTCCATATTTTCTCGGTCATGAGAAACTATGTCCTGCTTAATTTTTAGCCAGTTTCTGAAAAGTTTTTCTGACTATTCTTTTTTATTTGTCTGGTGGCAATGTCTTCATGTAATATGCTGGGCTGAGCCCCCACAGTTTCTCTGTGTTTTGCACTAATTTTGTTTCAGCTGTCCTCCACAAAGGAACGGGAAGAAAAGCATCAGCTTTAACCAAAACAAATTGCATATTAGTCTGCTCATCTCCCCATGCTTTCCAGAGCTTCAGGATTCTGGTTAGTGGAGGAAGAGCCTTTTCTGAGCCTCTCCACTTCTCTATGATGCAGTAGTCACTGGGCTTCCCCAGCAGAAATTGTTTATCGCCAAATGCTGTCTCATGTTCCTCCAGCAGAGCCTGGATGACATCAGCAGAGGTGGTGCGTTTAGTTAATCCACAGACAATCTTCTCTTCTTGGCACACCCAAACCACAATTTCCTTCTCTTCTGAATCCATGTCTTTAGTTGAAGATCTGAAAGGAAAACAAAGTACCTTATATTTCTGTCATCACGTGTGTAAACTCACAAAGACAATCTAACATTAATACCCTTTCTAGATTTTGCACTTAATGAGAGATGCACTTTGAGGTCATGACTACATAAAAATCAGAAGACTTAATCCCAGAAAAGAAGAACAACAAGAAGAAGGGGGTGTGGGTTGGCAGTGGGGCAGGAAGGAAAAGGGGGAAGGGAGGAGGAGGAAGAACATCACCAACAAACTGTGGAAAGTATCTTCATTTTTTTTAATGTCCTAATGGGTCATGGAAAGAGCAAATTATCAGGAAAGACAACTGAAGCTATGTTTATTTGTCTTTAGAAGTTAACCACAGTATATCCACAGTCAGATTTGTTAGAGTTAAGGCAGTAATTGGAGAGGAGATGAATAAGAGGAAATAAAATGAGCCCACTTTTGCTGAAGACTAAAAACTGAAGAAGGATCACAAAAACAGGAAAGAAGGAGATGATACTAGATGATATTGGATCATAAAATCAATAACAGTCCAATATTGAAACCAATCATTCTTTCATTCAGGAAGTGTTTATTATATGCCATTACCTGCCAGACATGTCTGCAGATACTAAATATATAGTAATACACAGAGGACAAGAGCACAGACATGGATATGTAACTAATATAGTATCAGATAGTGGTAAATGCTATGAAGAAAATTGACCAGGATGAAGGGATAGAAAATGTCTTGGAAGAACAAGAGCTCTACTTAGAGAGCTTAGGAGAAACTCCTCTATGGAGGTGACATTTAATTAGGAACATAATGGAATTAATCAGAAACCTAAGGGAAGAATTCCAGGAAGAGACCACAGAAATAAGTGCATCCAGTTTTAATGGGAAGCCCGAAAAGTAGGACCATGACCTTGTGTATACTTTTCATGTATCTGGTTTTTGCTTGTTGAATGAACTATTTAAAAAAAGAAAAATAGAGGGAGGAAGGCTAAGTTGGAAGCTTATTGAAGCAGTCTAGGAGAAAGATAATGGTATCTTGGAGCAGAATTTTAGCAATACACATAGTAGGAAGGGGTCAGAGTTGGAACCTACATATACATATTGTTTTGATAGTACTTTCTCTTATAAACACTGGGAGAGGATGCATTAGTCTATTTTCTATTATCACAACAGAATACCTGAGGCAACCTACTTTATCAAAACAAACAAACAAAAAAACAGAAGAGGTTATTTTGGAGGTGTTTTGGAGGTGCAAGGTCTAGACTCTGTATCTGATTATGGTCTTGTTGACAGACTCGGGAGATGGCACAGAACCTCACATGGCAAGAGATGGCAAGCTTGCACATGTATGTGTATTCTCTCTCTCTCTCTTTTCTTATAAAGCCACTAAAATAAAATCATGGTAACTTGACCACAATGACTTTATTTAATCCTAATTACTTTCCAATGACTCATCTCTGGCATCATGAATGGAATCAGCTTCCACTTTCTTAATACAATTAGCACATGGCATTGAGATTAACCTACTGCCTGAAGTTTTGGGGGACAAACCATATTCAAGTGACAATGCTGAGGAGAAAAATAGTTTTCTACAGGGAAAAACAGTTTCCTTTAGTAAGAGAAGCAAGGAAGTGCCATGATTTCTAAGCCATTCTTATTGGAGAATTTTCAAGATCGTATTTCCCATCTGATTATGTCTTTTGTAATGGGTTTTGCTAAGAAACAAAAGAGATGAAATAAATTATACTCCAATATGATTTATGCTGACATAAGATGTTTTGAGTAGAAACTGTCTTCTTGTAAAAGTTAAGTCAAACTCATTTATTGCTTTATTTACATAATACCCTTAAAGCATATGACTCCATGAAGCACACACTGAAGATGATTTTCTTAGTTTCTAGAATTTTTTTACCACTGAGAATTTATATTTTAGTAGCAATAGTGACTGATCCTATGTTATCACATTTATTTTAAATGAGCTAATTATTATACCTACTCCTGAGGTGAAAAAAAAAAGTGACTACTAAAGGAGAAAGAATAAATCAACAACACCAAGAAATATAAAAGATGAGTTCTAGCTCCTAATGAAGAGCATCCAGGAAAACGTAACCACTTTATCAGTGGTTACTCACAATCCACACTGAGTTGTTAATGTTCTCTTACACAATGTTTTGCATTCAATGACTCAGAATGTGATGATAATCTATTTTGAAGTAAGTGTGATATTGGGACAATGTTTGTAATTCTTCATTTAATAATTCTTAACAGTAAAAAAAATGAGGTTAAATTATTTTTTATGTTCTGAAAATAGTACAATAGTGAAGCCAGATTTAAAGTTAGGTAGTCAGTGTAGTTAGGTAAATAAGATCTAAAATGGAGGCCATGCTGACAATGATTCTGAGAAAAGCAGGACAACTCACGGAATGTTAATGAAGTCCCAGAAAGGCCCTAGGCCAAAGTCCACCCCAAAGGAATGTTAATGGAACCCAGGAAACAGCCCCCAACAGATTTGGAGATAGCCCATCCCAAGAAGTGATAATGAAGTCCTTCCTGCCCAGATTACTTGTTTGGCCCACCTGTGTCCCACCCCATGGGCCTTCCAACCTACATTCCATCACCAAAACTATAAAAAGGGGAGACAACCGCACTTCCACGGATTCCACCTCTTGGGTCCCCTTCTTCCTCCTGGAGAAGTCTTTTCTGCTGTCCTTTAATAAACTTCTAATTTCTACTCTGACCTTGCCTCGGCGTGCTTCTTTGGTGTTATTCTTCAACACTGGGGAAGCAAGGACTCATCACCGGTCAACAGCGGTAATAATAATACAAAAACATTACATTAAAATGTTCTAAACAAAAATAAACATGTTTTCAAAGGAACTGATACCAACTACTCTCTGTATTATGGCTACATTGCATAAATTAGCTCTAAGTAAATCCTCACTTTGATATATTAGAATCATTGTATGCAATATTCAAAATTACTATAAATTGTTCTTTACCATTTAATTAGGCATAAACTTATTTGGATGATTTGAAAAGCAGTACTCAAACTCTGTATTTACTGTATGTTAAATTCAAACTAATTTCATATGAACTTTTAAAAAATAGTAAAATTAAATTAAAAATCAAAATTAAATATCAACCTTAGATAATAATGCTATTAGCTGTTTAAACAAAAGACATCTTTATGCTATTTTTTAGTGCTTAGGGATAAACTCTTAAAAAAATTCCTATTAAAATATACATCATTGAAATTTTCACTATCAAATAGAAAGCATTTAAAATATTCTAGGCATTGTTCTCAGTTCTTGTATATATTATTTAGTCACCACCATTCTGTATTGTAGGCAATAACATTAGTCTCATGTTACCTATTAGGAAACACTGGGGATGTTAGCAACTTGCCTAAGGTCACACAGTAGTACTGGTGAGGATTCAAATTCAATCAAGAAAATAGGTTCCAGGGTCTACAGTACTAACCAATATACTGTAAAAGCAAATTTATAAATGTGATGATCTATTTAGGCACATGGATTTAATTGGAAAAAAAACCCCTACTTTTTAAAAGAACTTTATCACAAAATTATGACAGCAATGAAAGTAGAGTATTCCCTTAGAGTATTCAGCTGGTCAGGGAAGGACCTCTCCCAGTGGCCAGTCATGGAAGAAAGTATTCCTGAATATGTTGCCTTCTGTGCCTTTGAAAAACCATAATATTGTTCCTGAGCTGATTCAGTAATAAACTTTTTCTGAGTGGTTTTGACATTTTCTCTAGTTGAGGAATTTCTCATATATTCAAAAGTCCTTCCTGTTGTCTTCTCAAGTAGCCCCCATGTCTTGTTCTTTTCTATGGGGGGAGAGGGCCATTAGTTGTGGATCTATAACTACGGATGACACATGACTTAAATTCTTAACCCCCTACACTAGAAATCTGAACGTTCGGCAGCAGTGACCTTTTGAATAGAATAACAATATTTGTATATGTGGCAATTTCCTGATACTTATTCCAATTAGGATGCTTCCTGCTCTGTAAGGACCACATTTCTTGTATATATTGCCTCCCCTAGAGGCCTGCTAGTTTTCAACTCCTGTAGATAAGTAGCACTATGATCATGATGCACAGCCAAGAAACATGTGATTAATTCCATGTTACATATGAGACAATTGATGCCTTTATTAAAAACCTCACAATCTTATTGGCTCCAGTCCTTTCTTTTTAAGTTTTTAGAAGTCTGTACAGAGTCCTCACATATTTCAGGTCAGTTATTACTAAATATTTTCTAGAATTTTTACAATGATCATTTAAACCAATTCAAGTAATTTTCCAAACTTCTGTTATTTGAGGGAACACATTTAAAAGTAATGACCATTCATTACAGAATTTAGGCAGTAAATCTCCCACAACTAGCATATGCTTCATCATGTCTAGAGTCTATTTTATAGCATGCTTAGGATTTTGAAAACTGTAGTTATTTTATAATATGGCTCAGACTTTCCGTCTATTCACTCAACAAATATTCTCTGAGTACCTCCTCTGTGACTGGTACTGTCATGGGAAATGTGCATGATACAGACACATACGATTTATGGGACAGTATCTCTGGCATATTGTGGGAAACAGGGATATGGTTGGGAAGGTAACATTTCATTTAATTTCAGTTGTAGTGCTAAGTTTCTTGTTATATTAGTGATGTTCTAATGCTAGACTGACAGGCTGGAGGCCTTCAGCATCAATTCATAAAGTAAAAAAAAATCAATAAAAATATAAAAAGGAGAGAAAGTATTTATTCTTCAAAATTAAGCTGATTTAGAAATAATAAATCACCATTGCTTTAAAGATATAATAGTTTTTATTTGATCACAGCCCCCAAGAAAACCTAATCATCTTGGGTGAGTAAAATAATTTAACATTAGAATTGGGTATAAATAAGATAGACATTCCTTTCCCAATCTTTGAAAGTGTACTTCTAGTAAAAGTAGTGATGTCTACATGTAACAAAAGGTTAATGATACAAACAAACCAGAAAAAGTAGTTATTCATGTAATATAATGTAATAAACTGTTCTTATCCAATGGATTCAGATCTATTGTTTGAGACACATACCTTCTGATTTTAATGCAACATATACGAACATCATCCCTGTTTCACAGATGAGAGAACTGAGACAAGGAGTGACTAACAACTTGCCTAAAGTGACACAGTTAGGAAGCAGGAGCATTTCTTCCAGTTCTGGATTTGATGCTAGTCTAGTACTAATCCCTGAAAATATATTAGAATAACCTACCATCTTATAACAATTTCACAATTTATGAATGGATTACATGTCAATGGTTATTTTTAATTAATTAAACATATGTTTTTCCCATAGAATTACTATTTCCCCAGCTATAATCAAAGTCCTGGTTTGAACACTTTTATGTAAAATACAAGTATATCTTCCTTTAACTGTACCATTCTTCTGTTTGAACATCTAGTATAAAGCCAAGTATTCAAAGTCCCATGTATCTGAGTCTGTAATAGTGAGGGAACACGGACAAGGGGATTGAAGATAGACGCTCAGGTTAATATGGACAATGGCTCTGGAAGGGGTCCTCTGTTGATACCCTGGGAAAGAGTAGCTAATAGGTGGACATCTTATGGGGAGTTTATACAGAAATACAATAGCTCTTTCCAAGTATAGGTTAGTTATAAGTTCACTGGTTTTAAAATAAAAGACTACATAGATTAAAGGATTCAAATGTAATACTTCTGTGTTACAGATTAAATACATTAAAAATTGCACATGTATAAGAATAAAGTGACCCTCATACTCAAATTTAATTCACACCAGTTAAATTTGAAATTTTAGCTTAATTGAATAACTGTTCACTCCTGTGATTTGCAAATAGATATGAAATTTCATATGCCAAAATCCAGTCAGGTCATTGTTTAAAAGTATAATACATGCATTCCTAACATCTTATTATCCATGAAGTTTCTTGGATAAACTATATGGCTAGAAAGATTCGAATTAGTTATCTACATGATCACATAAAACAAGATAATTTACCAGATGTCTACTTTAAGCAGGCAAAAGTAATTAATAAATAACAATATTTATTTAAAATATTGCCTTGCATAATGTTAAGTAGTGTAGCTTACATTTTGGTTTTAATTAGCATACCATAATCAGTAAAATAATGAATTTTACAATAAAATTAATATTTTGAAAATTTAAAAAATATCATAGTTGTGTTTTGAACTGACTGTAACTAGCTTGTTTTTTCAAAAATGGCTAAAAACAAAAAATTACACTTGTAGTCATATCTAAACTGATTCCCAGCAACACATAATTATTTCATGCAATTATCTTTTACTATGTTTTGGTAAATGAAAACTGAAATAAAAGTGATTTAAAATGTTATTCAACAAATTTTATTACAGATTCCAAACCCATTATCGTAGAGGTATAATTTTGTAGCAAAAGTTAATGACATTTCTCATGCATATAATATTCTTATATATGTGTTTTAATACTATATTTAATGTGATAATATTAAACATGGTTCTCAGAAATATTGTTTTGTAACAGCATACTTCTGTTGAATTTTATTTTAAAATTTTCTATAATCATAATTTTTTGAAATTATTAATATGTATACTGAAGAAAATAAAGATTCATCATTTTATAGCATATACTCTTTATTTAATTTGTTGACTTCTTTCTCTCCTCAACATTCATGAGATTCATTTGCAAATATTTGCAAAAATAGTGAAAATAACCAAAGTTAAAATGTAAATTTTAAATGTCATATTAACCACCATTAACAGACATTTTGAATTAAGTTAATTTTTTCTAATCCCATGTACCAGCAACTGTATTACTGCAAGCTGCATGTATTTCACTAATATTTCCTTAAAAGACTGCTGCAAATATCAAGTAGAAAAGAGTAAAAGAGCTTTGTCCATTGTAAAAATATATGGTATAAATATAGATGTTTAACCACAATAACAAAATTACCAATATTATTACTCAGAGAAGGGTGTTTTACTCAGTAGCCTTCTTGAACTCACAACAGTAGTTAACAATACTATTTTACCAATGTTTTCTAACCTATTTCATAATATTTTCTACCTTTTCAACCAATTTTTGTTTTGCATGTACACTACCAACATAACTCTTTATGAGACACTTAAAAATCATAAATATTTACTTTTTTTTACTTTCCAAAATATTTTGCTTTATAAATGAACCAAGCATGTTTTCCATCTTTCATTGACTTGTAACTCTCTGATTATGATTATTTGTTCTAATATGCATACATCTTTGAAAAGAGATATATATACCTGATTACTCTTCTACCATTTCATTGCTCATGTGTTTTCTTTTTGGAATATCTTTCATAAAATTAAGTG
Organism: Callospermophilus lateralis; assembly: GCF_048772815.1. NCBI lineage: Eukaryota > Metazoa > Chordata > Mammalia > Rodentia > Sciuridae > Callospermophilus > Callospermophilus lateralis. The sequence continues at coordinate 2,502,286 of NW_027514380.1, forward strand.
GATATATACACTAAATGAAATCTTAACTTCTGTAAGCCCAATTTACGGTGGCTTTTCCATGTTCATGCTGAACTAATAGTGTAAAACTGAATATGAGACTTTTTACATTGGCTTTATTATCATCAAGAGTTAAAAAATATTTTCTCCTTTAATAACTAATTTTAAGACTACAAATCGCTAGATGGAGTTAGCTTACAATTAAAAATGCAATGTTTGTACAATTAATAGTCTTTCAACATATCATCCATCAAGTTATTAATATGCACAAAGCATCAGGAAATAAATTGACAATGTAAATCTTGAAGTTTTTAAGATAAAAGTATCAAGTTTTGATACTGCAATGCCAAATTGAAAATCCAACAAAATAGGTATTTATAGAAAAGGAATTCTGAATGAAGCCTAAGAAAATGAATATAAATGGATAAAATTCAGTCTTCTTCAGTTAGTTGTCCAGAGGAAAAAGGCATTGAAGTTACAAAGCAAGAGAATCAATAAAAGAGCAACATTCCTTTCTTGTATAAGGTAGACATTAAACTTTAACTAAAATTTGAGGTATAAATGAAGGATAACTATTTCATAGTGATCCCACTTTCAAAAGACTAAGAATATTAAAAATAATTACTTTCCAAAATATACTTCTCAAAACCTTACTTTTTGTGTTGTTTTTGTCAGGTCCCCTGGTCACAGTAATGGAAAAGCTGACTAAAACATGCATGAGGAAAAAAAAAAAAAAGAATAATGGATTGCATTCTATAGATATGTATAAAAATATTCAGAACCCTGAATATATTTTTCCAAAAAAACCCTACATTAACTATTATTTCTTTCCTAGGCTAACCTGGAAAATGAGATAGCAAATGCTACCATGCATAGGGATGATTCTCAGTGAAATACTTTCAGTGTTAGACTCTGTAGAACAAGACTTCATGCTTGAGGACAGGGGATGGAGGTTGGTCAGTTGTAGAGTGCTTGCCTGGCATGCATAAGGCCCTGAGTTTGATCCTTAGCATGCACATGAGCATGCCCATATGTACACACACAAACACACTCTCTCTCACACACACACACAGAGACTTCATGCTTGGAAATCAGAGTTAGAACTTTTACATATTCACATATTGTGGTGTCTGTGCCAGGAAACTGTGATTGAGGCCTCCATGAGTGGAAGAATTAAGTAGTGTGAAGCTTTGGAAGCATATAAGTCCTGGCCGGCTACACAGACAAGTCTGTTCATCCTTTTTATTACTATTACTATTACTATTATTATTACTTATTCTTTGAACTGAAGATTCTCCGTCATCCTCTAAAAAGAGAGACTTAGCTCTCAAGGAGATATTTGGTAATGTGTAGGCATTTTCAGTTCTCAAGTCAGGCCTACAGGTATTGCTGGCATCTAATGGATAAAGGGCATTAATGTAGACAACCCACTCCATAGCTTTTAAACCTGAGGTGAGGAAGAATTTCTGAAACTGTCATAAATTTATTCTCCTCTGTGTTGTTTTTGTCAGATCCCCTGGTCACGGTAAAGAAAAAGCTGACTAAAACATGCATGAGAGAAAAATTAACAAGTAAAAGGGAAAAATTACTGATCTTAAATAGTTTAACAGGAACGTTGATGAAAGCAGACATTTAATAAAATATAGAAACATTTTTTTGTTGTTATTTTTCATTAAATAGCCAATTTTATGGTTGTTAATATTAATCCAGCCCAACTGGACTCAAAAGATGGTTCTAAGGAATATTGTTATTTACATTTCATTACTATAAAAATATGTACATCCAGAACAGGGCAATTTTTGTTCTAGAAAAACTCAGTTGACAGCATAGTAAATCTTTCCTTCTCATTAAGAAATAAAAACAGAACCAGAATAGAAGACAGAGACAAAACTACACCAATAGAGTTATCTTATTCTTGACAAAGTTGCCAAAAACATATATTAAAAAAAGACTGACTTTTAAACAATTGATACTAGGGAAACTGGTTTTCCATATTTAGAAGAATGAGAGGAAGCCCTTATCTCAATGCATGAAATCCAATTAAAAATGGATCAAAGACCTAGGAATCAAACCAGAAACAATGCAACCTCTACAAGAAAATGTAGGGTGAACACTCCAACATAGGCACATACAATGAGTTTCTCAACAGGACACCTAAAGCTCTGAAAATAATGCCAAGAGTTAATAAATGGGATGGCATCAAATTAAAAAGGCTTCTGCACAGCACAGGAAACAAATGTGTGAAGAGAGAACTCATAGAATGGGAAAAAAACCTTTGTAAGCTACTCTTTTGACATAGAATTAATATCCAGAATATACAAAGAAAACTAAAAACTTAACAACAACAAAAATTATTGAAGGGGCAAAGGAACTAAACAGACTCTTCTTGAAATAAAAAAATACAAATGGCCAGGAAATATATGAAAATTGTTCAACATCATTAGCAATTAGGGAAATGCAACTCAAAACTACACTGAGTTTTCACCTCATTCCAGTCAGAATGGCAATCATCAAGAACAGAAATAACAATAAATACTGAAAAGAATATGGGGGAAAGAAGAAACATTTTCACACTGTTGGTGGGATTAAAAAATTAGCACAACCACTGTGGAAATCAGTAAGAGGTTCCTTAAGAAACTAAGAATAAAACCACCATATGGCCCAACTATACCACTCTTTGGTATTTGTCCTAAAGGGACAGAAGGATAGAAGGGACAAGAATTAAAATAATTAAAGAATTATTTTTTATTGGTTCTTTTTAGTTATACATAGCATTAGGATTCATTTTGACCAAATTATAAAAGCACAAAATATAATTTGTTCTAATTCAGTCCTCAGAACTTCCCCTTTTCCTACTCAAGAACTAAATTTAATTAAAGAATTAAAATCATTATACCATAATAATACATGCATACCTATGTTTATAGCATCAGAATTCATAATAGTCAAACTATGGAACCAGCCTATGTATCCATCAGTGGATGAATGAATAAAGAAAATTTGGTTTACATACACAATGGAGTTTGATTTAGCCATGAAGAAAATTTAGCCATGAAATTATGTAATTTGCAGGAAAAATGGAAGGAACTTGAGAACATTATGTTGAGCAAAATAAGCCAAAGTCAGAAGGTCAAGGGTCATGTGTTTTATCCCATATGTGGAAACTAAAAAGAAAAAAGGAAAAGAAATGTGGGTAGGAGGAATTCCATGAAAATTAAAGGAAGATCAGTAGAGTAGAAGAAAAGGACTATGGGTGACAGGAGGGAAAAGAAAGGGTAAATTCTGGGGAATGATATTGGCCAAATTATACTGTGATGTTTTGTGCATATATGAATGTATGTACAAACAAATCCCACCATTATGTACAAATATAATGCACCAACAAAAATATGAGAAAGATCAAAATTAAAAAATGTTAAAAAATAGATTGGGTGAAAAGACATGTGGATGATATTGTGTGATGGGAATGGATAAAGACACTAGTGAAATGCCAGTGTGGTAGTGTGAGTTGGGCATTAAGCAGAATGGATTATCATTGCATCTTTCTCTTACTACTTCCTTGTTATCCATTCTGCTCTGGATAGAAGGGACAAGAAAAGACTGGAGTTAAGAAGGCGGATTTCTAGGCACTCAGTGTTTAGGGAAAGACAATACCTACTGTCCTTAGAGAACAGAAGAGAAATCCCCAGAGACAACTGTGAGTAATAATAGAGAAATTAAAAATCTTCTCTCATTTTGTCATTGCTGGGTGAGTTGTACATATGAACAATAGGATCAGGTAAATCAAAGACACCTTTGTGATACACTTAGCAGTAAAACTACACAGAATATCATATTACCCTGCTTTGGTTGTTCAGAAGACAATCTGGAATCTAATACCATCTTAAAACCATTATGATGCACATGAATTGGGAAACAATTTTGTACACCTTCTCCCTCTTCCCCCCAAAATCTGGTGATTTGTGTCTTCTGCTTGATAAATGCAGAAGGTTACTAATAATCTACATTTTATCAGCCTCTGATTAAGGTAATTTAGTGTCACAGAATGGTTTTATCCTTGCATTACAAAGTAAATAAGTGCTTTTCATAGCAAATTCTCATCTCATAAGGAAGTGAGAATTGCATTCCCAGTATTTTCTTAACTTATAATAAATTTCTTTAAAATTTTGGACTCAAGGATAAAGAGTGTGAGATATATATATATATATATATATATATATATATATATATATATATACACATACACACACACACACACACACACACACACACACACAATGGAGTTTTATTCAGCCAGAGAGAAAAATGAAATTATGTCATTGGCATGAAAATAGGTGGAACTTGAAAGTATTATATAAGCAAAATAAGCCAGACTCAAGATAGTCAAGGGTCAGTTTTTCTTTCATGTGAAAGCTAAAGTGAAAAAAAAAAATGGAACAAAATGGGAGAGTGTCATGCAAACAACAGGGAGACCAGAAACTTAAAGGATGGAGACCAGGGGAGAAAGGAGGCAAGAAAAAGGAGAGGTGCTGGAGTTGTGGCTCAGTGGTAGAGCACTTGCTGAGCATGTGTGAAACACTGGGTTCGATTCTCAGCACCACATATAAATAAGTTAATTAAATAAAGGTCCATCAACAACTAAAACAAATATTTAAAAAATTTAAAAAATAAAAAGAATAGGTGCTAAGGCACCAAATTATGTTATATGTGTATATAAATATGTTACAATGAATCCCACTATTATGTAAAATATTAATGCACCAATTAAAAGTAAATTTAAAATTTTTGTCTCAATCTCATGTACTCCTTAGTAGATATAAGCTTATTTTACCATATCACTATGCAATTTGAAGTCTTAGCAAGAACAGAATTAGTACAACCTCAAGTCATTTATAAGTATCCATAAAGCTTGATTTCAAGACGCCTCCTTACAAGGAACCAAAATCTAAGGATGTCCAGGTTACCTATGCACATCTTCCCATATAATTTGAATCATTTCTAGACCACTGGTATTATATTATAAAAGGCAACCATGTAAATGTCTGTTATGGTGTCTTGTTTGGAGAATAATGACATAAGGAAAAGAAAGAGGTGTACATGTCAGTACAAATGCAAATCTTTTTCTGATATTTTCAATTTTTAGTTTATAGGGAAATAGGGAAACCACACATGGAGAATTGAATGCATATTATTCATCTATATGTTCTAATATTCTGATAAATGCAATGCAAAATAATTTTAATGACAAAAATAAAAATTAAGGAATAATCTGATATATCAAGAAAAATATTTTAAAGACTCAGAGCAGTCATATTTTTAAAGGAGAATATAAATGACTATGATAGTTATGAAAACCTTTCCAAGACAGTCCCTTCTTCAGAACATTTTTCTAAAACAAATCACAGAGTATCATGATGAATGAGGACAAACTGACTGACCCCTTTAACACTTCACTGTACATAGAGATAATTTTTGAAACATGTCAGCAAATAATGCTTAGAATTTACTCCACAATGCCAGATTCAAAATGAAAATATGAAGGAGAGCCGTACAATAATAGACAAGGTCTGACTTCAGTGTATTTATTTCAGGCTCAAATGTGGTGATAATTTGTAGAAATTCACATTGCTTTAAGTAAATAATCTAATAAATTAAAGAGAATAGATGAGTTTGAGAAAAGAACAAGTTCACTAAATTATTTTTAAGCACTATGCCCAAGGTTGTACAGTGGTATTGTAATTTACAAACCTAGATGTATTTTAATTATGAAGTTTCAAGTGTTTAGGATGCCTTAAATAATCATTTATTATGCTGAAGAGTTAAATGAAATGACACAGTTATTTCAAACTGAAATACCAGATTTCTAAATTTGATAGTACATTTTTCTAAGAATCATAGTCTACCATAATGCAATTACAATTAATCTAATAAACTAATTATAATTTCATTATTATTATATATCAGTATATAGTTGTGTAGAGCATGACCAGTTGGCTTCCCAATAAAAGGAAAGGATGATTCAAAAATAAACAAATTTAGAAATGAAATTGGTAAAGATATATACTTAAATCTTTCATTTTTTTAAAGAAAGTTTGTACATGAGTCAAAGTAATCGATATAAGTTAGTTTACCTCCAAATAAACTGTCCATTTTTAATTATAGCATATGAATGAATTATTATAATTTGCTTCAACATTTAATTTTAATGGAACTTTAGTTTTACAAAATGTGCTTGAATACTCAGGCAAAAAAAAAAGGAAAGTTAAAAAAAGAAGATATTGATATCCAGAGCATTTTTCTATCGCTGGGAAGGGAAAATAAGATGTTTAGAGAAAGAGATTTTAAAGGCTCAAGACTATATTAAACACTGTAAGTAATGAGATACACTCTGAACAAATGTGTTATAAAAGTTATGAAAAGATCAATAATAAATTGCATTAAATAAATAATCAAAAGACATAGAAGTTGACTCAAATGGAACCGTCATTTGACCCAGCTATCCCACTCCTAGGTTTATCCCCAAAAGACTTAGAAACAGCATACTACAAGGACAGAGCCATATCAATGTTTATAGCAATACAATTCATAAGAGCTAAATAGTGGAACCAACCAAGATGCCCTTCAGTAGATGAATGGATAGGGAAAATTTGGTATATGTACACAATGGAACATAACTCATCATTAAAAGAGAATAAAATCATGGCATTTACAGGTAAATGGACGGAGTTGGAGACTATAATGCAAAGTGAAGTAAGCCAATCCCAAAGAATCAAAGGCCGAATGCATTCAGCCATCATGCATAACAAATTAGAATAAATAAATAATTTAATAAAGAAAAAATAAGACATTGTCTCAAGGCCCTCAGTTCCAACAGCTCTTTGTAGAAAGTCAGATTGAGTTAGAGGTTCAAAGGATTTGATGTGGAAGAAAGATGCTGGATTTGAATCATGTTTGTGAGGTGGACCTATTGAACTTATGGGTTAATGTGATTATTGTAGGCTTGGTAGTTGAGCAACAGGGCTTAATAGTAACATGATGAGAGATAAGAGCAGTGGAGGATAGATGAAAGGATATACTGAACAATAATACCTGAAATTTTTTACATGCCCATTACATTGTCTACCATTGTTGTATGTGTTTTCTACACAAAAACTCAATCTTCATCACAATCCTATCTAATAGGTCCTATTGTCAGTCCTTTATACAGATTAGGAAAAAGTGGCACAAGAGATTAAAGTAAGTTTGGATAAATGAGTTAAACTGAACCAGACCATTGACGAATCTCTATTAAGTCTATTATATATATTTCCTCTGCAAACAAAATAAATCCAAGTCAAGCACGTGAGCTTTTTTGAAAAAAAAAAAAAAAGACTGTAAAATCATAAGAAAAACTTAAAGCAATACATATCATCTACTTTGATATATTATAAATTCATGCAGATCAACTGTCAATGTAGTATTGAAAGATTGACTTTCTTGGCAATAAGGAAACTCCTTCATTCATGGGATTCTAGTTTATTGAGTTTTTTTGTACTTCTTTAAGAAGTATCTATAAAATTACTTAGCAGTTTAATTTACTGTGAGACTAAAAAGATATGTAATGTACTTCAGATGGACTTTAACTACAGAGTTGGCATACTATATGGACCGTTAATCATATCCAGCCCACAGTCTGTAAAGCTGAGCATTAAAAAAAATCTTACTCATTCTTAATGATACTTCATGTTAATCATAAAATTAATAAAACATGATTTTGGACAAGAAAATTCAAAGTAACTTATTTATCATAGCACCTAGAGAAATACTTATTTCCTTAATACCTTTTTTCATATACATGATGTTTTTATATCACAATATTAGTAACACCAACATTTAGTAGGTATTCTCTATGTCCTTTGCCTATTATAATTGATTTTCATGTTCTTTGTTCATTTAATCCTCATCACCCAAAATAAAGGATGTACTATAATTATGTTATTTTATAGATGAGTAAGTACAGGTCATTTCACACTAATTTTATTTAAAATTAAAGTATTAACTCTTTCCCCATGATATAAATGATTATTTAACATATCATATTCAATATTAACTCTTTCCCCATTATATAAATGATTATTTACCATATCATTTCTGCTATATAGACTGATTGTCATTTATTTTAAAATTATTTGAGGAAGATACTTATATTTGTAGGCTTCAGCTTTCTCATCTAAATAACACACAATTCACAGGACTATAATAAATATTAAATGAAATAATATACTTGAAGGTCTTATGTCAGTGAGTCATACACAATTAGCACTCAGTAATTGCTAGTTCCTTTTCTGCTCCTGAAAGATGACAACAAAGAATGGGGAAGTTTGTAGGTGGAGGAGAGAATGAGGAGAAAGAGGAGAAGGTGAATACAAAAAAGAGAAGAAGAAGGGAGAAAGGAGAAGGAGGAAGGAGGGAGGCGGAGATAGAGAAGGGGAAGGAGACGGAGAAGATCTTGTGGTTAAATAATATTTGTGAATACATCAGTACATTGCTTGTAAATATGGGCACATTGTCTAGACATCTGAACATACAAAGCTAGTTTTGGAAACGAAATATTGGAAGACATAACTTGTTCAATCTGTTTTCCAGTTTTATTTAGACTAGTCGATTGCTATAAGTTTGTGATAAGTCAGTATTTTTTCATTCAGGTAAACTTAGAAAACATCTGGCTAAAAAAGGGTTAGCACACTATGGGCCTTTGATCCCATCCAGCCCATAGGCTGGCTTTGTATGGTCTAAGATCTAAGAATGTTGTTTTTGTTTTACATTTTTAAATGTTTTAAGATCAGTAGAAGAATATTTTATGACTTTTTAAGATCATATGATTAAATGTTAGTGTTCATAAAGTTTTATTGAAACAAAGTCATGATCATTCATTTATGTACTGTCTGGTTATTTTTACTCTTCAATGAAAACGTTGAGGAGTTGACAATGAGATTTCATGGCTCACAAATCCTAAAATATTTACCATCCAACTCTTCAGAAAAACGTTTGCCTATTTGTGAGTAAGCACAGTGAAATCCTTTACTTATTCTGAGAGCATTTAATATGCCAATGTTATCCTATCAAACTCCAAAATGATGAACAAGGACTCTAGTGTAGAATATTTCCTAGATTTATTTGACCTTTCTGGCACATTTCAGAAAATTCGTGGTCTGCGTATAATGTTTTCAACACATGAATTCAGTTATGTTTTTTACTATGTGAAATGAAATATGCCATGATTTTCTTCTTAAGCCACTCTAATAAGAAAATACTATTTCTCTTATAAAAACAAAGTATGACTATATAGAGGTCTCTAAAAATATGCTGATGAATTCTTCTATTAAAACAATTACAATCTTTAAAAAGGCACACATTGATTGACAGTTCAGAAGAGTGTTCTGAGTCTTTTTTAAGCTTGGTACTATCTATTTTTATTAGATCGAAGGCATCAATGTTCCTTACTTGTTCCCAACCTTTAAAAGGGGCACTGACCACTTAATTCTATTTTAAGTTTGTTTCACAGTTTTCTGTACTTAAAAAAAAAAAAAAAAAAGATCATCATGATCAACTCAGGAAAATTGAAGTCATTATAAGTAAAGCAAATATGCTATCCATGAGTTAGATGTAGAAATGTTAGCCTGGCACAGTGGCACACACCTGTAATCCCAGCTGCTCAGGAGGCTGAGGCAGGAGGATACCAAGTTCAAAGCCAGCCTCAGCAACTTAGCAAGGCCCCAAGCAACTTAGCAAAACCCCTTTCTCAAATCATAGAAAGAGCTGGAGATGTGACTAAGTGGGTTAAGCATCCCTGGGTTAAATCCCCAGAAAAACAAAAAAAAAAGGTAGCAATGTTAAGTAACAATTTTGATTGGCCATTTTTTAAAAAAATTAGTTGTAAACATACACAATACCTTTACTTTTCTTATTTTTATGTGGTGCTGAGGATCCAACCCAGTGCCTCACATGTGTGAGGCATGTGCTTTGGCACTGAGCTAAAACCCCAGCCCTTGATTTCCTTTTTTTTTAATGCACACACACAGAATAAAATTTAATGAAAATCAGAGTTAATAAAACAGGCGAATAACATGGAAGTTCTGACACACAAACTAAGTCCATTTGATTTGACTCACGGTGCAGCAAATGCTCTCAACAGCAACATTTCTTGAATCACAGCAGTGCTAGTCTTAAGAAGAGGTAAACACAGAACCTTCACCCATTAATAATACATATCTTTCTCTAGTTCACTAAGAAAATTCGAATCATCATTTTGATAGGTGAAGCATGAAAAGTAGTACTAACAAATAGTTTTCTTCAAATACATACCCTTAATATTTTTCTTAAAGTATTTCCAAAATTGTTGCCCTTCAGAAAATCAATTTTTCTATGGAAAAAAAAATGGAACAGTAAAAAAAAATGACAAATAAGATGGTAAAAAATTATCCTGAAAATTAAAATTTGATGTGTGTGTGCATGTGTGTGTGTGTTTGCCAGTTTCATGCTGTAGTAATGCCAGTCTAATTTTTTAGGAAGTAAAAGCATAAACCAGTCAAGCAGGATAAGAACAGCCCCAGACATTCCACAACCACAAAGTAGCTAAAGCACAAAACTCCCATAAGCAGAGGAAGGGAAGGGAATGTGTAAAGAATGTGCATTAGAGACTCCTGGAGGTTAAGTAAACAAACTCTGGTTCAAATTCCAGAAATTGATTATAATCAAAATGTAAATATTTAACATGTAGTATTTACCAAATTGAATGCTGAGAAACTAATCTCATTGGAAATTCTACTGTTTACTTCTAAGTATTACCTGTGCCTATACCTGGCAAGTATGTAAAGTTTCCTTACTCATTTATGTTTTGTAGAGAGATATTTCATAAAACAAAGCATATCTATTAAAATAAAAATTATCATTAAATATTTCATTTAATGATAGCTGTAGTTATTTCAACTGTTAGCATTAGTTTTCCTTTGGAAAGCCAAAACCATAATTGGTTTGCTTTCATAGTTGAAGACGTTTCCTAATGACAGTGATTTTAAGCTTGTATCTGCCTGCAGCCACCTGCTCTTCACTTTTTAAATGAGCTCTGAGAATTACAGGCATCTTTGAATAACACCCAAAATAAACAGGAATTTGAATTATCCAGGAGGAGAGCTGAGGGTGAGCTCTTTTATCCCCCCTTTTCATTTTGTGAACATATCCTGTAAGGAAATGCAATACTTCTGGTTGGAAACTTCATCTAATATAATCAGCTTTTCACATTAATCACAAATAAATATCCTAAAGAGTACTGCAAATTAATAATTGAGAGAATCAGAGTATGCCAGGACTTGTCATATCACTTTGTTAAGAAAAAGAGATACTTGAAAACATTGTCCATAAGGAACACCAGGCACCTATATCAAAAGTATTGCATGTCCATTTTTCTTCCCAAGGTTTTAAACTCTTCGATATGATCTGAATCTTTCTGTCTCCACTTCTTCTAGGACTTTGCTTCATAATTTATCCTTCCTTAAATTCCTTTTTATTTCCTACCTTTTTCTCTGAACCTTCAGCTTAACCACATGTTCCCCTAAATATCTTTCCTTCACAAATTTAAATAGCAATCCATAGTCCTTGTCTCTTGTTGAACACTTTCTAGGGGCTCTTCAATCCATCTCAAAGTGACCACTACCCAGCTTAACTCAAGGAGATACCTCACTTACAGTTATCAGGAACCTTCTAACTGCCAAACTCAGCAGTCATTTTCAGAACTGATCTGACCTGATTTCTTTGTTACATGATGTGTTGTGACCCCTTCTTCCCATTCTCGTGGCCCTCTAATCCTTTACTGAGAAAAGTTCACTCTTCTGTAATTCTTCCTTTACTTTACCATCTTCCTCTCCAGTTCCCAGATGGAACTTTCTTCATCCACATATTCAACAGGTGTAAGTGTCATTCAAGACAAAATTCACATGGCTATGAATTCTTTGTAGTTCCTCCCATAAAAAAAGAGTCTATTTTTTTCACCACTTTATTAGAATTTGAGATTTTGATGACCAAAAGAATGTGGCAAAAGCCTTGTTGTACAAATTCTGAAGCCTAAATTTCAAAAAAAGTATAGCTTCTGCTTTCTCCCTTTGGGATCCTGTCCTGAGACTACTGCTTGATGAAAAAGCCTGCCATGAATGATGAGAGACAGAGACAGAGACACACACACACACACACACACACACACACAGAGAGAGAGAGAGAGAGAGAGAGAGAGAGAGAGAGAGAGAGAAAGGAGATCTCAACTCCTCAGTTTTTCTACCCCCAACCAGCTGCTCCTGAGAGAGCCCAGGAAACCAGCAGAAAAACCACCCATGCCAACCCACAGAGTCATGGAAAATATTGTTAATGCTTTAGGCAACTAAGTTTGGAGGTGTTTTTCCATGCTGAAAGTAGTAATGGATGCAGCTGCCATCCCCAAGGTTTTGGGCTAACTCATTTCTTCTCTTATCATACACATTCTTCTTGTTCAGTGTGATACCCATACCAATATCAACCAACTGGTAGATAGTTCGCAAGTCTAATTATTTTGACCTTGAATTCCAGACCCATATTTCCAATTTCCTTTTTCATATCTATATAGTTGTATTTGCATAACCAGGGGGACTTAAAATTTGACACATCAAAACTAATTCATCACCTTCTGTCACATTCCAAACTATTTTATCTCTTGATTTTCTCTTACTGAATACAATCATGACGCCCTGCCTCTGTCTCTCTCATCTGCCTTTAACAAGCAGGCACTATGTCTGTTTTATCCTAGTTATTAAATGTCCAAAATATCTGCCCTCATCACCTTCTTCACTATTGCAATTCAGACAATGGTTTTACTATATATTGCTGTAGTAAGCTATTACATATCACATTATTATAAAATGTTGTCCACATCACATTTGTACCCTACAAAATTACTAGGCTGCTGTTCTTTTAAACTACAAATCTAGTTTTGTAATTTACTTGATTAAAATATGTAAATGAGGCTCAAGGCTTTCATTTTAAATCTTTCTGCTTTTCTTTCTTCCTTATTTTCACTTTTTTCTCCCCATTCCTAGGCTTTCTTCCATAAACTGACCCCTCCAACTTATAGCCAAGAATTCTTTACTATATACATGGAATGAGTCATTCCTACTGCCATGCCAATCTCTTACACATCTAGCATTTTGACACATATATCACCCTGTTGATGGCTAGATTGTATCAGCAGTGCTTATATTTTGACTATGGGCCTTTTGACAGCCTGTTTTCTTGTCCTGAAATACTCTTTTTTCCTTCTTCTTATCCATCTGATTAACTCTTACTATGCTTCAAATGTTGCTTCCCCTAGGAAAATTCCCTGATTCCCTCTGAATAACCCCAATGCCCTGACCCCAGATGCAAATGGGAGCCCACTCTTGATGCTTCTGCAGAATCTAGTGCACCCTTTGCAACAGCAGAATTCTTTCTTTTTACTAGTTTTTCAGTCAGGCCCTGGACTGAATCTTTCATTTTGAAACCTAAAGGTTCAATATAATAGGTGTTAAGTCAGTCTGTCTTTCTTTCTTTCTTTTGTAATTTGGAAGAGGGTGACAGGAGGAAGGGAGTTTTAGAGAGGTAAATAAAAATAATTTTCTCAATATAGAAATCTAGATAATTAAAGTTTAAATCTACTCTGATTAGTCAAGATCAAGTGTAAATAAAGTTTTATCGAAACACAGCCATGCTCATTTCATTATGTATTGTCTATGGTTCTTTTCATAGGCAATGACAGAGTGAGTAGTGGAGTTGGTGACATTATTGCTAGCAAAACCTAAAATATTTATTATGTGATTTTAACCCCTCAAATTTTGAGAATTCTTGATTTTGATCATTTATCTGCACCAAAACCATCAATTTTATTTTTTAAATGATAAAACATTTCCTTGAACTTCAGTATTTATGAAAGTATTCTATATAGGGTTCCCTAGGAGATAAAAAGGTAAAAATAACACAATCTTTACACAAAAAGAAACATCGTCTAATGGAAGTTATGGTACTATGCAAAAGCAATTTCAACCAAAGGTAATAATTAAAGAATCATTAAAGGGAAGGCTGTTTCATGCTGATTGAGTGGGATTAAGACAGGATTAGTCAACTTGAAGGCCCTGACTGGAAACCAGTGTGTTTTGCCCTTGAAGCCCCACTGCAGGTGTGGCATGCTCCATATTAATCAGCCTCATATGGATATGAATAGGGATAGGAGTAGGCTGGGTGAATGGCAGTTTCAGAGGCCCATATCAGGTGCAGTGTGTACAAACACCAGGTGTTTGGAGGTGGAATACTTGGAAACATTCAAATGACATCTTGAATTTTTCACTCTTTACCTCAATGTTTTTCCCTTCTAAAATTTATCCTTGCCATTTATTTTTCTGCTCTTCGTGATGACACACTTATTATCTTCAGTTACTCAGGGCCAAAATTGTAGTTAAATGATAGATAAATGTAGATAAATGATCAATGGATCCATTTACTCATCCTGATTCTATCCCTGTCCATTAAGTTTTGAATTCTTATAAATTTTGCCTCCATGGTAACTCTTGTATCTAAATGTTTTCACTTTTTATATGAGACCTCTTTAACTAATCCCCTAACTGGCCTACTCATATTCTTTCTCTACTGTATAATTTTTTTTTGTTTATTTCATCTAGATAATTGTTTAAAAGGCTACATAATGATCATGTTATTTTCTTTTTCACAGCTCTTTAGTTCTTTTAGTGCAAAATAAAATAAGTAAAATAATCTTTGGCTTTCCACAAACTACACTGATAAAGTGTCAACCACTTTGTCTTTTTTTTTTCCTATTTTTTTCTTTGTCTGCATTGTTCCTTTTTCCATCTTTTTGTATGCGAATCTTGCATCTCATTCAGGTCTAAATCTACTGTTCTTTTTTGAAGTCTCAGAGAGGTACAACTCCATCTTTGTTGACTAACATCCCAGTGCACCTGTATCTCTGGTCCTGAACTTCAATCAGCAATATTGTACTAAACACTTCCACTTAGATACTTAACAGGCATTTGAGAACAAGGCTGGAGTAGAATCATTAATTTCTCACACTTCCCCAAAAAATCTGCTCTTATACTAATGTTCCCCTATCTAGAGTTGGCAAAATTCACAATTGCTCAAGTCAAAAACTTCAGATCATCCTTCATTTTTAATTTTTTCTCATTCATTAAAATTCCTGTTAAGTTCTCCTTCCAAAGTGGAATCCACCAATTTTGCCACTTTCTTTTCTGTTCTACGGTCATTCCACAAGGAGTCATTCTTTGCTTACAAAAAACTGTTACAATAACTATCACAGTAACTTCTACATTGGATGTCTTGCTTCCTCTCTTGGTCTTATTGTAGTACTCTCCATATAGCAGACAGGCTGAATTTTTTTAAAAAACAAAAGATCATATACTTTGTCAGCTAAAAACCCTTTGGTGGATTTCTCCTGAATTTAAAGTATAATCAATATTCCTTGTGTTTCACAAATACCTAAGTAACCTATGCACTCATCTATGTCCTCAACTATCCCCCCTATTCTTTGACCCCCTACTTACTGCTCTTCTTTCCTTCCACAACTCCAAGTCGTATTCCATAGCCATGACTTTGTGCTTTCTGTTCCATCTGTCTAAAACAGTCTCATTCCAGAGCCTTAAAGCTGATTCCTTCTATTCATTTAAGTCTTAATTGAAAAGCCTCCTCTTCTCAGACCAGTTAGTACTCTTCATTATAGCACTCTGGTTTTTCCTTTCTGGTAGCCATAATTACTATCTGAAAATTTTCATTAGTTTATTGTTTTTGTATTGTCTATCAACCACTGCTCTATATATTCCATGTTGGATTTATCACCGATGTTTTGTTATGCACCCCAAAATGTAGTGTTCACTTTTTTTTTAGATTTTTTTAGATTATCAGTCATAATCTTGAGTCATAACAAGGGAAATACATACAAACATATATAGTCATATGCACATACTTTTAAGTATACATGTAGATCACAAATATGATAAAACAGTACAGCTCATGACTGTTTTCTTTTATATGCTAAAACATATTTTAAAACAACACAATAGTACACACAAGCTAGGTAAAGCATTATGTTGCATGAGTCAGCATTTAACTTAATCCTCTAAATTATAATTACAGCAAGTTTTCCTAATTAAAGGTAAAACTACAATGATCAAACTTTTTTAAAAAGTTAATTTTTCTAAGTTTTGTGACCATTTCTAATATTTATAGGAAAATAATTGACTTTCTCTATGAGAATAGACCATGCAGTAAAGAAATGAAGACAAATACTTCCCAGGCTTCCACTAGAATGTGCCAAGTTTCGTGCACCATTAGTAAAGATGGAATCTCAAAGGTCCTCTATCTCTTCTGTTGTGCTTTTTCCAATTGTGCACTCTTTTCTTCATAAGTGAATGTAGCTACTATGCCTCTACCCATGAAATTTATCCATGGTATTTCAATAACATCTCTCCTAGCTTCCAAGCAACTGTGAGGTCTTATTTGCATAGCTAAAAATAAGGATCTTCAATCTCCACTTCTGGGAGATAGCTCTTTCAAAACTAATGCTCTCCTAAGGGATGTCACATTTCCTCAGTTAACCATAACTGCAGGGAATTCCAGTGCAATTGAAAGAGATCAGAGTAAATAAATAGCACTTAAGTAACTAAGGATACCTGAGGTGGCTATAATATGTCCCATTCTTTGGGTGAGAACAATATCAACATGGGGAATATCAATAAGCTCCAAACACTAAACTTCTATCAAGCATGCACTATCATTGGTGGGCATAAAAATTTGCTGAAATCGGTCCACTATCTACATTAATGAAATTAAAATTCAAAAGACTCATAGATGCCGGGGCCCAGCCCCAGCGGGGTCCAGGGAGTCCTGAAGGAGGAGTGGCGTCGGCGAAATGATGAGACAGGAGTCGTTCCGTTTGAGCAATCTCCAGAGAGAGAGCTAAAACTGCTTTCTCTGGGTCCCCTTTTTATTACAATTTTTCTCATCATTATAGATTCACAATACGTCATTGATTATATAATTTAAAACTTTGCCAAGACATGACATTTCCTTAACCATGATTGAGAGCACACCAATCTACATTCTTCCAGGATATGACCCCCAGCTATACAATCATCAAAGTACAAAATCATCAATAAAACATGTCACCAATTTACATCCTTCAGATTTTCCCAAGATTTACTATTTTTCCCAAGATATGTTATTTCCTTATTAACTGATGCCAAACTACGTAACAGACTCTAAGTCTCCTAGCCAATCATTAACCTAAAGTACACTTGTACTTTATTTCTAATTCAAAATTTCCATCTAGAAA
The DNA here is from genome assembly GCF_048772815.1 of Callospermophilus lateralis. Lineage (NCBI taxonomy): Eukaryota > Metazoa > Chordata > Mammalia > Rodentia > Sciuridae > Callospermophilus > Callospermophilus lateralis. The sequence goes on from NW_027514380.1 coordinate 2,519,675, forward strand.
AGTCCCTTTAAATCTTATATTTAAAATATCCTAAAGTTTATGAATCATCCTTAAAACATATCAGAAACCTATACAACTAAAGACTTAAGAATTTCTAAACTTAAGAATCTAAATAAAATAATATTTCTAACATTATTTTAAAACTGTGTCTTATAAACCTATTTTAATTGATTCCTAAATTTATTCTCATAAAACTGGTTGAGCTGCTTTCTCGAAGAGTTTCTTTGTTTCTCAGTCAAGGTACACTAGTTCTCAAAGAGTTTGTTTCTCAGTCAAGGTGCACTAGTTCTCAAAGAATTTGTTTTTCAGAGGATGATTGTTGTCCATTATTAGGTTTGTCCACAATGTACTGAGATAGAAGAATAGCCTTTTACTTTGTCCTTGATATGCTGAGGGGTGGGTAGAACGGCCTCCAAGGCATGAACTACCTGTTCTGTTCTAGCCATCTGAAATTTAATTTGTTTGGCATTTAACATACTCATGCCTCCTGTGGGAAACATAAGCATGAAAATGCAAAGTCCCAATTACATAAAAAAGGGTCTCATGGTTTCGGTTACCCACCAACCAGCGTGGCTTTGCCAGCATTCATCCTCACTGTGACCCTGTCAAGACAGTGGGAGAGCGGCTTTGCCAACACTTTTTCTCACTGTGACCCTGTCAAGACAGTGAGTGGGGGATCGCCTCCACCACTCAGCAGTTTCTTCTTCCTCCTAAGATCCATTTGCCTAGTCTTTTGCAACCATTTTTTTCTGCTCTGTACAGTTTGCCTTTTCTTCCACTGTCTCCTCTTTCAGATCCCTGATTCTCAACTATGCCACATTCTCTATGCTATTTTCTGACATTGTTATGGTACTGGGCACAGGTGTATGGGAGTCTTGGTTAGTAGGGCCCTGACTCAAGGGACATGGACAGTGGAAGATGGTAAAAAATGCAGTCTTCTTTGGTGGTGAAAGCAGTGGTGCATCTCCCTGTTGGAACATTCTAAGAATATTTTGGTGTGAAAAAGTATAATTGATGACTTATATGTTATGCCTATGTAGATATTATCACATTTATGTAGATAGTACCGAATAAATCATCAACCTCGTTCTAAAATTTGGCATGGCAAACAGAAGATGACAATTCCAATTATTTAACATGTTTGTAATTTTAGTCTTATTTGATCTTTTGCTTTTTTGTTCATGTTTTTCTTCTTAGTGAGTATGAAATAGTGAATTGGCATTATTATTAACTTGTTTTATTAGTAGTTATGTACACTCCTTTTTGTATATTCATGTAACAGTTGAATATTTCCTTCTTTGTTAAGTGCATTTAGAAATATTTTTGATACTGCTTTAATTTTTTTGGTATGTCTTTTTTCCCTCACAAGTATAACCATGTCATTCATTCTGTCATATCAACTTTTTGCTACATATGTATTCTGCAAGTATTTACTCCCTCTTTATGTTTTATTTTGATGACTGGGTGTTCTTTGACTTAAAAATTTTAAAAATGACCTTCAGATATATAAATCCATAGAAGTATAAAGGAAAATGTCTTAAAATTTGAGTAACAGAGATAACAAATGTATGTAGTTCTGCCCTTCCCAGTTTTCAAATAAGTACTGTGCACATTTAATGCAAGAGGCTGATCAATAACAGACAGAAAGTAAAAATAGATTATTCATTGGAATAATAAAAAAATCCATGGTATTGGGAGAGTTTCTAGCATTCAAAGAAAAAAGGAAAATAAGACCTGCACTGTGCACATGGTTCTGTCCTCTGCTCTTCATTTTGAGACAGTGTGTGATTCCTCTCTTTTTTTATCCATCTCTCTCACTTTTGTGGAATGTGAACCTGTCTAGCTTTATTCTGCTGGCTTAGTTTCCCCTCTGTTTCTTCATCCACTGTGCATGAAATTTTCTTTTGTGTAATTCTGTCAAATACACTGTGCAAAAATAAGAATAAACTCAATGAAGGATCTGCCATATATGTTGCTATGGTTTTCAAATTCTAAACAATTTGAATGTCATAACCTTTTCTGACAGCACCATATTCTATATATATATAAAGATAGTTTCTTTCTCTTTATGCTTTTGAAGGCTGCATCACCACAAGGAGAAGGGAAACATTTGCAACCACAGAAAAATATACCAGTAGCCACTAAAAGCTAGAATGAGCTTCTAGAGCTTTTGGAAGGAGTGTGGCTTTGCTAACACTTTGATATTAATCCTGTGTTATGATAATGAAAACATCTATAATTATTTAAAAAATGAGTTTCTATTATTTTAAGCTGCTGTATTTGTGATTATTGCCTTAAGTAGAAATATGAATCTCTAGGGATTTTTTGCAAGTTAAATTGATATGTGACCAAAGTGAATCCTGCTTATGTAGTAGGTATCAAATATAAATAGTGGTTTTCTAAGTTGTCTACATATTTGCAAATTATAATTGAAACCTGCCTACTGTATAGTCACAAACAGCAACAGCTTGGTCAGGCAAATTCATAAGTATTTTATTTTATTTTACAAAATGCTGCTTATTGAGAATGTGACCTATGTGGCACATAGGAATGAAAATTTGCCAAAATTCCTGAAAATTTGACTTCAGGAAGTATGCTCTCTATTCTTTAATTGACTTCTCATTACTTATTCTTTATAAAATATTTTGTTCTAAAATACATTTGAATAAATTTTATTATTTGCAATGTTCAGAACTATAGGGCTAATTCTGAAAAATTTCCTGATTAGACATGTTTTAATTTTTGAAGATTGGCAGATTTCTTTGTTGCTTCTGTCTTCTACTTAATTGAGAACAGGGAATTTGCTGGTTCATATTTCTTTCACTTCTTGTGTTGAGTAGATGTATTTGTGTCTGTTTGGTGGTCTTGTTTTTTTTTCTTTCTAAATTGTAGGTTTGTGAGATTCCCACCAATGTTTTAAATATGGTCAAAGTAAGATATTTAAAATGTAGCTTCCTTTTACTTTTTACTTTTTAATTTTGTTCTTTCCCCAAATGAGAAATAACAGACCTTGAAAAGTAGATATTTTTAAGGTCACTAAAAATGAAATGTGCAAAAGAAGGAAAAAATAGATGAAATGGAAAAGCCAACATGGGCTTCTGATAAATGTGTATAATATTATGAATTTCAGCTTGAATATTCTCTAAAGTATATTTTCAGTTTTAGATAATAAACTGAGAGTCAAGACTTAAATTCAGTATGTCCATATAGAACTGTTTTTCATTTTGAATGGGTCTTAGAATTCTCACTGGGGTATTAAGGAATCTCTATATTCCTTATTGTGTAGTGTTCAATAACATTAAAATCATTCTTTAGTTCACTTTCTAATACTTTAAAAAACTGAGAGCAAAGTATCCTCTATGATATACAACAATCAGTATAACAAATAATACATCCTGTTCTTTAAATGGTTTCTAAGCCTATAAATAATGAAATTGAAAATTATACTTATGATTATGTGGCACATAGGAATGAAAATTTACCAAAAACAAAATATTTACTAATATTGTAGTGAAAATGTCAATAATAACATTATAATTTCTCAGTACTACCTATTAAATTCTGTACATGTTATATCATTGTCAAGTTTTACCTCAGTGTGTAAGTTTATATATATATAACCATTTTTTGAATCTAGGGACACTTAAGCACTTAGCCACATCCTGACTTCCTCAGCCATTTTAATATTGTTTTTATTAGAGCCAAGGATTTGCTGATTGGTTTAGAGCCTTGCTTTGTAGCAGAGGGAGTATTTATACTTGTGGTCCACCTGCTTTATCCTCCAAAGTTACCAGAATTAAATGTATATTCCACTATGGCTGATATATATTAGCAATCTTATAATTATTAATTTTTCCTGTTTGTTTTATGAAAATCTATGATTATTTTACAAAAATGATACAGGTATTTGAAAGTCTACAATGTGTAGATAAATATTTATAGTAGTTGCAAAAGGGATACAAGAAAATAAATAGTCTGTTATATGTTTTTTATTTCATATTTAGTAAACTCATATAATATTTACACTGATTAAATAGATATGGCAAGATAAAAATTATAATCTTCAAAGCAACCAGTAAAAGTGGAATACTGTGTCATTGAAATACTGAGAAAGAATAAGATGAATGGAATAGTTATTTGCTTATGAATATTGATGGTCCCAGTAGTTTTAATGGTCCAAAATAGGAAATAACTCAAATGTTTCTGAATGTTGAAATGAACAATTTGTAGTACACCCTTAAAATACAAAGCATTCATCAATATTACTGACACACACACATGCTTACTGACTCTCACAGATACTGTTTAGTTCAGCAGCTGTATTTAAAATTATATTGCATAAAGTCAGGCAAAATAAAATTATGGATCAATATCCATCCCTCTGGGAACAAAAAAGTTGCATGTAAAAGAAAATAGTTTTCTTGGAATGATAAATATTCAGTGCTTAAAAGCAGTAAAGGTTTTTATCATTCTATTTGTCAAACTGTATAATTAATATCTGTGACATTCAACAGATGTATATATGACCTCACCAAAAAAGAAATATATAGCAGGGGAGGTTGGCCTATGTAGCAGTATGGTTAGAAGTGTAGAAAAAGTAAAAATGGCATGTAATAAGCAGATATTAAATCTGGATGACTGGTTTAATATTCACTTTATTTATATACATTTTATATTTATATATTGAAGCATTTTTATGCTAGTTGTTAAGAACCTCTATACTTTTGGGGATCATAGATAGAGAAAATGATTTAGTCTGTCCTGAGCAAGGCTGATTCAAATTATGTTCACTTTTGGATAATTTCTGAACCTTTATATATATGCTTCGTGTGTTTTTATATGTGCATTGTACTTCAATGTAAACTTTAAAAATTGTACTTGTGAAATAAGTATTCAGAATACTAGCAACATTAGTAATTTGGTTGAAATCTCAAATTAGTTCACTTTGGATTTTAATATTCTCAGGCATTCATCTATGTTCTAACACTTGGACATAAGGATTTTTTCACTTTAGCCACAACTTGGTAAACATTAATTTTTTTTGGTTTATTTTATTTTTTCTCAATGCTGGGGATGGAAGCAAGTATCAATTTACCATGGAAATTATACACATACACACACACACACACACACACACACACGTGTGTGTATTACATATATATATTACAGCATTTTACTATATTACCAGGCCTGTCATTGAACTTGCAATCAAGCTGTATCAGACTCCTTCATTGCCAGGATTAATGGCATGCACCACAACACATTGCTTAACACATTTCCTGTAATAAGTTTCTCTAATTATATTCTTTGTTTCAAGTCTGTTATTCATGAACAAGGAACTTAGAGCTCTGCCCATTACCTGATGTATTCTGAAAATTTTAAACTGAGTTGAATGGCCATAAATGCCTATCAAAGATTATTTTATCCAAAGCATATCAATGGTACAATGCAGATGCTCTGGTTTGGATAAATATCCTGTAATGGTCCATGTATTAAACGCTTGGTCCTCAAGGTGTTGTATTCAGTGAAATCTTTACAAGGTAAGGCATAGTGAGAATTGTTTATTTCATTGTACAGTCTGTACTTGAAATGAATTTTTGATACCCGGTGCTTATTTTAATTTTCTGTTGCCATGTGCTCCTGCCATAATGTGCTCATACACCTCAAGCATAAAGCTGTAATATCAATCACTTACAAACAAGAATCTCCAGAACTTTTATTCAAAATAAGATTTTTCTGTTTGTTAGATTATTACCACAGGTACTTTTCATAGTTTAAAAAATCCTAAATGACAAATTTGGTTAACCTAAATGGCCAAAGTCAAAGCACATATCTTATGTGTCTTTGCAACTCATTTATCATGTTTCTGTAAAGCAGTGGTTTTTAGTTTTGTATCACATGATAATTAATTTTCAAAATTTTTAATATTTATTTTTTAGTTTTAGGTGGACACAACATCTTTATTTTACATTTATATGGTGCTGAGTGGATCTGTCCACTTTAGCCTTTCTGTTGGGAGTTTATGGAAAACAGTTTTGCCATGTTGAGAAGAAAATAAAAGGATAATTTTTTTTATTTACTCAGGTGTTCAGACAAACTGTTGGTGGAGGAAATGTCTTCTCATTATATCTATCTTATTTTTGTTTCAAGTTAAGAAACTGTTTCATTAAAAGTGAATGTGGAACCGATGTGAATCTGCAATATGTATACGGGGTAAAAATGGGAGTTCATAATCTGCTTGAATCAAATGTATGAAATATGATATGTCAAGAGCTTTGTAATGTTTTGAACAACTAATAATAGAAAGTGCTAATCTAAGATCAAAAAAAAAAAAAAAGAACTGATGGTCTTGAGGTTGGGGTTGTGGCTCATTGGAAGAGCACTTTGCCTAGCATGTTGGAGGCACGGGTTCAATCCTCAGCACCACATAAAAAATAAATAAATAAAATAAAGATACTGTGTTCAAAAAAAAAGGTCTAGGTTTAAGTTAAAAATCATAAGTAGACTACAAATACCCAAGATAAATTAATGAATTAATGAAAGAATATGCAGATATACTGTGTGTTGTGCATATTTTTACTATTATGCCGTGATGAGAAATTTTAAAAAATCATTTAGCCTTCATTTTTTAAACATATCCTGAGTCTATTTACTCAATTAATTCCCTACTTAAACAAACAAGCAATAAAACAAAAAAACAAAAACCAAAACATTTGAGTGTTCTCTTAAAAACATTTTAATAGTAAAAAGTAGTGAAGGGATATATAGCTAAAAAGAATTGTGTTTCTATTGCAGAGATGTCATTCTTCAGTTTCTTAAATTCCTAAAAAAATGCATGATTGTTGTGGCCTACCAAATTTTTTGAGAATTTGAGGCAGGCAATAGAGATTCTGATCCCAAACCTGATTTGCCTCTGTAGTTTGGGAAAATTTTATGAATTATAGTAGTCAGACAAGTGTCATCTGACAGAAAAAAAGATATAAATTGTAAAATTATTGTTAAACAATTATTCATTTATTTTTCTGTGTGCAGGCCATTCCAATGTTCTTTTATAGCTGTTATTATTAACAGGCAGAATGTGTTTGCCATGACATAAATAAAAAGTGGCTTATATACTACAGCCAGTAGAATATAGTGATTATGAAAATGTACAGGTATTATGCCTTTGTCTGAAATGTATTGAATCCTTTCTGTTTTTGTCTTTGTACACCCCACCATATCAAGGTGAAGAAGCTCATATTAGGCTTTTGAAGGAGAAGAGATCATGTGGATGAGAATGAAAAGACCACATTGGACAGCCATCTCTCTTCCAGAAACAATGTTACCATGTCAAATAGCTGAACATGTGCTTGAAGGATCTCTGCTGAAATTAGAATAATGCAGCTAAATCCAGTCTAAATAGGGCACTTTTAAACTGATCATTTTAATAATTAATGAATCAGTTTGGGAGAAGTTTGTAATACTTGATAGCTAATCAACAAATTCATCTAATGCAAACAGGATGCCAAAATTCAAAATATGGTGATTTCAAGTTAACTGAATAGAAGAAGGCATGCAAGTAGAAGTGATTATATTTTTGTTGATTTAATGTTGAAAATACAATTAAATGATTTTGAGCTATGCAGAAATGCATGCAGACATAAAAATGTTATTAGTCCTGTAACTCACAGCATACTCTACTACAAAGAATGAACCAGACAACCATAGCAAGATCACTAGGGTGAAGGCCCAGTGGCAAACTGGATAGATAGAATTCTTAGATTGCTTTGGGTGGTTTTTTTGGGTTTTTTTGTATCAGCTGAGCCACATCCACAGCCCTTATTTTTTGGGTACTGGAAATTGACCTAAGGGTCATCTGCCCTCAGAAAAACATCCCAAATGTTATTTTGTATTTACCTTAGAGACATTGTCTAATTTAGAGTTGCTTAGCACCTCAGTTTTGCTTAGACTGCCATTGAACTCCCAATCTTCCTCTCTCAGCCTATCACAGAGCTGAGATTACAGGAGTTTACTACTGTCCCTGCTCTACAATCCTTGTTATAATTTATTTTGAGACTGCTTCTTTCTAATTTGCTTAGGGCCTTGCTAAATTACTGTAACCGGCTTTGAACTCATATTTATGAATTTTTGGTTACCACATTCACTTTTGATTTCTAACTAATTACATTATGTTAGAAAGCAATTTTAATATTTTAATAACTACTATCATTTGTTTTGCACTTTGAACTTGGTCTTCTTGAGATAATATTTCCTATACTATTGGAAGATTGCTTCTTTAACTCTAATTGGTTGATAATAGTTTTTGAAATGTTCTAATTCCTGAGTACTATTCTAATGCTATTTTGTTCATTTGCATTAATTGGGGATGAATGTCTCCTACTATTACCTTTTTTTGCTTTCAATGGTGTTGAGTTATTTTAGTGTTTGCTTTTTGTATTTGAAAAATATGATTTGAATTAAGCAGATATTTACTACTATTGTATTCCAGTGAATGGCAATATTTATTTTTATATAAAATTCTATTTTCTTTGATTATTTTTATATTATTATTACCATCTTTGTGATTTTGAATATTTCATTCATCTATTAGTTTTTTAGCCTATTTGTGACATTAAATCTAAAGAGAATCTTCTATAGATTTAGATCTAACATAATTAACAAATTTTTACATTTAATCTTTCTCATCATGTTTGTGTTCTGATTAGTGTTTCATAATAGTTTATTTCTATTTAAATTACTGATGAGAAAGAAACTACTACTGTAACTTTGCAAGTTTTTGTTGATCATTATACTTTTGTCTACTCTTTAATAGCATATCTTGATTTGTGATTCAAAGATTTTTATTGTGATATTTTGATTCTTCTCTATTTCTGTTTTTATCTTCTATATCTACTTTGTCATTACATTGGCATTATACGAAAAGCACTTAAAATGGAAAATTAACTGAAAGTAACTTTCTGATATGCATTGATGGATCACAACCAGTGTAATTATCACATCCCATGACTAAACACTTAAGGTCACTCCAGGTGAACATGACTGGCATGAAATAATCAAAGAGAGATAGAGAAAAATACCTTATTATTTGTGTCCTGTGATGGCTCCTCTGACTTTAGGGTTCTGCGGGAAAATAGAGTGAAGAGCCCGTGCTGAACACTTTCATTGGAGAGAAACCATTCAAATGAGGTAAGGGGTCAGGTTTCACGGGTATTGAACCTAGGGATGTTTAACCACTGAGCCACATCTCAGCCATTTTTATATATTTTCTTAGATATAGGGTTGCACTGAGTTTCTTAGGATCTTGCTAAATTTCTTAGGCTTACTTTGAACTTGTAATCCTCCTGCCTCAGCCCACAGAGCTGCTGGAATTACAGTTGTGTGCCACCACACACATCTAATGAACAGTTGTATTTGTTTGTTTGTTTTGTTTTTAATGCAACAATCATCCTAGCTCTGAGAATACAGAGATGAATATGATATAACCCCATAACTTACCCTTTATGTACTTACATGTGGTTTCTGTCCACTGTGAACAGGGCCCAGTGGTCATTTCTCTTTTTCTAGTTGAGCTTCATTCATTTTGTTGGCACAGATTGACTCTTCTAAAGCTTTCAGATCCAGTTTTTTGACCTTTGAAGAATTCCTAGCATAATATTCATAATACACACACACACACACACATATACACACACACACTCATAAACACACATATATACACATAATGTATATATATACACATATGTACATATAATATCTCATATACGAATGTTTTAATTATACTCTATTAAAATTCTCTAATTTAGTGAACCATAAGATATCAAATTACCTTAAATAAGTATTAAGTTGTAATGTGGAAATAAATGCATTCATGTTAATTTTATGAGGCTTTTTTTTCTTTTATTCTCTCAGTTTTATAAAGAAATTGTAAAATAAAAAATAAATAAATAAAATGAACTATTTTCCATGCCTGGGTATTTTTATTATATGACAGAATAATACTTGGCACTGATAGAAGCATGTTTTTCTCTTCAAACTTGAAGATCAATACTGGGATTTGAATATAATAATCAAGGAGCTATACAACGACTCAACAAGCCTGTATGTGATCCATGTTGAAATAGGTAACAGTGCTCCTTTTATGATGAAAGTCACACATTAAGTGTTCAGAGAGAGTTATAGAGTAGTAGCACTATTTAAAATCACTCAAAATACTTGTACCTTATAAATGTTAATTTTTCTTTTTTACTTTTTAGTGTACATCCATATTAAAGCACAAATTTGATAGCTGTACACATTGTCTAGACAATATTTTTTTCATTTATATCTAACTTTGTTTTATGCATATTTCAGTATGACATTCTTCAAATTTCAGTTTTTTACCAAACTGAATTGTATAATGGGTGGCTGCATGATTTACTGACTGATTAAGTAAATATAATCCGAGTTCTTTGAGAGTACAAGAGTGCAAGACATCTTGGTACATGCTGAGAACAGAGCACGAAACTTCAAGTAACATAGAGGCATTAAATCAACAAAGAGGGGCAAGAGATATTATGAAAGAAAGGAGCAACCCTTATAACCAGAAATAATTATATTGAACACATACTGGAATGTGTCACTGAATGTATCAGACAGTGCAATAAGCCCTTTATATATCCACACTTAATTTTTATTCTATATAGTACATATTATTATCATCACCACTGTACCAACCAGGAAACTGAGGGTCAACAATTTATGTGACTTTCCCAAGACCATAGTTCTCTTAAATGGCATGATTAGAAATTCAAACCCATATCTGCCTCCAGAGCCCAAACCACCAACCACATGTCATACTTAGGATTCTTCCTAATTAACTTTCAATTTACTCATGTCTTGCCATATTTCCAAGCAAATGACATCTCCTATTGGTTTTGTCACTCACCTCTCAGATTAGTTCTTTCTTCACTGACTCATTTGGGTGCTATGGATAGATCAGGAATCACTGACTATCTCTGTCCCCATATCCTCTGAAATTGAGTTTATATTTATTTTGAGTTTTCTAATATTATTTCTTACATTTATGTCTTTAATCCATTTTGGGCTTCTGTAAATGGAATGGAATGGAGTTCTAAGTTAATTATTTGCATGTAGATAACTAATAGTCTAGCACCACTTGTTTAACAGATATTCATTCATATTAATTTGCCAAGAGGTAAATTTGTAGATACTCAGCTCTATTTTTTCATTCCACACATCTTTCTTTCTGCCCCTACCATACTGTATTTTTTTAAAGAGGGAGAGAGAGAAAGAGAGAGAGAGAGAGAGAGAGAGAGAGAGAGAGAGAGAGAGAGAATTTTTTAATATTTATTTTTTAGTTTTCAGTGGACACAACATCTTTGTTTGTATGTGGTGCTGAGGATCGAACCCAAGCCACCCGCATGCAAGGTGAGCATGCTACCACTTCAGCCACATCCCCAACCCCCATACTGTATTGATTACTGATAATTTATAGCAAGTTTGGAATAAAGAAAAAGAATAAACCCTCCTAGGATTTTTTTGTTTTTGTTATAAGTTTTAGGGTTTTTTTAAATTTATTTGTTTTCTTTCAAGATTGTTTTAGTTATTTGGGGGCCCTTGTTATTCCATCTGAATTTTGAATTAGACTTTTATTTTACATAAAGAAAACATCTGAGATTCAGATAGTGATTCCATTGACATTTTAGGTTAGTAAGTTGATGTTTGTCATCTTAACAATATTTGACTTCCCAATCCATGAACATGAGATTTTTTCACATTTCTGCAGATCTTTATTTTTTTAAAAAAAGTTTTAAATTTTTTATCATGTAACTTTTTCACTTGTTTCATTAAATTTACTCTTAAACATTTTATTATATTTTAGATGGACCTCTCTCTATGTTGCACAGTCTCGTCTTAAACAAATGGGCTCAAGAGATTCTCTGAAATTAACTTCTCAAGTAGCTGGGAGTTATAGCATGTGATACAATGGGCAGATAACCTTTTATTGTTTTGATGTTATTGCAAATAAATTTTTTTCAGAAAACACTTGGACACTTTTGCTTGAAATATGAATTATTACTGACATTATGAAAATATATGGGTTTTTTCAAACAACTAAAACTTAAAATATCTTATGACTCAGATATTTTTCTGAGCATATGCCTGTATTATACAGATCCTCAAAAATTCAGAATTAATAGAATATATAAAAGCATATGTGCACACAGAAGGAGACTTAATAGATCAACTTAAATGATCATGAGATGAATATTCCCCCAAACTATTGCCTATAGTATTCGAAAACAGGGGAACTCATAACAACCCAGACCAAGAAATTGGAAGCTTCATTAACCAAGGAAGTCAATGAAGCAGCTATGATATAAGATACAAGGCTTAAAAGACCCCTGTAGAGGCAATGGAGCAAGTGCACATTCAAACACTGAAGAATCTGATGTCAGATGTCCACAGGTGACATCACCAGAGGAAAAAACTCATTTAAGAAGATTGGAGCACAAGCCAATGTCAGTTTTCCCCTCTGCATTTATTCAAATGGTATCTACTGGATGGTCCTATGAACACTCATGACATCTCATCACCACTGCTTTCTGACCCAACTATCTGAAAACATACTCAGACACACCCAGATGTATTCTGTGTCAATTTTCTAGGAATACCTCAATCTGCTCAGGTTAATGAACCAAAGTAATCATTACAATAATGAAAGGAAATGAAATTTACCTTTATGAAGATCTACACTCCTAAATTAACTACAATGCTCTCCACAATAGTCATTTCATAAAAACAAAATTTCCATTATAAAGAAAAAAACAAGCTGGGGCTCAGGCTGTGGATTAGTGATAAAGTGCTAACCTCACACATGTGAGGCACTGGCATTGATCCTGAGCACCATATAAAAAAATAAATAAAAATAAAAAGATATTGTGGAGTCTGGGGTTGTGGCTCACTGATAGAGTGCTTGCCTAGTATAAGAGAGGCCCTGGGTTCAAACCTCAGCACAAAAATAAATTAATTAATTAAAGTATTAAAAATATTAGTCTTTGTAGTATTATTTTTTTAAAAACCCTGAATATAAAAAACTCAGTATATATACAATATAAATAATATTGAACAAATATAATTACCATATATATTTACATATGTATAAGTAAATCCATAAGTTTGATGTATGTATATATACATACAAATATATAAACAGTTATAACTTCTTGTTTTCTTAAAAAAATTCTCTTGAGACAGGATCTTCTATGCTCCAGAGGATGTCAATAAGATGCTGAGGCTGACCACCTCACCTGGATTTTCAAATAAGAATGTTGTAATGGAAATTATGGCAATTTTTTCAAGGCCACCCTCAGTAGTTTTTCAAGATGCTGTCTTAAAAATGAATAGTAAAATTTACTGAGGATGTACCTTAGTGAAAGTGAAATCCTGAATTCAAACTTTATTATTTATTTATTTGAAATAATATAGATGAAGCTGCAAAAGCTCACACTAAGTCAAATTATCAAGACACATAAAAAATACATTGTATATTCTGTGTATTAAACCCTTACCAAAACAAACAAACAGACAAAACAAAAAAAAGGAAAACATAAGATGAATGCATAAAAAATAATGGTGTGTATTAAAATATTACACTTAACAGTATTACACAACATTATGAGAATCCCAAAGACAGTAGAATTTTAGTTTTCTTAATACAGAATGAAGTAATTATGTGAGATGATGGATTTTATTAACACATCAAGTGTACAAACTAATGGGACTCAGTGCAATATTTTAATACATACATTTAAAGATATTACTAATATCCATATGTTCTTATTCCATTCTTGATTTCTCAGAACTCTCCCTAGATATAGTAATCAATATTCTGTTTTCACAAAATTTTATTTTAGTTATCATATATAAGAGATGTAATTATTTTTGTGTCTTTCATCACTTAGTATCACATCATACAATCCCATATATTTTCCTTTACATTATATGATTTTAGTTTTATTCATGTCTGGGTACTCCATTATAACTACATTATACACTTTCTGTAAGATATATTAAGTTGTTCAGCTAAATAATTGATTTTTCTCTTTACATATATTGCTAAGCCCAGTAATACAACTTAAATTTATATAACAAAAGAAATAAAAAACAGTAACAAAATAATATAGGAATCTATTTTTTTGCCTAATTGTATCAAACTGAAAATAAGCAAGTTAAAAGATAAAAAAACCTATGTTACTTTAAATTTATTAGTAAACAAGATATCAATATGTTAATTTTCTTTGTGCCTGTCACACACAAACTCATTTTGGTGTGTTCAGTAGATTATACTACATTAAACAGAAAAACTTCTCTGGTGTAAACAATGAAGTAAAACACCAGTGTGATAGGAAATGTATGATCCATACACTTTTTGAACATGTATATCTTCAGGGTTACCATTATTTGGCTCAATACTCCCAAGTTTACATAATCCATTATATCTATAATTGAAAACTTTAGTTATTTGTATGTGTGCACAAATGCATGCACAAGAAACAGACACAAAGAAAAAGATGGCCCTGAACTTTTTCATTTCAATCTGATTTCTACAACAGACTAGGTAGGGAGTTCTTCCTAAGTTGATCCCCAGAATACAACCAGCACACACGTTTCTCTTCAAGGAAGGTGAATATTAAGGAGAATTGGTGTGGGCTTGAGTGGTAGAATGAAGGCAAGGTGGAAGGAGCATAATGTTTGTGGACATGTGGGTGGTGTGTGAGAGTTAGAACATTTGACCAAGTCCTATCCATGAAAATCTTTTTAAAAATGCATCCACTATTGTTTACATTCTTATATGTCTTCTACAATTCTACAATTAATCCTCAGGGACTCTATTCTTCATACCCTGGTACTTCAGCACTAATTTTCTTAGAGTCCTCTTCTTTACACTTTGAAATACCTCGTTGCCTTTTCTCACAGCCCTTGCATCCATGTCTCTCAAACCTCTGGAAACCTTTAAATGCTGAATAATTTGCAGGTGAATTAATAATTGGTGTTCCACATCCTAAGATGTAGAGAGCTGTATCCTCTCTCTCTGTCCTCCATATTCTCCCACAAAATGGTAAAAGTACTATACATTTGTAATCCTAAATTTTATCTTTATCCAACTATAATAATTTAAAAATCAAGAATACAAACCCTTCTAGGGTTGTGGCACACAGATGTAATCCCAGTTACTTGGGAGGCTGAGTCAAGAGTATCACAACTTTGAGTATAATCTCAATAACTTATCAAGACCTCATCTACAATAATAATAACAAAAAGGGCTGGTGATATAGCTCACTGGTAAAACATACATAGGCCAAATCCTCAGTGCCACAGTGATACAACACAATATCTGTTGTCTTTTTATAAAGGTAAGGCCATCTAAAAAAAGGAGGGGTGGGCTTAGAGATGTTACTAGATATTCTAGAAGCAAGCCTTGTGTTCTAATTTTCAATTTTTAACTTTTCAGAACTTTCTCAAAATTATCCTATATATTTTGTTTTTTATATGATTGTCACTAGAGGTGTTTTTAATTTCAATATGAATATATATTTTCTTATGTACATAAGCAATTGATTGATTTCATCTGGTTACTTTTCTGAGCACACTTGTAGCTACTAATAATTCTTAATGAATCCATACTTTTGAAATATCTACTTTAAAAAATATGTCTATCTGATTTGGAAAAATGACCTAATTGAGGAAGTAAGAGACAGATGCAAGTCTTAATGCCCATTATTTTGACAAAGACAAAAATATTGGTGAAGTCTTCAGCCATCTGTTGCCTATGTGTCAGAATAAAAAAATAAGCTGCCAAAAGCACACATTTCCAGGCACAAGAGATGATGGACACACTAACCAGCAAAACTTTCTGCTTTCAATGTAGTAGGATAGAATCGAGAAAGTAACCCATCAATCTAAAAAACTAAAAATATCATTATTAACACATTTATGTCAGCATCAAATTTCCCCTTATATACTTCAGAACTGTTCAATACAAATAAAGAAAGTCATGTTTAGCTTTAGGATATTTTATTAAGGTATAAATCATGAGAAGTAGTTTAAGCAAAGAGGGCAAAGTTCTTTAGGCCATAACACATAGTTTCTATTCCAACAAAGCTTAGTACTTCAGATTAAAGAAGTTTTGTGACCAAGCTATTGCTGTTTCTGACAACAAAAAATAACACAAGATTACATGGTGGTACAAAAACAGCTACCTTTAAAACTGACATAGTCTAGGCTCCTAGCACAGGACATGGCAGATACCCAATGATTTTGTTATTGCTCACAGTAATTGCCAGAATTTCAGAAAATGCAGCTCCAAGGACAATAAAAGGAAGAAAGGAAGGGCATCCTGGGCCTGCAAACTGAAGCAATTCAAGAGACAGATATACAAAACCTAAATTTTATCTTTATCCAACTGTATAAAACCATGGAATGAAAAGAGAGATGCTTAGAACACTACCTCCAAAATACATAGAAAATATAGAGATCACCAATACTAAATATGCTCATTGGACATTGCCAAACTTTGAAGCAGAGCAAAGGATAAAGCCATGTTCAGATAGCACTATGGGCTATATGGAAAACTTTCCCCAATGCACGTATACTAGATCACCCAACCTCTATCATTTTCATCCTATGGGCATGTCCCTGCTAATAAAATCATGGTGTGTGTGGGCCCTTGTTTTAACTAAAATCTCTGGGGGTTCATATGCATTACAGATATTTGATTTAGTTACTTTATTCTTTCCCAGATTCCACTCTGTAAATTTCTAGGGCTTTGCCTCTGTGAACCTTAATTTTCTGTCAGTCGTATTAGCACCTGCCTGTAATCCCAGAAACTTGGGAGACTGAGACATGAGGATCATGAGTTCAAAACCAGCCTAAAAATGGTGAGGAACAGAGCAACTCAGTGAAAACCTGTCTCTAAATAAAATACAATATAGAGCTCTGGATGTGCTCAGTAGTCAAGTGCCCCTGATTTTAATCCTTAGTACAAAAAAATTCTACTTTTGTCATTTTAAGTGTGTCTCCAAGGTCCAAAGGTAAGAGCTATATTTGAAGATATACTAGTTAACTTTTATAATAAAGTGCTTATAGTGCATAATATATGAAGTACTATACATTTTGGGGGAGAAAAAAATGTCCCAGTTGAGTATAACACAGATTAGAAGTTTTTTTAAAAGATACCAAAAAGAGAAAAGAGTCAAATGACAAATAAATATGTAAATAAATAAATATGTGAGTATAAAGCTATACTATTTAAAGAAGTTAAAATTCAAGCCAACAGAGACTATTTTATACTCACCAGAATGGTAGAAAAAATACACATACACAAAAAAGACTAATGGTCTCAGAGATGTTACTTGACAGAAATTGCCAAGCCTGCTTGGAAAGGTAAATGGTAGGTCCACATTGGAACAGTGTGGAGCTATCTACTCAGGCATACACCATGAACCATTAATTCTACCCCTAGAAAAAACTGGTCATAACATTGCAAAACTTACCACTTGGAAAATTTCCCTCAAATGCCATGATACTCTACAGTGCAGGACTTTTCAGTAAGAATACTGGGCCCCATTTTTCACATCAGTCAAAACATGGCCCAAGCTCCACATCAGAAAAGATCATGAGGCAGTGGTCTACTTACTGATAAGGACCTTAAGAATAAGAAAAAAATGGGAGGAAAGTTAAGCAAGAAAGAGAAAAATGACCAAGTTGAAGAGGAAGACAAGAAGGGGGCTTTTTAAATTATTGAGTCAAGAGGGAGCCAAACTTCTTTTATTGCTTGCTTTTTAAAAATGCTTTAATAGTATTAGATGGAAAATAATAGTACTTACCATTGAGGATTATGGAGGAGTGGTAAGAAAAGGAGAGCACGAAGAGGTTGTCAGGGCACCATTATTGTTCTGTTTCTTCATGTTGGCAACAAATAGATAATGGTATTCATCTTTGTGGTAATTCAAGAATCTATATAATTTCAATGTCCTGTTCTTGAGGGTCTCAATAAGACCAAATTTATTATGTAAAAGATTGTGAGAAAGGTCAAAAAAGAGAGATGTAAAAATATGCTATGGAATACTTTGTAGTAACGTATATGATATTTTTTATTGTGGTTCTGGTTTCTTAGGTATGAACATATGTCAAAAGATAAAAGTATATTCCTAAGAACTGTACAGGTTAATATGTGCCAATTAAACCTCCATTAGGCTGTAAAAGAGTGGGATACATCTAAAGATGAGATTAAAAAAGAAACATATACCTAAATTAGTAATCCATGAAATAACTAAGAAATTATTAGCAAATTGTTTATCTTAATAGTTTGGAAAAAGTATATTATAAATATAAGAGAAAGAAAATTCTATGCAAAAGAGCAAATTTAGCAAATACTGAAAAAGTACATACCACATAAAGAATCATCAGTGTCAATGTTGGAGTTTTTAAAAAGCAAATGAAATTGAAAGAGCACTGGAAAATTTGAAATTAAAAATCATGTAAATTATATACCATATAATGAAACATGTATGTATATATGGCATAATGTTTCACTTGATGGGAATATATTCTGTAAAGTTTATATGAAGATGATTCTGCCGTTTTTCAAACAACTTAGTGCAATGACAAGAATCTCGACTTGCCTTTACACTCAGACTAATACACACCCAAGTTATTTGCTATAGGCATTGGTGTACATGAAGTCTACCACTGAACAAAACACCATGATGAAACCAACAACTGATGCTGTGAATTGTGACAACCAGTTAATCCCTCAAAATAAAATGCATAAACTGTGGAACTCAAGATAAAACTCTTAATGAGTCCCTTGCTATTTAGATGATCATAAATCATAGAGATTGCAATGCAGGAAAGAAAAATGGCAATCTTTCCAAAAAAAGATGTTGGAATAAAGAAACATCTGTGTGCCAATAAATATGCAATAGTACTCTTCAATCACTACATAATACCTCATTTTCACATACTAAGTAGTGAGTATAAAAATTATTAATAAAAGATATTAAAATATAAAATAAAATATAAAGCATTAAAAAATAGTTTCATGCCAGCCTCAGGAATGAGGCCCTAAGCTATTCAGGGACACCCTCTCTCTAAATAAAATACAAAAAAAAAATAGCTGATAGTGTGGCCCAGTGGCTAAGCACCCCTGGATTTAATCCCTGACCCCTTCCATAATGGTATTGTACCATCATTTATATCACATAACAATTCACTTTCATATAATAAATATTGAATATATAAATTATGAATAAGTAATACGAAAATATGAAAGAAAACATAAAGCATTCAAAAGTTAATGTAATAAAGAGGGAGAGGAATAAGATCAATGTGGTAGTGCAAAACTGAATATCCAGTACTCTGGAGGCTAAGGCAGGAGGATCATAATTATTCGAGGGATCACAGCAAATGAGCAAAACCCTTTCTCAAAATAAAATTTAAAAAGGGTAATAAAAGGGTGAGATGTAGCTCAGTAGTAGGAAATCCTGGTTTAAATTCCCAATATTACAAAAGGGGAAAAAGAACAACAAAACCAAAAATTAGTTATTTCTTTTCAAAGTAACACAAAATATTTTTAAATTCATAATTTTATAATATTAAAATCAAAATTTTGTTCATCAAATACCATTAAGGGGTGCAAGGTGAAAGAATGAAAGAAAATAATTTCCTCACATATAATTAAACAAACTCTGTGCGTGTGTGGGGGGGATTGCAAAGAAAATGCATACAAGGAACTTGTATTAGATATCTAAGAGTTCAGTAATCATAAAAAACTCAACATCATTAAGAATTAGTTAATTAAAATAAAATCACATAATATGCCCCTAATTAAAGACTATAGATAAACCTGTTAAATGAATTCATTATCATGAAGGAAAGATGGAATTTGAGCAGCTTCTATCCATTTGTGCAATCTATTTTGCTATTGAAGATATCTGATACACCCCTACCAGAAAAAAAAAATATGGCAAATGTATATATAAGAATACAGCACTATTTATTTAAAGAGTTGAAATATATATGTGCCTAATGTACAACACAGATTTGGTAGACTGATTCTAAGAAATGTGTGTCATAATGGAACTGAAATTTATGTTGAGATGAGTTGTGGATTCAGACTGACCTTAAAGTCCTCTCTTCAAGAAAACATTTTCCTCAGTCTACCAAATATCTGGTTCTATGGCCTAGCACTCTCTTAGGATTTTTTATTTTTGGGGAGAAAAAACACTCCCAACTAACATGTTTAGTAATTCAAATGGGGGAATTTTAATTGTAGGATCATCTAAAGTTATTTATTTAAGAAATATTTTTTTCTTATGCTTCAAAAATTTTCTAAAACATGAATAGAAACATGTACATTGACATTGTGGGTCAAATCCTCCCATCACATTGGGAAAACATTTGAGTATTGGAGGATGGTAATGTATCTATTTTTTAATGTAGTTATTTCCAGAGAAGGTGTCATATAAAATTTACCTGGTTTGAATGTCCTTGCTTCCATCTTCCCTTGTGATTCATGTGGAAAGGAATCTATTATTTTGATGGAGGGAACAATGTGCTTGGAAAAAAGATAATAAATTAATATCTTATATTTTATTCAAAATGAAGATAATAGTTTAACATAAACATAGAATATTTATTATCTTCCATGGGTCATATACATCCCAAGATACTGAAAAGTAAATGGGATATATATTCAACATAAGATGAACATGACAAAACCACTCATACATTCTTGCCAATCAATATAAAGTATACTTTATTTGATATACATATACTTTTCATGCTTTAGCTTTAATCAAAACTTATTTTACTTGTGGGTTTATGTGCATGCTTGTTTTTGTTGACTACAGTCACATGATTGGGATGCACTAAACAAAAATTGTAAATAATGCTTTAATAAAATATAGAGTTTATTTTATAAAACTGAGTTTATGTGTTTGATTACAATAAATGTATCAGTCAAGGAAATACATACTAATGGAAAGCAGCACAATGACAGAGAGATCAGTGATCTCTAATTAAAGGAGCAAAGAAGGGCACTGAAAGATTCAATTTCAAGGCTAACGTGAAAAAAAAGTAACACCACATTTCTTAAATGAAACCTATCAGAATTATTTAATTTATTAAATTATGAAGATGCAGAAGGTCAGATACATTTCTAAACAAAGAAAAATATCTGAACTAGTCAGCTTAAATACATACTTATACAATAACAGTTAACTATTGGATTTTTATAAACATGTGGGAAACTGCTGCATCACCTTTTACTTTATCCTTGGGTTTAGCCAGCTTAAAATTTCTCAATCCACTAATGGGAGAAGACATAAGTCCCACACCTAAGAAATAAGATACAATGAACATAAATATTCAGATAAGGGTCTTCAAAGGCAAAGGATGAAAATGAAAAGGCACAGAATTATCAGATATCCATAACCTTTTATAGTTCATAGTCATTCCTATGAAAAATAAGAATAAAATATTTGGTCTTCAAGCAACAAACTATAGAATAGTCTTTTAAATTGAGGCTTTTTTTGATATATCTTGCAGTTTTTCAAATATTTTTATTCAAGTGTTGTTTATAAAAAATTGCTAAAGATGAAGGTGTAGCTCAGTGAGGAGTACATTCCTAGAAAGCCCTAGATCATGATTTGATTTCTAGGCATCAACACAAGAAAAAAACAAGAAAGAAACAGTAGCAGACTTTTTAAAAATGCAATGATTTTGAAATGCTGTTTCTCATCTGAATGATTCTCTCAATGCCTTATGGATTGCTATGACTGATAGTTATGGAAAAGAGAAATTTGTGGCTAAGATTTCCCCAATTCTACCAGTTCTTCCTGGTTCTAATCATCTCTGAACCAATAATCATTTCACCATTTCTTGATGGCAGATCTGCTAAAAGTAGATGAATTACATTGTCTCAGATTCATTATTTCAAAGACTATTTCCTAGCTAACTTCTTTTGTTTCTGTCTCATTTCCCCTACCCTGAATCTTTTCAAAAGTAATCTCTAAATCTGTGATCTTGATTCTTTCTATTTTACATTCTGTGTAGAGATGATTCCAACTTCTTCTTTACTCCAAATTTAGAAAATGTTCAACTTTTGAGCCCTTCCCATCTTCTGACCTGATCAGAAGATGTAAGCTTTCATTTTAGTTATGTCCTAAACTCTAGGTTCTAATGGTTTGTGTTTAGTTTTGCTAAAAGGAAATTCTTTTACTTTCTACTTAAAATGTGTTCTGTTGACAAGAATCATAGGAATAACTTAGATAATAATGGAAATGTCGAAACAATACCTGATTCAGAATGTGCTTTTCAAATAGGGTTCCTACCTGATGATTTATTAAAGTTTTAGAGTTTTGTGTATATGTAGGCTTTTGCCAAATTTTCTGCCTTAAATTTTCTTGTAAGAATATAACCCCAAATCCTTCCCTCTGACATCCTGGTCTTAGAAGGAGACATGGTATTTCAAAGGACATCTTAGAAAGCTTCAGATTTGAAGAGCACTTCTTACCATTTGTACTCTTTTCTACTTCTCCACATGCTGTGTTTTCCATATATGAATCATTCTAGGAGGTAGTGACATTTTCTGTTTCACTATTGTACTTGTGCATGACCAACCGTATGGTTTTATAATCATTTATGGTTCTATAAAAATTTAATTCTGCATTGTCAGGTATGCACTCCTCAATTCTTTTCCAACAGTGACTGATGCAGAAAAAAGTGATGAAGTTTTACACTATCCCCATTCAATTTGAAAGTGGGAAATCACAAATTTTTCCATTTTGAGTACACTGCTGCTTTTCCTTCTAGTATATGACTTAACTTTCCTCCCCAATCTATATATGCCTGCTTGGTTTTCCTTCTCTTACTCCATGTACTCTCTGCCATTCCCATTCTTCATTCCCTCTCTCCTCTCCTATTTCTTCTTTGCATATCTTGTGTGATTTATGCATATATTAAGCTGGAACTAATAGTGACACTGTGAATATAATCTGTATTTGGATATTTCTTAATATGATACACCACTTAATACCTTTCTTTTTTTCTTACTATGTATTTAATATGCACATTTATCTAACAATTCGAATATATTATTGCTCATATTTTTCTTTTTAATTTTTTAAATTTTTATTTATTTTATTTATTCTCTTTTTCGTATCAGCAAACTTATTTGATCAAAAGGATTGTTTCTAAGATCACACACTTTGCAACTAGAAAATCTAGAAATGCAATCTAGTCATGTGTGAATCTTAAAGCTTATTTTTTTCTTTATCACCCACCTACCTATATCTTATCTTCATTAAAGAAAACATTTTTTCTTTAAAGCTATTTTATTTCCTATGCCCATGCCAATTAAGAACAAATCATCAACATATATTAGAAATGGACAGCATCTGTCAATAGCAATTAACACTCCCTTAGGAATAATCTAAAATTCATGTTCTATAAAGAAGGCAATTTGGTAACAGTCATCCAAAGGACAAAATTATTTTCAATGTCTATTTATGCTCCACATAGCATTTCCAAGAGAAAACTATACCTGAAGAGGATAAATTTCTGGATAATAATCCAGAAATTTAAAGAGTTCATTACTGAATTTAAAAAGCAAATTAAAAGACCATTTTTATATAATTAATATGAAAAATCTTTAGCTAACACAAGATCATCTGATGAATAAAATCAAATAACAAACAGCCAAGAATTATAAGGTCATGTGAATCATATTACATATACTTACTTGTGTCCCTCAGTTTGAGTAACTGCTTTTCAGTGTATATGTATGTGTATATGTGTGTGTGTGTGTGTGTGTGTATACACACACACATATATCAGAAGTTATTATAATACTGAGCTACATCTCCAGCCCCTTTTGACTTTTAGTTTGAAATAGACTCATTACTAAGTGGATGAAGCTGAAATTGTATTTCTATGCCTTAGCCTTCCAAATAGCTAGAATTAATGACATATTCATCATCTCTATATAGATAAATGTGCTCTTTTTCTAGAAGTAAGATGTTAGCGTTTTAAATGTACCATAAAGATTTTCACAATTCTGTTTATCTTTTATATATTTGCCAAATTTGTAATTGTGATCACAACTGTATAACTTCATTGAACTTACTGTTTTATATATTTTAATTTTCCTGGTCAATAGTGTACATTCAAATTGTTTTGTAACATTTTTTGAAGAAAATTTTTATCACATAAAAAGTAAGTTTATTTGTCCTCCAAACAAGTGCTCCTTTGTTTCACTTTTTTATTCCTTATGCCATTTCTTTTGGTCTGTATAGTTTGCTGCAGTAGACAACTCTCATAAGTAGAGTTAACTGGTATTTGTGTGTGTGTGTGTGTGTGTGTGTATGTGTGTGTGTGTGTGTGTGAATGACTGTTTCACTTTCCATACTATACTAAAAGTTGATCAATTTAGATATTATATAATTTCTTTTCTTTGTAAAGATTTAAAAAATATAATTTCTTCCAAATTGCCTTCAAGCAATCATGGGAAATGACATTTGATTGGATTTTCATATTTCCTCTCTTGATTGTTGTTGTAATGATCATACATCTGTAAGTATATTTTTCATTTGACCATAAAGTTGAGGGCTAATTGATGTAATCTCAATTTTATTACTTATGGCTTTCTTATTTAACCCCAAGTTTACATAAATCGATTGAATATTTTAGCTTTTTATCATTTTTATATGAGGAAGCATTTTTTAAAATTTTTAATATGTGTAGTTATTTATGTACCCAGAATATTCTATAGAATTTTTAAAATAACCTATTTTGTTTATGAAAAACTAATTTTGATTGTTTGATTGGTATTACATGAAATTCTTAGATTGCTTTGGGTGGTATAGGCTGCTTTTTTTTTTTTTTTTTTGATAACAGACATGGTTAACCAATGAGACACATTGACAGCCATTTTTGGGGAAAGGGTACTGGGGACTCAATTCAGGAGCACTCACCTACTGAGCTACATCCCAAGCCCCATTTTGTATATTATTTAGAGACATGGCCTTCTAGAGTTCCTTATATCTTGCTTTTGATGTGGCTGGCTTTGAACTCACAATGTGGCTGTCTCAGCCTTCAAAGCTGCTTCAATTACAGGCATGTGTTACTGCGCCTGACCAGCAACTGGGTTTTATTTTACTTTGTGACAGTGTGTAGCTAAGTTGCTTAGGGCCTTACTTAATTGCTCATCTGGCTTTAAACTCATATGCATAAATTTTTGGATTTCACTTTCCTTTTGATTTCCAAATTATTATGTTATATAATATTATTTATATAATATTATACTTTGTCTCTTATTTGCATAATTATTATCATCTTTACAATTTTGAATGTAACATTTGTTTTATCCTTTTGTTTTTAGTCTATTTGTGAGCTTATATTTGAAGAGAATCTTCTGTAGACTTACATCTGAAATAGTTAATATATTTTTAGGTTTAATCTTGTTAGTCACACTTTGGGTTCTTATTAGTTTTTCAAAATAGTTTATTTGAACTTAAATTACTGATGAAAAAGAACTTACTACCTTATTTTTCAACTTTTGTTGATTTCTTATATTTTTTTTCAAATATTAAAAAACCCTTAATTTGTAGTTAATAGATTTTTATGGTGATTTTTTATCCTTCTTATTTCTTTTATTATCTTCTATGTCTATTTTGTCATTGCTTTGAAATTATATAAAAGTAATTAAAAACAGTAGAATACAGGCTGGGGTTTTGACTCAGCAGTAGAGTGCTCACCTAGCACATGTGAGGCCCTGGGTTTGATCCTCAGCACCACACTAAAAAAATAAATAAATGAAAATATGTAAATAAAGATATTGTGTCCAACTAAAAAATAAATATTTTAAAAATAGTAGAATAAATTGGAAATAACTTTCTTATGTTTATATATAAATACACAACCAGTGTAACTCCACAAAATTTACCACCACAAGAATAGGTAGTTATACTTTATGAATGTATGATATTCACAATTTATTTATTTATTTATTTATTTATTTATTTATTTATTTATTTATTATTTATATATTTATTTTAATGTAGTGCTGAGGATCAAACTCAGGGTCTCACACCTGCAAGGCAAGTTCTCTAACACTGAGCCACAGTCGAAGCACTGTTTTGCATTTTATTTAGAGACAGAGTTGCTTGGTGCCTCACCATTCCTGAAGCTGAAGCTGCCTTTGAACTCTTGATCCTCCTTTTTTCACCTCCTGAGCTGGAATTTTTTGAGTTCTTTTTACATATAGAAAACTAATGTTCTGAGGTGCAGTTAATAAAGATTTTCCTACATTTTTAGGGTTTCTGTTCCTTTTCTTTTAATTTTTTTCTGTGAGAAAGCTTTTTACTTTGTTACCTTCCCATTTATTGATTCTTGATTTTATTTGTTGGAATTTAGAAGTCTTGTTGAGGAAGTCAGTTCCTAAGCCAAGATGGTGGAGAGTTTGGCCTATATTTTCTTCTAGTGGGTACTTTGAGTTGAGTTTTGTGCAGGGATAGGATAGGGGTTGAATGCCCCTGAGTTGAATACTATAGTCTCTCCTAGTGGGCACAAGATGTCAATAAATGTGCAAAGGATCTGAACTGGTAGTTCACAGAAAAAGAAATATAATTGATCAACAAATACATTTTTAAAATGCTCAACATCTCTAGAAATTAGAAAAATGCAAATTAAAACTACATTAATATTCCATTCTTGGTCTAGTCAGAGTGGCAATTATCAAGAATACAAGTATCAATAAATGCTGGAGAGGATGTGAGAAGAAAGTTACACTCAAAATTTGATAGTGATGTTGCAAATTGGTGCAAGCACTCTGGAAAACAGTAAGGAGATTGCTCAGAAAATTTGGAATGGAAACACCATTCAACCAGTTATCAACTCAGTTGATGTTTTATTTTATTTGTTGCAATTTAGAAGTATTGTTAAAGAAGTCAGTTCCTAGGCTAACATGATGGAGAGTCAGGCCTACATATATAACCAAATAACTTAAAATCAACATACTAAAGTGATACAGCCCCCCACATCAATATCTATAGCAGCACAATTCACAATAGTTAAGCTATGGAAACAACCCAGGTGCCCTTCAACAGATGAAAGGTTAAAAAAAATGTAGTACATATACACAATAGAGTATTTCTCATCCATAAAGAAGACTAAAATTTATGGCATTTGCTGGTAGATTGATGGAACTTGAGACTATTATATTAAGTGAAATAAGCCAATACCAAAAAAAAAAGCCAAATGTTCTCTCTGATAGTAAATATAATAAGTTATAGTCCATGTATGTACGAAATGCACTTTTCTGTCATATATATCTAAAAAAAATAAAACCTGGATAGGCAGAGTTAACATTTTTAAAATGGCCATATGACCCAAAGCACTCTACATATTCAAACGATTCTGATCAAAATCCCAATGGCATTCCTCACAGAAATAGAAAAAGCAATTATGAATTTCATCTGGAAAAATAAGAGACTCAGAAGAGCTAAAGCAATTCTAAGCAGAAGAGTGCAACAGGTGGTAGAGCTATACCAGATCTTAAACTATACTACAGAGCTATAGTAACAAAAACAGCATGGTACTGGCACCAAAACAGGTTGGTAGACCAATGGTACAGAATAGAGGACACAGAAACCAACCCACAAAATTGCAACTACCTTATATTAGACAAAGGTGCTAAAAGCATGCAATGGAGAAAGGATAGCATCTTCAAAAAATGGTGCTGGGAGAACTGGAAATCTATATGCAACAAAATGAAATTGAATCCCTATCTCTCACCATGCACAAAAGTTAACTTAAAATGGATCAAGGATCTAGGAATCAAACAAGAGACTCTGCAACTAATAGAAGAAAAAGTAGGCCCTAATCTCCATCACTTGGGGTTAGGCCCCAAGTTCCTTAATAAGATGCCTATAGCACCAGAATTAAAATCAAGCATCAACAAATGGGACAATATCAAACTAAAAAGCTTTTTATCAGCAAGAGAAATAATATGTGAAGTGAATAAGGAGCCTACATTCTGGGAACAAATCTTGACTCCTCACATATCAGATAGAGATCTAATCTCTAGGATATACAAAGTACTCCAAAAGTTCAACAACAACAACATAAAAAAACCCAAATAACCCAATCAACAAATAGGCTAAGGACCTGAACAGACACTTCTCAGAATAGGATACACAATCAATCAACAAATACAAGAAAAATGCTATCTCTAGCAATGTGAGAATTGCAAATTAAAAGTATTCTAAGATACCATCTCACTCCAGTAAGAATGGCAGAAATTATGAGGTCAAACAACAACAAGTATTGGCAAGGAGGTGGGGAAAAGGGTATACTCATACATTGCTGGTGGGACTGAAAATTGATACAGCCAATTTGGAAAGCAGTATGGAGATTCCTTGGAAAACTGGGAAATGAACCACCATTTGACCCAGCTATTCCTCTTCTCAGACTATACTCAAAAGACCTAAAAATGGCATACTACAGGGATACAGCCACATCAATGTTTATAGCAGCACAATTCACAATAGCTAGACCATGGAGCCAACCTAGATGCCCTTCAATGGATGAATGGATAAAAAATGTGTGCAGCCAATTTGGAAAGCAGTATGGAGATTCCTGGGAAAGTTGGGAATGGGACCACCATTTGACCCAGCTATTGCCCTTTTCGGACTATTCCCTGAAGACCTTAAAAGAGCATACTATAGGGATACTGCTGCATCGATGTTCAAAGCAGCACAATTCACAATAGCTAGACTGTGGAACCAACCCAGATGCCCTTCAATAGATGAATGGATAAAAAATGTGGCATTTATACACAATTGAGTATTACTCTGCACTAAAAAATGACAAAATCATGGAATTTTCAGGCAAATGGATGGCAGTAGAGTAGATTATGCTAAGTGAAGCTAGCCAATTCCTAAAAAACAAATGCCAAATGTCATCTTTGATATAAGGAGAGGAACTAAGAACAGAATAGGGAGGAAGAGCATGAGAAGAAGATCACCATTAAACAGGGTCCAGAAGAGGGGAGGGAAAGAGAGAGAGAAGGGAAATTGCATGGTAAAGGAAGGAGACCCTCATTGTTATACAAAATTACACATAAGAGGAAGTGAGGGGAAAAGGGAAAAAAACAAGAGAGTTAAATGAATTACAGTAGATGGGGTAGAGATAGAAGATGGGAGGGGAGGGGAGGAAAGGGGAGGGGGGTAGTAGAGGATAGGAAGGGGAGCAGAATACAACAAACACTACTATGGCAGTATGTGAAGAAGTGGATGTGTAACCAATGTGAATCTGTAATATGTAAAAAGGGTAAAAATGGGAGTTCATAATCTGCTTGAATCAAATGTATGAAATATGATATGTCAAGAGCTTTTTAATGTTTTGAACAACTAATAATAATAAAAAAAGAATAAGTAAAAAAAAAGTTGCATTTATACACAGTGTAATATTACTCGGCACTAAAAAATAACAAGATCATGGCATTTGCAGGGAAATGGATGGCATTAGAGCAATTTATGCTAAGTGAAGTTAGCCAATTCCCAATAAACAAATTCCATTCTCTGATATAAGGGAGGTGATTCAAAATGGGGTAGGGAGGAAGAGTATGAGAAGAAAATTACCACTAGATAGGGAAGAGAGCTGGGAGGGAAAAGGAGGAAAAATGGGAATTGCATAGAAGAGGGAAGGACACCCCCTTTGTTATACAGAATAAAAGTATGACGATGTGAGGGGAAAAAAGAAGACGAAGTGGGTCACATTAGTTTCGGAAGAGAGAAGTGATGAAAGGAAATGGGAGGGGAAGGGGCAATGAAGGACAGCAGAATAAAATAGACAATAATATTCCCGGGGGTACATACATGACTGCACAACCAATGTAATTCTGCCATTACATTGAGAAATTATGTCCCATCTGATTCAAATGTATGATATCTCAAGATCATTGTACTATCATGTGTAACTAATTAAAACAAATAAAAAAAGAAAAAAGAAAACCTGGAGCTGAAAAAAATAAAAAATAAGAACAGAGATAAAAAGCCTTTCTTTTTACAGACATATTTACAGACAGCACATTATGGACAAGTTTGGAGGAACCACCACAGAAAATGCATTTCAGATACTATACTGCCTATATCCCTATTTACTATTCTACCAACATGACTTTACTCTCACAACACTGACATAGAAAGTTGTTACTTGACAGTGCAAACTATCACAACTCATGAATCACAGATAAGAAATAGGAAACTACAATACAAACACCATTTGGAAAATAATTCAACATTATACATTTAGCCAATAGCATAGTACACATCATCCAGGGAAACCTATTTCCTAAGCAGTCACTCACATAAATGTGGAAAAGATATATATCCCAGAAGATGTACAAATTTCAATATAGAAATATAAGAAATATAAAAAGCAATGTAGCATGACTGTTTCATAGTTTATAACTCTAGAAACTGTTTGCAAAGATAATGCAATAGACAAAAATGCCAGAAAAAAATTTTTAAAAATCGTTAAAATAGTGAATTAATTCAAAGATAAAGCAAAGAAAAACTGAGTAAATTAAGGAAAATGAAGCAGGGCATGAAAGAACAATTCAGTACATATTCTGGAAAAGAATCAATTAGAAATCTTGAAAATAAAGAGCCCAATTCCTCAAATAAAAATATCCAGTTGAAGTCAGACCGATAGACTAGATCAAGTGAAAGAAAAAATATCTGAGCTTTAAGTTGATCATGAAATATCACATTTAGACACTATCAACAAAAATTAAAATGATTGTAAACAACTTCCAAACCCACTAGACACAATTCATCTTATATGAATCACTGGTACACACAGTGGAGAAGAGGTACAGGCTACAGGCAATGCAAGCTTTCTCAGTGAATAAAAGAAACAATTTCTTATGTCTTTTGAAAGTTATGGGCATCCAGGTATAAGATTTTAGAATACCAAGTGGACATGGCCAGAAAAGAACCTGTCCCAAATCATAGTATATAAAAATTACCAAAGGCAAACTGAAATCCATAATAAAGGCCAAAGCAATCATAAACACATCAGAAAAATATTAGATTTTGAGTAGAAATTTTAAGGCCCAATATAGTAGGAAATGGTATATTTAAAACCCCAAATAAAAAGGTTAAAAAAAAGCAAAGACAAAAATCTGTGAAATGAATGGAAAGGGTGGTCATTATGTTAACATGAAAAAATCAGAAACAAAAATAAATTTATCACATTCTTTCCCTAATATGTGGAATCTGGGAAGAAAATACGAATGACTACAAAATGATGGAGGGAATATTAAAGAAGAGGGAAGGTAACTGGGGATGAAAAAGAGAGGGGAGGAGAGAAATGAAAGTAAGCAGAGCAGTCAGGATTCAAGTATTTCATATGAGTGCATAAAAATAACACTGTGCAATTCACTAATTTGGGCACACAATAGGAGTTGATATTAATAGTTGACAAGAACACCTGTTTTTATAACAAGTCCAATTTGCTATCATGTGACCATATATAAAACACAATGTACTAATTTAAAAATATTATTCTTACTTCTGCAAAGACATAAAATTTGAGGTTCAAAATTAATATAAAATTTCTTCAAACAATATAATTTAGATGATAAATTTTCTATAATTAATTACTAAGTTAGCCTGTATTCTATATGATCAAGAAAGACATTAAGAAAAATATGAATGGAATTTGAACATTTATTTTTTTCCACTGTTCTTTTGTGATCAAACCTTCTTACTCTTATTTACACAGGGCATGAACACCAAGAGTAACTCATTTTTGTAAGTATTACCTGGACTGAAATTTACTGATGTTCTAGATTGTGCTTTCATATATCGAAGAATTAGATTCCTGTTGCTATGTTTGAAAAAAAAAGTAATGAAATTGGTATTTTCATACTCATATAAAAACACTGATAAAATATAATTACATACTTAATAATGTTTTAGATCTTGTATCAGAACTTTTTCATATACTCTCCAAATTTGTATGCCCTATAAACATTTTATTAACTTGAAAATTATTTGAACCATGTTTGTTCTGTTCTGTTTTTGAGAAGGCATTTCATGATAATGGCCAGGCTGATCTTAAATTCCTGAATTCAAGCAATTGTCCTGTCTCATGATCCCAAGTTACTTATAATCTCAACTAGAACTAATGTGTAATTTTCACAGGTTCTATTATTTAAATGTTAAAATTATTTTAAAAATGATCAAGTCCTATTATAATTTGGGCTCTTCTTGTGCTTTATAACTCAGAGCAAATCAGCAATTAATTTATAACTTCTATTTTATAAATATCTCCTTAAATTAGAGAATATAATCATCCCTTCTGTGAGACAATAAAAACAAAGCAAGAAATTAACAAATGCCCCAAACTGGTTTGGACTACTACTATTTCTTCTCTACCTAGTTGAACAGAATCAGCAGACCTTTGTAAGAGTAGCTACATTTCCATGTTGATCTCCAACTGACATGGAACTCAAAATCCTCTTTAACAAAATGAATACTGAGGAGTCATGAGGGGGCTTAGCTCTCTTAGATTCAATAAATCTGCTTAATCTCTTCCTTTTGAGGTAGAAATGATAAATGCTGAAAACTGTAGGCAATGATTCCAACAGCTTGCAAATTTTTCATTACTCAGAAAAAGCACTAGAAGTGCCAATCAAAAGTTGGCACCCACCCTGGACAACAGGGGGCCTCATGCAGTCAAAGGAAACCTATTTCAAGGGATGGAAAGATTCAGGGCACAGATCTGTTAGTCACGATGACAGAAAACTCTGATATCTTCCAGTGACTTCACTTGAAGCTCTCTAATAGCTTTGACTGATTTTAATTTTATGGCAGAAAAGACAAAATCCTCAAAGGATAATGCACCATAAAGGGTGAGGCTAATATGAGAATTTCACATAAGGTTCCTAAAAGGGGACAGGGTCACAATGCTTCATATTTGTTGACCAAAGCTAGAGACCAAGCTGTCAAAGCAGAGTGCTGCTTCTTGGGAACAACTTTTGAATAAACAAGCATGAGTGAATTAGAACTAAAAAGAGTGTTGTAAATATTGAATCGTCATGGTACATGAAGACTCAGGGATTGGGATTAGTCAGGACATGTTGTAATAAAAGCTATTCACTACCAGACTGCTAGGCCAGTTCTGGCAGAAAAAAAAAATGAACAGAACAGACAAGAGAAAAAGGAACAATTTAAAAATCTATTTATCCCCCCCCATCTCACTAGAATTATCTTCCTGGGGCTTCAAGGATATCATTAGGTCTTGTTAAATTAAAAGAAAATGGTAAAATAGCTAAATTCTGCTAAACTGGGAATTTTAAGATTCAAAGAGCAAATTAAAAAAATCATAGGTGTGACATTATTTATACCTGCGAGTAGGGGTTATGCTAGAAATGAAATGGATAATGCTGAAAACCCTAAGGATAAAGTTTACAAAGTTCTAAGATATTGGTTAGTGATATATCTCAGTGGTAGAAAAATCTAGCATGCTTGAGAAGAAAAGGAAAGGAGAGGGGAGAAGAGAAGAGAGAACAAATCTTGGAGGTGACTCATGCACACATCACTACTTTTAAAATTAATTTATTTTAATTGTGTATTATGACATCAGAATGAATTTTGATTCCTTGAACAAAATTGCAGCACAACTTTTCATTTCTGATTGTACACAATGTAGCATTGCACCATATATGCATTCATACTTGTTCCAAGGTAATAATGTCTATCTCATTTTACTATGTTTCCTGACACCATGTCCCCTGCCCTCCCTTCCCTCCTCTTTACCCAATCAAACTTTCATCTCTACTTCTGGGCTAGACTTTTGAAGGGTTTCTGACTTATGAACTTTCCTAACTCACTACTGTTCTATATATATATTTGTAATATAAAATCTTACATCATTTTTAAAATGCAACAGGTATATCTATTGTGGCCCTAAATCTAATGTTGATTAGTACTGTAATGTAAATACTCATGCAGTATTACCACTAGCAGTGGCATGAGGAATCTGTCCACACTTATCTGAAGCAGACACATTAAAACCACATTGAAGAAGCAGCTATACTATTTGTGTTGATTTATGTTCCACAGCAAACATGAGGGCTGTTCTAAAACAAAAGAGATAACTTCAAACTTAGGTATTTTAATAAATTTATTTAAACAGCCAATTTATTACATTTTACCAATTTGATATCTAGCTTTACATACACTAACAGACATAAACATTTTAGAAGATCAAATCTTCATCTTTGTAAATCATTTTAAGTCTAAAAGGAAAAAAAAAAGAAATTTCTTGTCCCAAAAGGGGAGAGTTACCAAATTAAAATCCTTCAATGAACAGTAACTACGATGAGGTCATTCATCTGGAGATTTCAAAGATTTCAATGAATAAAATTCCATTTTCTTCCTAGGGCAATGTAATATATTGTAACTCACAGTCACCCAAAGGTCAAGAAGCAAAATAGCTATTTGCAGCCATAACATAATAACTGGTGATAATAATACTCATTGTTGCTTCAGTAATTCACTCTGAGAAGCTTTTGCCAGGCATTAAAATTAATTCCATGTGTATTATCTTGCCACCAGCCTTTAATAATATGTTATTCTCTTTTTCATTAGAAATGGATAAAAACTGTCAATAGCAATTAACCGTAACATACGAAAAATCTAAAATAAACATTCTACAAAGAAAGTAATTTAAAGAAAACAGTCATCCAAAGAACAAAATTATTTTCAATGTCTATTTATGCTCCATACAATATTTCTAAAAGAAAACTATACCAGGCGAAGATAAAATATAACAGAAAGTTTAAAAAGTGAACTTTTAAAGTGAACTGAATAAAAAAGAACACTAAAAGTGCAAATTTTGCAAAACTAATATAAAAACTCTAGCTAACACAAGATCATATGATCAATAAAATTTATTTTAATTGTGAATGTATGACATCAGAATGCATTTTGATTCCTGGCACAAAATTGCAGCACAACTTTTCATTTCTGATCGTACATGATGTATCATTGCACCATATGTGCAGTCATACATGTACCAAGGTAATAATGTCAATCTCATTTCACCATGTTTCCTGACACCATGCTCTCTACCCTCCCTTCCCTCCTCTTTGCCAAATCAAATTTTCATCACTACTTCTGGGCTGGACAAAATTATATAATAATTAATAAACATCAGCCAATAATTATAAGGGCATGTGAATCATACTACACACCCTCATTTTTTTGCTCAGTATGAATAGCTTTTTTTCTCCCTAATTGTAGTTCATGTTCATATATTTCACTCTATTCCAATTATTATATCATTCTCATTTACTATTTTTAAATTGAGTAATTTTTACTACAATATTAAGATTTTCTTTTTAAAAAATATAGTACTATACCTTTCATTATCATCAACTGCATGTATGTTTGCTTTATTATTAATTAAAAATTCTACCATCATGTGTCTGTTTTTCTTTATGGAGAGTAAAAGTGGTTTTTGGCCACTCTGAAAAACAACAAAAATAGTTTATTCACAAAATTACTACTTCCCAACTGAACTTAACCTCACAAAATACTGTATGAATGAAAGCATATAATATTAATGCAAATTAAGAGTAGCCACTCCCTTCTCTTTCCATTCTGCTTCCATATGTGCTGCTCTTTCACTCTGAAATGCTTCTAGACTGGACACATGAACTCCAATCATTTCTAAAACTGCTTCAAACATTTACTGTTTCCACAGATCTTTGCCTCTGACACAGCATTCATCATGGCATCTTGGAATTAAGTAATCTGCACCCACCTCCACCAAGAGTGTCTAGAGGACATGAACTATACCTTCTATCTCATTAGCCCCATTACCTAACACATATTAGTAAAGGATGTAAGTATTATATTTAATTAACAAGCTAAATTTTCAACTCACTAGTAGGGAGAATCAATCATTTTTTAAAAAATGTCTACTTTTCCAGAAATACCAGCCCTCATCAGAAAGATTTCTTGTTTTACTCAGATAAAATGTACAGAATTGTGCATTGTATGTCCAGTATTGCAGAAATAGCTTTACCATTGCTTAACACCTATTTTACATTGATTTCTCACAGTAGATATTCACATGTGAAGAATTCAAGTTGAAGGAATAGAGTTCTGTCTGAGAGCTTTCCAATGACATGAAAGTTTCCTCCATGTTATACAAGTCCTCTTGATTCTTTTCTATTTATGGAATCAGAATCCCAGATACCAATGTCAGGCATTCCTGCTTAAAACTGAGAGACTCAGAGTAAACTACTTTTATATATATATAAAATTGGTCCCTGTGTCTTCTCTTATTATAAGATGAAAGATATTTATCTTACATGTCAGAAATCTCAATACAAAAATATATTATTCTTACACAATTGGAGAAAAAAATGACAGCTAATTCACTGATAGGGGTTAACAAAGAGAAATAACCAACTCAAAAAAATCAACACCAAGCTGGGGTTGTAGCTCAACAGGAGAGCATTCACCTAGCACATGTGAGGCCCTGGGGTTGATCCATAGAACCACATAACATAAATAAAATAAAGTTATCATGTCCAGCTACAACTAAAATATAAATATTAAAAAAAAAACAAAGAAACAACAACAAAACAAAACAAACAAAAAACACCAAGTCAATAACTGGGCAAAAGAACTAAACAGAAATTTCTTGAAAGAAATACAAATATCCAAAATATATATGAAAAACTCTTCTACATCTCTAGCCATTAGGTTAATATGAATAATAACTACACTAAGACTTTATCTTACTCCAGCATAATGGTAATGATCAAGAATACAAACAGTGATACATACTGGTAAGAATGTGGGGAAGGGCACACTTGTAACACTGCTGGTGGGACTACATACTAGTACAATAACTCTGGAAAACAGTTTGGAGATTCCCCAAAATCTAAGCAGGGAACCACAACAAGAACCAGCTATATATGCATCTGTTGGTTACAATTCCCTGTGTAAACAGAGAGTCTTTGAGGGATAGTGTGGCTCCATGTCTTCTGTGTACACATCATCCTTCTCTTGCTCTCTTACC
The DNA here is from genome assembly GCF_048772815.1 of Callospermophilus lateralis. NCBI lineage: Eukaryota > Metazoa > Chordata > Mammalia > Rodentia > Sciuridae > Callospermophilus > Callospermophilus lateralis. The sequence goes on from NW_027514380.1 coordinate 2,556,848, forward strand.
CCCAAAGCTACTGTGAAATGAACCTTCATTTGCAATCTATTTTAGTATTTAGAGGATTGAAATGAAACTAAGAGTATTGTTTTTTAACAGAGAGTCCCAGCCAACCATAGTAGGGAGGTCTGAACTGACCAAATGAGACAAACACCATTTGCAACCTGAAAAGCTGACTTTGTAACTAGTGGAGTTGTTTTTGTACCTCACATCTCTTTTCTGTTTGTAAATGCCTCCTGATCCTGTGGCCCTATTCTTCTACTTTTGTGATGCTGGATTGTGAATTGTTCTTTTTTTTTTTTTTTTTTTTTTTTTTTTTAAAGTTATTCAATAAATTGCTTTGCTTCACTTGGTGAAGTTTCTTCATTTAAAAATGACTTTGGGATGTTTATTATTTTATTTTTTCCCAACCTTTCCCATCTCTTCCCCCTTCTTTCTGCAGCTTTTGGTAACTTCTAGTCTACTCTGAACTTCTGTTATTCTTACTTCTTATATATTTTTAGAATTTTATTAATCTAAAAACTTTATAGTTTTTACACAAAGTGCTCAATTTTTAAACAAATCATGTTGGGATTTTAAAAGAACATGTATGAAGCTGTATAAATTAATATGTAAAAATACATTGTAACAAAAATATATATTCCTTATTACTCAGCCATAAAGAAGAATGAAATTGTGGCATTTGCTGGAATGTAAGTGTTATGGAGAGGCACTCCAGGAAACACTGTAAGTTTGAATTTGAAATCAAACGAGAGTTTTATTTACCTTGCCAGGGACTGTCACCCACCATAGAGACTCAACCTCTGTAGGAGGACAGCAGCTTCCTGGTTCATCCGAGAAGAATATAAGCATAAAACCTACAACTTAGTGACTTGCTGATAATCATGTAAGCTAGACAATCAGAGAAATTAAAACATTAACATGTGAGACCTGTGGGCTTTAGGCAGGACTGGAAATTTCCAGTCAGCAAGCAAGTGATAAACAGAAGCACTAATAAGTAGCTGAATAAGAAATAAACATATAGAAATAAATGTTTTTTATGTATGTATTAATCATAACCAGTTAGGAAAAAAATATAGGTAAAAACATTGCCTTCATAATAGCTACAGCAAATTTATAATACATTAAAAATTTTTATTGATCTAGAAGAAAATTATAAATCTTTTTACTGAGATGCTTAATAGACCACAAGTCCTCATAGGAGGAAGGACACAGGTCTGGAGAAGAATACCGTAAATATTTGGTTTTTGCTTAGTTGAGACAAGATTTATGTTGCCCAGGCTGGCCTTGAACTCATGGGCTCAACTGATCCTTTTACCTCAGCCTCCCAAGCAGCTGTAACAACAGGCATGCAGCACCATGCCTGGTTAATAAACCTTTCATGGCCATGATTGTGTTGTATATTTTCTTCATAGATAACTTCTTACTATTTATAAGTTAAAAAATACTAGAAAGGGCAAGCAGCATAGGCCCTCTCTTCATTCCCTGACCCCAACTTAAGCCTCTGGAGATGGGGCTGCCCAGGGGACTCTGCTGCACAGCCAGTTTTGGCAGTGACTCAGAAGCCACTTTTTGCAGAGCAGAGACCTCTGAATTTCTTAGCATTCCTGACAAGGAATAGATTTCAAATAAACACTTAATTTAAGACTTTTTAATGATTCAAACTATTGAAGAAGCTGTACTTACACAATTTCAGCATTGTCTTCACAGAATAGTTTTGTGCAATACTGTCTGAATTATTTTGCTCTTTAGGGAAGCTGCATAAAATATTCTACATCAACCCGGATTCTTAAAAGTGAAACAGAGATAGTTCCATTACAAACAAAAATTTTGAATAATATACTCATTTAAAACATACCTATATAATTATTATGCTTAATGTAAAACAAAACACATACAAAAATTCTTTTCTAATGGCACTACTACAGGCAAGGCAAAAGCTCTTTCTTGAAGAATGACAAAAAAATCCTTATTTTTATGTAAAAAGCACAAATATACATATAGTACATAAATTGATGGTGAGCATATGTTGGTATGAAAATTTCAACAAAGAAGCCCAAAATTTTTTTAAAAAAAGTGTTTCAATGAGGATTTGATGGTTGAGACATAATGAACAAATCTGTGAAGAAATTCTATTTATGATCTTTAAATATCAACAGTGGTATAAGACCAGAATTACATGAAAGTTTCTGTAAATAGATGGATTTTGCAATAATTAGTATTTGCCAATTTTGCACGAAGAAATAAAATACTGAGATTGGATAATAAGTTCAATATCAGGCTGGGGGTGGGTATGCAGCTCAGTGATAGAGTGCATGCATGGGTGAGGATAGCATGTATGGGGTCAATACTACAAAACAAAACCAGTACCAAAAAAGTACAATGTTTTTTCTTCAGATTAAGGCAAATGACAGCCCACTTTACCAGATTATTTCAATGTGAACTAGTCTCTTCCCTGGATCCTCATCATGCCTATATGTACATCATCTTTTGTCTCATAAAGTTTAGGAAAAGGTGATTGCCTAATTTCATCATCTTATTCTCCTGTCTCAATACACCTAGATCAAAATACCAAATACAAAAAGAAAGTCCCCAAGAGCTCAAAACAAGTTATTTTAATAACAATTGTGGTTATAAACATGCAAAATTACAAGCTGGAGAAGGATCTACTTTTTTCTTAAGTACCTATAAATCCCCAATATATAGAAATTCCTGCTGTCACATTGTTCTTTCAATTCAGGAGAACCTCCTATTGCAACTGAAGTTTACTTGGTATTGCTCCTCCTTCAATAGAAGAGTACTCATAGTTATTTATTAAACTGACAATCTCTTACTCTGAGAAGGAAACTAGAAACATTATCACAATACGCTGAGACTGACTTGTTGCTCATGTTTTCTAGTAAATGTGACATGTGACCCCAGAGTCAGTGAAGACTACCCAGTCACCACCCAGTTACCAGCTCATTACGATTTCTCTCTCTACCTTAAGCTGTTGAGAGCCACAGCCGAAGGGGCTCCAGCAAACTTTCAGACTGCCAGCTGATGATTGGCTCACAGCGGCCCCAGCAACACCTAGCTGATTGGCTCCTCTGTGGAGATGCTCATTGAGCTGTATCCCTGCCCTTTCAGACTACCAGCTGATGATTGGCTCACAGCAGCCCCAGCAACATCTAGCTGATTGGCTCCCCTGCGGTGATGCTCATTGGGCTGTTTCCCTGCCCTTTCAGACCACGGAGCTGCTCATTGGGGGACTTTTTTGGCTCCGCCCATGCAACCCAGCCAATCGGCCTCAAGAGCAGGAGGATTGTGGGAGGAAGAGGTTGTTGGGGTGTGTGGTTTGTGGGAAGCCGGTGGTGGCAGTTGGGCTCTGAGGGTTTTTTCCTGAGGAGCTGTTTTGTTTATCTTGTGTGGTTCTAAAAATAAAGTTAGTTTCTTTTGACAAGTGGCTCCTGAATTGTGCCCAGCCAGACTGCGGCATTTGGTGGCTCGCACGGGGAGCGACTGAGGGTAAGTAAACCGCTCGCCCCTGAGGGCAGGGTGAGAGGATGGGGAGCCATTTTAAGATTCCTCTTTTGTTTTGCTTCATTTTTGTTTTAAGTTGCCTGTCCCTGGAGATGAGTGAGACGGAAGAAAAACCGCTCACTTCTGAGGAAAAACTATTTACGTCTGAGGAACAGATAGGGAGAAAGGACGGATGCACATGTAAGGAGGATAGAAAGGTTATAATGATTTTGTGTGGTTCCATTTTTATTTCATTCTGTCTCGGTTTTGTTTGGCGTCATCTTGTTGGGTTGTATTATAGTAGAAATACGGGATCAGAAATTAGTAAAAAACAAACTGAAAGAGTGTTAAGTAAATTGTTAGAGGAAGAAGGCATCCCAGTAAAATCAAGAGCAGTCAGGGCATACGTTGATACAATGCAAAAATGTAGCCCATGGCTTTTTAAGGAGGAGTTGTTAAATATATCACAATGGAACCATCATGGTGAAGATTTAAAAAGAATAGAAAAGAACAGCCCAGGAACTCTGCCAGCTGGCACATTGACATTGTGGGCATTGGTATCTGGTTTGCTTAGTCCAAAACCTTCAATTCAGACAAAGGTAGAGGAAGGAGAAGACATATTGATTCAAGTAAATGAGGAGGTCTCTCAAGTTAGTCAGAAAGAGGAAAAGATTCAAGGAAAAGAGAAGGTCTTTCGAGCTAATCAGACAGAGAAAGAAAGTTTAGAGCAGAAAAAGCCATCAGGGGGAAAGTTACAAAAGGAGACTGCTACTAAAACCTTTCTATCACCAGAGGGCTTACGTGTCCAACCAACAGCACCACCTCTACAGGAGACTGCTACTAACACCTTTCTATCACCAGAGGACGTAAGTGTCCAACTGACAAGGCCACCTTCATATGCTGAGAGGCCCCCAACCCCCGCAGTGGATAGTTCAGATCCTGAGACAGGATCTCAAGTATTAACATGCCCTGTATTTGAGGTAGGAGGGCAGCGAGTTTACCATACTTTAAATTTCAAAACAGTGAAGCAGCTAAAAGAGGCTGTAACAACCTATGGTCCTCAAGCACCCTTCACTGTAAGCTTGGTCGAATCCATTACCAACTTGAACATGACGCCAGCAGATTGGGCTAATATGTGTAAAGCTGTGCTAAATGGAGGACAATACCTGTTATGGAAGGTTGCCAATGAGGAATTTTGCAAGGAGACGGCTAGGCGAAATGCAGCAGCTGGTTATCCTCAGAGAAATCTAGATATGTTGTTAGGAAAGGGACCTTATGAGGATCAGCAGCAACAAATTGCATATGATCCTGGTGTATATTTACAAATTGCTGTAGATGCAGTTAAGGCATGGAAGACTTTACAAGGACATGGAGGTTTACAAGGTCAATTATCTAAGATAATACAAGGAACTAATGAATCTTATGCTGAATTTGTAGATAGGCTTATTCAAACAGCTACCAGAGTTTTTGGGAATACAGAACAAGCAATGCCATTAATAAAACAACTGGCTTATGACCAAGCGAATCGTTGGTGCAGAGATATCATTAGACCATGGAAACATGAAGATTTAAACACATATATTAAATTATGTAGAGACATTAATGAACAAGAGCAAGTCATGGCAGCTGCAGTAAAACAGGCTTTAGATGCCAGAGACATTAATGAACAAGGGAAAATTGTGGCAGCTGCAGTAAAACAGGCTTTAGATGCCAGAGACATTAATGAACAAGGGCAAATTGTGGCAGCTGCAGTAAAACAGGCTTTAGATTCCAGGCCAAGAACATGCTACAATTGTGAACAAACAGGACATTTTAAAAGGAATTGCCCCATAGGAGGAGGGTTTAACAAAACTAGGTATCAAAGGAGTAGAATACCGGGTATTTGCCCACGATGCCGTAGAGGGAGACATTGGGCTAATGAATGCCGTTCTCAAACCACCATAGAGGGTACTCCATTATCAAAAAACGAACAAGGACCAAGTGTTTATCCACGATATCGTGGAGAAAGGTACTGGGCTCCATTGCCAAAAAATGGACAGGGGGGCCCAATGCTCCGGGGCCCAAAACCACAAATATACGGAGCACTGGAGGAACCCAGCAACCCCATCAGGGTAGTGCCCAGGACACATTGTCCATCAGATCCCTCATCAGACAAACCAGAGGGAGCGCAGGGTTGGACATCTGCGCCTCCGCCAGATCAGTACTAACTCCAGAGATGGGAGTTCAAATCATTCCCACAGGGGTGAAAGGACCTCTTCCCAAAGGAACAGTAGGCTTATTATTGGGACGCAGCTCTTCTACTCTAAAAGGACTTATGATAAGTCCTGGGGTAATTGATCCCGATTATGAAGGTGAAATAAAAATTATAGCCAGTTCTCCAAATGGTATATCAGTAATTTCACCAGGAGATAGAATAGCACAGTTACTAATAATACCAAGCCTACATGATAAATTTTCCAGTCGTGCTACAGAAAGAGGTTCCAAGGGATTAGGCTCCACAGGTGTAGATTGGGCTATGCTGTCTTTAAATTTAGATTCTCGCCCCATGCTAAAACTAAATATTCAAGGACATGAATTTAATGGGCTACTGGATACAGGTGCAGACCTTAGCATCATCTCTCGTCAAGAATGGCCAAAACATTGGCCATTACAACAAGCCACTCAAACGCTTCGAGGCCTAGGAGTGGCTACTAATCCCCATAGAAGTGCAATGGTATTAGATTGGAAGGATCCTGAAGGATGTGAAGGAACTATACAGCCATATGTATTGGATTATCTTCCTATAAATTTATGGGGACGAGATGTCCTAGATCAATTAGGTTTGACATTAACAAATAACATCAACCAAAATGCACCCACTATTATGACTAGACAAGGTTTTAGGAAAGGAAAAAGATTAGGAAAACAAGAACAAGGTATAGCAGCACCAATACAAATAGATCAAGGAACAGACAGACATGGGTTGGATTTTCAGAAAGGGCCACTGAGACAATAAAAATTACTTGGAAATCAGAAAGACCAGTATGGGTTCCTCAGTGGCCCCTGACTAAAGAAAAGATACTAGCAGCCCATGATCTGGTCAAACAACAATTAGCAGAAGGACATATACAACCTTCTGTATCTCCCCATAATACTCCCATTTTTGTCATCAAAAAGAAATCTGGTAAATGGAGATTATTGCAAGATTTAAGAGCCATTAATAATGAGATGGTTATTATGGGACCTGCTCAATCGGGGATTCCTCAATTGTCTGCTTTGCCAAAAACTTGGTATGTTTTAGTTATAGATATTAAAGATTGTTTTTTTTCAATTCCAATTCATCCTGAGGATAGTCCACGTTTTGCATTTACTATCCCTGCACTGAATCATGAAGGTCCTGATCAGAGATATGAATGGAAAGTACTCCCTCAAGGGATGGCTAACAGCCCAACTATGTGTCAAATTTATGTTGACAAAGCAATCCAGCCACTTAGAAATCAAAATCCTGAACTACAAATATTTCACTATATGGATGATGTATTATTAGCACACAAAGCTAAAAACACATTGCTAGACTGTTATGCCACACTTACAAACTTATTAAAAAATTATAATCTAGAGATAGCAATAGATAAAGTACAATTAAATTTTCCAATTAATTATTTAGGAGTTCTATTATCCTCAACCATGGTCCGTCCACCAAAAATTCAAATACGAGTAGATCAACTCAAATCACTTAATGACTTTCAAAAGTTATTAGGAGACATAAATTGGATAAGGCCTTATCTAGGTATACCAACAGGAGAGTTGGGACCTTTATTTGATATCCTAAAAGGTCCATCAGATCCAAATTCACCCCGAATGTTAACGCCTGAAGCAAGAAAGGCATTAAAAATCATTGAAACATATATGGAAAATATGCATTTGGATAGAATTGATATAAGTTTGCCTTTATTATTTATTGTACTACCAACAAAAAATATTCCTACAGGAGTATTTTGGCAAGAAGGCCCATTATTATGGATACATTTATCTTATTCTCCTAACACTATTCTTACTAGGTATCCTGAGGCTGTAGGACAATTAATACTCAAAGGAATAAAAGCAGCAAAGGGAGTGTTTGGAATTTCTCCCAATAAAATTATTACTCCATATACTATGAATCAAATTGATGAGTTAGCTAATGAGTTAAATACTTGGGCAATAATCATGTGCAAATCTAATGTTTCATTTGATAACCACTTACCATCTAATCCTTTATTGTCTTTTTGGTCATCGCATCCTGTAATTTTTCCAAAAATGACAAGAAAAACACCTATCGGGAATGCTCCAAATATATTCACTGATGGATCAAATAATGGTACAGCAGCAATAGTTACACCTGATCAAACTTTTACATTTTTAGTACCCAAACAATCAGCTCAAAAGGTAGAACTTAAGGCAGTATTACAGGCTTTTGTGATGTTTAAAAATTCTGTATTTAATTTATTTTCCGATAGTCAGTATATAGTTAATGCTATAGTATCCCTTGAAGATGCTGGTAGGATTTCCCCTTCCTCTACTATTTTCTCTTTGTTTTCCACTATACAAAGTCTAATCTGGGACAGAAAAGATGCATTCTTTATAGGACATATCAGGGCACATACAGGATTGCCTGGAGCCCTTAGTTTGGGCAATGATTTAGCAGATAAAACTACACATGACATACATATTTTCTCTACACTAGAAGAAGCTATAAATTTTCATAAAAAGTTCCATGTCAATGCTAATACTTTACAAAAGCGTTTTAAAATAACTAAGGAACAAGCTAGACAAATAATAAAACAATGTCAAAATTGTGTGACCTTTTTACCACAAGTTAATCTTGGAGTCAATCCTAAAGGATTGATACCTAACCATATTTGGCAGATGGACGTCACACATTTGCCAGAATTTGGAAAATTAAAATATTTGCATGTTACAGTTGATACTTCTTCTGGATTTTTGATGGGCTCCCTTCATGCCGGAGAAAAAACTAAAGATGTTATAGCTCATTGCTTACAAAATTTTGCCACTGTGGGCGTTCCAAAACAGTTAAAAACAGATAATGCCCCTGGTTATACTTCTACCTCTTTTAAACAATTTTGCTCATCATTTGGCATTACTCATATAACAGGAATCCCATACAATCCACAGGGACAAGGCATTGTTGAAAGAGCTCATCAAACTATTAAAATGTACTTATTAAAGCAAAAAGAAGGAATTGGGAAGGGGTATATATTCCCCAAAGATAAACTTAAAATAACCCTTTTTACTCTAAACTTTTTAAATTTGGATTCATCAGGGCTTAGTGCTGCGGAAAGGCATATGTGTCCAAAAAATGTATATAAGCCCAAGGTACTTTGGAAGGATATTCTAACAGGACAATGGAAAGGTCCTGACCCAGTAATTGTCTGGAGTCGGGGGTCTGTTTGTGTATTTCCACAGGGAGAACAGCAGCCGATTTGGATTCCAGAGAGATTAACTAAGGTCCTGACCCAGTGATTGCCTGGAATCGGGGGTCTGTTTATGTGTTTCCACAGGGAGAACAGCAGCTGATTTGGATTCCAGACAGATTAACTAAAGCGATTTCTACAGACCAAAAAGAAGATGTGATATCCAGAACTCCAGTTTGGTTATTCTTACATCTGCGACAGAACCAGAATGCTTTTTTCAATATCTATTTTATTATTGCCCTTTCCCATATTTTTTTTTTTTTGAGCTCATACAGACCTAGGTTAATGTTTTGCTGATCAGTTCTATTTTTTGACTATAGAGTTTTTAAACATTGCAATGGAGATTTCACCTGTAAAAAGTTATAAGGCCTTTACTATTATGTTATGTGTCGTATGTATTATGTGTGCACACTTGTGTTTTGTGTTTGAATGTACGTATGTCCATATGTCATATATGATGAGCGCTCATGAAAAAATGGATCCAAATAATTTTTTTTTTTATTCACGTGATTTAAATGGTTTAATTTAAATTGGGTAAACAGCTGTTGAAGATTGTTTTAAAAGGTGAACAAAAAAGGAGGTTAACAGATCTGTTTGTTTACTTTCACCTTTCCTTTTCATTATATTTAATAATTCTCTTAAAGATAATGTAAATTGTTAAGAAAATTGTTTTCTTTTAATGCCTTCTGGAACGTTACATAATTTTTTCTTTAGCCATTATTGCCAAAATTCCTATCTTCATCCCAGTGCCGGTGAAGACAATGTAAATTGTTAAGAAAATTGTTTTCTTTTAGTGCCTTCTGGAATGTTACATAATTTTTTCTTTAGCCATTATTGCCAGAATTCCTATCTTCAGTGAAGACAATGTAAATTGTTAAGAAAATTGTTTTCTTTTAGTGTCTTCTGGAATGTTATATAATGTTATATAATTTTTCTTTAGCCATTATTGTCAGAATTCCTATCTTCATCCCAGTGCATGAAGACAAAGATAAAACCAATCTACAGCTTCTGCTATAGCCATCACTGAACTGCTTGCAGAACTTGCCTGGACTATGTATCACTTATACGCATTGTGAACTCACTTGTATGCATTGTGAACTATCTGTTGGTGCAGCAACTTCTGGTAGTGTTGGGGTATTTATGCTGATGGTGTCATCGGTGGTACAATTTTTCCAAAAGGAGCCGTCAGCTGGCTTGGTGTATCTTCCTCCCTTCTGTTTGTCATGATCGTTCAGCTAAAATTTGGGGGCCAACAGAGGTGAGGCAAAGAACCTCACCCCCCCGCTGGTACGAAGACCTCTACACAGGTGTGGCTGTATACTGGACTGGTAGTCAATGACGGGTAAGATCCAATTACTATGGTACCAACCTAAGACAGGAGGCTGACGCCTTGAGGTCAGCTCATCCAATAACGGGTAAGGACCATATGTACTATTGGACAACCTAAGGCAGACACGGTCCCTAAGCCACATGCTTCTTGTTTAAACAGAGAGGGGGAGATGTTGAGAGCCACAGCCGAAGGGGCTCCAGCAAACTTTCAGACTGCCAGCTGATGATTGGCTCACAGCGGCCCCAGCAACACCTAGCTGATTGGCTCCTCTGTGGAGATGCTCATTGAGCTGTATCCCTGCCCTTTCAGACTACCAGCTGATGATTGGCTCACAGCAGCCCCAGCAACATCTAGCTGATTGGCTCCCCTGCGGTGATGCTCATTGGGCTGTTTCCCTGCCCTTTCAGACCACGGAGCTGCTCATTGGGGGACTTTTTTGGCTCCGCCCATGCAACCCAGCCAATCGGCCTCAAGAGCAGGAGGATTGTGGGAGGAAGAGGTTGTTGGGGTGTGTGGTTTGTGGGAAGCCGGTGGTGGCAGTTGGGCTCTGAGGGTTTTTTCCTGAGGAGCTGTTTTGTTTATCTTGTGTGGTTCTAAAAATAAAGTTAGTTTCTTTTGACAAGTGGCTCCTGAATTGTGCCCAGCCAGACTGCGGCATTAAGCCACTTTGATAAGCAGGAGAATAAGGAACACACACTTGAGCACACAATCTGATCTCTGCAACCTGAGGCTGGACCAGCAACCTACCCTTCTGGGAAGATAAGTGTTCCTCTCTACTCCTGTTACTGTCTTTCTTGCAGCCACCCTTCCCAAATGGACTTGCTCCATCACAGGAGCAAACTGAGGGAATACAACAGAGAACAGCTGGTGAAGGCTCCAGGAGATGCAAAGCAAAGTGCCCAAACCCATATGCCCTTTCCAGGAAGGAAGGTGGAGAAGAGAGAGGCTGCCCTGCACCACCACTTTGGCTCCTGGAAATATACCACACAAACCTACAAAAGAAAAGGAAGATTTGGTTTTTATGTTTGATGTCAAGAATCTCTAGTCACATAATTGAACCAAAAGTTCCCTCTGGAAACCATCTCAGGATACATTTTACCTTACAGAAGAGGAGAGATGTCACCCTCTGGACCTGCTAAGCCAAACACAGTCTCCAAGTTAAAGAATTTCAGGAGGAATACAGGTCTCCCAGATTCTTTTTCACTGTTTTTCTTACTACAGTAGTCCCCTCATCCACAGTTTCAGTGCTCACTGGTTAAATAAAACTTGAACATATTAATAGGAAATTCCAGAAATAAACAATTCACAAGTTTTATGTTATGCTCCATTCTGAGTATTTTGATGAAATCTCACCATCTCCTTCCATCTCGTTCCAGCAAGACCAGAACATGAAGTATTCCTTTGTATAGTATACCCATGCTGCATGTGCCACCTACCCATTAGTCACTCAGTAACCATATCCATTACAGAATTGATATTGCAGGTGCTTATGTTCAAGTAACCATTAATGGCCCCAAAGTGCAAACTATTAAAGTGTATTATTATTATTATTATTTTACATATTATTATTAATCCTTTACTGTGACTAATCTATAAATTAAAGTATCATAAATATTAATGTACATGGAAATAACCAACCTATATTCAGAGGTTTTCACTTGGGGTTTTAGAACATATCACCCACAGGTTAAGGGGAGTACTATAAAATCATTGTGACTCCTTAACTAAGGAAAATTTTTAGAAAGTAAAAATTTAAAAATGCATTGCTTTAACTTCTGAAATCAGAAAGCTTACAAATGATTGTCAGTCATGTCATGTGTGAGACTGATATAAAACTGCAACCACACGGTTATCCTCTCCATTCACTTGCACGGCTTTTTCCACCCTCTAAGTTTGTTTACATCCTGTCACAAATGGATTTTGGCTCTATGAAGATGTGTATTTTTATTTGTTTTGCTTACTGCCATATTTCCAGGACCCACCACAGTGTCTGGCACATAGTAAGTCTTCAAAAACTACTTATTGAGGGGCTGAATGAAGAAATACTTGCAGCTTCTCTTAAGGGGAACCACTTCCACTTAAGTGACATTCCTCAACATCCTGACTGAAACACAGGATCATCATACTCAACAGATAATTCAAAGCCTAAAAATCATGTGTGTGTGTGTGTGTGTGTGTGTGTGTGTGTGTGTGTTTATTTTTCTCATCCCTCTTTGTCCCTCACTGGAACCTACTAGTTTGGCTATGCTGGTTGTGGCAGCACACAATGGACAATGGGCACTGATATTGCAAGAAGTCAAAAAGAGGCAGGCCATAACATGGTGTAAGCAAAATACAGAAGCATGAATTGGGCCTAAGTCTAAAGCAACCAAAAGGGAGGTGTCAGCACTAGACTGAGAACTCCAAGCCCTCTGCTGAAGTGTCTACACCGACTGAGGATTTAAAATAATTTTCTCATTCCAATATCCTAGACTATGACTCTAATGCCTGGATTTGGATGTTTTGCCATTTCCAATTTCCCAAAATTGATCTTACACAACCAGTCTTTGTATGGCTATCTTCTACCTTGTGCTGAAAATCCTAACACCTTAGGTGACAAAGTATTCTACATTGTGAGTAGTGTTCCAAGACACAGTGAATAAACACATATAAAATATAAATGCCCCTCTTCCAGTATGCATGGCTTTATTTCTGTATCTAGACACATGCTGTTATAAAAGTCTTTCACTGCAGTATTTCATTATGAATAGTCCAATTCACTTTGTTTAATAATAATCCAGAAGCAACCTGGATTTACAATCTGTAAAATTTTTAAAAGACAGATAAACAATGCATAATTTAAAAGTAGAACCATAAAATTATAAACCTTACAATCATGATAACTACTTTTAATATAAGTGAGCAAACAAATTCTTAACAAGTAATTTTGTCTTAAATTGTTAGACCAAAGGTAAATACTAAATTGTATAAGCAACAATAAGTAAGTCATTTTCAATGATCTGCAGGGATGCCTTTTATCTCCATATTTTGAAAATATCCATAATTATATTTACAAGCAGGGGTCACAGCTATATTTTAACATTTTTTTAAAAAAGGAAAAGTAAGTAGGAATACATGTATATTATACTCGTATTAAAAAAGAAGTAATGATAAAAAAACAAAATAAATATAAACTATTACCTATAATGGAACAGAGAATAAATTTAAAGAAACAGAATCAAAGTCAAACCTGTTGGAATATATCATGTTACATGTTATTGTTATTATAAACCCAGATTTCATTGTTAGAGACAAAATAAAAATATAAAAAAATTTTTTGAATTGACATTCTAAGAATTCATGACTTTTCAAATGTATTTCCTTGTTCTGCCTAATGAAAGGGCTTAGAAGCAATGTTGTCCTAAATTTTAAGATCCTAAATGCCAAGAAGCAGAAACACAGGTATTTGTAGTCATATTATTCCTACTTTTCCAATTATTTAAACATTTTATATTTAAAAATGTAAAAAAAGTATATTGGTGGGCTGGGGATGTGGCTCAAGTGGTAGAGCACTCCCCTGGCATGCACAGGGTGCTGGGTTTGATCCTCAGCACCACATAAAAATAAAATAATGATGTTATTTCCACCAAAATCTCAAAATAAATATTAAAAATTCTCTCAATTCTCTCTCTCTCTCTCTCTCTCTCTCTCTCTCTCTCTCTCTCTCTCCTCTCTCTCTCTCTCTCTCTCTCTCTCTCTCTCAAAAAAGGAATGTTGTTCATTGTAATTCTAGTAATGATATTATCTGCAGGTAACAATTGTAAACCCTGGGGCAGGGGTAATGATCTGAAGTCACTGAAGTGGTGCTCAAAGCAGACAGGTCCTAAAAGACATTTGGTTCCTCAAAGAAGGAAACCTCACAAAAATCCAGGTTTTTGTAGCTTTTCCCAGAGCACCTCCCACTGCTCTGACTCCTTTTCTTAATATTGGAGTGGTGGAAAGGCTCTTTTTTTTCTCTTTATCCCCATCTCCTGCTGGTTCACAATTGCCTCAGATTCTATGTATAAGCTTTTCCTTTACTAGGATATTAGTTTCTGTCAACCCACCTCCAAAGTGTAATGAACATATAGCCCTATGTGATTCCCAATCTTAAATAGGATCTTCTGAGTGAGACATTTCCTGACTTCCCAAACTTTATCTGGTTCTGTTAAGATAAAGAAAGCTTATTACAGAAATAAGGAAAATTATTGTAACACATACTTCCTCCTATTTTCTGGTAATAAAGGATGCACCAATTAATTTTAGGAGGTGAATATCTACCAAAATGTTCAATAAAAATGTTTAATCAAATTTAGTTACATTAAGATAAGGTGGTTTCATTATCCTATGATTTGAATTTTCCCACCTACTTTTGAGAAAATGGAATAGACTTTCTGCTATACAAGTGTATAGACTATATGGATTGCATTTGCCTTGAAATGTGGTTACTGCTTGCTACATTGAAGTGTGATGCTTAACATTATGTGTCAACTTGGCTTGAATAAGTCTCAAAATTTTAATGAAATTCCCTTACAGAGGTTGCTATGAAGATTTATTTAGATGTGGCTGATATTTAAATAGATTTTCAGTAAGACAAAATACCTGTCATAATTTGATCCAATCATCTGAAGGCTTTATGAGAAAAGACTGAGTTCTTCTAAAGAAGCATGATTCAGCTGCCAGACTTCCTTTAGATTGAAACTACATCATCATCTCTTTTCTATCCCACAGAAGTGCTCTGCAGATTTTAGAATTATCAATCTCAGCAAATGCCTAAAACTAAAGCTGTATCCCCTCTCCTCCCGCTACCCCTCCTCTCCTCCTCCTCCTCCTCCTCCTCCTCCTCCTCCTCCTCCTCCTTCTTCTTCTTCTTCTTCTTCTTCTTCTTCTTCTTCTTCTTCTTCTTCTCTCTCTCTCTCACACACACACACAAACACACACACACACACACACACACACACACACATGCAAACAATCTATTGAATCTGTTTTACTAATGAACCTTGACTAATACAGAGAGAATAGAGGGAAGTAAGAAAACTAATTTAACAAGTGCATTCATCACTCTTTCTATTAGTTATTTTAATTTCCCAAGAAACCCTAGAAAGTAAGTTTAATTATTATTGTAATTTAAGAGGAGAAAAAAAATGAGTCCCAGAGAAGATAAGAGGTACTTTCCTGTATAATGGGAAGCCATGCAAAGAACCTACAATGACAGTCTTCATGCCTTCTGCTATTCTTAGATTACCTGCCTGTGAGAGACACTGGCTAGGGAAACTTGTATTAGCCAGAGACAGCACTATGCTCCAAAAATAAGAGAGACTCTTTGGATTAGAGAAGGGCAAAAATAAACCTCAGAGTTATTGTTGGTAAGCTGTGATTGTTGCTGTGGTTTTATTAAGCAATAATTTTTTCTGACATTGTGCTGGTTTTCAGAGATTATGAGATAGTCCCCATTTTAAAAATAAAACACAAAAATATATTTCTTCATTCCATTAGTGAGCTGAGAATGGTTTTTATTTTCTTTCAAGTTTTTTGCCCAATTTTCTTGATGCAGCCCCCACATTTGTAAGTTTCACTGAGGCTAGACTAAGACAAACCTTTTTCCTTCAAATGGAGCATGTGTTTCTATTTCAAAGTCTGTGGCCCACGTGTACCTTGGGTAAGAACAATGAATGGAAGAGTTGCCAAAATTATAGTATCCTAGGGGAAAAGCAATGTAGACTAATTGTACTCTCTAAAGAGTAAAATAAAGAATAGGCTTCTTTGCTCAAAGCCAAAATTATTTCTATATATATCTAGTATTTAAAAGTTCCCAAGAAGCATTCCAAATTTATTCTTAGGACTATCGAATGTGATGGCTTTAAGGCACCACACTAGAGGTAGAAATGAGTTTGAGTGGATGACATCTTTTTAAATAGAGAGAAAGAGTTTTCTGATGTTAATATAAATGTAAACTTTGATTGATTTTTTTGGAAACCTCTCAAAATATTTTAGATGAAAACATGAGTCAGTTAAAATATGATAATTAAATCAAATCTTTTGTACATATTTTGTCACTATATTTTTATTTTGGAACTGGTTTAAAGACTGAACTTAAATTTTATAGCAATGAGTTATCAATTTATTATTTCTGCTGTTTTTTTCTCTTTTGTATTGATCACTAGTAAAACACAAGCTTGCAAGAAGAAATGTCAATATTTCAGACTAAGCAGAATGGAGGCTACCCCCTAACTTTTCTGACCTTAAATTCAGAAGAAAAATATTGATAGGAGATATAGAAATCAAAAGCGAAAAAAGAAAAAGAAAATTAGCTCAACTGGGCTTAAAATCTGAGAGTAGTATTTAGAGCTAAGAAATAAATTCGAGTGAAATGCATCTTAGAATAAAAGCAAAACCAAAATTCCAGTGAAGAAACCAAACCATATATGTAAGATGGAAAGAGTAAGACAATTCATTGGAAAAGCTAAAATTCTAGTGGAAATGAGATTAGAAAGAAAAAGAAGATGCAAAATGGATGAAAATGAAAAGAGAAGATCTGTGAGATCTGAATGCTGTGAGAGTTTCATTTAGCAGGGCAGAGGCTCCTCCATTGCCTTCAGGTTGGATGAGTCCCCAGGCCTTTCTAACGAAAGAGTCGCAGATGAGTCCCCACACCTTTCTAACGAAAGAGTCGCATATTGTGATTTCCTCATTTCTCTCTAATGATGACGCTTTCAAAAAGTTCCTCCTTAGCTCTGATATTTGGAACTTTTTCCCACTCACCAAAACTCAAAATAATTATTAATCGGAGAAACTGTTTTTTTTTTTTTTTTTTATGAAAACAAATGCTGCTCTTTGATGATTTTCTCTATTCATGTTAGTTTTAATGTTTTTACAACTTATTGGTGTCTTTCCCCTTACTAAACATGACTATTTTGTTTTAATTAATTTTAGCATTTACATGAAAGAATACTTTGTATAGATTCATTTATTCAGTGTTTTGACCTTAATAACACTCTCTGGGAATAAAGTTATTTTCCATTATTTTGTTATTGTTGTTGTTTTTCCAAATGAAATTATGCTCTTTTTATGCATGGTATTATATTTGAAGAATGCTAATGCAATAATGAAGCCATACTCAAGCTAATTCATAGCCAAAAATGTTGTTTAAGCACCCACCAATATTGTGACTCTCTTTTAAGCTACATTTTTATGCACTTCCTTTTGTTTGCTGTTATTTCTAGGGTCTTGAATTTCCAACTAGACTATTAAATCCTCCATGATAACAACAGTATTTTAATGCTTTTATGACCTCCATTGATATTGGTATAGTGCTCAGTAAAATGTGCATTTGAATGAGTGTGTGTTGAATTGATACAGTTCTTAAACATGCATATAATTGAGTCATGTGACATCTCTGAGTTGCCAAGTTTTTGAGTTAAAAGGCACTTAAATTAAAGTAGCTAGCTTCCTTAAAATTGATAAGATTTTTCTAAAATCTCATCATTCCTAATTCAATTTGTTAAAAAAGATGCATATTTCAAGAGCCAACAATTTTAGAATATCACTTATTCAATTGCATTTTTGCTATTTAACTTTAGAAATCTTAAATAAATCTTATTTAGTATACATCTTTTCTTTTTGGCAAAGAATATACTTAAAGAATTAGAACTACATACATCCATTTTTGGCAAGAATTCTTACTATATTGGCAAGGTTCAGTTGTTTCTTTTAAGATATTTGTATTTCTTAAAAGCTTCACAACAAACAATAACAATATGTGAATTATGTGAAACTGAAGTTCATTCTGTATGTTGTGTATAGATTTATCTTCTCATATACTAAAATATTTGCTGTCCTAAACACATTGTACTGGCTCTGGTGCAATATAAAAGCCTTTGGTAGCTCTCAGTTTTCCTAAACATTTTTTTAAAGTTTTTTTTTTTTGGTGGTTGATCTAGCTCAGAATTCTTTTTGTGTGTGTGAAAGTTCTTGACTTAGAATTTAAAAAAAGTGTAAGAATTATAAAAATTTTCAGATCCATGTTGTCTTAGAGATTTATTGGTTAAAAATTAACTTTTTAGTACTCAAAGCTACTCTTTTTTTAATATATAATTTGTAAGTGTACATTGACAGAACACAATGCCTTTATTTTTATGTGGTGCTGAGGATCGAACTCAGGTTCCACCCACACTAGGTGAGCAAATCCCAGCCCTCAAAGTTACTTTTTTTGTGAAGTTGCCTGTGTGCTTCTCTCTTTCTCTCCTTCCCTCACTGAATCTTGATTTCTATGTTATCTATTTGTCAAAGCCATCAGACTTCCATCTGTTTAATAAAAATAGTGTAAATGAAACATTAGTTTTGTTATAATTAGTTGGTACCTTAATAATTTTAAAGAATTTTTTATCAATTTCTTTTGGTATTTATGCTTGTAAGAAAAAATTAACATTGACATTCATACAAATTCTATTAACATTCTGTAAATGGTGAATCCACATAATAAAAAATTTGTGTTCACTTTTATGTGCAAAATACAATACTTAAACAATTTAGGGTAGTTTTTCAGGGCTATTCTGTAAATTATCATCCAGGAGATGAGGCCTGAACATATTTTGAAGCAACTGTGTTCAGGGAAGTGAAAATATAATATACTGGAATTATGTGAAGAGGGTAAAGAGATCAAGAAAGGTCAGATCTGTCATTATTTAGAGTTAGACTTCATCCTTTAGTTGGTATAGAATTGTAAAAAAAATAAAAAATAAAAAAATTGAAAATTGAACAAGACAGTATGTTAAATTGAAAATTGAACAGGACAGTATGTGATATGTATTGGAAGATAATAAGAAAGATAATTCTTTTTGTTCTTTTTAGACAATTTCTAGGGTGGCTCATGGGCCTCAGGAGGAGAGATCAGAGTAAGGTGGAATTATATCACTTATTAAAAAGAAATAAGAACTCAAGAGAGAAGGAAGGAGTTTAAATTTACCTAATAAAATACCTTCCTTAGCCTTTTTTTGACAACAGTTAAGTAATGTGCAGATGAGTGACAAGATGTAGAGCAAGGCACATCTCCCACACCAGCCACATGAACACCCAATAATCATCACACTTATGAACCAAAAGTATATTTATTCTATTTTTATGTTATAATAAAGATTGTTGTCATGATGAAATAAATGATTAAAGTTTAATGCTTTTTTATATAGGTCATAAAATCCATGCAATTATATCTTGGTTAGTATAACAAATTGAATCATATCATAATTTTAATCATAATCATATCATAACTTCATGATATACAAAGAAATTGGATGTCAGGAAAATAACTAAAAGAATGGTCTGAATACTTCTTTTCTGCTATTTTTTCCATTTTTTCTGAACCTTTCATTCTGTTATAATTCAGTTATCAATTTCATTTATCAATGGACATGTATGAAGTTCTAACATATATTTCAAACTAAATGTACTTGAAAAGTTCACTTGAAGTATGCACTTTAGTGTAAAACAGGAAGTTATATAAACTTATCTATGTCCTTCTTGATTCTGACCATCCTTATTGCTATTCTCCTTTCAGTACTCAGAATCAAACTAAATATCTCTGCTCAGTCTTTGTCAGTGCCAGATTTAGTATTTGTGCCATTTAGTATTTATGCCCTATCAAGTTTCTTAACCTTTTTGAGGCCATAGATTCCTTCTATAAATTCTGCTTAAAATATTTACATCATAAAATAGTTTTGAGACTTAGATAAAATAAAAAATTATTTAGAATATATAGTGCCTCAAAGAGATGCTAACACTATATGTCAATAATATCTTGGTGTATCTTTAATATTACTTGTTTGCATTTTAAATCCTATCAGAAATATGTTTTAAAATTTATTTTTATAAAATAGAAAAAAATCTAGCACTGACAAAGATTGAGCATAGAAAAATTTTAATAAATTTGAAATTTTTAATAAGAATTTCTGTGTTATCATCATAGGTTTTTTTTTCTCTATATGGTTTACCTTATCAAATTAAACAGTTAAAATTGATATTTCTAAATATGAAATTAAAACCAACTGTGGCTCTACAGTGATCTTTAAAGAATATTATAATTAATGATGTTCTTATTAAGATAGTATGTCCAGATATCTATGCTAATTTTCGATTTTGAAAGCCAAGGTAAAGAGCACATGCATTAAATTTGACATTAGGATAGGATAATTTTTCATCAGCTTGCCCTTGTTTTAAATAAACTAATCCCCTCCCACTGTGGCAAAAGATGTGTAGAATTTATTCATACTTTACTCTTCAAAAAGTTCTTAAGAGTAAAGGAAATGTCATTTAATATTTTATGACATATCAGTTGAGGAAAAACTATGTGAATTCTCCTTTAACATCTAGATGAATTTTCCCTCTCCTTGCATCCCCTCAATATGTGGAAGAGCTAATTAATGTGTGGAGCATTACAGAGTATTGTATGGATTGCTGCAATTAAGTGCACATCTCCAAGCAACATAGAGCCATTATGCAAAACCATTGTGAACAGATGATACATTAAGCAGCACAGCTCTGCTGTGTATCTAGTCCTTGATACTGAGAAATACTGCACTTGAGATGGAATATGCAAATAGAAAATTCACACAAGATCAGAGTGAGAAGGCCAAAATGCCACCCTTTGTTGGTTTCAAAATGAGAAATCCATTTCTGCTGCATAATCAAGTTAAAATAGAAATAGAAATCCGTCAAAAAAATTCAGATATTTCTCCTCCTTTTTGCTTCTTTGTAAAATAATTCCTTGACATTTGCCACTAGAGATAAATAGAAGAATTATTTTCACTGTGTATTATTCCTCTGGGGTGATTTTATACTTTTATTAATTTCCTAACATTTTCCCTCTTATATTTACTCTAATGAGAGAAAATGGTGATGAACCATTACTCAAGAAGTCATCCATGATCATTGCTTTATTTCTGCTTTCCCACTCTCTGAGTTACCTTGAGAAAGAGTCTTTTCATTCTTTTCTTTCTCCATCTTAAGTACAACAATAATAATAAACAAATAAATGTATATACTTTATTTTCCTAATAGGATAAAATGATTAATAAATGGTGAAATGATTTTTATTTAGGTAAATAAATTTGTAGTTGTTTCTCTTTTGTGTTCATCTCAGGTGCACAGGGGTCATCTCATGAATTTCTGCATTTTGTCTCATGCTATTCTCCTAACTCACCTTTTTCTTATCCTTCATCCCTAATGCCCACTTCTCTGTTTATGCAGATTTCTAATGAGTTTTATGTATGTACTTGGATAAATATAAATGTGTCTCACTAAATAAGTCTACTGTGCTTAATTCATATAGCTATAATTCAATTTTATACATTTGAAATTGTACAAATCCAGTATAATTATCTTAACATTGTCTCCAACTTCTCCTGATTATCTCTAATTCTGGCATTTCTGTGAACAATGCCAAAATAAAGCAATCATGTCTATGTTTTTTTCCAAACTTTTTCAAGAATTGCTCTAAACTTAAATCTATGAGTAAAATAACTGGAACAAAGGATATATTACATTTAACTTCATTTATAGTCAGAATAATTCAATGATCTAAATTTTCATTTAAGTATTAATTTTGTATACATAAATTTAGAGTATTCATATATTTAAAGATTTTCTGAGCAAGATGTAGATACTATTTATTTTATGTCTTGAGATATATGGATCTCTCTTTTTTAATTTTAAGAGAAAAAATTAGATTCAGAGAAAAATTGAGGGAAGTTACAGAGACTTTTTATATACTCCTTGCCCCACATGAGCAGAGCTGCCTCAAGTTAACATTCTGTGCCACTAATAATATATTAATATTTGTTATGAGTGTGTGTGTTATAGTCCTTGAAATTATACTGATATAATCAATATCCAAAATAGATAGTTTTTCTATCTAAATAGATAGTTTCTCAATATCCAAAATAGATAGATTTTCTTTTTAACCTGGCAGATTTTTATTTTTAATATTTAAATGTTTGAATTATTAAATAGTTAGCCATATTCTTTTATTTCCTTTTATCTCTCTAATGTGATGGATTAGACTGTAAGGCTTCTTGATATTGAACCATGTTTGCATTGTTGGGATAATGCCCAATTAATTATGTATTTTTTTCTTTAAAAAATAACCTTTTCCTATTCTGGTGAAGGAGACATAACACAAAATTTCCTCTTGTGATTACTATGAAGCATACCGTTCTGTGGCACCCAACTAACACCACCATGCCATGTATTGTTTTGTAGTACATCATTAAATTTTCTTGTCAGGATTTTGTATCTAAAACCAGAAATGAGGAAAAATGAGACCATAATTTCATTGACTTGAATTCTTGCTCACTGATTTGGGAACCCAGGTTTCCCAGCCTTCTAAATAAGCTGGCAGCTTTCACTCTGTTTGCTAGAAATCCTTGCATGGGAGCGAAAGCAAGTTTCCTCCAGGCGCATGAAGAATCACCTATAAAACCTCCCTGCTGGTGTCTCTGTGACATTTTTGGGTGCATTTGAGTGTAAATATTTTATGGTTACTTTTTGTCTGTGCTAGGCAAGCACTCTACTGCTGAGCACACCATTCTTTTAAATATAACCCAATGGCACTCTTCAGTCCCCTGCCTGGCCCCTCTGCCAGGCCCTTTCTCTGATTCACCTCTTCTGCAGCTCCTGGTTGTGTTCTTCTAACTGATACTGGAGCCGCTTTCTCTGCTGCTCCAGGGGCAAGTGGCTAAAATCCTCTGAAGCCACAGTCTGCAAAGGAAAGAGAGGGTTGAGTCTGGGATTCTGAAGCTGAAGCTTCCAGGCGCTGCACACTCCTGAAGATTCAAGTCCACCTTCCTCCCCTTCCAAATATCTTGGGAGCAAGGTCATAGACAGAGTGAAGAAGGAGTGGGACCCAGCTGGCTGCAGGAAGCAAGCCTACGGTCCACCACATTGCTGATGGGAGGGCCAGTGCCATCCCTCCTCCCACAGTCCTCACTTACCCCCATGGCCTCCTGGAAGAATCTGGAAGGATGATAGCCACAGATTGACTGACTTACTGATCTCACTCAATAATACCAAGGGATCATAGACATAGCTGGTAAGGGAACCCATTAAGCAAGGCCAAGGACATGACACCCTCTAGGGGGAAGAGGGTTGGGGGAGCGTGACTACCAGCTGGGTCCAGGAGGGGACAGGCAAGCAGGAGGAAAGGGCAGAAAATGAAGATGGACAGAAGGATGAACATAAGTATGGATGCAGAGAAGCAAAAGCAAAAAAGAAATAAAAAATAGTAATAATATCCCAAATCAAGATGCATAATCACACAGAAAATACATGTAAGGGCAACACAAAATCTGATAGGTAACAAGGAGGATATTAGACTCAGAGAAAGAGGTCACACCTCTCTCTACCCCATCTCCTACATCCCTTGACTATTAGGTCTAGGCGCTGGAACAGGGATGCTATAGTCCACTGGGCTTTCTGGACTCAGTTTAGAAGGAGGTACAGGAGGCATTTGCATGAAGAAAGTCTTCAGACATAGGCCAAAGTGGCATGCCACTCATAGAGGGCTGTGGAAGGCTGGAAAGGTCAGGGGTTACAGCTTAGGAGGAGAGGGCTGAAGACCAGAATGGCTGGTGCCAGTGGGAGGTGTCTAAGGCATACTAGGGAGTCAGGAGCTGTCCAAGATATAAACCAGTGGTGTTAGGGTTTACATCTGATGCTGAAAACACACAAACAAACAAAGAATACCAAAACTATAGAGCATAAGGATCCATCAGATGGATAAGGATCTGGGGTTAGGGGCACTCCTAGAAGACAGGAACACAAACTGTCAGTCCAGCATGAATTTCACCAGCAGATCTTCTCCCAGCCTCCCGAGCATCAGCAGACAGATGCCACAGGACAACATCCTGCCCTCCTCAGTCTCAGGGGACTCCCAGGCCAATGTGCTGCTGACTTGTCTTCCTTCCCTCCAGCCCAGAAATGTAGCAAAGAGGAAAAGTATGGCCCAGGACTCAGCATTCCTGTGGCTGGGCTCAACTCATTAGGGCCTCAGCTGTCCCCACTCACTGTCTTCTCACACAACATTCTGGGCCCCCACCTTGCTCTTCTTGCCAAAAGGCCAGCGCTTGGCACAACTATGGCCAGGGCCCTGGAACTTAGGCTCTCCATCTGAGCAGGTGTCCAGGCCATTTTCTGAGTGTGCACAGATCACAGGCTGGCTGAAATCCTCAAATTCCACATCACCAGGGCGGGCATAACCTGACTTGTGCACTTCTATGAGAATCTGGGTGTCCTGGGGGAAGGAACAGTGGGTGGGCAGTCAGGGGCAAGGCCCTACCTAGTTTGGGAGATTCCCACAGTGCCCACTCATTGGCCTACTCAGGCACCCACTTTCTTGGCATCCACAGCTTAAGCAGCCACCTTCATTTCCTCAAAGCACTTGATAATGATGAGTAACACCTGCAGTTTCATCTCTGACAGCAGCCAGTACCCTGATTTACTGATCTCACTGAAGGTGGCTCTATACTCTTCCTTGACCTGCAATTTCTGTGGGGACAGGGAAAAGGCATGAAACACATGGGTGGAGGCAGATCAGGTATAAAGCATTCTGCAAATATGATGGTGCCCTAACTGTCAGCACTAGCTCCTGCCCAGTGTGGTGGGGAAGACACACTCCTGTAGGCGGAGCTGCAACACAGGGCTGGGGGTTGAAAATGAGTTATATAAGAACTGTAAATTTCTTCAGGTCAATTTGGTATCACTTGTGTTTTGACACAAAGTTATGGAGTATATCTTGTTTCCAATGTTTATTTAGTATAAGTGATTTCAGATCTGTATGTACTTTTTTGGTAAATTATTTTATTGAAATTATTATTTGAAATAATAATTTTTTTTTCATTGAAATAAAAATTTACAAAGAATAGGTAACTATCCCCAAGGAGTTTATTGGTTAAAAATATCAACTATTTGGCTATTTTATCTGCACATAATTAGTGGAAGTTTTAGTTGTTTCATACTGATTGGACTGAAATAAATTTGAATATATATTTAAGATAAATATGAACTCTGATAAATTTTAAGTTATTCACTTCATAAATTATATTTTTGGAAAAAACCTCATGGTACTTTTAGTTGAAGAAAGTAAATGTCTTATCTGGAGCTTGGCCCCAAACAAAGAAAGGCACTTTGATTTATTTCACTGAGTGGGCTTTGATATGTTTTCTTTCCATTGGTAGTGTGTCCCATTACTAGGCACAGCTAAATTCTAGAATCACACATTTCAGGAACAAGGAAACCATAAGCAAATGTGGACATGTTTAGGTAGGTTGAAAGAAAAATCATGTCCTGTGATGTAGAAGAAACAAGTGATCATATCTTTTTTTCAGGTATAGTGATCAAAATATGTTCAAACTAACAGGACTTCTCTCCCTGTAATGATATCCTATTAGATGCTGATGAGTACCAAAAGCATAGAAACATGTGATAGGGAGACTCTCTTGATGTTATTGGCCCATGGTTATAGCTTAATTTGAATCAACCAATGTTCAGTCTTAAGTCATTTTATCAGAGGGAAGATTCAACTTTTACTAACCCAGATAGCATCCAAAGACATAGCTTTTTCCTCATATATAAGTAGAGCCATATTTGGGGCATACAATGGAAGAAATATATCAAAAGTGATAAAAAAAGTACAGTGTTGCTGGCAACTCTAATGGGTTTGGATAAAAGTTTATGTTCACATCTTGTCAATGGTGGTACTCTTTCCTTGGTTGTCCAAATTGACCTTGAACAAACTCCTTATTGTATATATATTTGAGATAAATATGAACTCTGATAAATTTGAAGTTAATCACTTCATAAATTATATTTGTGGAATAAACCTCATGGTACTTTTAGTTGAGGAAAGTAAATGTCTTATCTGGAGCTTGGCCCCAAACAAAGAAAGGCACCTTGAGTTATTCATTCTCAGCAAATAACATTTCTTTCCATACCTTTATTCATCCACTATATAGCTATTGTAAATCAGTGAAACTATTTTGCAGTAAATTCAGAAGATACGAATATCCTCTTCTAACCAGTTCTCTATCTCAATTTCTTTAGGAATAACGAGCAGCACCTATGTTCCCAATGGAACCTGGAGGAAATTAACAATAATGTTGAGGAAATAGGTCCTCCATATGATTAGATTGGTTTTATATCCATCAATCAATCATTCAATAAATGTTTTGAACACTAACCAGCATTGTGTTCCACAGATACATGGTGATGTATCTGTGGAAAACAAACAGACAAACATTGTTTTTTTTAAATTCTTGTCTTTCTTTATAAAATTTACATTGTTGTTAGGATAAATAAACCAAGTTATTGTTGCTTAGCATAGTTATATTCTTCAGCTATTATTTTCACTATACTTAGTATTCCAAAATAATGATAGTTATGTCATTAAATAATGGCTAATTAACAAGATTTTAAATTGGTACATTTCTGGGAAGCCCCTTGGAATATAAAACAATAAACAAACAGAGGTCCAGTATTCCCATTTGACAAGACACAATTATTTGCCTTAATTAAATTAATATTTTCAGAATTATTGTGGGGATAAATTTGTTAAACTGGTGCTTCAAAGAATTTCAGGTTTCTTGTAGTTCTTGTAAAATCAATTCTTTTATATTATTCGGGGAATGGAAGCAAGTGCAAGTTTAGAATTTTATTTTTGTCAGGGTAACCAATTTTTGAAAAGCTAAGCTTGGTTTCTTTCTTCTGACTTATAAAATAAGAGTCAAGAATTATCTTCCCAAAAGAGTATAAAATACTAAATATCAATATTTACCTCCAACTCGTAGATTTGGGCAAATAATAATTTGAAAAATTAAAGAAACTTGTTTAATGTAATGAACTCAGGGGTGTGCTTCTACTGAACTACTCCTCAGCCCTTTTTGTTTTGTGAGACAGGGCCTCACTAAATTGTCCAAGTTGTCTTGGAGCATACAATCTTCCCACTGAGACTCTGGAGTCACTGAGATTACAGGCCAGCATGATAGTATATGGAGCTTACATGGAGCTTATGGAAAGGTAAGAATAATGCATATGTGTGTATCTTATACATAAATATATGCTTAGTCTGAAATATATCTGTGTGCATAAACTGTGTGTGTGTATGTATATATTATGGTAGTGCTAGGTGCTCTGAAGTCAGTGAAGGGCTATAATGCAGTGGGCAGGGATGGCTTCCCTGATAAGGTAACAAAGGAACAAAACATAAAAGTGAGAAAAGGGACCATTTGAATAGATGTACAAAGATAATAAAAGCAGCAGAAACTCCCTCACAAAATCAGACACACTGACTTATCAACTTGGAGTTATAGGACTGAAATCTACATTAAACCCAGGGAGAAAAAATCCCAAGTTAAGAATATTATATATAAGATTGACCAAATTATGGGCATGCACAGATGTGGCATAATGAATCCTATGATTATGTATATTTACAATATACCAATTTTTAAAAGTTATAATCTAAGTTGAGTGTGGTGGTGAATGCCTGTAATCCCAATGACTCAGAGTGAGGCAAGAAGATCTGGAGATCAAAGCCTGCTTCAGCAGCTTAGTAAGGCCCTAACCAACCTAGTGAGAACCTGACTCCATATAAAAAAAAAAATTCTGGAAATGTAGCTCAGGGTTAGAGTGTCCCTGGGTTCAATCCCCAGTACCAAAAACCAAAAATAATATAACAATAATTAAAATATAAATAAAAAAGAGAACATCTAAAAGAAACCCAAAAGAACATTATGCATCAAAGATCAATAATCAGATTAACAGAAGATTTAACAACTGCTGCAGACACAAGCAGATAAAAGAGATTTCCAAAGGACTGAACAACAACAACCTGTCATTCTAGAGATTTATGACTAGTTAAACTATAACTAGAGTAGGGGCAGGAAAGGACAGCTTTCTCCCTGAAAAAAACTATTAATCTGTTATTAAACAACTAAACCACATATTTTGGTGCACACCAGTAATCCAAGCAGCTCTGGAGGCTGATAGCAGAGGGTCGCAAGTTCAAGGACAATCTCAGCAACTTAGTGAGGCTTTAAGGAATTCAGGGAGATGCTGTCTGTAAGTAAAATATAAAAAAGGGCTTGGGATGTGGCAACCCTGGATTCAGTCCCCAGTACAAAAAAGAATACATCTGAATAAAGCAAAATGACCCCAGAGAAAATGTATCATTTGAAGGAGGAATAATTCACACAATACAATTGAAAAAGATCTTTATCATTGTGGAATTAGAAAATACATAAACAAAGAAACAAAATGGAGTCAGGTGACAACAGTGTTCTGAGGAGAGCAAGATGAGAGGTGTGTCAGAGCAACCTGGAGGGGAAGGGCCCTGCTTTGGACAGGGCAAGTTTTCTTTCTCAACATCAGCACAACTGAACTTCTGAGCCAGAACAGTCCTTAGGGTGGGAGCTGACCTGGGCATGAAAGGATGTAGACAACACCTGCCATTTTAACAACCAAAAGTGTCTCTAAACAATATCACAGGCCCTTAGGCCTGCTCCTGAGGGCCCTAGAAAGAGGTGTTCAAGAAGGCAGGGGCTGGCCTTGGATGCCAGGAGGTACAGATAGGGACCCAACTCCAAGCTGGTCCCAGCGTGTCCAGGCACAATCTAGAGGGGACCATCCAATTACTAGTATCCAACAGGATCTCAAAATTACTCTTCTGTTTCTGAGCTGGAAAGGGGACTGATGTGTTCTTTGAGCAACTCCAGCGGGTACAACAGGCTCTTCTCTGCTGCCTTGATATCTTTTTCCAGATTTTCCTGAAGCTGCTGGCAAAGCGACCAAACCAGAAGAACCAGTAACACCAGGCACAGAGCCCCCAGGACAACCACAGCCAGCCACATAAGCCATAGGTATTCCATGGGGGCCTGAACCTCCAGGTCACTGAGGGGCCCACTATCACAGCCACAAGGTACCCCTCAACAGCCAGCCATGTCCCCTACTCTTCTGAAAAGAAGTTGTAGGCCCCAGCATGGTGATATTGGGCAGTCATCACCACCAGGGCTTGGAGACGGGTATCATAGTGGATGGAGCCTGGCTCCTCTGCAGGTAGGTCCTGGCCCTCAAAGATCCAGCGCGCATAGGCCAACTTGGAGGAGAGGGACAGGGAAGTACCAAGTCTGTGCCCACTACCATTGTGATGTTTTTCAGCATTCACCTGATTGTAGGAACAGAGAGGGAAGGTAGCAGAGTCAGTGCAAGAGACCAAGGGCCAGGGAGGTGTGATGTGAAAAATCCACCTAAGGACCACAGCCCATCTGGAGTGGAGGGGAACACAAAAAAGCTCACCTTTCTTAGTGCCATGAAGGTCACAAAAGCCTATGGTATCTGAGATCCCCATGTTCTGAACAAGTAGAGATCTGGCAGAGGAAAGGGGTATCAGAAGTGTGGTTCCAACCACCGTATCCACACACCTTCCTGGTCCCAGCCCTTGCAGAACCCAGCTCACCCAGAGTAGCTGGCCACAGACAAACAGTGACTAGTGTTGATGCTCCAGGCAGAGTTGGAGTCCCACGCAAGGACACAGTCTGCACAGATGTGGTACTTCACAGAGTCTGCCAGGGGCAGCTGGACCAACTGAGAGCAGGAGCCAGCAAAGAGCAGCTTCTGTGGGAGAAGAGGAGTGAGAGGGTTGGTAGGGCCACATGCATCCCAGGGCTGCTCAGACTCCAAGGAGCACAAGCATGAGAGGTGCCCACATGAAGAAGAGGCAGAAGACAGCACTGCAAAGCAAGGTGCAAGTCTCAAGAAAACAGGGAGGCTATACACACAGAAGGCATGAAACATTTTCCTCCAGTGCCCTTGGCTCTCACAATGGCACCAGAACAGCATAAGGTGTTCTCTGTTTGAATGGTAACTGCCAATCTGAATGGTTACACAACCCCATATTCTTTCTGCCATTACTCCATGTGCTGGGGAACAATTTTAAGTGATAATAGCTGCAAAAGGCAAACAAATCATCATCCAGAGGATGCTGCAAATGTTTATGAGGGTTAAGGAAAAAGACAACACTTCAGGGGACATGGTGGGGAATCAGCAGGTCAGGCCCAGAGCACCACTGGGGACTAGGCAGAAACCAATGCTGGGAGGGCACCATAAACATGTCAAAGCTGGGGAAGTCTGGCGAGTATGGAGAGAATCAGAGAAGAGGCTGTAAGCAGAGTCCTGGACCCACATAGAGGTGTCTAAAAAAAACATGAGTTTTCTCCAGGACTAATTCTGGGGATGCAGCCCTGCAGGGACCAGGGTATACATAATGCTCCTGTGGAGTGCCAATCCTGTCAGCACACACCCTGACTTCCCAGGCTTGCCCTGAGCTGACTTAGGTGTGCTGAACTGGCCAAGCATGCCAACCTGATTTGGGGATGGTGGAGTGGGTGCAATGGCAGTGCATGGAGTCTAATTAGCTACCTTGCTTGGTGACAGCACAAGGCTTTCCACAGTTTACTTATCAAACACTTGCAGTTCCTCAATCAGGTGGACCCCATGCCTCAAGATCACAGCCTTGAGCAACCAGCCACCTCCTGGAAAAGTCTGGAGAAGGGAGTGTCAATGACAGGGAATGAGACTCTTGGGTGTCTCCCAGCCCTAGACACACCCAAGAGCTTACCTACCTGTGCAATTAACAGCAGTGTATAGGTGGCTTTGTCAAATCCTGTAAATTGGTAAGCCACCAGGTGGGTGAAGTTGGTGTTTTCATGAGCGGGGGCTGGCCCCATGAAGGCTCTACCTGCTCGTCCATCAGTGGGTGCTTCTTGATGAAGATGAGGGTTCTGTCAGCCAGCTTCAGAGAACTGGTGTGACCATGGTGATGGTGCCATTTGTTGATGCACTTGTGGGGGTAGGGGTATGGACAGGGGAGCTATCAGCTGGTGGGAGGCCACTGGAACTGACAGGGAACACTTCCTGCCCAAAGGACTCACTGAACCAGGCTGGGGGCTGGGTACTGGGTCAGTGTATTGACCCCACTTCTGCACTTCCTCAAGCAACCCAGGGTGGGTTTCTGCCTAGTCCCCAGTGGTGCTCTGGGCCTGACCTGCTGATTCCCCACCATGTCCCCCTCCTTGTAGGGACCTTGGAACACCCACTGGATCTCTTCCAACTGGTACTTACAGACTGATGAAAGGTCCACATTACCCCTGTTGCAATGAGAGAGGGATCTCAAGGGTCAGGTCCGATGCCCACCTTAACATCTCACCCCAGCTCCAGAGATTGCAGGAATGTAGGGATCAGCAGAAAATGCTCATGGGCAGAATAATATACCAGCAGGCAGATCTAAGGTACCACCAGGCAGGGCCTTGCCTACTTTTCCCAGGGGCCTTTAAAAGGGGCAAGTACTCAGTGTTCCAGACACTGAACACTTGGATGTCCCTATAGGACAGCATGGTTCAGGCCCTTCCACCCACATACTGCCCTTGACCTGAACACCTGCTCATCCCCACCCCAGCATTCCTGGCCAACTCACCATCACATATGAAATACACCAAAGAAGGTGGTCTTGTGCCAGGAGGCACCCTGCAGGGTGTGCACAGCCTGCAACTGGTTGAAATAGAGCTGCTGGTTGGGCACTGAGCACCCCAGCTGTGACTTCAGGAATTTGGTCCACTTCTTCTGCAGTGTGCGTGCACCGGCTATGTCACTCTGGCAGATATCAAGGGGATGCACTGGGTCAGCCGCTGCCCAGCCCAGAGGGTTCCCAGGGCTCATGCTGGGGGCTCAATATCTTGCAGACACGGGTAACTTGGGTCAGCAGCTGCTTGGTACAGCAGTCGTATTCCACCACCGTCTCACTGAAGAAGTACACCTTGTCGTCATCCCCTGTGATGCTCCCCACACTCTCAGGGACATAGGCAGAGGCAATGAAGTGGGGCCCTGCAGCAAGGCAAGGAGTTTCAGTCATGAGGTGACAAGGACCTCACAGGTTTCCCACCCTGGGCTTCCCCAGTCCTTCTCCCTGCTCACTGTTGAGCCATGAGGCCTCGTACTCTGCCTTCATGGGGTGATAGGGCCCCATGTTCTGGAGGATGACAGGCTGGGTGCCCAGGAAGTTATTGAGGGTGGCTGAGTACAACTCACCATCTGTGGGAAATGGAAGCATAGTCAGGCCATAAACAAGGTGTAGACACCCCAGAGTGTGTCAAGTTCCAAGGGACTCACTCAAAACAGGCACATCCACTCACCTACAAGAAGGCCAATGTGGCCCATAGCTGGGTCATAGGGACAATTCCCCTTCCCATCATCAAAATCTTCATGCTCCAAAGTGAAGGTGAGCATGTTCTAGAGGCAGAGGGAGCCAGTCAGAAAGATGAGCATGAGGGCAGGACCCCATACTGGAGGCCAGGTTGGCAGGCAGCCAGGGTGGGGCAGCACTCACAATGTAGGTGCACTAGGGCTAAAAGGTGTAGGTACCACAGACATACAGATGGGAGGTGTTTTAAGGCTGCAGGAAGCAGATGCAGTTGAAACACTCCATCTTGGGGATAAAGGGATCAGTCAGTGAGACCCCTAGGTGAGGGCCACTAGTGCTGAGGCTAAAGAGAGGTCTGCCCTCAAGTGACAGTACTCCAGGGAACAGTGCCCTGTGAGGCCCAGGAGGCCAGGAGTGCCTGAGCATTCACATGGTTGCTCTTCCCTTTCTCAGTACACTCGATCTTCTTCTCAGCTGGTGCCTCCCAGAAGATCTAGTGGACAAGGAATATGGTAATGTCATAAGTAGATGCAGAGAAGGATGATACCCTGTGGGAAATCTTGATCCTCATCCTCCGGAAGCTTCTTTCAGTAGAGGACAGAAGCCCCTAGCCACCAGCAAGGAGCCCTGGCACTTGTCTTCCAAGTCGCTCAGGAGGCTGAGGCAGAAATATTACAAATTGAAGGCCAGCCCTTGCAATGTAGTAAGAACTTGTATGTAAATAAAGTTTGAAAAGGGACTGGGAATGCAGCTCATAGAGTGTCCCTGTGTTTAAGCTCAAGTACATGGGTATGTTTGGGGGGAGTCCCATAGTACTTCATCATGGCATAATGCAGTAAGTGCCATAGAAGGGAACAGAGAGCTTGCTGATCCTGATGGGGGTTGGGAAGGCCTGGGGGCACACTATTTGATGAGATACCATGTGGTTTAATTGGGTCAAATGGTGGTTGCATTCCAAGCTTTCTGAGGAATCTCCATATTGCTTTCCAGAGTGGCTGTACCTATCAAAATTGATTTATTCTAAGCAAGTGTCTTCCCATGTCTTTTAAGTTTAGTGGCAAGGAGTTCTTTTTCCAAGGATGTCATGCCACTTTTTAAATTATTGTTGAAACTCCAAATATGTGTAGCTTTTCATCCACCCTTCCCACACATAAGTAAATGAATATCACAGTATCTCACTGGATCTCCAGTGCCCATATGTGTTTGCAGCTGATGGCAGGGTTGAAGTTTTGTGGCAGAGATCAGAGAGCACAGGCTCAGAATGTTTCTCTCCTCCTTATTTCCCATCCTTTTATCATTGGAGATGGAGCCCAGCAGCCTGCTTGAATCCTTAGGTAGTGTGACCCTAGAATATTGGTGGCATTATTTCTACTCTCCATTAGGCACCAATAGCGAAAAAGCAAATTGGGAGCACACTTATAGCATCTGCAGTAAGTACGAAGTTTGTGTGCATGTGTTGGGCTGCAGTGATGAGATGAATCCTCTTTGTTAATATGTGACTTGCAACTTGAAGCCTCCCCAGTCTCGGAATTATAAAGCAGGTTGCTCTGTGGGCAGCCTTTCAGCCAGAGAACACATGGAACAGAGCAAGGGATAATCCTGGGAATGCAAAGAGCACACTGGAATTTTTTGTCCTTTCCCTTTTGGTGGTGACTTTAGGTAACGGCTTCGTCAAAACCTGGCTGATTTCATAAAGCCTTGGAAGTAAGGGCTGCTAGAAATGAGAGCACACTGAAGTATGTCAGCAAAAGAAGAACAAGGGGCTGCTCTTGTAACATGCACTCTAGTACCTTGACCCCTCTCCTAAAAACTATAGTTCCGAGTCGGGCGTGGTTGTGCATACCTGTAATCCTAGTGGCTCTAAAGGCTGAGGCAGGAGGATTGCAAGTTCAAAGCCAGCCTCAGCAAAAGCAAGGCCCTAAGCAACTCAGTGAGACCCTATTGCTAAATAAAATATGAAAAAGGGCTGGGGATGTGTGTCAGTGGTTAAGTGTCCCTGGGTTCAATCCCCTGTAAAGGGGGGATTTTTTGTGTATGCTAATTATATAGAATAGTGGGTTTTGTCGTGGTATATTTGAAACTGCATATACCATAACTGTAGCATAGACAAAGGGGTCAGAGGGAGAGTTGAAGGGATGCAAGGGGAGGGTACCCTGAATGAAATATATCAATCAGAATATCATGAATCCTATAAAGAAAGAAACTTTCAAGCCTGCCACAGAACTAAGACTCTGTCTACCAACAACAGATGGAGCTGGGGGTGGGGGGCTTATGTCATGTCCCTTTGGCTTGGAAACAAATATTTGTAAACACTTTTTCAGAACCTAACATAAATTGAGACTGAAATAGAAGACAGGAACTTATTGTACTTGATCATGACCTGTTGGCATATTACTTAAGATTTATTGATTCCCTTCTTCTATAAGTCCATAGTCATAAAGAGAATTGGAATCATTCTGTTAAAAACTAGAATGCTAGGTAGTGCTTGTCCTGGAGAAAATGTACCAGAGTTTGTGCCTCAAAGAAGTGGAGTGGAGTTACAGCTACAAACCTGTTTTCTCTGATATCCATTTCTAGGAAATTGTTTTCACAATATCTGAGCATCTGTTAATTACTTGGTAAAATGAATTTCTGAGCAGAATTGTACTGTGGTCTGATAACTCAGAAAATCCCCTCTTATTCACCCCTCACAAACACTTTGCCTAGCATTTTTACAAGGATTCTCCCCTCTTCAAAGATGAAGAATGATTGTTGTTTTTATTTTATCAATCCACATATTTAAACAAGTTTATTTCTGTTTTGTTTTATACCTGAAATTGAACCCAAGGGTAGTTAACCACTGAGCTATATCCCCATCCCTTTTTCTATTTTATTTAGATACAGGATCTCACTACATTGCTGAGGCTGGCTTTGAACTTGCAATCCACTTACCTCAGCCTTCAGAGCTGCTGATATTACAGGGGTGCAACACTGCACCCAGCTAAATGTAACTTTTTAATTCCACTTCTACACATGGGTGTATAAAGTCAATGTGACCTCAACTGATGTAACCTGCAGATTAGCCACTGGTAAACACAAACAAGATTGGTGACTTTTTTAGCAAATGGTTAGACATGTCATCACTTTTCACAGTTTGTCCATGGTTATCATATACAATTTCAGCAAGAATCTTGCAGTTTCAAATGTAAGTACTTGCCATAAATTTTTATTGAAGGGGCAGGGATAGGAGCTGGGATTTTCACACTAAAGCCTGCTGTCCGTTGTGTGGATAATCCTCAGTTTTTTTCTTTGCATTTGACTGTGCAGATGACATAAAAACATTTTGTGAATTGGAAAGTATGATCACATTCCCCCTCAGGTTTCATTGAGGCACAGATTCCTAGTGAATCTAGTTTATGCCTGCACATTTTTGGGGAGGTGAAGTACTTTTGCTCTGAAGGATGCTGCAGCCATTTTTCAAGTGGGAAAAAAGTTATCTCTAATACATGTGAAATTTTTCACTACCTAAGAAGAAGGGAGTTGGAAAACAGCTTTTTTCTTTTTCTTTTTTTTTCCTTTTTCTTTCTTTCTTTCTTTCTTTCTTTTTTTTTTGTACCTGGGATTGAACTCAGTGGCACTCAACTACTGAGCCACATCCCAGCCCCTTCCCTTTTTTATTTTATTTAGAGACAGGTTTTCCCTGACATGCTTAGGGCCTTGCTAAGTTATTG
This sequence comes from Callospermophilus lateralis, assembly GCF_048772815.1. NCBI lineage: Eukaryota > Metazoa > Chordata > Mammalia > Rodentia > Sciuridae > Callospermophilus > Callospermophilus lateralis. The sequence continues at coordinate 2,593,091 of NW_027514380.1, forward strand.
AGGCTGGCTTTGAACTTGCCAACTTCCTGCCTCAGCCTCCTGAGCTGCTGGGATTACAGGCATGCCCAGCTAGGAAGCAGTTTTAAGTCACAGAGACATTTGATGTGCATATTTGTGTGAGTTAGAGTCTTACTAGAGACATTTTTTAAAATAGTTTTTAAGTTAGAGATGAACTCAATATCATTATCTGGTTTAGGCATTTTTATGTGGTGCTGAGGATTGAACCCCAGTGCCTCACTTGTGCTAGGCAAGCACTCTACCACTGAGCCACAATGCCAGCCCACAAATTAATGTATTAAAGCTCAGATTTTCCTCCTGTCAAGTGGAGTATTACCAACATACTTGACAGGGTTGCAAAGAGGAGTTAGAAAAAGTGCTTAGAATATATTCTCTATAATCCTTAGATATTGTGATTAATGTATCATGCACAATTTCAAGTAGCTTACATCATAAGACAGAGCTAAAAAGGGTGAAATGAATATCCCCCCAGTGATAGAAAGTGGTAGAAAAAGCAATTTGACACATTCTGGAATCCTGATACATTTTTACTCTGGAGTCCTGATACATTCTTACTCAGATCGTGAATGGGGTTCTGTGTGCCCCTCCTATGGTCCATGATGGTTTTGCTAGGTTTGTATATAGTAGGAGTACAGGTAGAGCAGCAGATGATACAGCCTCAGGGCCAGGCTGTATTTATCCACATTATCTGGGAAAAGACCTGAGGTTTCTGGTGGAGGAAACAAACAGTAGCTGATAAAGTTTGGTAGTACTAAGCATGATTCCAGAGAAAGCAATGCTCCCCAGCTAGCTGGTGACAGATTCCTGCTTGCTCTTCCTTTAAGCTAAGAGATGAGCAGAGGTTGATGAGAAGGGAGTGGGCGTGAGTTTGATTCTTCCTCATGGCTTATCTTTGTGAAATAGGTTAGGGAGATTGTTATTTGGACCTTCAGGATATTTCTGTACCCCATAATGAGCGAGTCTGTGCTAGACAGATTGATAGCACTCCATAAATAGAGATGGCCCCCACCTTATGATGGGTTGACTTAAAATATTTCAACTTTACAGTGATGTGAGAGCAGATCTTGGCAACCACTCTGTTTTTTTTTTTCACTTTGAGTTCAATATTCAGTGAATTCCATGAGCCTTACAACACTGTGTTGTAAATTGAGCTTTGTGCTGGGCACAGGGGTGCAGGCCTGTACCTGTAATCCCAGCAGTTTGGGAGGCTGAAGCAGGAATATCACAAGTTTGAGTTCAGCTTTACCAACTTGGCGAGGCCCTAAGCAACTTAGCGCAACTCTGTCTCTAAATAAAATACAAAATAGGGATGAGATGTGCCTCAGTGGTTGAGCGCCCCTGAGTTCAATCTCCAGTACCCCCTCGCAATAAAAAGAGGTATGGTATCAGTGATTTTGCTCTGCAGCAGACTCACACCACTGGAGTTTGTTTAAGGCAAGCTAGGCTGAGATTTGATATTTGGTGGGTTAAGTGCATTGAATGCATTTTAATACAATGTTTTTAACTTCCTGTGGGCATCCTTTTATTGTAGATTGAAGAGCATGAGTATTGGTTAGTGGGTTGAGGATTAGGGGACAACCTCTAAATGTTTATGTCATCTATAGAAAAGCAAAGAATTGACATAAACTAGTCTGTGTTAGTTACATATTAAAATTCTTGATGTGCCATATGCTGATAAACGTATAACAAATTATTGCTGTAATGACTGATAACACTCAGTTTGGAATTGGGTAGACATATTAGCATATGATTCTTTGGAGCCAGTACAAACTTATAAACTCACACAACTAATTAATAACCCTTGTGTGATGGGTACTGTGCTAAGTGGTTTAGGTATATTTGTTCATTTAAACATCACTGTAACTTTTTTTTTTTTGGTACCAGGGATTGAACCCTGGGAAACTTAACTACAGAACCACATCCCCAGCTCTTTTTTTATAACAAGAGCCACATCCCCAGCTCTTTTTTATATTTTATTTAAAGACAGGGTCTTGATAAGTAAGTTGCTTAGGGCCTTGCTAAGTTGCTTAGCTGGTTTGAACTTGCAGTCTTCCTGCCTAAGCCTCCAGAGTTGCTGGGATTACTGGTGTGTCACCATGCCTGGCATAGAACCTCTTTTGAAAGGAGAAAACTGAAGTTCATAGAGTTCAAGAAGCTATCCCAAGGTTACATGAGTTGTTAGTGACAGAATTTCCATGGGGACCCGCACAGCCTGGCTTCAGGGTTCATGCTGTGGACTCAAAACTATACTGTCACCTCTCAGCAAAATTTCAACATTGCTAATCTGAAGTTTCCTTAAGTTAGAAAAAGTCACACAAGAGCACAGTCTAAATCAGAGCTAAACTTGACTAAATCCTCTTGCTCTGTCCCATTTGCAAGCAGGTACAGCTGTAGGTCGGGGAAGTAGATTCCTTACTCCCTTTGAGTGTCCAGAATTACCCCTTGAAAGCCACACACTCCTCCTGGCTGTGTCTTCTCTCCCACAGGCATCCCTCTTTTCGCAGACTGTGCCAAGCATACATCACTCTCTTTATACAGGAGTCTACAAGGGCCTCCCAAAGCATATTTAAGTGTTACCTTATGGCTAATTTTCTCCCTGGAATCAGCCACTGTGGAATTCTGAAGAACCAAACACTTGCCTTTATCACATTGTTTACACATATAAGCCATTTTATTTTATTTTATTCTTGTACCAGGAATTGAACCCAATGGTGTTTAACAACTGAGCCACATCCCCAGCCCTTTTCTTGTATTTTATTTTGAGATAGGGACTCGCTGAGTTGCCTAAAGCCTCACTATATTGCTGATACTAGCCTTGAAGTTGACATCCTCCTCCCTCAGCCCCCTGAGCTGCTGGAATTACAGGTATGCACCACCACCCCTAGCACATTCCCAGCCCCCTCCATCACTCAGACACTCATACTCCACCCCAACTGTACACTTTTGAGTTATTTTTAAGCTACCCCCTAGGGCCCTCTTCTTCATTGGAGTGCTCTTTTTGTCACCAAATAATGTAGATCAGTGCCTTTAAAATAAAAATGTCTTAATTTGAAGATTATTTTTCCCTTTGGTCACTCTAGGCAAAGAAATGGCATTTCTTCTCATTGTGAACCATCAGGATGCTGCAATGTAGGACACATTCTTTGTTGATATTTTGTTCTCTCAGTGGGATAATTGTAGATATTTCTGCCACATCAATCTGGGTTGTGTTATCCATCTGGCATACACTACGGAGGATGGACATGGTCAGGAAGAAAAGGGCAGTGGTGTCCAGGGCTTATCTCTACCTAATGGTGGACCGTTATTGTGGCCTGAAGCAAAGGGTAGAGCTATTGCACCTCTGAAGGGTGCACAGCTGCCTACAGATTCACCTGTGATAGTTTCTTACCCTGAAGTGTACAGGGTAGACCAGGCACAGTGGTGCATGCCTGTCATCCCAGCATCTCAGGAGGCTGAAGGAGGAGGATCACAAGTTCAAAGCCAACCTCAGAAACTTAGTGAGGTGCCAAGCATCCCAGTGAGACCCTGTCTCTAAAAAAAATACAAAATAGTGCTGAGGATGTGGCTCAGTGGTCAAGTGCCCCTGAGTTCAATCCCGGGTTACCCTGGTCCCTCAAAAAAAAAACCACAAAAAACAAAAAACAAAGAGCTGCTGGAAAGGGTTTGACATCTTTCTCACTCTGGGTAACGTGACTGTCGTGTCAGTATTTTAGCCTTACATCAGTGATGCCCAGGCAGCTTTATCTATCGATGGCCATCTCGCATGCCCCCAATTGTAGCCTGTCTTATGTCTTTTGCATAACTCAGTCCTGCACCATCAATGCTGCTTGATGTTGATAGTGACCATGAAATAATAAGAAGGTGGGGCATGATCTAGGTGGGTACATGCACACTTGGTGGCTAAAATTTTCATGGTTCTGTGTGTATTCATAAAGGACCATGAAAGTGTCAAGAGCATTGATTTTTGAGGTTACAAATTAAATCTGGTGGGTAGGAAAATTTGCACAGATAGAAACTATTAATAATGAGGATTGAATGTCTCTCTCCCTGTGTGTGCAGCTGGAAAGAGGAACCACTTTTGTGATGCAGTGAAAAATCCCTCACCTACCAATTTATAACACTTTAGCTTTGGCTAAATCTCCAATTTCTCTTATCCTTCTGTAAAATGGAATGATACCATAGGGATTTATGAACATTAAATAATTTGATGACCTTAGAACAGTAGGTAGTTGATACATATGTGTGTCCCCTGCATAGATAGTATTATTTTGGCGGATGTGGGTGGTGGTGATGGTGATGTGAGCCTTGGAGACATTAAGCATCAACCTCAGCATCTTAATATTGAAAGGAATAATGTTTCTAGTTATTCTGGTTTATTTTCCACTCAGTACATACTATAATAACTATTTGGAAGACTATTGTGAGCATTCAATAAAATATCCTGCTGGATAGATTTTGGTCATCTTTGAATCCCAATACAATTGGGAGCAGTTTCACAGTCATGGAACAGTATAGATATCGCTTATCATTTTCCTTCTGATTATAAGTATCACCTAGGATTTGTAATTTTTTTTTCAGTATTGAGGGTGTAACCCAGGGCCTTGCATATGCTAGGCAAGTGCTCTACCACTGAGATGCATCCCCAGCCTATTCTGATTCTCCTTCTTCTTCTTCTTATTATTATTATTTTGAGACAGGGTCTTCCCAAGTTGTTGAGGCTGGCCTGCAATGTGTCACCCTATTGCCTCAGCCTCTCAAGATGCTAAGATTATAGGTATGTGCCACTGTGACCAGCAAGAAACACAAGTTATTTTTTTTGTACCAGGAAATAAACCCAGGGGGCATTTTATCCACTGATCCACATCTCCAGTTCTTTTATATATTTTATTTAGAGACAGGGTATTGCTAAATTTCTTAGGGTCTCACTAAGTTGATGAAGCTGGCTTCAAACTTTCAATCCTCCTCCCTCAGACTCCCAAACTGCTGGGAATACAGGTGTAAACCACTGTGCCTGTCAGGATATAGAAATTTCCATGGATGTTATCTTTCCATGAGAATTTTAAACTTCCTCACTACTTGGCATATTATAGTTCTTCTTAATAGTGATTATCAATATTTTGTCTTATGCCAGTCATTCATGATAGAGTTGATTTGTCTGTGGGGAGACACATGGCAATGTTTTGCTTGTCACAATTATGCAGAGGTGATACTACCATCAAGTGAGTAGATAACAGGGACACTGCTAAACCTCCTGCAATGCACATGCCATGCCTCACAGCTGGGACAGCCCAGAATATCAATAGTGGCAGGGCTGAAGCACTCTGCACTAACTGAAAGCTCCTTGGAAGCAGCACAGTGTCCTACTCCCTGTCCTGAGTCCTGGCATGGATCCCTATCAGATCTACCTTGGGTCCTCAGGTACCTCCTGAGTTACATAGTCTACAAACATTTAGCCCCTGGGTTTAGCATTTCTGCAGATTAACTTTGTGACTTCTAGGTTTCAGGATTCATCCACAGCCATTTTTAATATTTTATTCAGGACAGGGTCTCACTGAATTGGTTAGGGCCTCGATAAGTTTCTGAGGCTGGCCTTGAACTCATGATCCTCCTGCCTCAGCCTCTTAGATGCTGGTATGACAGGTGTGTGCCACCATGCCCATCTCTTTTCTGTTTTTATTTTACATTTTTGATGACAGAGATTTAACACAGGGCCTTGGACATACACATATAACATACACGATAAATATAATTTTATCCTCTTAAAAATATTAATCTCATAATATCACAGACATTAGGAAAGAAAACAGTATAAACACAGCTCAAAGCACTGAACGTGGACTGCCCTCACTCTGTTGAACTGTTGATCCCCAGGCAAACAAGTACAGAAAGTAAGAGAGTTCAGAAACTTGGGAAGCCATGGGCCAGTGCTTGGTGATTTCTGTTCTCTGTAGGTATCTGTCTTCACCATATTCAAGAATATGAATTTCTTTTACAATGTATGACCTTTTAGTATTTAAACTTTGCATAATAGTTAAAATTGTTGGGTAATTCAAAGACATATTTTTCCAACATTTATCATGTAAATGTTAAAATGTACAGGGAAGCTGAGGGAGTTCTAGAGTGAACAATTATAGAACTACTAAAAATGTGGATTGGGTTGCCATGCTGTTGCTTGCAGGTCCAGCCAGTGTGGAAATGAAGCCTTTATTTGGAAATAAACTTCTTCTGGAACAAGCCCTGCCCCTTATTTTATGTATTGTTTCTGCCTGGTGTTGTACCACTCAATCAGGACTGAGTAGTTTCTACAGAGAACTTTAGGCTCTGCTCCTTCACCAAGTAGCAATACATGGTTGTTTCAGAAGCACAGAGAGCCCATATTTGGATCCCCAGTTTTAGCAGGTATTGACATTTAGGTGTCTTAAGTGCACATTTGTGTCTCTTTCCCAATCTTACCCTGTCACGTCCTACCCCCAGTCTTCTACTTATTTTATGGTTTTCTCCTTTCATTAACCTTTTGGTTTATTCTGATCCAACTTCTCTCCTAAATTTATTAGAATTTTTGGTAATTTTTTTTGGTCTTTGTGTGTGTGTATGTGGGAGTATATTATGGGTTTTTGTTTTTATTTATTTGTTTTATTTTGATGGCAATAAAAAAAGATATCCAGAGACAATTACAATAATAGTAAAACAGAAACACAAGTACCAGATGCAAGGCATAGTGAACTATGCCTTACATCAGATTGAATCTGTCACCCCCTATTTTTTTTTGTTTATACACTTCAGTGAAGAAAATAGAGATATGTTTGATGTCTTCGATTACATTTTTACCTTCCATAAAGTAAGATCATTATCGTATTAAAAGAATTTCTTATAAAATGCAGGACACACAAAAAAAAGATTTCTCCTATTCATATTTAAAGCTTGAAAAACATTAAGTGCACTGTATAACAGAAAGAAAGTTCAACTGGGTGTTTTTAAACATTTAATTTTTTTTCTTTCTATAATGTATATTGTGGGAAGGGACACTTCAACAATTGCTTTCTGGTCACACATAAAACAATTCTACCTGTCTTCTATGAGGATTTCTTGCAACATTTATAAGCACCTTTCTTTCCTGAGGAATTCCTGCCAAGTATTTCCTGTGGGACAATAAAAATAGTTATCACTTGTTAGGTTTATTTGTTAAGAAACTAATTATTATGAAATGATGAAGATAGTTGTGTCTTAAGTGTAGTTTTAAACTGATTTTTTTTTGGTAACAGGCATTGAACCCAGGGGCACTTAGGCACTGAACCACATATTCAGCCCATTTTTTACTTTTTATTTGGATACACGGTCTTTCTAAGTTGCTCAGAGCCTCAATAAGTTGCTGAACATTGCTTTGAACTTGCAATAGTCATGCCTCATCCCAGAGTTATTGCAATTGCAGACATGAACCAGTGTGGCTGACTGAAATTAATTTTGATGAATCCTGGGGTCTTTTGGAGATCAGAATGCTAATATATCTTGCCTAGTAAGTCTCTCCATGAACCCTGAGAAAATTCTCATACTTCTATCGGCACAATACTCTTTGTTTTAAGATAGCTTTAGAAAATTAAACATCAATGTTTATTCTTTTTTTTAAAGAGAGAGAGAGAGAGAGAGAGAGAGAGAGAGAGAGAGAGAGAGAGAGAGAGAGAATTTTCTAATATTTATCTTATTTTTCATCGGACATAACATCTTTATTTGTATGTGGTGCTAAGGATAGAACCCGGGCCGCACGCTTAAGCACGCTACCGCTTGAGCCATATCTCCAGCCCTCAATGTTTATTCTTAAATTGCAGTTTTCACAAATGTACTCGGTGAAACAACACAAGTAAAATATCTAGTAATTTTCATAAAGATCCTGAGTTATATTAAAATGCTATATCCACTTTCTCAATAAGTAGAAAAAAATTGAGTAAGATGGAATATATTGGTTTTGTATTTTTTTTAGAGAGAGGGTCTCACTGAGTTTCTTAGCACCTCACTTTTGCTGAGGCTGGCTTTGAATTTGTGATCCTCCTGTCTCAGCCTCCCAAGCTGTTGGGATTACAGGTATGCACCACCATACCCAGACAGAATATACTGTTTTAAATGAGTTTTAAAACTTTGTTTTTTCTTGTTAATGTAAGCACGTGAATCAAAGAGAACACTAGTGACATGGGAATAACAAGTCTGCAGTTGCATTAAACAAATTTTACATTTTAGGAAATTTTTCACTGTAGGAAAATTTCTTTAACTATTCCAAAAATGTTAGACTACAATGAATTTTGCTGATAGGTGATGAGCCAAGTTTCAGGGTCCTGGTGATATTATGTGTGTTTGCCTCCAATTTCTTTGTGGAAAACATCTGATAAGAATTTAACTTTTAACCAAATAGCAGTATCTATACAAATGACTCATTTATTTTTCTTGATCCTATCCAATTTTTTTTTTCTTGAAGAATTTTAAAATTTTGAATATAAATGTTTATCTTGACTATTTTAATTAATGTGCTAACATTTGATATGTTTTTCTCCTCACTTTTCTAATTTGTCAGAAATTGTTTCATACTGCTTATGGCTATTTTCCCCAGCTTGGTAAAATTTCATATATTTGTGGAGCATATTCATCACAGTGTAGTAAGTGGAATAACTTGATATTTTCATTTCTTTCAAGAATGTATTCTCATCAAACCCTAGAATATTCAGTGGAGCAGGGAATAAATTATTTATCACTACCCAATAATAAGGGAAGGTATAAAAACTATAAAAATGAAAATTTACTTTTTAAGAAGGAATGGAAATTTTTTGGAGAGAGAAAAGGTAAAAAGTTTTCTTAATGATTATAACAAATGAATAATTATTATTTAAAATAAAATCATGTTATGTTTTTGAATAACATTTCAGAAGACTCCTTAACTTATGCCACTCCAATTTTGGGGTGTAATACTTTTAATTATGTAATTATACAATTTTACTATTCAGTATTTTGTATAAAACCAGTAATAATATACCATATTTTCAAATCAAGAATATATATCAATCTACATATATATGCACAATTTACAGGCCATTGTAAAGCTATCTTCAAAATACTTTCAAGATAATCAACATTCATTCAGTTTTGTCAGCTTTAAAAGTATGATAAGAAACATTTAAACAACAGCAACAAAAAAATCAAACAATGATCAAAGACTGATTAACCATTTATTTTTTAAAACTAATAATCTGTTCATGATTGCAGATTATTAGTCTGCAAATTATTAATTTAATACTGCATTACTCTTCTATGACAGTTCTTTCATGTGATAAGGAGGTAACTTCCTTCAGACTATGGGCAAATTGTCCCATGTTTTAAACACACCCCATAGTAATTGCACTAGAGATATTGTTCATTCAAATTAAGAAGAAATGGAAGAGCAGCAGTGAGCTTCACTAGAACATTTTAGTTGACAAGAACTATTCATTAATCGTTTTTTTGTTTTTTTTTTTTTTTTTGGGCGGGGGAAGTTTGGTAATCATTACTTTTTAAATTCTATAAAAAAAAGAAAAAGAAAAGAAGCAGGTGGTTCCTTCTAGAAAACACCAAAAGAGTGCACTGCTCATCTTTCATGGATGGCAATTCAATAAAAGCAAAGACTCAAGGTACTCTTGGCACAAGGCTTCCAGAAAATTTACAGTCTGTGTTGCCTGCATGTCTGCTTCAAGCCCCCAAAGTAGACAATAGGACTTCATGGGAACACTGGGAATGCTTCTGAGACTAGTCTGCACAAAAGCTAAGTGGAAAACAACCCTTAATAAGCAGTAGCAAGGTGAGTTTGGGGCAAATGGGGGAGTTGAAAGGCTCAAGCTTATAACTGGAAAATTCTACAGAAAATTAAAGCCACCACTCAGAACAGGCAAGGGTGCCTGTGAATGAAGCATGGCTTACCATCAACCCTCTCTGTTGTTGAGAACAGTGTTCTAGTGTATTTTATACACCATGATTTTCTCTATGCTAGAGGAGCATACTTTTTAGACACTCAGCTCTGGGACTCTTCCTGATGGTTGATGATTTGAGTGAAGTGCACCTATGAATATTTATTTCTAATTTTAATCCTAGTGGAAGTGCTTTTGGTGTATAGTTTAAGGTATTTCAGGCCCATAAGTTAGCAGAATAACTCTACCTGGAATGTCCTCCTTCATTTTCTATAGAAGGAAGGTCTCCAACTGGACTCCAAGTTACAATCCTTGAAGATGTGTGTATTTTGTGGTTTCTTGTTGGATGGAGTTTGCACTTATTTGTTGCAGAAGGAACTTTCCATGTGTCAGACCCAGAAATTTTCTGGTTCATACACATGTCCCCAGTAAGCTTAATCTTGTTGCTATAAAATTCTTTTGATGTAATAGCACTAGTCATCTGGGAATCTGAAGGAATGTGCCTTCAACAAATCCAAAGTGTCCTCTGACTAATTTAGTGAACTACTTACATACAGTGATTATGACAGTGATTTTAGCTGGAAAGTTGAGAAGCCAACCCAAAAAAGCAACTTATAGAAAAGCACTGTGGTTACCAAAAGTTTTGACCAAGTCCCCAGATGGCTGTGCACTATGAGGGGCCAGAATATGGCATGAGCCAAGGTGTAAAGAACATCTACTCATTCTGCTACAGGACATAACCATCTGCTGCAGATGGGCATATGGATTGGCATCCACTGAGATTAGTTATGGAGGACTTGGCCTTTACAAGTTTCACCCTGAGTCACAGCAGTTAAGTCCTGGGCACAGCTCAAGCATTTTCTCAGCATGAAACAGCACATGGAATGGTCCTCCTTCCACCCGGCTCTTAGCCTTTTTTGCCTCAGGGACAAGAATACACTGCTTTCCTTGATCTAGTCCCCAGGTTTAAGAAACTGGCAAGATCCTGCCCGCTCAGAGTCTACTGCAGAAAGAATTGCCCATAAAGATATGGCCATCTGACTTGTGCCTTAGTTCCCATTCATGTCATGTTTCAATCCAAGGACAATTTATCCTGTCTTGCTACAACTTTGAAAAAAGGCAGCTCTGTGCATTCAGGCTTCCTCACACATTCACCTTGTCTTTGAAGAAAAGCATTGCCTGCTATCCCCCTCCCCCCTCCCCTCCCCTCTTCTCTCTCTACCCCCTAGATAGTAGATGATAGGAAAGGCAGCAGAATACAACAGACACTAGTATGGCAATATGTAAATCAATGGATGTGTAACTGATGTGATTCTGCAATCTGTATACGGTGTGAAAATGGGAGTTCATATCCCACTTGAATCAAAGTGTGAAATATGATATATCAAGAACTATGTAATGTTTTGAAAAACCAACAATAAAAAAAAGAAAAGCATTGCCTGGTGTTGCCTTCCAAAATGACCTCCGTCCAGGATTCAGACTAGGAGAGGACAGCATGGTTACGATGGATGGATAGTGTTCACTTCTTAGGGAAGTAACCAATGTGGTTGCAAAATATTCTTTAATTACAAAAACCAGTTTTTTTAGCAGCATATGAATAATTTCTCTGACAATTGTGCATCACATACCTGGCTGTGTTCCAGGAAGGTTAAGGAAGAAGGCACTCAACAATTAAGTGCTGTCACTGCCAACAACTGTAGCTCAAAATTAACGACTTTCACTGGAATGTCTTCAGTGTGATTACACAGAAATAATAATCCAAATTGGTACTGGAAGACCATGAAAACTATTGATATTATTTCTTTTTAAAGCCACCATAATGTGGGATTGCTCTTTGCAGAGGAAAAGCCCAACAGTGATTGTGTATGTGTGAGTGTGTATGTGTGTGCATGTGTGTGTGTGTGTGTGTGTGTGTTTGTTCATACATGGAAGAAAACAAAATTTTAATTTTACTACTGACTGGGATATCCAGTAATGCATAGCCTTCCGATACTTTGGTCCCTAAGTAATATCAAAAAGGAAGATCCTTGGCACAAGGCTTCCCGAAAATTTATACTCTGTGTGGCCTGCATGTCTGCATCAAGCCCCCAAAGCAGACAATAGGGCTACATGAGAACACTGGGAATGCCACTGAGACTAGAATGCACAAAAACTAAGTGGAAAACAACCCTGAGTAAGCAGTAGCAATCATCTTCCAACTTAGAAAACAGTTCTGCCTCCTAAGTTTTCTAAAGTATCCATAAAATTTTCCTGGCAATGTACTACTTGGTGTTACAATATGAAACAGTGTTTAAATGTCATTTTCAAAGGTTCTCTCTTGTAAATCATGCTTTTTTGAAAGGAAATCAGTTGAGTACTTCATATAGTGAAATTCACAACAATATTTCAAAGAGAAAAGGCAGAATGGTTAAATTGAATAGTATCTCATTTGGAAATATCCATGGCAGGAGCATCTTCTGGGGTCACAGTGTAAATAAAAAATAAGAACATCAAAATCTCTCATTAGATACACTTCTGAGGGCCATGAGTGAATATAATTATCAGCAGAAGGACAAAATGCACCACACAGACTGGGATACACTCCAGATGGTGAAATGTGTGCTACTTTCACCTGAAAGTAAGTTGATAACAGTGTTTTTGTGGTTTAATTCAGACAAAAGTGAATCAGGCCCTTCATGTCACTGCTCAAACCTCAGACTCTGAGTTACTGAAACTCTAGTGGATCTTTTCTTGTTCAGATAAATTTCTAAGGGAGAAAGCAACTAAAGTATCTGAAATTTTGTTTTGTTCTGTGTTGAGAGCCAGGTCAGTCATAATGACGCCTAGCATTTGCCTGAGGGAATGTTTGAAAGGTGACACCAGTGAACAATTTAGATGATGATTTGAGTTAAGCTATATATAATTGCTGTGATGCTGGCTTGATTGTATTGTATATTTGACCTTTACCATCGGGCAATGGGGTGGCTCTTGATGCCTCCGGGCACTGGCTACTTTGGAGTTCTCGTGGGGATTCCAGGAGAGTTCCCATTGGTTGGGGAAGTGCCGGAGGCAGGATTTCTGGTGTGGGGGGTTTCTGGAAGGGCTGCGTGGGTGACATTGGCAGAAAAACATGACTGCAGTGCCAGTGAGAGTTGAAATAAAGTAGTTGCTGTTTGAACCTACAAGGTTTTGTGGCGGCTCGGTTATTCTTGTCCAGCCAGACTGCGGTAGTTCTGAAAGAATTTTTTCTAAATCTTTTCAGAGTTTTTTATTCCCAGATTCTTTCTTCAGTTCTGATCACAACTTTTTATTTTATGCAAAAATATTAGTCCTTGTTAAAGAGGGACTACTAAAACTGCTTTTCCTCAAAGCAGATTACTTGGTTGTTTTAATAAAGTTACATTCAAATGTTTAAAACTGTGAAGTATGTAATGAAGAATTGCTATGGGTGATATAATGTTAGATTTTGATGGTATTCAGCTTTTCAAGGCCCCAATTCTATCACCTTATGGAACTCCATTTATTATGTCACCATCACTACCTTGTTCAGGTTTCTGATTGTCTTGATTTTCCACACTGCTTGTTGAAATACCACCTAAGAGAAGTCTGGTGAAGATTGATGCTGCTTAGTGTGCTCCATTCTTCTGCCTCCCTATCTTTTCCTGAATATGGTCCCTATCCAGCCAGACACTGGTTTGTTTCATGACCAAATCCTTCTGCTGAGGCCTGATCTCTGAGCTGGGTCTACAGATTTGGACTCAGGAAATAGTCTCAGCTGCTCTCCTCCCATAATGCTTTATGATGTGGCCTATTTGAGTGGACATTAGATCAAGGCAGACTTTACAGTGCATGGAAATGGCACCTTCCACATTTTCATACATACCCAGAAGTTATTTTACAATGGCATCCATTGGGGTGCTATCATCCACAAGGAAAAAACCATGGTGATCAAAGAGTTGAGCAATATATATCCTTTTACTCAGAATCTGAGTAACATTTTGAGTAATAAATGTTAAAAATAATAAATTATTAAAAAATAAATAATTTATAGTAACATTTTGAGTCTTACTATCAGGAGAATGTTGTGTATCTTGCATAAATTCTGCAGAAGGTGGTCTGATATTTTCCATTTTAAATCTCCATTTTTTGCTATTTCATAGTGTTTGTATTTATCAATGTCAAATGTGTTGAAATTTAAGAAGCCATAATGTATTGCCTTCTTCATTATATGAGAACAGTCAAGAAAGTAATATAAAAGTTGAAACTTCCATAGGCAGCAACTCTGAAAGGATTAGAGAATGTATTTCCATAGATTAATATTTTATGTGCATTTCCTGGACTTCTCCCAAATATAGAACCATATCCCATATGCAAAGAAAGCAGCAGTAGCTTTTCTCTGATCAGAGCTAATAAAATGAATAATTTTCCTCCTTATTCTTGTAATGAAGTTAAATTTCTTATTTTTGTTGCAAAATTATCTGTAAACAATTTCTGATTTAAATAGTTTGAAATCTGCATAGAAGTCCTCATGTTCAAGTTTATTGCCTATGAGGAAAAATATCTATTTGATGTACTTTTTTGGTCTGCTGTAGAAAATGGCAAAGTGATGGCAATTAGTAATGTCCAGGTATAGATCATTGTGAAGGTGATGCATGTTCTGCAATATGGAGCTATAACTCTTCTTCACACTAAGGAATTTCAATAAATAGTGCCATGAACAAGGACATGAAGTGGCCCAACTCATTTGCCCATCAATCTTCCACTTCATGGACTTATCCATGACCCAAAATAGAGTAATAGCCATGGACCATGCATATGCATGCCCAGGAGGCCTATACCAGCTCCAAGCGAGTGCTAGTAGGCGAGTGTGAGATGCTTCCGTGGGGACATGGGGTGCCAGCTAAGCCCAGGGAAGCAGCTTAATGTATGCAAGTCCCTTTTTAGGACATATGTTTGTTGTTAAATATATCTCCAAAATATTTTTTGAATTATGCATTTCCTCTAAATAAATGAGAGTATTTGCTATTGAGCCTAGTCCATGCTTCAGATAATTACTGAAATAATTGGAAATGTATCATGAAGTAAATATTCACTTAAATATTTCTCTAGACAAGTGAATACAAAAATGAAAAGAACAATACCCACCCCTACAAAAGATGCCTAGCTGGTCAGGAAGCACATGACATTAAATTCAGTTACTCAGGAGACTGAGGCAGGAGGACTACAAGTTTGAGTTCAGCCTTTGTGACTTAAGTAGTCCCGGTCTCACATTAAAAAATAAAAGGTTTGTTCAGTTGTGGAGTGCCCCTGGGTTTAATCCCAGTCTGCATACATGTGCGTTTGCGTGCGTGCACACACACACACACACAAACACACACACACACAGCCTGAACTTACTTAATGTTCTAATTAGCAACTATGCCAAAATTGTTGTGTGATGAAATGGAATTTAGATTTTAATACAAGATACAAAATCAGGAGGCTGAGGCAGGAGAATTGCAAGTACCAGGCCAGCCTCAGCAACTTGGCAAGACATTGTTTCACAGTAAAAATTAAAAGAACTGGGGATATAACTTAGTTATTGAGGGTCCCTAGGTTCAATCCCCAGTATTGTACAAAAAAGGGAGGGGAAAGTAGCAAAGCAAGTGTTCCAGAAGGCTACAAATGTGGAGTTCTGCATACCTGGAAATAGTAATACATCTATGAAATGGCTTCAGGTTTTTTTTTTTTCTCGTAAAATATCACAAATAAAACATGTAAGACTCTTCCTTAGACAATGTGGTAGAGAGAACAATATATCACATTGTCCACAGTAAGGCAATTCTGGGGTCAGCACTGGTATGAGGACCTTTGCAAAGTTTTCTTTAGGGATGGAATTTAAAAAAAATATTACAGTTCCTTTGCCATTATTAACATAATCACATGAGCAGATAATGTAAAAAGAAAACAATTTTTACTCATCATCAGTACTTTCAGTTCCTGAAACTGTAATTTTAGGGAAGCAAGGCAAGACAATTCAATGAAACTTATTTCCAGATACACACATAAATAGTTCACAGAGTAACACTTCAGTTTACATTAATTGTATAATTTGATCAGTAGGACTAATTTTTTTTTTGTACTGAGCCACATCCCCAGCACTTTTTATATTTTGTTTTGAGATAGAGCCTCACTAAATTGCTGAGATGGCCTCGAATTTGTGATTCTCCTGCCTCAGTCTTCCAAATTGCTGGGATTACAGGTGTGAGCCACCAGGCTTGGGGTAGGACTAATTATTCTTTCAAGTATAAGCTAGAAAACTGGAAGAGAATAAATAATCAAAATTTTGACTTCTAACAAAATTTTGCTTAGTATAACCATCAGATAATTTAGTTAAATTGTTAGGAAATTAAAACATGAATAATGTCTACAAATTTAGCTGCAAAACCATATAATACCCTACAGAGCCATACAATTAAACATTTTGGTTTGCATTTTAGTTATGCATAGAAATTACTCGCAACTTATTAGTTGTACACAGGCTATCATCTAACATCAGTCTGGACCTAAGTCAGAAAGAAATAATTTAGATAAAGTTTTCATCTCATAAACTCTAGGATAGTGCTGTCAAATAGAAATATGAGATAAATTTACATAACTTTAATTTTCTGCTAACTACATTTTTAAAACTTCAAAAAAATAAGTGAAGTCAGTTTTTTAAGAATCTTTTTTATAATTGTAGATGAACCTTTTTATTTTATTTATTTTTTTAATATGTGGTGCTGAAAACTGAATTATTCTAATATATTAGTATAATTCAATTATATATATATATATATATATATATATATATATATATATATGTATATGTATAATTCAGTTATATAATATAAGTATAGTTCAATTATATATAATATATAATATATTAGTATAATTCAAATATATCTTTCAATTCAGTTCTTCAGTTGTATCAACCTCATATTGAGGGCTCAACACCAACATGTGGTTACCAAACTGGAGACATCTAGGTCCTGGAGCACAAAGATTTTCAGGAGATCTTGTAAATGTTCCAATACAGACTACAGAAAAGGCACATGGCAAAATTATTGCCTCAATTACAAGCTTTGTATAGATTTCATTTTAAAAAGTGGATTTGAAAACAGTGATATGGCACTTACTGAAAACTCTGGGGATGAGGATCTGGAGCTAGATTTAGTTTGCTTTGGGAAAACAAAACAAAAATGATGTGCCTTTCTTAAGCTCTGCAGCAGTATTTACTATTTAAACAGCAGTCTAGAATTTTAAGTGTGATTGTGGCTATTTTTTTCAAAAACTTTATTGTTCTAAGTAGCAGCATAATTGAGCTTTTAAATTCAACTGCACTTCACTTCCTGCCTTTTTTAATCAGTCCTAATTCATAAAGCTGTGGGATAATCTGGACACAAAAGGACACCTGTGCTTGTCAACTGGATGGCTCATGTACCCAGCCCCTTCCAGTCAGTCTCAATAAAAATTGAGAAAAAATGCTTTGCACAGTTTGTACTTTTAAAAAATGAAAGAAAAGTAAGGTTTAAATATGCTTCTATTTTACATTTAGTGGTTTCTCACATTTAGTGGTTATTCTTTTACATTTAGTGGTTATTCTTTAACATAGTGATTTTGATGTTTCTTAGAAATTCTTAAATGAAAAAACTCAGTGATGTAAGAATAACATCCAAAAGGAATTTTAAAAGGCTTAATTCTAAATGGAAAAGAGCACTCATTCTCTGGATCATTTCTATTCAAGTAGAGTACAGGGCTGGGTCAGAAAAGAAAGCTACCCTTAATAAAGTGTTTCAGCCTTCACACTGTTTCTTGTAACCTTCATAAATCACAGGTTCCTGAGCTCTCCTGATGATGAGCCTGCTGAGGTATATTTATAGCAGATGATTTGTAGATGACAAATATGCCAAGAAAGATATCATCTCCAGTAACCCCAGGCTCCACTGAGTTCCTCAGGAGTTCATAATTAAGACTCATAAAAGAACCCTGGATGTGGAGAATCTGTTCTCTGAACCCTGACAATAGTACAGTCCAAAGGCAAACCAAGGAGTAATCACTTTGTTTCATGTTTGCACAATGTTCCACATGAAAGCTTTGCCTACATATTGACTCAATAACCAAAGAGAATAGCAGTTTTTATACCCTCAACTCTGTGTCTTTTCCTTCCTATTGACATTGGTCCCTTTTTCTGCTTTAAAGTATTTTAAAATTACCATTTAAAATTATAAGCTGCTTAACCTCTTAAGTCCCAGTGCATGTCCATGACATCTGTATGTGTACAAACATATTTCACACACATATATAATGCACATGTATCCCTCTATTGGAATACTTACATATATAAATATACATGCATGTTTTCCAGTTAGAACACATTTTTGAGGATGTTTCACGACATTGCTTTGTGTATCTCTGCTAAACAAATTAATTTTACCCCAAATAGCCAAATTAATGGTGTAAACTAATTTTGTTGCAGTAATTCACTTGCAGGTCAGCATGGGAAAAGAAAGAAGAAGCAGAGCAAGCGAAGCAGCGGCAGAAAAAAAGTCCTTTATTGTGAACAAGCAATCTTTTTATAGTATTGTGAACAAAGAAGGCAGCCTTCCAACATCAATAAATCAGGTCTTTCAGCTAATTAAACATAGCATACAGGAGTTTTACTTACTAATCAGAAGTGACCCGCTTCTCATGGCTAATTTATTCTCGGCTCGGAGTATGTTGAGCTCGCTCTTTGTTAAGAACAGATAATAAAAATTTTTCTCAGCGCCCTCCTAGCCCACTTGGCAGAACATCCCGTTTGCAGGCAAGTCCTCCCAAAGACAGCAGACACCCTGTTTTCAAGCATGTCCACTGTTACTTATCTATACCTTGATAGAATATCCCGTTTGCAGGAAGACTCCATCAAGGACAGTAATAGTAACAGTCACATCTGATTCTCTACAAATTTTGCTTCCTTTTGACTTTCAACAGAACCATTGAGAAATAAGTTTAACACATCAAAATATGGACTGACATTGCATTTTAAATTAGCCCATGTATTTAAGGTTAAAGTCCATTAAATTAATCTCTCCTATTATATATTCAATTGACTAAGATTTCTTTAGAAAAATGATATTTCTAAGTGTATTTTTATATATTTTCCTCTATTTTTTGTTAATTCTTTTTTATTTGAGAATAACCTTATTCTCCAAGATTCCTGCTTAAAATTCAGTGTCACCTGCAAAATTGTTCTACTCAAAAATATGTTTCTCAAACTGGTTTACTCAGTTTTAGAAAGTTTTTTCTTCCTTTGTTCCTCCCTTATCTTGGACATATTGAAATTTTCTAAATTGTTAGTTTCAATAAGGCTTTAGAAAGGAGAAATAGGTTTGTAGATTATTCCTTGTTCAAAATATTCTGATATATCTGTCTTTATTGTCTCCAATTTGCACAGAAATGGCTTCTAGAAATAATTTGTATAATTAAAAAGAGAATTACCATTCAACACATTGTTTCTTACCTTGTCCCCCAAGAGTCTTAAGTGCACAATTTAATAAAGGTATTGTGAAGAGTTAGGGGAAAAGAAAGTTTTTAAGTTTGTTGAAAGAGGTTTTCCCAAGATTTTGGCCATGGAACAATCCCTACCCCATTTTGCATGACATCTGTTAAATTTCTGCAAAATTTGTGTTCTTTGGAAAATACATTGGGGACTATTGACCTAACCCCAATTCTGAATTTTACTAATAGAGAAACAGACCCCTGAGAGGGGCTGAAGTTCTTAGAGAATGTTAGAGGGGAAGTTGAAACTAGAACCCCATCTCCTGACTATTTGGCCTAAATGGTCATCTGTACCCTAAGATGAGTCCTAGGATGCCAGGCATCATGAGTAGTGTTGTAAACCTCTTACTCCCTTATGAGTTCTTCTTGGGTTGATTTGCTCAAACAGAGTTTTTTTTTTTTTTGGATGTTCTTTTTAAAATGGTATCTATATCCTATTCTTATATAATAAATCTTAGGATATCTGCCCAACACAGCATGGCTATGACACTGGTACTTAGTAAATATGCTACATGAGGATGGAAGTGAAAGCTCATAGAAGGGCTTTAAGAGGAGGCTGATCACAGGAAGGAAGAAGAAAGGGGTCAAGAAATGAAATCAAGTGAGAAGGAAAAACATGAAAAAATAGAGGGTTGGGGAAAAAAGAGACTCTCGATGGAAATGAGACTTAGAGAAGAAAGGATGGCTGCAGAGGATGAAAAAAAAATCATAAAACTGAGTGGGAAGCTGTGATCTTAACTTGTAAACATGACCCATGATGTTAATTCAGACGTCCTTGTCTAAATGATGGGGAAGACTACCAACTGCTGAGAACCTTTATGAACTCCTATCAAGATGTATTCGTTGCATGGGTGCATTAAGTTGATGAGGCAATTTCTTACCACCACAATTATAATGAGTGAGACAAATCTTGTCCTCATCAAGGTTACATTCTTTTTAGGGAGAAGAGTTCAGATAGGGACTCATATAAAATAACACTAGGTAAAATTTGATCAGGGTCTCTGGTACTGGGAAAAATCAGTGAACAGAAAAACAGATCATGAAAAGTATGAGGCAAAATAAAGACTTAATGGGTGCCACATGAGGCATGGATAGGACTGCACCAGGTAGAGATGGAGTAGGGCAGACCTATTTCAAGGTGATATGATGAAGAAAATGGGGAAGCATATGTAGCTGTGTTTTATGCAAGTGGGTTGGAGTCAAGGTGGGTATGTACAGGAAAGACCATAGAGACATGGCCAGAAAGCCTTCAACCACACTGCGGTTTTTGGAAGTTTAGCTGAGGTTCTGACACTCCAGGAAATTGATGAGAAACTAGTGAACAATGTTTTATTTTGTGCAGAGAAATAGTAGCACTAGAGGTGATATGTAGGCATCATGAGATGTGAAGACAGGAGAAAAAGCCAGCTGGTAGGGGAGGAGGCAGTTAGTTTTGGAGAGACCACCACACCACTCAATATTGCCCATCAGACAGCTTGTGAGGAAAAGTCACAGAGACCAGCCACAGGAGACTGTTTCAATACAAAATCCGCCTGCATGGTTGAGAACCACAGCCTTGAAATTCCGTACGTGTGCATTTGATTTCCAGCAACCTGCCTAATTTGCAAGGTAACTTCAAAGCTTGTTTTAGTCTATCTGTGAAATGGGAACTATTTCTATATCAAACGGTTGTGAATATTCACAAAGAGAAACTTCTTAGCACGGAAACTTCACACAGCCAAGGAGTGAGCATGGGCCACTGAGAAAAGGAACTGGAGAGTTGGGGTTATGTCCCTGAGGCAGTCGGGAATGAAATTAGGGCCCTCAGGAAGCCCAAAGCCCTGGCTTCAGCCGAGTCTGGTGAACGCCTTCTGGAGAGAATGGGTGAGCTGGGGCAAGGCAGCCTTGTCCTAGTTCCCATCCCAGGTTCTGCCCAGCTTTCATCCATACAAGTGTCCCAACAATTCTGAGCTGCCTGACTCCCAGTGCCAACACTGTGAGGAGCCAAATGCGCAGGTGCCCCGCTGTGCCCCTCCCCCCAATTCCCTGAGCACTCTAGCTTCGCAGCTATGATTGGCCAGAGGACCTCTATGTCTTGGCCAATGAACGCCGCTGTGTGCACTGGCTTTTACTGCATAGAAGAAAACAAAAACTGTGAGTGGTTCCCGGGTTGCCCGAGGTGGCAGCCGAGGCTGAGGAGCGGGGTCTAGGCCGGAGGACCAGGTACCAGGGTGAGTGGCTGCAAGATTGAGGGGTCAGTACAGTGGGTATGGCTTGTAGGCTCAGGAAGACCTTGCCCTATCCCCAAGCTCCGGACCCTCCTCAGAGGCCACAGCACCTGGGGAGGGGATGGGGCCTGGAGGCGTGGTGGGGTCCTGGCCGGGCAGTTGGACAGGGATTCTCGGCCCCTCCAAACCCCCCCACGTGGGCGAGTGGCGGTGGGACTTAGGGGTCAGTAATGTTGGGCACAGCTTGAAGGCTCTGGAAGACGGTGTCCTGTGACCCCGTCCTGGCGCCTCCTCGGAGGGAGGACACCATGCGTGGGGAGGGGAAAGGGGCGTGGAGGATGTGGCGAGGTCCTGGCGCGTGTCCTGGCAGGTGTGTTGCGTCACCTGATCCAAACCCGCCAGCAGGCATACCTGTCCCATGGCCCTGTGCTGCAGGGGGCTGGCGCTTCCCCTTCCCTCAAGACCTCTCCCCACCTACCAGGCGCTTGTGGGCCTGGGCGCTTTGTCGGGGATGCAGATTATATATGAATCAAGAGTTTATATTTGCAGCAGAGTTTTAATTTTGGAGAAGGATGGAAGTGTGATTCCCTGAGGCCGAATTTCTGGGAGGATGATCTACATCGTCCCCACCTTTCTGCTTCCCCCAGAGAAGCCCAGGCACCTCCCGGGAGCCGCGGGGCTGGGGGCCTTAGGAGTCCAGGACTGGCGGCTGCATTGCAGCACGTGCAGGGGCAGTCAGACACGTGCCCACCAATAAGCCCTGCTCTGATTGTGCTGTGTCCCTCCACTGGAAAAGGGTCTCCTTAAATTAAATATAATCTCAAAGAAACAGGACGGAAGGGGTCCTTGTTGTGCTGTATATGTCAGTTTGCTGTAGGATGCACGATTTTTTTTTAAGAGCTTAGAGTGCTCTGCAGCCCTCGGTGTCTCCCATCTCCCTCATGCCCTTGTGCCAACCGGCTGCATAAACAGCATCCATAGGATCCACAGGTGATTACCAATGCAGCTTGGTGTGCGTCAGGATGGTCAGGATAAAACGTTGCCACATGTTTTTAACTTTAAATTGTTAATGTTGTTTTCCAGAAATTGTAGTGTTTTTATTACTATTTGGGAAGCCACCTTATACATTTTAAAAAAGAGACCACAGCAGATATGTTCTAAATTTAACTATTGTTATGTATGTCTTTAATGTCGCTTCATTGTAGGTTAATTTAATTCCCAAGTATTTCACTAGGTGTCTTTTAATATACTTTGTTTTCATGTAGTAGTAAATGTCAAGGGAAAATAGGAATTCAAAAATAAGTGCTACTTGGATAATTTCTATAATCCAGTCTTTTGCATTAAACTCCTAGAGTGTTTCCGGGTGATTTTATGTTGCTGATAAGGATGATTAGAGCCAGGGAATGCAAAAAAGGAATTTTCTATTTAAAAAAATAAGTAATTTTCTATTTTAAAAAAATGACTTCCTAAAATGGCAGAGTAATTTATTGGAAAAATTTCAGGAAGAACATTGGAGACAAAAAAAATATTCAATTTCAGCCTTAATATTTTCCAACTTAATGTTTTCTACCTCTTGTTTCTCATTGAAAATTAACTTTTATAGATTAGTATGAAAGAACTAGGTTTTAGGATTTTTTTCTGTATACATTTTCTTAATTTGAAGTTGAGAATATTTTAAGATTGTTAAATAGAAAAAAAATCTACTTTGGAGAGTGGAAATGTGGGATTTTTTATCCTTTCTTTTTTATTTAGTTTTTATTTAAAAATGTTTTAATCTTTATCCTTTCAACTACTTTGCTGCTACCAAATGTGTGGCTGAATTGTTGATTTTTTCATAAGGTTATTATTGACTAAAGAACTACTTAATAAGAACAAATTTAGTAAGTTATAGATAATAAGCAAAACCTGATAATTTTATTTATCTAACTCAAATGCCTTCTGTATAATATTTTAAAATAATTTTGTTGTTCAATAAGTAGTACTTAAAATTTTGATTTAACAATAGAAGTCTATGCTTTAATAAGCTTCTCTCTATTAACTCTAAAAAGAATTTTCATGAAGAATATTATAAAATCTTTTACTTTATTTATTAAGTCTGAATTCTAACCTTGGTTATTCCATTGAGCAGCTGTCTCTCCTTTGCCTGATCACCTACCTTCTCTCAATCTGTTTAAGTGTGTGCAAAGCAGAAAAAAACTACCTCAAAATTGTTCTGTGAGGTGCATGAAATGAAGAATTTAAAATGATTTTGAAGTATAAAGACTTTATGAGCTTTGTTTATAATCATTTTCTTTCTAAGGTTCTGTAGGAAAAACTCTCATAGATTATATTTGCATCAAGAGTAAAACACTTTAAAATATAGCTTTAGTTTTAAAAACTCAACATATATGACAAATGTAACACATTATCCCTTCCCTATAATATACTGAAGTTAAACAGTGTGTGGCATTCTTAGACATGGAAAGGGCTAAAGGTTTGGTTTACAGATTATTTTTGTTCATATGTGTTTGAATCAGTGTACATGCATTTAAAAAATATTTTAGTTGTTGCCAGACACAATACCTTTATTTATTTTTCTGTGTTGCTGATTATGGAACCTAGTGCCTCACCTGGGCTAAGTAAGCACTCTGAGCTATGACCACAGCCCTCTTATTCATATTTTAAGATTCATTTTTCCCTAAATCCAGAGTTGGTTGGAATTATAATGAAAAGTGATTATATAGAATCACATATACCAGTTTATTCTGAATAGACTTAGATAATGATATTTCTGTTTTCTTAATTTCTGAATCTATATGATAGCATCTTACACTAAGGATTACCATACATTTATAAATTTAGCATACTCTGTATTTGTGTTGGTTTCACAATTTCATAGCCTCTTATTTTGAAAAAAGAGCTATGGACTTAAGAAGTATTGAGGAATTCAAAAGTCAGCTCATCTTTGTGTTCCTAGAGGCATCATATATCATTTTATCCTAGAATGACATCTAACAGTAAGTCATTGTATATGAAAAAAATTCTGAAGTTAGTTTTTCACTAATTTTTGCATTTTATTTTGAAAGATAAGCACACTGCAACTGTAATCACTGTAAATTACTGGAAGAACTTATATTCCGAATTTATGCCTTAAACAGTATACAACACTTATGTACTTAAAACTACTTTTTAAAAAATATCCAGAGATTTTGAAATCTTACTTCAGTTTTGACATCTTGCAATATATTTCAAAATATATTCCCAAGAAACAAAATTGTAAAGTCTTTATTTAAAATAATGAGTAGTTCTTATAAGTAATTGGTAGAGATCTTGCCCATATTTATGTATGTGTGTTTATGTAAACATCAGATTTTGGGGCTTGATATTCTTAAAAGATTTGGGATATTTGTATGTCTTTAACTTGAAATATATACATACAGAAAATGTATGTTTTAATTCCAAGTTTAAAGGGTGCACTGCCACATACTGAAATCTTGTGGTATTTCATACAGTTAAACTTGTCAAGAAAATTTGAATCAAATGTTAATTAATTTGTTTCTGCTTTCTTGGAATATAAATTGAACTCTTAAAAATAGAACTGAGCTTGTCACAGTGGTGTATGCCTGTAATCCCAGTGTCTCAGAAAGCTGAGGTAGGCGAATCACAAGCTCAAAACCAACCTCAGGCAAAGAAAGCCACTAAGCAATTCAGTGAGGCCCTGTCTCTAAAAAAAAACAATACAAAATATGGCTGAGGATGTGTTTCAGTGGTTGAGTACCCCTAAATTCAATCATCAGTGACCCCCCCAAAATAGAATTATGTAATTTTTTACCATGTTCTTAAATGTGTTGGATTTACATTACTTTTATCAGTTTAGAAAATGTTAAAATTTTGTGTTTTTTAAAAATAGATACTAAAGGAAGTCTTGTATTTGGTAATTTGTTTAATCAGTGCAAGTGAAATAAAAAAACAGTGTAAAAATGAATGTAGAAAATGAGCAGATACTGAGTGTAAATCCCATAGGTGAGTAGAGATTTATGACAAGTGCAGGCCATTCGATAGTAAAAGTATATTTAAATACTGTCATTTTATGCCATCAGGAAACAGTGATGCTATTTTTATTTTTAATTTTTTTTCTTACACACATGACAATAGTGGAATGCATTACTATTATAATTATTCATTCACAACACCATTTTGTAACTCTACCCTCATCATTATACAAAATACATGTATGAAGACATGAATTCGGTGTCAACATAACTTATATACAATCAGAGATACGATGCTATTTTTAAAATCAAGTTTTTGATTCTTATTTTCCTAGGAATTTATCCTGCCCTCATGTTTTTCTTCTGCCTGTCCTTACACATTGCATATATTCTTACTTGCCACTATTTATAATAAAGTATATAGTACAGAATGGAGAAGAATAGTGAACCTACTTACTAACATTTTTATATGGACTTGTTAGTGATCTCTTCAACATAGGCTATAAATGGAATCTTTGATATCTTTCCTAACTATTTGTTATAAATTACATATGGTATTTTCCCATGGTACTTCAAGCACATAAACAACATAAAAAACATGGTTTTGTGGAGTAGATGACCATGTCCTAAAGAAAATGTGTTCATTGTGTAACTTTCAGAACATTCTTCCAAAAAGAGTTAAATTAGGATTGTGCAATATGTTAATAGTAATATTGGTATATTATAGATAATTGATTGTTAATAATTTTATTAAATTGAAAACCTTGTGTTTTTTGTACTTGTAGATAAGTTAACAGTTAAATATTATAATTTCATTTCTCCAGTGACTTTTATTCACTATTGTATAAAATTTTAGTTTTCTTTATCTAAACCTTTTGATTTAAAGTAGGCTAGAAAATTATAGTTGAAAATTTGCTCCAAAAATTAGTGATTATTATGTGCTGCTATGAACAATGACTAAGTGAGTACTGGGAAAGGTGGTAGAGTATGAAGGCCGAGGCAGGAGGTCCACGAGTTTAAGACCATCCTCAGGAATTTAGTGAGACCCTGTCTCAAAATTAAAATTTACAATTGCTGGTGATATGGCTGAGTGGTTAAGCATTCCTGGGTTCAATCCCAGTTTCAAAACAAAAGTTTTTCATGTATAGGTAAATGTTTATTTTTTGCACTGTCCCTTACAGTATCCACTAGGCATTTGTGGCTATTCTGGATTTAGATGCAGGTGAAATCTCAAATTTCATTATGATTGCATGTTCAAATAATATTATTGTTAGATTGGGGAAAATAGTTTAAAATTAATTTTACCCATTTTAATTATTTTAATGTGGCTAGTAGAAAATTTTAAATAATGTGGCCTCTATGTCACTTTTATGAGAAAGCATACCTTTAAGCTTTATAAGTTTGTATTCTTACTACAATAAGACCTCATTAAAACTCATCCCCCCAGTACTTCCTTGAAATAAGGGATATAGTCTTTAATATTTGGATAGCCAAGAGGCAAACTTTTCGGTAAATTCTTTCTAGAGCATATAGTCCAAGTCAGAGACAATAGTATTTTAATCCAACTGATACCTTTACCAGTTTTTTTTTTTTACTATGAGGAAGTAGGTTATTTATGTAACCTTCAGTTTCCTTATATATAAAATGGGTGTATACAGTTTTATAAATTTATTTTTAGAATTATCAATATATTATATATCAAGTATAAAACCTTTTTAGTTATGTAAAATACTCCTAATATTGTTACTCTAAGTTGACACTCATTGGAACTCCAGAATTGGAAATGTGATTTCTGATACTTTGGTCATATAAGTGGAAGTGGTTAATACTGAAATGTCAGAGAATTCAGAGAAGAAATTAGTTCACAGTAGAATACAATTCTGAAGATACCACCTTCTCTGTTTTCAGTATTTTTTTCCTTTTTAGTTTTATTCAGTCAGATTAACAGTTCCTTGACTTGCCCCAAATTTAGGTAAGTCTGTATAGCAAGATATTAATAAAAGAATTGATTTATGCATGGGTAAAAAATTATAAGATTATTAGAGAAAATAATGCTGCAGACAGAAACACATATTGAAGAGGGTGCTAAAATAGTTGGAGAAAAGAAATTCAAGTATGGGAATAGATATGGTTAAATTAGATACTTTGATATTTCAATAGAGTTTTAACACCTTTTATTATACTTGTAAGCCCTTTGTCTAGTGGACCCTCTATAGTTTAATGTTAACAAAATGAAAGCAATATATTTTAATGATATTTCAATTATTTTCTTTACCACCCATTCTTACTTGAAAACTCAATCTAATATGTCTATCTCTGGTTTTTCTCCTTTACCTTATCTTCTGTTTATCTTACTCTACCTTTACTCCTTTGTTTATCCTGTCTCTTTAGCTTTCAACACTGCTGTATTCTAGTTTTATATTTTCTGTAGTTTTATGAAATTTAAAATGTGGGTTTGATTCCTGGTCACAATTCTTTCTAGATAGGGCAAAATTTCAGTATAATACTTTCTTTCTGTAAAGTGAGTTTAAACTTCCATAACTTCTTTATAGAGCCTTGCATGGCTTATAGACCATATATAGAAGTGAATGGCATGCAACCTGGTATACAGTGTGTACCAGATAGTATAGAACCTGATATCTAGTAGGTTAACAATAGTAACTGTGATGACAAAAGAAGTAATTATAGAAGTGCTACTAAATATGATAAGCTACTCTTGCTAGTTTAGTTATGATGATGTCTCATATATGTCCTTGTAACACCAGCTTCCTATTTCAAAACTTGTAAAGCATTATTTTAGTATTCCGATATGCTAAATCTGTTCCATGTGAAATGATATTATTAACAGTGAACCATTATTATTAACTCCAGTTACTACTACACTTAATCTTTTCCAATTAGCTTGTCACTGAATTACTACAACATTTTCTTAGCTGTCACCCCCATCACATTTTATGTTTTTATCTCATACATTTTATATTCCTCTCTGCAACTTATTCCCTGAACACCTACCTATCATACCAAATCTAAGGTTTAACGATTTGGATATGTTTTTAATCAGCAGTGATACTCTAAGGTAAGCAGAAATAAGATCATGGATTACTTTAAATTACAAGGTAAAATCTTTGCATTTTTAGATAATGGGAACAGCTTTCAAAAGGTTTTCTGTGTTGTCATATTTTGGACAATGAGTCTCTTCTGTTTGGAGGATAGTTAAAAGGTTAAAGGCAGTAAGACTACTTGTGAGAATAATGGGAAAATTTGATTTCAATTAATGTTTTTATTTTTTAAAATTTTTAGTTTAGTTGGACACAGTACCTTTATTTTATTTTCATGTGGTTCTGAGAATAAAACCCAGTGCTCCACATGTGCTAGGCGGGCACTCTACCACTGAGCTATACCCCCAGCCCTATTTTGTATTTTATTTATAGACACAGTTTCACTGAATTGCTTAGAACCTTTCCCTTGCTGACACTGGCTTTGAACTCATGATCCTCCTGTCTCAGCCTCCCAAGACACTGAAATTACAGGTATATGCCACCATGCCTAGCATGCTGTTTTTATTACAATGATGTTTGTTATTAACTTTTATACTTTATGTCAGGAATTTTTAAGTGTTAACCTTTTTAGAGCTTGATTTAAATTTTTTGTTTCTACAACTTAAAATATATTAAAGCCCATGCACATCGGTCTGATGCATGGTATTTTTAAGTAGGCATATTTAAAATAATTTAAGATCTGGTAATAGTGGTACACATCTATAATCCCAGCTACTATGGGAGGCCAGGGTAAGAGGATTGTAATTTCAGGGCCAGCCTGGGCAACTGAATGGGACCCACTCTCAAAATAAAATAAAATAAAATGGGTGGTGGATGTAGCTCAATGGCAGCGTACTTGCCTCACATACATGTGTTTCTGGGTTCAGTCCCTACTACTGCATAAGAAAAAAACTTTTTGAGCTCTGACTTGAGATAACCATTGATGAATAAAGCCAGCATAGTGATAAAACAGCTTTTCTGATTTAAAAAGTTTTCAGAGCAAAGATCAAATGTCTCCATGTGATCTCCATGAATTTTGAGTTGCCAGAATGAAGGATGATTTGCCAGGTGTTGGTACACAGTAATCACAGTCAGAGCCATTTGGAAAAGCAAGGCTGCTTCAAAAAGAAATAACCAACTGATTTCTAAGATGTGTTAGATGAATGGTATATGACTCTTAGTGTAGCTGTGACTATAGAGTTGTTAAAAAAAAGTATTCATGGAGGGAGTCGGATTGAAGTATATCCTAAAAGATTTGGATAACTGAAAGAGCAAGGATGATATTAATAGGGGGACCAAAAAGAACTGCAAATTTGTTGCTCTCTTTTAGGTTTTATTGTCCTTAAACTGGAAAGTTTCTTGAGTATGGAAAGTGTAATAATATGTGACAAATTTGGGGAGATTATTAGAGTTTTTAGATGATGGACTTGAAAGTAAGCCTTATCTTGAAGGCAGTGGACCATCAACAGTTGAGCTCATTAATCACATCTGATCATCTGTTGGCCAAATGTGTTTCACTCTCTTTTGAGTTACATATATTTCCTAACCCTAACAGGGTAACTGTACTTCAACATGTTTGGCAAGTCATTTAAACGCTCTGAAACTTAGTTTACTTATTTGTATGAATGGTAAAATAATTACCTGCCAGTCTTGTGGGTAAAGGACACAGTGTAGAGTGCAATGCTTGATAAATAATAGACTTTCTGGAAATATGAATTTATCTCCCTTTTTTCAAGATTCTTCATTTTAATATTTTTAATTGCTTAATTATTTTTGCTCCAAAATGTATAATGATTTTATGATGTTGATATTAACATAGATGTTGTAATCTAAACATGAGATAACATATTTTAAGGAAACCTTGTTCATTAAAATCAGTGTTTTAGTTTACCTTTCTTGATAATTGTAAATGTAATCTGATTCACTTATCAATTATTAGATTGAGACATTTCCAGATTGTAACTGCTATATTAACAGTTAGAAATGATAATTTCATGAGAGTCACCCTAATTAAACTTGGGACATCACCTGGTAGACCAGTAGATACTTAACATACTTAGTTTTCATAATTTCCTTTTTGCTCTTAAAGATCCTGATAAATTCAGTGCCTTTCTATTTTCTAATGATGAAGAAAATGCTGTTACTGAGGAAATAAATGATAAAAGGTGGTTTAAGTACTAATATTTTCTCGATACATACCTCTACTGCAATGTTAAGCAGATATTGTAAAGGAAATCTCTCTTCCATTTTGAAATACATTCTGCTTAGTTTTATTCCTAGGAAACCAGTACCATTTTATCTATTTTCCACGTGTGTGTGTGTGTGTGTGTGTGTGTGTGTGTGTGTGTGTTTGTGTGCGTGTAAATAGAAGTACAGGCTAATCATGATCATGACTTAGTTGGAAAAGAAATAACAAACTGATTTTTATGACATGTTATATAAACAGTATGTGACTCTCAGTGTAGCTGTGACTAGAGTTGTTATGAAAAGTCCTTGGAATATGCATATGTATATATAATTTTTACAGGCATGTACTGCTGCTACTGGGGATTACAGGCATGCAATTTCTTTTAAGTCTGGACATATATTTTTTTTTTCACACATGGTAGTAAAGTATGTTTTTTGAGCTCAGTTTTCCTCACTTAACTATATTAATATTTAACATATTATACTTTTTCTGTTCTAGGCTATGTTTATTAAGCATTTGGTATTGATTATTAATATTTATTTCAAACTTGGAAATAGCTAATGTTATTCCCTTGTCCTAGGTGAAGAAATGAAGCCACAGAAACTGTAAGTAGCATCTTAGTTGTTGAGTTGAACTCCAGCATACTGGGTAGAATTCTCACTATTGGACTGTTTGCTGCTGTACAGTAGTTTTTCTTTATCTGTAGGAGCATGTTCCAAGACTCTCAGTGGAGGCTTGAAACCATGGGTAATACTATGTTTATAAAGTTCTTCTTTACAAACCTATGACAAAATTTAATTTATAAATTAGTCACAGTAAGAAAATAATAGTATCTAATAATAAAACAGAAGTTTTTACAATTGGACATTGGATGTAATAACTGAGCTAATTTCAGTAGCACATATAATGTGGATATGTTTGATTCCACATCCCAGGTGGAAGAAAACAGAATTGTGTGAGATTTCATCCTACTGGTCATAGGAGTGCACAGTTTAAAAGTTGTGAATTGTTATGGAAATTTTTGTTTGATCAGTTAGGATTATGGTTTATTGTAGATAGCCATGAAAAGCAAAAAAGAAACTAGTTCTGATTCAATTGTTTCCTACCAATATAGCTAACTGCTGTATTCTTTTAAATAAATACTTAGAATTCTATTAATTAAAAAATTAATTCTTAACATAACCAAGTCCTGGTTGGAGGACATGTGATTCCACCTATGTAATGCCTGCATCATTTTGAATATGTACAGAGTTTCTACATTTTTCAACCTTTCAAATTTTGAAGTAAACGGGTCTTATAGTCACATAATTTTGTTTTTTGACTTAAGCCTTTTTCTTACAGTGGGTATATTTAGAGCATTTATATTATGAAATAATGCTTAGTTCTTCATATTTTAGAGCTAATGGTTTGAGATAAATGAATATATGGTAACGGAGGTGTACTTAATGGTGTAAAGCAGTACAGTTGTAACGATGTTATAAATCAGTCCATTTTTTTTCCTCAAATTTTGTTGGTTATACAACACTGTCAGTGACTCTATCATTTGTATTTTGAGGCATAGTTTTATTCCAGAGGACTCTATAGGTATTCCTTCATTATTTTTTTTTATTTTTAAATATTTTTATTCTTTTTAGTTGTACATGACAGTAGAATGTATTTTGACATATACACATAGAGTGTATTTCCACAGTTTTTATAACATTGATAACTCCCTCATTCTGCTTTTTACATAGCAGTGCTTTTGCCTAGATTCTCAAAGGATTCTCTTTTTAAATCTGTCAAGTATAGTGAATTTAATATCATTTATCTTGATGAGGTTGTACCTATTGTTCTTAGGAAAAGGTGTGTCCTTTCAAACAATGAATTCTTCTGATTCTTCTCTGTCTTGAGCAGTGCCCAAGGATTTGGGTGAATGTTTCAGGTGATGCAAGACAGGGATTGATTGGCTGTGCAATCTAATTTAGTGAACTGATGATAGTTTTTAGATTTGAAGCTTATATCTTTCATGCTTGCTTGAGATGTTCCACCATTTCTTGTTAGTTTCTTCACTGCATTTGGCAACTCTTCTTATATAATGTGGCTATGGTGGTTTCCTGTTTATTTGAAGATAGTATTCATATTTCTGTTTCTCATTTTTCTCTCCTGGTTGTTTTAAGACTTTCCAAGAGGAAGAGGAGGCCATCTTTCCTCTACCATTTTTCAAACTAGAAATCTTAAGAACTGTCGGTCCTGTTTTCTTAAATTAAAATAATTTGCTATAACAAATAAAATATGGGAGCTGGAGTTGTGGCTAAGCAGTAGAGCACTTTCCTAGTACATGAAAGGTGCTAGGTTTGATCCTCAGTACCACAAAAAATAAATAAATAAAATAAAGCTATTATGTCCAAATATAGCTGAAAATATTTTTTTAAAAAGAATAAAACACATGCTTATCTGTCAGTGTAGTTTCCTGAGAGCTACAACCATTTTATTTACATAGGGTGTGCTAGATTCCCCCTCCATCTGTGCTTGCTAGGAAAGCATGTCAGCACTGATCTACATCCCATCTATAGATTAAAAAAAAATAACTTAAAAGTCACATTTTAGCATTAAATTTTTTTAAAAAAGTATTTTTTCTTAGCTGTAGGTAGACACAGTATCTTTATTTCATTTTTATATGATATTGAGGATCGAACTTAGTGCCTCATGTGTGTTAGGTGAGTACTCTACCACTGAGTAACAACCCTAGCCCTACTATATTATTTTTATTGTATCAATTTGTGATTATAAAGGCTTGTATTAGAAAATATTAAGAATGATTCTAGAGAATATAGTCAGGCACTATTATTAGATTGTTTATTAGTTCTTTAGTATGTCTTACTGTTGATTCATTTTTGAACTGAATCTGAAAATTTAACTTTGATGTTTTAGATTCTGCCACTAAAATAATTTTACTTTAAGACCCTTGATATAATAACAGTAGTTATACAATATATTTTTTCTGAATGACATTTTGTTTTCAAAGGAAAATGCCAATTATTTTTCTCACTTAATGATTCTTTTATAAGAAATATTTAAAATCTTTATGTTCTCTGATTTGAATATGTTCATTTGACTCAGTTCCATTCTCCCTATCATTTTGGATTTGCAAGAGCAGTATAGCAGTTGGGAGGAGATCAGTGTTTTCCCCTTAATTTTTCCTAGGCAATGACAAGATTACTTTCTTAGATCCAAATTAAAAGTACATCTGACAGGGTTGGGGTTGTGGCTCAGTGGTAGAGTGCTTGTCTAGTATGAGCAAGGCACTGGGTTTGATACCTTAGCAGCACATAAAAAGTAAATAAATGAAGAAAATAAAGGTATTAAAATGACATCATGTTTAAAAACAAAAAAGTACATCTGACAACGTCATGGAATATTATAATATTTGTTAGATTATTGGAAATTTCAGTCTCAACTCTTTATCATCCAGTTACTGGTAACTTTGTACTTTTTAAAATCTCAAAATTTTAATGGTTTTAAAAATATATATCAGTGTTCTAGTTTGTTTGATAAATGATCAGTGTTTGCTAGTAAATGGAAGTGTAAATGCTTAAAATATTATGAGATTAATAGATATTCCTGAGAAAATATTTTGTTATCCTCATAAATTTGAGAACTTTTGTGTATAATATAATGATGACCCCATGAAAAATATAAAGAGAACAAATAATTTCTTCTGAAAAGCCAGTCAACATTGATGTTAGAAACACTTTTTATCCCAAATCTCTTTGACCATTGAAACTAGAGGATATTGAAATACATTTTGGGGAGATTTTGAGAATGTATTACAGAATATTTTCAGATTAACATATTGTTAGGATATCCATAAATATGTGTTTGGAGATAGTCATGGTTACCTAAAGCCATGGGGACCTAATATTCTTCTAAATATTCAAATATCTCAGTGTGTAAATATACTCAGAACAATTAATAATATTGGTGTCTTCTATTGTCAAGGGTATTTTTTCTATAATCCTAAGAATTTTATTAAATTTATTTTCAACATTATGTATTAAACTTTTGGTTTCTTTTGAACTACATTCTATTAAGACTTAGTAGTAGAAACTTTGGTATTTTAAGGAACCTATGAAATCATTTCATATACCCTCAAGACTTACTTTTCTTATAAAAAAATTGAAGCCCAGAAATATATTTTTTTGCTCAAATCATATTGCAATTCATCAAGGGATTTGGAACCAAAACCCCCATTCCAGATCTTTTTTTTTTCATTTTACTGCATTTTCATTTATGTATTATTCTTTTGAGGACATTCCTTCTGAGATGGGAATTAGTTAAATGATATCTCCATTTAACAAGAGAATTAAGGGAAAAGCTTGTTTGTATAATATGAGGTGAATCATATTTAATGGGAAACTAAGTGAGCCACTAAACACACAGTTCTCTCCTCAATAATCTAAATTACTTTTATCTTCTCTTTATCTCATCCACCTTTTGTTGCCACCCCAACATAAGATTACTAGGTTTAAAATAAGCATGTATCCTTACTGTTTTTACTACTAAGTGAATTATCAGGGCTAGGTATTAAGACCAGGGAAATGGGCCAAGGATAGGTGAGTTCAATTCTTTTCTGAATTGAGCAGCATCATCACTTCCTAGTAGTTGGTTATGTAAAGAATTATCTATATCATCTAATATTATTAGTCAAGTGCACTTAAATGACTAGAGTTAATATCTACATTTTGAATTTAAATTTATTTTAAAAAACTATTTTGGCATACTTTTTGCATAGAGATATTTAGTACAATTGGACTTTATGAATTATGCATTTGCTATAAGTGTATTATTGAAAGATTTTTTTTAAGTTCCAGAATGATCAGTAAATTACTATTGTGGTCCTAGGATCAGGACTGCATTGAGGGGGAAATTAATTTCTAAAAAAATAGGTATTTGAGTTTTTTGTATTCAGTTGGCAATTTTCCATTAAACCATAGAATGCAATCCTACCTTTAGAAATCTTTTTCTGTCAAATATTTTTTCTTGGTTCATATGTCCAATTCAAATTATTTACATGATTATTTATTTTTACTTATTGTATTCTAAAATTCAAGAAGCATATATTATTATAGGTGATAGTCTCATGACTGTCAAAAATATCTTTTTGGATATGTCATTTAATTTCTTTAAGCCAGCATTTCCTTATCTCTAAATGGGCCTTAATCTGCCTCAGAATTATTTTAGCAACTTAATGGACTGACTGATAAAAGCAATTTGCACAGTGCTTGGCATATACCAATTGCTCAATAATTAATTTTGCAGCTGCAAATACTGTTTTCATATTAAAATCATGCTATTTGGCAAATCATTTTACTAGACCTTGCTTATCTGTTAAATGGGAATGCTGCTACCTGGGAAGCTTGCTTTTTTAAGAATTGTATTGGAAATCAAACGTAATAGTTGGTAAACTCTGCTTTCTGAGCTGAGGTGGCAAATTTTATACTATTAGAACCAAGTGGGGTGGGATGGGGGTAAAAACATAGAGTGAAGATCTGCTTTGAGGGAAAGAGTTTGACTAAAGGCTCTAAAACAGATTTGCCTTTGCTGAGTTCTGCCAGACATAGACACATGGGGATATACAGCTTCCTTCTAGGCCAGCCAGACAAATACAGACTCCTTTGTTAATTGTCATTCAGAGATACATCATCCCTCACAAATTGAAAATTATCAATCAAGATATTAGTTTCATTGGTTTTATTGATATATAGTACCCATGAAATCCTAGAAAAGGAATCTGTGGCAGGGTATAGACTCTTTTAATGGAGTATCCATAGCCTTTAAGAATTTGGCCTTAAATTTTTTACCTTGTTCAACTTTATGCCCTCACTATGCCTTTCCCCCACCACCTCATCATCTCAACTCCCACATCTTTTTCTGGAGAGATTAAGCAGGTAAGTTTGGTGTAGATTTTTTAGTTCTTCTGTGCTCTTTTATAGATGTGTAACTCTCACATAAATTTATACTTTTTTATTTTAAAAAGATAAAAAATTACTCATTATGAAGAAGACACATTTTTTGAATTTATATCCCAATACCAGCACATATGATAACAACAGTCTATAAATACAAAATCTCCGTCAAACTTCTGTAAATGCTTATAAAGTATACTACATGTAACTTTGGAAGATATTACATATGATTTTGCATATACAGTATATCTAAACATAGTGATTTATATAGTTGTATAATTTTAGAGATATGTTTAGTGCATTATTTAGGTATTGCTTATGTATTACACAATATTCATTACCATTCAAATTTACAGATTCTTGTTTCTTGTCATCTTTTGTTCCTGTGGTTTTTATCAGTTATTGGTTATATAATGTTTTTCTGATGTCTTCCATTAATTTAGACTTTTCTGTGACCTATTTAGAAACCATTGCTTCCACTCTGGTCTCTTGAGTAATTAGCAAAGAAGGGTGTGTTGAAATCCTCAATTATAGATGAAGATTTATGAGTTTTCTTTTTAGTTTTATCATTGTCATCTTGAGACTTATGAAATAATTATTTAAAACTTGAAACAGTGACAGGATAAGACTTGTTAAACTATGGACCAGTGGCCAAATGTAGGTTGAGGCCTAGTTTGCTATAAAATTTTGTTGGAAATCATCTACTCCTGTTTGTTGTGTATTGGTGTCTTCTGCACTCATACTGAAATAACAGAATTCATATTCCTGCCACACAGACTTAATTTGGTCTGCAAATCCTATGGCCCTCTACAGAAAAAAGTTTTTGACCTCAAAGTTTCATGTATTGAAGGACTGGGCCCCACCTTATGGCCCATTTGGGAGGCTTTGGAACCTTTTATGAGGTAGAATTTAGTGGAAGGAATTTAGGTCTTCAGAGGCACACCCTTAATGAGAATATTGAGACTCTGGGATGTTTTTTCCCATTTTGCTTCTTGGCAAGCATGTTGAGAGCAGTTTTGCTTCTCATGTGTTCCCTGCCATGATGTACTGCCTCACAATAGGCCCAAAGGTATCATGGCCAAACAACCATAGGCCAAAGCCTCTGTAATGTGAACCAAAACAATCCTTACTTCCTTAAAGTTGTTTATCTGATATTTTGTCAAAATAACAGAAAGCTTCCTGACAGAACCCTGACTTAGAAGATACTGGAAATCTAAATTAATCAACATCCATATACAATCATGATATGGATGCTTATCTTTGTAATTGAGCATGTTATAAGGCAAAGGATATACATGGAATTTAAAATCGGCATCCCTTTTTAAAATTTTTTCCACTTATTAGATGTGTCATTGTTCTTGTTTATACATGGGGAATAGAGTCACTTTTCACCTTAGAAATTCAAAATTGTTTTCATAATTTGAAACATGTTTTTTTGCTTATAAAAGTTACCTCAACCTAGACCTTTGCAAGGGGGAAATCAGTGCCATTTTCTGGTTTGATGCTACTTTGGATTAATAGTAAAATGGATTTAACAGAGCTAACTTGGTAATAAGAATGGGATTTGTTTTATATCTTCCTTAGGATCTGGTTGTGAGACTATGAAATAAGATAGATTAAAACCCCATATAAAGTGCTCTATAGACAGTAGTTATTAGATGGTTGGAAATAAGAGTTACCAGGGGTGGTGAGTATCTCAGTATAAAAACACATTGTTGGCATCAGTTTAATTATTGATACAATTTTAGGATTTCTTCCTCAAATGGATTTGAAGCATTTGAGACAGTACTATATACTATTGCATGAATGAGTACAAAATTCTCAATTTTTGTAAATGTAGCTATCCCTCCAAACATTATACAATTAAAGTAATTACATGAAGCCCAGACTCTTGAATATCTTATTTTCAAGCAACATCAAAGATTACTCTGAGTACATTTTATCTTTTAAAGTTTGGCAGTGTCAATTGATTCAGAAATATATTGAGAATTTACTTTTGGACTGTCAAGTCAGTTCACCTGAACAAAATTATTTTACTAGATGTGAATTTTTTTTTAAATTAATAGTCCAGCCTGGTTATTTAATTAAAGAATAAAAGCATGGTGAACTGTGAGTAAACTGTGTAGTAGCAAATCTCATTTGGTACAGGAGCTGCAGGATGGGTACGTGACTCAGCTCAAATCCATCTTGGCTAGAGTAAAATCATTGAAATAGCTCAAGTATTGGTAGTCTGAATTTCAAATATACTGAATGGTGTTAATAAACTATAGGAACTCCTTTAGACTTCAAGAGGACCCTAAAATTATGAGTAATTTTTTTTCATTAATGTACTTATATCATGAACTGTCCTTGACCTTCAACCTTCATTATTTTAGAATGATACTTGGAAATACATTTACTGGTTTTCAGATCCCACATTTGTTCAGATCAAATGTTTCCCAAACTTGATAAGTTTTTATACAGACACTTTGGTTTAGGTTTTAGATTTCCTGGGCTCTCTTCCATAAAGGTTCTGATTGAGCAGTTGGAGATGGAGCCTCAGCTTTTGCACTTTTAAATATTATTTATTTTTACACAGAAACATTGGATTTTTCCTTCTAAATTGTGTGTTTATATTTAAATAAAAACTGAATTTTCAGAAACTTAGTAGGATGGCCTTTCTTTCAATGCTTTTTGTTTGTTTGATTTTAGTACCAGAAATTGAACCGAGGGGTGCTTATCCACTGAGCCACCTCCCTGGCTCTTTTTATATTATTATTATTTTTTGTATTTTGAGATAGAATCTTGCAAAGTTGCTTAAGGCCTCACTAAATTGCTGAGGCTGGCTTTTAACTTGTGATGCTCTTACCTCAGCCTCTGGGGAACTACTAGAATTTACAGGCATGTGACTTCATGCCTGGCTCATGATGACATTTTAAGTACATGTGAGCAATGCTGTATCCCTGAAGTGATGCATATTTTCCATTATTAATTGTTCTATTGTTTGAGTAAAAGCACTTCATTGGTTTGAAGGGGCCATAGTGGTGAATGTCATCATCCAGAGCTTTCCTGGTATGCTAGCAAATAACAGCACATTTATTTAATTGTATTTACCAGTGTAAGTTCATACTTTGCATTTTCATTTTATAGATCCTTCTTTCCCTAGCCAGCTTCTTTGATCATTGCAAGTCTCCTGTTTGATCAAATTTCCACCTTTTCACTATCATATGCAAACTAAGCCCATTTGTTCTTACTTTAGGCAAAATGTCCCCTTTCCTGATGTACCACCCATCTCTCCTTGTTTGAACTCTACTCCATTAATAACGAGCAAGTTACCCTAAGTTCATCTCAGATATTTTCACTGATAATGATTGTCCCAAACGTTCTATAGTTTGTGTCACTCATATGAGGAATTAATATACTACACTACCTAGTTACTTAGTTGTCTTGAGTGTTCTTACAGTCTAACCTCTAAACTTGTGTGGGTGAGGGGCAATAGCCTACAATTTTTCCTGTTCTGGGTTCAAACCCAGAGTCCTTATTTGTGCCAAGCAATGTGTATCATTAGTTAAAGCTAACAAGAGTTAAAAATAAGAATTGTATATTTTAAATTTAAAAAAATGTTTGGGAGAACTGATGCCTTCCACAAAAGTTTTCCATACCATTTCTTCACCAGTGAACTTTTTGTACTTTTTCTGTGCTATTAATCTTTCACTTTTCCAAGAATATAGACATCATTAGAGATTGATGTGTCATGGATTCTCAAGGGTGATCCCTTTGATTAACCTGTATGAGAATCAAATAGAGTGCTTACTAAAGTGCACAGTTTAATACTGTTTTCCCTTATTTTAAAATGTTTTTCCATCTATATAATTTTGTTCCTTTTGTTCTTTTGCCACACTGCTGGTCCATTATTTTATCAACTTTATAACCCTTCCTGTTTTCTAAAGCTACAATTAGTTGCAGGTAGAGCAGTTTTAGACGGTTGGTTAGGAATATAGCCTGTAGATATATGCTGATTTAAAATGTTGGTTGTTTTTCACTTCCATAATAACAAAGCTAGTTATCTAAAAGTACTTCTGTGTTTCAGTGTCCCTTTGTAGAAAATGTGGATAATAGTTCATCTCATAGTACTGTTATATATATCCATGTAAAATATATAAATGTTTGTAAATTCTTCAGTGTTTGTATTAGCACTTAATAAATGTTTGCTGCCGTTGTGATTCCTCTCACTTTAACTTCCATAAAGTTTTACCACAGAGAGATTTGTAATCATTTACCTCTATCAGATTCCAAATTCCTTGAAGGGAGTTCCTGACTTATTAATTTTTTTAAGTTTTCAATTCATTTTACATACTAAAAAGTTCAGTAAATACTGTATCAAGTAATAGGAAGATGGTAAAATCCTGTGACCAGTGTGGCCAAACTAGCAGGTTCTGGTGAGGGGCAAAGAGGGATAAGAAAAAAAGACTCACATACAGACAGATGTTTTTGAAGGTAAAACTGGGGTTGGTTCAGTGCTGTTTTCTGAAGAAGAAGATCTAATGAATTATACCACTGTTCTTTATTTATATATGCCTCATTTTCAGATTAAAGCCTCTAGAAGCATTATCCTTTGTACTCAGATGTTTATAGGGCTACCAGCATCATGCATTATTCCACAATCCACAGTTGCAGTGTGGAACATTAAGAGCTTTGTGTAACTCTCAAAGTTTATTGTTCGAACTTACTGTTAGGTGGGCAGGTTCAGGAGAGGCGTAACCGGTGGAACAGTGTGGTATTCTAGCAAGAGATTTCCTCTATTCCCAGGAGCTGTGTGTTTGATTTGAGGTTGATAAAACTCTAGCACAGAGTCTCCTCATGGAGGACATTCCAACAGCAGGTAGGCATTCTGCACCTCTGCAAAGAAACATTCTTGTCTACCAGGCATGCCCCAGCCATGAGGTCATCCAAGACCCCAGTCCCAGACAGTGTTTTCCCATTCTCTGTGACCATTCTTCACAGCAAAGTTCACAGAAAGACCGTTTTTCTGAGGCTGTTTACTTCATATTAATTATAACATAAGGTAATTTAATACTCTCTATTATATTTCAGGAATTCTAATGAATCATTGATTGATCAGCACCATTTTACCAGTTGGAATGAGTTTTCAGAAATGGACAGAGTACTTTTAGATCCAACATGTGACAGATCGGTGTTACTCCATGGTGATTACATTTTCAAGCTAACACCTGTTTGATTGTTTAGGATTTTTTCTGTTCAACATTGAATTTAATTGCTAGGAAATAAAGTAAAAGTTAATGTATTTTTTTTCAAGCTTGAGTCACCATGAGTGGTATTTTAGGGAAAGAAAAAGACTCTAAAGAGAAAGATCTGAAAGTGCCATCAGTCAAAGAAAGAGAAAAGATGTCAAAGACCTCTGGAGTTTTGGAGAAAGAAAGCCATAAAAAAGAACCTAAAACCAAAGAAAAAGATGCCAAAGATGGAAAAAAGATCTCCAGTAGTGCCCAACCAGGGGTGGCTTTTTTAGTTAATACAATCAAGCGGCCAAGTCCTCCACGTGGGACTGGGAAAAAATCCAGTAATGCAGAAGTAACTAAAGAGCTCAATAAATGCCTGGAAGATAATTCAGTGTGTTTGGACTTATCCAAGAGGTCTATGCACATATTGCCATCATCAATCAAACACTTGGCTCAATTAACCGAACTTTATTTATACAGTAAAAACTGCAGTCCCTCCCAGCAGTGGTGGGCTGTCTAGTAAATCTCATGATACTGGCTCTAAGTGAAAATTCACTTACCAATTTGTCTGACTCTCTTGATAACATAAAGAAGCTGCAGTTGCTTGATTTATGGCATAATAAACTAAGAGAAATTCCTTCAGTGGTGTATAGGTTAGATTCTCTCACCACTCTCTACCTTCACTTTAATCGCATAACTACTATGGAAAAGGACATAAAAAACCTGTCAAAACTCAGAATGCTTAGCATTTGAGAGAACAAAATCAAACAACTACCTGCTGAAATTGGTAAGAACATTTGGGTTATTACTATTGATTTTATTATTTGTTATGTTTAATAATTCTGTTGAGTGCTTTTCCATATCAGAAAATTCCTAATATTTGTTTCTAAGTTCCATTTTCCCTGTGATCTACTTAATACTACATGACTTGAGATTATTTTGTAGGATTAAAGTGTAAGATAGGATATAGATATAATTAGACCTTTATTACAAACACAATCAGCTCTGATTTTGATTGGAAAAATGAATTTGAAAGATGTTTGCTTAATTGTTAAGTTGTCTTCTGTTTTCAAAGCACCAAAATATTTATACTAGATATATTAAGGCTCTACATGCCCATTCTCTAACTTTCCATTTTTTATTTGAAGGCTTTAAATTCATATCACTTTCTACTTAGTGTATTTCTAAAAATCTTCATATTATACCTTTGTGAAACTGAAGTGCCATAGGAAAATAGAAAAACATGTTTTTTTAAATTTTGTCAGTACCTTCATTTTTATTTAAAACTCTAATATTACTATACTAGAGTGAATATCATCATCATGTACTTCCACAAGATTAATTGAAAAAATAAAAACTAATGTACTTAAATAGCAGAAAGATCAATAAAGGAAAGGAAAGAGTATCTGAGGGGGTTGATAAAGGCAAGTATTTTATACTGAATTGGAGCAGATCATACTCCATGCATTTATAATTGCATCAGAATGAATCTTAATGTATCGCTAATATGATGCAATTAAAAAATAGGAAAAAAATAGAATATATTAGCTGTGCAGGGTGCCACATGCCTATAATCCCAGCTACTTGGGTGGCTGTAGCAAGGAAGGTGGCTTGAGCCCAACATTTCCAGATATGCCTGGGCAACATATTGTATCAAAAATAAAATCAAAACAGCAAACAAAAAAAAATTTAGAACAGAAAAGTAGAAGAAGAGAGATCTGTAGTAAAACAACACTTAGCATTTCTATAGCACTCATTCTTGCCTTTTATAGTAAGCTGAATAGTAAGGAAATAAAGGAAATGTTTTAAGAGAATGGTAGTAGGAAAAAAGTAATGAATATAGATGTGTAAAATCAGTAAAAAAGAAATGAATTATCTTTATTATTAATTATGGGAAAACTTCTGAACTATTTCGAATATAGAAATTTATTGGCATCAATTTTGTGAAATTAAAGTTACAGTTTTGTGGTTTTTTTGTAAGAGTTTTTAAAAATCAAAATACAAAGTATATTTTTATTTTTTTAATGGAAGCTTTTGTTTTATAAAAGGTTTATTCAAAATACACAAAGATGAATTAAATACATTCTTGCATTCAGTATATGTCTTGTTAGTGATAGAGGAAATTTTCTGATTTTAGGCTCTGGAGCTTTTCAGGGAGATAATGTTCTGTGTTTTAAAATGCAGTTAAACTTTTAGATAATATGTTTTATTAGATTTAAGTCTAGACACTTAAATATTAATTTTAACTTCAGATTACTCCCAACTATCCATTATAGACTTTCTCAAGTAATACATGGTATGTATGAAGTAAGCATAGTTTACTCAAGAGGTATTAAAATACTCCCAGGAATTTCTGTGTGGAAGTGATTTATTACATATAGTCCCATAGAAATGAGATTGTAGAATGACTGCTGTTAGTATCATATTTTCCAAATTTGACCTGCATTTATGGCTTATTATTGGATAGAAGTATAGACTTGGAAAAACAAATACTGAATTTTTTTG
Source organism: Callospermophilus lateralis (assembly GCF_048772815.1). Classification (NCBI taxonomy): domain Eukaryota; kingdom Metazoa; phylum Chordata; class Mammalia; order Rodentia; family Sciuridae; genus Callospermophilus; species Callospermophilus lateralis. The sequence goes on from NW_027514380.1 coordinate 2,637,639, forward strand.
TTGTTCTGAGGAATTGAACTCAGGGACACATAATCAGTGAAATAACACCCACACCACATTTTGAATTTTATTTAGACACAGGGTCTCACTGAATTGCATAATACTACACCCTTGCTGATGCTAGCTTTGAACTCTTTGTCCTCTAGTCTCAGCCTCCTGAGATATTGGTATTACAGGCATGTGCCACCATGCTTAGCCAACTGCTGAATTTTTGTATAGAAATGTGAGATATTATTGCTTTTCTTTGTTATTTTTTTGTGCTACACTTAGTCCTAAAAAGTTTGACTTAAATTTACAAGTCATTCTGTATGGGTTTCTTTCTATAGCATTGCTATCAAATTACCTAGACATTAATATACTATTGTTGAATGAGGAATTATTTAACAGGATTTTAAATTTAACTTCACTTTGTTCTTGAGAGTACACAAGTAGCATTTTTACTGAAAATTGAACATACTTTTAAATTTCTTTTAAATATTTCTTTTTTAGTGTAGATGGACACAACACAATACCTTTATTTTTATGTGGTGCTGAGGATAGAACCTGGACCTAACCCGTGTTAGGTGAGAGCTCTCTGCTGAGCCACAATCCCAGCCCCTGAACATAACTTTTTAAATTGGCATATTTTATGTCATTAAATGATTCATATTTGCAGCTACCCAACTTTTGTCTTTTATTCCTAAATTTCTAATTCTAAAAACAAATCATGGAATTGAAACATCTTCAGGTATTATGTATTTGAAAAGATAATGACAGATCTTAAGTTTTATTCTGAAATGAAGAATAGAAGTATCCAAAATTTCCTTAATTATCTTTATTCTTTCAATTAATATAATGCTTTGCACTAAGCACCAAACAGACACAGTGCAGATGAGGAAGTACTTATGCTCTAAGGATTGCTATGTCTTAGAGAGAATTATTCTGTTCATTTATTATTATGTAAAGTTTTCTGTATTCTAGAGGATTTTCCTTGCTTTGAAGTTTGCTTTGTCTGAAATTATAGCCATACCAGCTTTGTCTTCATTGTCTATTGTTTTAAAGTTCTATTAAATTGAGATGTTATTTTTATTTACTAAAAATTTATGTATTTATGTAACATCAGATTATATGCCTGTATTAAGCATGTATATTTTGAGGTGTAAGTCATGTCTTCATCTGAACTCAAGTTGTATTTGATATAATTGTGCTAAATTTTTCAGCTTTTTAAATCTGGACTATGTCATCCAGCATTTGTGGTTAAATTTGCTACTTGAATATATGACATGGAGCCCTGGATGTAGCTAGTGGTAAAATATGTTCTTAGTAGGTGTGAGACCCTGACTTCAATCATCAGGACAAAAGAAGAAAGCCCCACATGAAACTGATTAGTAACCTTTTACAAGAAATATTTTTATGTTATTAGATGTACTTTTGAAACAATAGATTCAAATTTTGAGTTCAATTTTAATATTTTCAGAAAGAATGTAAATATGTTGGAGAAAACCAGGTTTTGTACTTACAATCTAAGTATGTTCATTGATTTTCCATTTTCAAAAATGTTGCCTATGTAATAATATTATATTTCTAGTTATGTTTCAAAATCATGAAAATTACTCCCTTGCATTCTAGTATTACCTGAGATATTATTTAATAATGCTTATTAAATCACTATGTTGGTCAATTTGCAGGTGAATTATGTAACCTCATTGTGCTGGATATAGCTAATAATCAACTTGAAAACTTTCCAAAGGAGATTGGAAACTGCACACACATAACCAACCATGACTTGCAGCACAATGAACTGCTAGACCTCCCAGATACTATAGGTATCAGAGGAGAAAGAAGTTATTGATGATTATTTATAGCAACCTAGATATTTAAAGGGTTATTTTTGATCCATTTTGGTAACACAAATTAAAGAAATTATCAAAGTACTATATAAGTAATAAGAATTTTAAGACAGTGTTTGAAAACTTTTTCTATTTCAGGAAAATAAAATTAAATTTTAGGAAATTAACTCAGTCGGTTTTAAAGAGTGTTAAGTTTCATGTACATACTCTATTATTTATTTTTTATTATAAAATGATGGATTTTTGGTATTTTTATTTAAGCATATTACATGGAGGAGGTCCCTTCTTTGCTAAAGTAGGCAATATTAAAAAATTAAGCCTTTGCTGTTTAGTTTTCTGAACATGGCCAGTATAGTTTAAAGGTTGCTTATTTGTAGTGTTGAGGGAGTTGTAAGAAAAGACATGTTTTGAAGACTTCATACACCACACTGCAAAAAGTTTGAGCTTACCAAGATAATGTTCTATATTTATGTAGATTTTTTTCTAAAACCTCAAAAATTTCTACAAACATAAAAGGTAATTTTAAAAACATAATGCTTTTTAGTTATTAGTGTAATATAAAAATACTATAGTGCTTATTTGGCAAAATATTCATATAATTTCATTAAAAATATTTCAGAGATGTTATTGTATTTTTTGAGATGTAGGTTTGTCTTATCTTTCTCTAGAAAGATTTTTGATTGCCTGGGGAAGGTACCTAATGGAACCACTATAATCAATCCATATTCATAGCTAAATATTTTTGTGGTCCATTAGGTAATACAAAGTTTGTTACAGATTATTTAGAGGACTGTTTTATCTCTAATTCACCTATATTATTGGTTTTAGTCATGATTGGTCCCACTCGGCTCAGGCCTTAGATTTGACTCTTGCCAGAATAACAGCCTTGGAGCTGCAGGTTAGAAAAGTGTTCTCAAACTCTTCAGCCTTTTGATTATTTTTGGTCTATTATTTAGTTCTTGTTAGTTCTTAGTTATAGATACTGTCCATTGAACATATGCTTTCCTGAATTCTTGTCATGGGTCTTTATGTCATATTCTTATTTGAAGTGGTAATGGGTTAAAAGTATTTTCTAAATGTTGTCCTGAAAGGCAAGCTCATCTGTAACACATAATGAATTGTTTTTATAGCCATAGTGAATATTTTATATAAATTTTCTATATGAGATTTATATTCATGGTTTAATATAGTAGGAAACAAGTACAACTATTTCCTAATTTTCTTTCTTTAAAATTTATTGAAGGGGCTGGAGTTTTGGCTTAGTAGTAGAATGCTCATCTAGCATGTGCAAGGCACTGGGTTTAATCCTCAGCACCACATAAAACTAAATAAATAAAATAAAGGTATTGTGTCCAACTACAACTTAAAAAAATTAAAAAAATAAAATCTACTGAAATGGCAATGATGAACAAAGAGAAATGATCCTGGAAGAAAAAAACATAGAAAATATGTATTGTATATAAAACATGATCAGACTAATTAAAAGGGGAAAAATGAATAAAATACAAATCTTAGAAATATGCTTCCCAAATCAAACTCAATAGAAAATGCTATATACTATAGTGAACACAAACACCAAAAATATTGATCTATAGGAAAAAGTAGAATTCCCCTCGATGTCTAGAACAGAAAGAAGGGAATGTATGTAAATCCTATGAAAAATTATATTATGAGAAATAAAGCTAGAAGTACTAGAAAGAGAATATTGGAGTAATCCAATGAAGAAAATTATAAAATATAATTTCAAAATACACTGATTTCTTAAACCTGATTAAAACCTAGATATTAAGGATAAGACTAAAATTGCTTTCCGAAAAAAATATAATCAAAAAGGGTACTTTTAGTTTTAAAAATTATATTCATTGACTTATTTGGAATAAATAATATATTCACATATAAAATTTTACAACCCATCTTTGTTTAGTCTTGGTCTAAGGATACTGCTGACCAACATATAGTAAGTTCCTCTTTTGTTTTTGGAACAATTTATATGAAATTGGCATTATTTTATCCTTTTCTATTGTTAAAGTTTTCCATTGAAGATGTCTGGGGCAGGGGTTTTCTTTTATTGAATGCTTTTCAGAGCATTTCCAATGTGTTTAAAGGTTATAGGGTTGTTCAGGTTATTATTTTCTTCTTGAGCAAACTTGGTCATGTGTTTTTTTAAGGAATAAGTTAATTGCATTTTAGTTGTTATTAAAGACATAAAATTATAACATTTTCTTATCTTTAATATCTACAGAATCTAATATTGGTAAATTGTCTTGTCTCTCCCTCCCCAATATTCTTTATCAAAACTGTAAGTTTAATTGCTCCTCTCAAGATTTTATTGATATTTTCCTGTTTCTCTGATGTTTAGTTCATTGATTTCCATTTTGAACTTTATTATTCCCTTTCATCTGCTAACTCTGAATTTTATTTGCTGTTTTTCTAGTTTCTCATGGTAGGAGTTTGAGGTCATTGATTTAGATCTTCCTTCTTTTTCATAAAGATATATAGTGCTATGACATTCCCTTTAAGGATTGCTTTAGTTAGCACCTCACACATTTCTATATACCATGTGTTCCTTCTTTCTGTTATTGATTTATAATTTTATTCCATGTGGAGAAAAGCATGACTTTGTATGACTTGAATCATTTTTAATGTATTCAAAATTTATGGTGCAGTATGAGGTCTATCTTGTTAAATATTCTGTATACAATTGAATGTATATTCTACATTTGATGAGTCAGGTGTTTTGTAAATGTCAGTCATGAATTGTTGTGCAGATGAGGCAATTAGTGAATTTAGTCTACTTCCTGCCTTTTGGGGTCTATTTTCCTTGTGATTTTTATAATGTCTGGACAGGTAACGTACACTGCTATACTAATCCCTAATCTTCATTTTTGTTTCAGTCTTAATGGTCATGAGCAGGACTGTTACCACAGTTGATTTAGTCAGTTTTACTTTAGTTAAAGTCAATCCTTGTAGAAGTTTTTCAAACATAGTTTATGGGAACAGTAGTGTCTCTATTGTTATTGTGCTTGTGACCTTTTTACTTGAACAGGTTAAATGTGTATAAAGTCATTGTATTTGACTTCCTTTTCTTGAGGATCTTAGTAGAACTAAGAGGTAGTTTTCCTGTTCTTTGGAATTGAATGATTAAAACTACAAGGCAAGTCCAGTATTTTTCATTATAAATGATTTAATCTATTTGCCTGGCCACTCAAAGATTATTCTTTATCTCTGAAATTCAAAAGCTAGATTTTATCTCCTAGTGTTTTTTCCCAAGGATGCATGTCCCTGGTATGCTATGGGCCAACTCAACATGTACATTCAATTTTTATTTCAGTATGCTTTTTGAATAAAGAATTACATTTTTAATTTGTTATATGTTCTTACATTGAAATATATGTCTTTAAGTTTACTTTGAACAACCAACTAATTGGGATGGTAAAGGGAAAAATAATGTGGAATCTCAGCATGATAACTTCAGTGGAATTCCATTTTCAGAAAATAACTTTTATCATCAAATACAAAATCTTGTTTAGTTTTTAAAAGAGAAGCAGAAAAAATAATTATTATTTATGCAGATTAGACACAAGAAACAAAAGTTAAGATAATCAAAATGTTTAAAAGTTAGGTTCTTCTCATTGGTGCTTAGTCACTGTGTATTTCTATTTCTCTTTCCTCATTTTTTTATTGATGCATTGTAGTTGTAGATTATGATGGAATTTGTTGTAACATATTTGTTATTGCACAGGATATAACAATATAATTTGGCCGGTTATCACTGCCCGGGTCCTCAGGCCTCTCACAACCTTGTCCCTTTCCTCTATTGTCTCCCCCTTGATTTTTATTGATCCCCTTCCCTAACTCTTTTCTTTTTCCTTTTTTATTCTAGCTCCCACAGATGAGAGAAAACATACAACCTTGGACCTTTTGAATTTGGCTTATTTTGCTTAACCTAACAGTCTTAATTCCATCTATTTTTTTTCCTGCAAATTATACATTTTATTCTTCTTTATGGCTGAATAAATCTCCTCTGTGAAAACATACCACATTTTATTTATCCATTTACCTGTTGATGAACAGCCAGCTGACTCCATAGTTTGGCTATTATGAATTGTACTGCCTATAAATGTTGGTATACATGGATCATATATTAAAGCTTTAATGACTTTAATTCTTTGAGAAAAAGTACTGATGAGAATTGTACAACTGGGTCATACAGTGTTTCCATGCGTAGATTTTGTGGCACCATCATACTGATTTCCATAGTGGTTTTACTAATCTGCAATCACAACAACAATGTAAAAGTTTCTTCTTTTCTCGACATCATCTCCAGCATTTATTGTCGTTTGTATTTTGATTTTTTGTTCTTGTTGGGTGTTTTTTTTGTTGTTGTTTTTTATTTTGTTTTTGGAATTGAATCCAAGGACACTTACCACTGAGGCTGTAACCCCAATCATTTTTATATTTTGAGGTGGGATTTCAATAAACTAGTGAGACTGACCAAGAACTTGTGAATTTCTTGTCTCAGCCTCTGGAGTCAGTTGGGTTACAAGCATTCTATACTGTACCTGCCCATGACTGCCATGAGATCAAGTCTCAGTGTAGTTTTGTATTGCATTCCCTAGTTTTTAAAGGTGTTCAAAAAAATTTTTTTTTCATGCACTTTGTTAGCCATTTGTACTTTTTCTTTTGAGAAGTATCTATTTACCTATTAGGGGGATTATTTGGGGTTATTTTGTTAAGTTTTTGGAGTTCTTATTTTAGCTATTAACACTATTTCAGGAGAATAGCAGTGATTCTCTCTCAGGTGTGTACTTTCTCTCATTACATTCCTAATTGTTGCCTTTGCTGATCAGAAGCTTTTTAATTTGATATTGTCCCATTTATTAACTCTTTTTACTATTTCCTAAGGCTTTTGGGTTCTATTGAGAAAGTTATTGACTGTGTCTAAAAGCTGTAGTGTTGACACTGTATTTTCTTCTAGGAGTTGCAGTTTCTGGTCTAATTCTTAGGATTTTGATCCATTTTGAGTTGGTTTTTGGCAGGATGAGACATAGGTCTAGTTTCATTCTTCCCACCACCAAGTGTTAAAAAGGTTATCATTTCTCTAATATATGTTTTATACCTTTTTGAAGTATCATATGCCTGTGGGTTTGTCTCTGTGTCTTCTATTCTGTACCATTGATCTATGTCTCTTTTTATGCCAGTACAATGCAGTTTTTGTTACTGTACTTCTGTAGTACAATTTGAAGTCTTTATAAAGCATTGCTTTATTGGCTAAGCATTGCTTTACCTATTCTGGGTCTTCTATTTTTCCAAATAAATTTTAGGAATTTTTTTCTAGTTCTATGAGTAATGTAATTGGTATTTTGATGGGGGTTGTATTGAACCTATATTCTGCTTGTTGGAGTAGGTTCATTTTAATAATATTTTGTCTATCCATGAACATGGGAGGTCTTTTCATCTTCTGGGGTCTTCAATTTCTTCAATATTCCATAATTTTCATTGTAGAGGTTAGATTTATTCCTAGGTTGGTCAGTTGGTGGTTTTCTTTTTTTGTTGTTGTTGTTTCTTGTTTTACAGTCTATTGTGAGTGAGATTGTTTTATGATTTTTTTCTCTGTGGATTCATTTTTGGTATATAGGAAAGCCATTGATTTTTGTATGTAGGATTTGTATCTTGCTAATCAATAAATTTGTTTGTTAGCTCTAACAATCTTTTGATGGAATTTTAGGATTTTCTAATTATTGACACTGTATAATTCTTGGAATATTGTGGATGCTATACACCATCGGTACTTGAGCTTATCAAGCAAATTCTAACCTCAAGGTTTTTATGTTTTTTGTATCTCTGCTTAGGCCTCCTTTCTCCTAAACATTGATATCATTTTCTTATTCATACAGTTCATCAAATGGATACATGGGGCTTGGTAAGCAATCGACCCTATCCATTCTAACATTTTAGCAATATTTTCTTGTTTTGTATTTTTGAGCATGTATTTGTATCCTTATTGACTAGTAATCCGTGGGTGATGCAATCAGAGCACTAAAAGAAAGGTTTTGGCCCACAGAGAGAGCGTAGATGGGGCTAGATGGTAAAATCTCCCAGAAAGTAGGATGAGGGTCCTTTGGGTTCACTTCTTTGACACAAAGTAACTTCTTTATGTATACTTCTCTGTCTTGGTTTCCTTAATCATTCTATGTTTCTTTTTTTATTAGAAATGATTCTTCTGATTTTAATTTATATTATGAATATGAAAACATTTATCTTCATTATAAAGTCTTGTAATTCAGATGACATATGAAAAACACATTGCTTCATGTATAACGTTTTCTTCAAGGTCAGGTAATATTTTAGAGATCAATAAAGTCTAAGAATAACATTGCCCTTATTTTATATGATTTGCTAGTGGTCAGCAAATATAGTACCATTCCTATTTTGAGTAAAGGAAGTTAATAATACTATGTTTTCAAAATTTTATGAATCACAGTTATTTCTTATTTACAGTGTTTATTAGAATAATTTTTTTCTCTTTTTTCATCATCTCCTGTATCATGTAGCAGAAGCCTGAGTTTTGGTGAAAATTTGAACCTTTGAATCATGATCTGTTATACATCTCAGCAGTCTTAATTGACTTTTGAGATTCTCCCTGTCATCTTTTGGAGAAGATTGATATACCTGAAATAGTATTCACAAACTTAATAGAAATCTATCTTTTGATTCTGTCCTTTTACCCTTGCTGCTAGCTTAGCACTTCAAAATTGTAACTTATTATGAAAAAAATAAATACCCAACTGCTGTCTTGAAGAGTTGATGCTAATCAAATAGCAGCTGCAATAATATTTTTTCCTTGGGTTAAAAATTTTGCCATGGGGTGGGGTTGTGGCTCAGCAATATAGCATTTCAGAGAGGTTACCAACTTGCCCATTGTCACATAAGTACACTTTGGTTTTTCTATTCTATGGTTATGCCTCCAATTTAAACATTCTTTTTCTGTTGAACATATAGATTGTCTCCATTTTTGCTAATGTACATACAATTTAACATGTTTAGTCATAGATTATTTTACTTTTGGCCAACACATATTTTACTGTTCTCAATGTCATAATGCAGTGATCACAATAGTAAATATTTTTGCCTGTATTACTAACCACTAAGTTCTCTGGAGCTTTGAAAATGCACCCCAGCCCTCCATTCCCATCTCCCCTTCAAAATGGATGCAGTTTACCAGAGTGTCATCAAAAAGATGCTAGTGAATTTCCTTAGTTAATTGAGAAGATACATTAAAGACAAAACACACTTAATATTTCCTAAGTGGTAGTTTTTAATCTTGATTTTTGTATACTATTTTACGCCTGTTGGAATATTGCTTAATTGGCACCAGAATACTTTTTAGCTCAGTTTACAAACCCTGTTGAAGTAAAGTGATGTGCATGAGCCTAACAATAGTTATACTTTGAAGAACTGAGAACTGAGAAGATTGCTGCTTTTCTGCGTTATAGTTGACTAGATTTATAGTATATACTCATGAGATTTTTTTTACTGTCAATGACTAATTTTTATAAATGTAGAAAGTACAACTGTACCAATTTATCATTTTTATGTAACTTCCCTCAGCAAGAGGGAAAGAAACTAATGAATAAATTAAAGAAGATTATGAAGCATAGTGACTTTCCTCTTAAGTTTCAAGGCTTAATTTATGCTGTCAACTTAATGTATGCTATCATCCATTTATGCAAGCATTATAAACATCAAAAAGAAAGTTTATCATACAACAGTTTTTTTTAAAAAATGATCAAACCAAAATGAAAGAAATGGACAAATACTAGAAGGTTCTGAAAATTGAAAGCCCACAAGTATTTGTCACTAAAAACACAAGTGTGACCTAGAGACCAGACAATCATTTCTCTGTCTTCTAACATTGGAAAAGAAAATTTAAAAGTAAAGGCAACATCTGGCATTTTAACCTACCCTATGTAATAATGTCATAGCAACAGTTATATCAAAGAAACTTTTTTCTTATAAATGTTATTTGGTAAGTTTAATTTTATTTGAATCTTTTATGATAGTAGATGTCATTATATCCATCTATGTAGCTCATGTGTATTCTCATACTGACAATAAAACTAGAACATGCCTAGAAAATAAAGCACTATTTTAATGTACTTATTAGTGGCTAATATGTTCTTAAGCAGGATTTTCTTAGATTTCATTAATGTATATGTACTTGTGTATGGTGCTCAGAAAGTTATTGATCTTGGAGCACTTCAGATTTTCACATTAGAGATGCCCAATCTGTGTAACTTCTTTTCACAAGTTGGTTCTAAAGATTAAGTTGTTAAAAGATGACAATAATTTTCAATAGGATACTTAACAAAGTATAGCTGCATATTTGATTATTTTTCTTATACAATTTCCTTGGTTCTAGAAGATAAGAATCTTGTAATCCAGTGGATAGCCTGTGACAGTAAAGAGGTTCATTTTATATTTTCAGGCAACCTGTCTCATTTATATCATCTTGGTCTGAGATACAATAGACTGTCTGCAATACCCAGGTCACTAGCAAACTGCAGTGCACTTGAAGACTTAAATTTGGAGAACAATAATATTTCTGCTTTACCAGAGGTAAGAATTGGATGAGAGAAAACATGACTGGATTGAAATAAGCTTTCAAGATAATTTAGGGAAAACTAACCAATCTTTATAGCTGGGGACATAATTTGGTGACTGAAATTGTTTAAATAACAAGCATCCTATATAGATACCACTAAAATAGAATTCAAAAGAGGAAAGAAAGGATACAGGGAAGCTTTTTTAATATAAAGAAGGTAAAAATCAGAAGGAAAATTAGCATGCTATAGTTCCCTGTAGCACTGTGTAAATCATTTTTATGTCATTTTGGGCAATGGCAGTAAAAATATTAAGAAAAAGTTGTATGGCTAGTTTTAAATCTCATCTGTCCTTCACAGTTCCTTATAAGAACTACCTTGATAGAACATACTACTTGTTATTAAAATTAATGTTAGCTGTAACTCTAATGTGACACAAATTATTACCCTTATCAGTGCAGTAATATTAAAAGTATTTAGTATATTAGAATCACCAAAATCTTTCATTTTTAAACATTACTTTTTAATTTTTGAAAAACAATTTAAATTAGTTATCCATGACAGTAGTATGCATTTGTGCACTTTTATATACATAGGTAGGTATAATTTATTTTTCTGATTTTCCATGTGACAGACACAGTACTTTTATTTTTATTTATTTGTTTTCTGTGGTGCTGAGGATTGAACCCAGTGCCTCACATGTGCCAGGCAAGTGCTCTGCCACTGATCTACAGACAAGGCCTTGATTTTACATGTTATAGAATTACATTAGTAATACAGACATATATGTACATAAGGCAATAATGTTTGTGTCATCCTTCCTATCTCCCTAACCCCACCCCTCCCCTCTCTTTACTCCCATCTACCTAATCTAAAGTAATATAAAGTATTTTTTCCTAGTACCCCCTCCTTATTTTGAATTACCATCAACATATCAGAGAAAACATTTGGCCTTTGGTGTTTGGGGATTGGCTTATTTTGCTTATCATGATGTTCTAAAGCTCCATTCATTTACTGGAAAATGCCATAATTTCATTCTTTTTTTTTTTAAACTTTTTTAAAATTTTTTAATATTTATTTTTTAGTTTTTTGGCGGACACAACATTTTTGTTTGTATGTGGTGCTGAGCATCAAACCCGGGCCGCACGCACGCCAGGCGAGCACGCTACCGCTTGAGCCACATCCCCAACCCCATTTCATTCTCCTTTAGGGCTGAGTAATATTCCACTGTGCATTTGATTTAGCCATTCATCTATTGAAAGACACCTAGATTGGTTCCACAGTTTAGCTATTGTGAATTAAACTGCTATAAACATTGACATGGCTGTGTCACTGTAGTATGCTAATTTCAGATCCTTTGAATATAAACCAAAGAGTTGGATAGCTGGGTGAAATGGTGGTTCTATTTCAAGTTTTCTTAGGAATTTCCATCTGCTTTCCATAGTAGTTTCATCAATTTACAGTCACACCACCAATGAATGAGTGTTCCTTTTTCACTATCTTTTTGCCGTATCTTCTTGCCTTTATTCTTGATCATTGTCAGTCTGACTGGAATGAGATAAAATTTTTCAGTAGTTTTGATTTGCCTTTCTATAATTGCTAGAGATGTTGAACATTTTGTCATATATTTGTTGATTGTATTTCTTCTGAGAAGTGTCTGTTCAGTACCTAAGACCATTTATTGATTGGGTTATTTTTGTGTAAGTTTTTTGACATTAATGCTTTATTGTATGTACATGCAGTAAAGATATTCTCCCAATCTCTAGGGTCTTTCTTTATATTATTAATTTTTTCTTTTGCTGAGAAGACATGTTTTAGTTGGAGTCTATCCCATTTATTGATTCTTGCTTTTACTCCTTGCACTTTAGGGGTCTTTTTAAGGAAGTCAGATTCTTGGTCAACATGGTGAAGACTAGGGCCCACTTTTTCTTCTAGTAAGCAGAGGGTCTCTTTTCTAATGCCTAAGTTTTTGATCCACTTTGATATGAGTTTTGTACAGAGGAGGAGAGAGAGATTTAATTTCATTTTGTACAGAGGGAGACAGGTTTAATTTCATTTTGTTACATATATGTCACTTTTAACTTGGCTTGTGTTGTATATATTAAATAATTTTTTATTTATTTTGTGTTGGTAGTAATTGGGTAAAATGTAACACTCTTTTAGACTGTGTGTCTCAACAATGAAAGGGAATTTTACCCATAAATATTTGCTTATGTTTACTCAAGCATAATATTCTAAAAAAAATGGAATGTTGACTTAAGGATCCATAGATCTTTTGCAATTTTTTTTTCTTCCCTAATGATTAAAACTGTAGATACACACACACACACACACACACACACAGAGTAAATTAGTGTATCTGAATTTTCATGAAACAGCTTGGTCAGGGTTGAAAGTTGAATTTCAACCAGGCAAAGTGGTGCTTGTTTTTAACTACTCCAGAGACTGAGGCAGGAAGATTGCATGCCTAAGGCCAGCATAGGCAATTTAATGATACCTTATCTCAAAATTTAAAAAAAAAACAAAAAGGGCTGAGGTTTTAGCTCAGTAGTAAGAGTGCCCCTGAGTTCAATCTGTAGTATTGGTGGGTGGAAAGGAAATGAATTTCCCACAATTGCAGTTTCTAGACTAGTTATTCTAGTATTTCTTCTTTACTTTGGAGTTGAATAGGGGTTCTTCATTTCCTTATCAGTTCATTAAGACTAGTATGACAGGATCTTACCTATGACAAAAGAGTACTTCTGTTGACAAGAGGTTGAATGGGATAAGGAGTAAATCCACAGATACCAGATACATCTCTGAGAACCAGAATATCTGGGTTTTTGTCTTTGGTCATAGTAATTTACACATGATCAAAGTATATGAGGTTCTTTTGTTTAATGTCACCCCTCTTGATAATGAATGACTTGTATCCATAAGAGTGTAAGTAATTAGCACATTGACTAGTTCTTTTTGAGATTATATTTGGATGTGGTTTGTGAGCTTAATTAAGAGTGACTGGTTTTAATATATATCCATATACATAAGTATAAAGACTGGGTCTATATCAAAATTCAAAAAGTGGAAATTCAATTTAAATATGTGTGTTTATATTGCCCCAGTTTTATTGTCAGTGAGGGGAAGCTTATATTTATATGTGTTGTGTGTGTGTGTGTGCGTGCGCAATACCCCATTACAATTATACGCTGTACTTGGGTTACTTTTGACAAACTCATACATGCATGCAACTCGATTTTAGTTCAGGCTCCTCCTGTTTACTTCCCAGGCCCCTTCCCTCATTTTCCTTCCTGTATGATAGTGATTTTCCTTTTGCTTATGTACTTGTTCACTTTTGAGTGGTTCTTTCTACTTATACATAAAGTTGAAATAGCCTATGTTATGTTTATGTATGTATATAGCATGACTTTAAAATTGCTTTGCATACCCCCCTTTCCCTTCCCTCCATTCTCCCTCTCAATCTCCTTCTAGTCCACTGACCTTTCCTTTATTTTATGAAACCAATCTTCTCTTCCTTCATTTCCTTATTTTGCTTTAGCTTCCGCATATGAGAGAGAAAACATTAGACCCTTTAATTTTTTTTTGGCCATGGAATTCAAGTTACTATTTTATTAATAGCCAATATTAACTATCCTTTCTGCCTGTAGTACAACAATAAAGACTATATTTGCAAATATACAATAATGTTTCTAGCTATTTGGCCATGCTTCACTGAATTTTCTATAACAGCTTCTCTGTAAACTTCTGCAAGCACATGGTAGTTTTTAAAAATACAAAACAAAAGTTAAACCCAGGGGGCAGTTTCATATCTAAGACACACATAAACACATATCTATAGATCTTATTTAAAAAAAACCATTAAATATACAAAGAATTATTAATATAAAAAGTTCTAGACATTTAATTTTTATCTGCAAAAGGAATGTCATCCCGACTTATTCTCCACTTAATAATTTTCTCATTAGTTATTTACAGATTAAATGTAGGAAACTATAGTCACATATGAAAATACATTTAAAAAACACATGATGATAAAGTCCAATATTTTGGATGGAAGCCAGGAAGTTCTCCCCTTGAAACTAAGTATTCTCAAATAAAGTAGCACAATGTAACAAAATCCCTCATAAAGAATAATATTTTAAAAACTAAACTGTTAAATGAAATGTTTTTCTTCTGAGGGCTTTAATATACTATAATTTCTAAGTAGTTCAGATTATATTCATTTATTTTAGTATCTGGTAATGGTAACTGTTAAAATATTAACAGTTACTTATCTATTAACAGTTACTAACATTTAATATTAAACATATGTGACAGGATTAGTATCTGTAACTGTTAAAAATATTAGAAGTTAAATTAAAATATTAAAAGTATTAATAGATACCAGATACTAATCTGGTCACATGTTTAATATTAAGCATTTAGAAAGCAGTCTGAAAGTGTCAATACACTGTCTATACACAACTAGTAAGATATTTTGAATTAAATTAATATTATTCCTATAATTCAGCCTAATTTGACAATTCACTCTTATCCACTAAACTCTGTGAAACTGTTTATTAAGATCTACAGGAACATTGCTATGACAAGCACCATGTCAGAGGATCCATGTATATCCTGCATGTAAAACAAAAAAAATGGAAAAAACAAACTTAAACTGTTACCTCAAATTCTTAGTACTTCAACTTGACATGTTATAGGAACTAAAAATGATAAGGTATTCTATATTCTACATATTGAAACATGAGTGCTACTAAGACTTTCATGAAAAAAATCAAGATTAAGCAAGTGGTGTGTTTTTGCATAAATTTCAAAGCAATAAAATCATATTTCTAAAGACATACTATCAGTATGATTATTTTCTAGAAATCCACTACTTAAAGTGTGGATCAATAAATATAACAGAAGAGGATATGATGGGATATGAAATAGGCCATATAAAAAAATCCTCCAGGGGATTAAAGTAAATAGAACCTTTTTTAAAAGTGAAAGATTTTTTTAAAAAAGTCAATTTATTTCTAAGTGATATAATGTGAAAATGTTTATATATTCATTGCTTTTTCCATATTTGTGTATATGTTTTGAAGTTCTCATTACACTGTTTCTGATTATTTTCTGATTTTAATAGTAATTACTATAATATTATTGGAAATAAAATTGTTTTCAGTAATTATTAGTAATAAATTAAGTTCTTACTAGAACTGAGTATATGAAATTTCAAACTGTTCTCGATTTGAAAGTTTTATAAATTAAAGATGCAAAACTATATATGTATATATTAAAAGATACGCTGTAGAATAAACAACATAGTAATTTAATAATCCACATATCACTGAGATATATTAATGAGTTAAGAGATATGCCTATAGATAGTGCAAGAGGCATGCCTTTTAAAAATGAATAATTTCCTTTTTTCCTTTTTAATTCTTCAGTCATCTGCATCCAGAATCAACCACCGAATTTATGTAGAACATCCATTTAAGTAAAGTTCTTTTTTGGACTTTTGCACCAAAATTTGTTTTTAAGCACTTAATACAGAAAATATTTTTATTATAATTTTAAAGAAAACTCTGAAATCATACAATTAAAAGTTGCCCTCTGTTCCATTTAGATGTCAAG
This sequence comes from Callospermophilus lateralis, assembly GCF_048772815.1. Classification (NCBI taxonomy): domain Eukaryota; kingdom Metazoa; phylum Chordata; class Mammalia; order Rodentia; family Sciuridae; genus Callospermophilus; species Callospermophilus lateralis. Next base: position 2,653,687 of record NW_027514380.1, read on the forward strand.
AAGATGATTATCCTAATGTATACTATAAATACACTTGATTGCTGACAAAGATGGCAGCTCAATGGCGAGCGAGGGGAGAGGGAGAAAGAAGACAGCAGGACTGACAGATTAGCTGGGGAGGTCAGAGCTCCCCCAGCACCTCCATTCCATTTATCAGAATCAAGGCTTTTGAGAATATGGGTGATTCTTAAATAGTTGTGCTGGGACTCATTCAGATGCTGAAATCTTTCCTGCCAGTTAACAGCCCGAGCAACATTTCCATTTTTATCAATCAGTTTTATTCCAAAAAATTCTAGCATCATTTTATAAGCCAGGAGGAATGCTTCTTTTGTTTTTTTGAATTCCTCAATTTCATATGTAGTTAGTTCTTTAGCATAAAAGTTCAAGCCTTGTTCTCTCAGGGGAAAAAGCCATTGAATGTAAGTGTGGTTGTGCTCCAGCTTTTCATAATCTCCTTTCCATTTATTTAAAACTTCTTCAATGTAAACACCATCTGGCTTAAATGGAATTTTTTTCTTATAGAAACGAAGATTGCTCAAGTCATTTTGATATCGGATATCTTTGAAGTTCTGTGGGTACTGATGTCGGTATTTGTACAAATCCCTTGCATAAAAACTTCTCTTTGGTTTGGCAGTTGCTTCAGAGGAATCACCACCCTGCTGGGCGCCTGCCGCCTTGGCGTCCTCGTCTGGCGAAGGGCTGGCGCGGGGCCGGCCCCACCAAGCTCGCTCCGGAGGCTGCACGGGCTCCTCGGGTTCCTGCCCCGGGCCCTTGCCGCTGCCGCCCCGCCCTGGCTCCTCCGGCTCCGGCTCCGAGTCCGTCTGCCAGGTGGAGTCGCAGTCCTCCACGGTGGTGGGCTCGAGGAAGCTGACCCAGCCTAGCAGGTTGCCCATTGAAGAGGCGGCGGTGGGCGCCAGGCTGCTGGGCGAGGGGCTGCTGGGCGCAAGGAGCGGGCTGCGAAGGCACACTAGGGCCCGGGTACGCCGCGGCTAGGGCGCTGGGCGGCAGCCTCGGCGCGCCCGCCGGGGCACTCAGACCCTTTAATTTTTGAGACTGGCATATTTCACTTAGCAAGATTAAATACTCATAAGGAAATGAAACTATAACTAAGCACATATGCTCAAGACATGAAGCTAGGAGCTCTACATGTATTATTTTATATTCAGTATCTTCCTACGATTTGTTGGGAATATTCTTATTGAATAGATAGGGGGAAAAGACAGTTTTATTTTAGTCAAATTTGTTACCATAAACATTTCTTTGAAAATATGGGAGAGATATTATCTAATAAATTTACCAAAGTTGGCAAAATTGATGAGTAGAAGACCTAAGATAGGAATCCAGATATATGTGACTGTAAAGGAAAGATAAACATCTATGTTTCACAGTGTGATATAAGTAATGCATGGAAGAGGGTTGGGGCTGTAGCTCAGTGGTAGAGCACTTGCCTCCTAGCATGTGTGAGGCATTGGGTTTGATCCTAAGTACCATATAAAAATAAAAAAAATAAATAAAATAAAGGCATTCTTTCCATTTACAACTACAAAATTTTTTTTAAAAAATGTGTTGAAGAGAAGTCTTCTTGTACTCTTAATATAATCAAATATCAATATTTTCTCATACAAGAATATCAGTTCAGCAGTTTAAGTCAGTTTTAAGAATAACATTTTTGCAATGAATCTCAATAAAACTTGTTTCTGATAAAGCAGATTAAAGACATTTTTCTTGAAATGTCATGTAAGGTTTTCTTAAGCACTGTTCTTGTGCTCACATTTTGTCTGTGTGCAAAAATAGATGATAAGGTTAGATTTTTAATGTTTAGTGTGAAAATCAAATATTTATTAAATAGATAATTCACTTTCAAGTCTATAGTTATTTTCTTCCTTCATTTTATGTTGCCATAACTGACATCTCAGGTACCAAGCCTTCATGGAGGTCAGACAGCTGAATTTTGAATGGTATTTTAAACCCACATACTCTCAGTGGGCTTTGTTTCTTTTTGCTTACATTTTAATTTAATCTAGATTGGTTTTTATCCTGTTGTGAATTCTTATTTCTTTTTTGATCTTTCAAAATTTCATTGCAGTCTATTTTCTCAATTTCTAGTTATTCTAGTATTTCTTTATTACTTTGGAATTAAATAGGAGTTCTAAAATTCTAGCAGTTATTATATGTTAGATATGGTAAAACTGTTTGTGTATTTTGTCTCCATTATCTTCACTACAACCCATAAAGTAAGGCATTATAATTTCAAAAGTGAATAAACTAAGTATTAATACATCAGTTTACCCAAACAGGAATAGTGGTGCCTACCTTCAATCTCAGCTACTCAGAAGGCTGAAGTAGAATCACAAGTTCAAGGCTAGCCTAGACAACTTAGTGAAACTCTAAGATAATTTCAAAGAAAAATGCCAAGGATATAGCTCATAGGTGGAGGAACCCTGGGTTCAATCCCCAGTCCCAGAAAATGAAGAGAGAAAAAAAGAAAGAAAAATAGTTTACCCCAAATCACAAGCTATTAAATGATAAGGCAATATTGATGCAAAACTATTTGAATAACCAATAACAAACAGTATTTCTTAAATATTGGTATGCAAGTCAACAGAAAAGTTTGTTGTAATGCATATTAATTCTGTGGGAGTCAGCCCAGAGTCTCCATTTCTAACAGCCTTTCAGGGGCTACTAATGTTGCTCTTCCTTGATCAAGCCTAAATAATGAGCACCTATTCTGTGTAATTTATTATTGATGACATACCAATTGTGCATTATTTTCTAAGTGCTTCCTATCTGTGCTTTATATCTCTAAAAATGTTTAATGTTTTTAAGGGAGATATTTATTTATATTTACACACTTAGCAGTTTCTTTATGTAGTGGGAAACTAAAGTAGGGATATATGAGTTTATGTGTTTAGTAAATACTTGCTTAATAGGTACTTGTATTCCTTCAAATTTTACCATATAAAAAGGAATGTGTTATACTATATCAAGAAGTATAATCAGCTTCTGAATTTAGTATTCCTAAAGAACCATTAAATTATTGAATAATGATTTATACTGTGACAGGAATTATGTTAATTTTTTTTACTATTTATTTTTATTTATTTACTTTTACATGCTGCTGAGAATCAAACTCAGGGTCTCACTTGTGCAAGGCAAGTATTCTACTACTGAGCTACAACTCCAGCTTAATCTTAGTACTAATGTTAATCTTAATACTAATTTAGATAGTTATATAACTAAAACTTATGTAGGATTTGTTACAGTAAGTGACATAGCAGTCTCAAACTAGCCACCTTGAGATACTTCTCAGTCACCAATTTGTACTTTTTGTTATAGAGTGATTTAAATAAACTAAAGCCAAACAATTCAAAAAAAGGGAAAAAAATTCCTGTTTTCTTGTGAAATCTGAAAAATCTGAGTGCACTGACTTCACAATTTCCACAAGGCAAGACAATAGCTTGCTGGAATTGAGTATTGACTATCCTGGAAAAAGTGTCACAGAATCAGCCTAACCTGTTTCTGTAGATCCTTACTTGCAAGGCCTTGAGGCATTTGTGTTTGGAATTTGCTGTTCTATTCAAATGAAGTTTTTTTTTCTCAGTTCTAATTTAGATTTATGCTTGTTTTTTTTTTAACAGAGCCTTTTATGCAGTCTTGTGAAACTGAACAGTTTGAACTTGGTTAGAAATTACATCCAGTCATATCCAGTGGGTGGTCCAGCTCAGTTTTTCACCATCTGTTCCCTCAACATGGAATATAATCAAATCAATGAAATCCCATATGGAATTTTCTCTAGAGTAAAAGCATTAAGGGAGCTAAATATGAAGGTAAACTTTTTGTATCAGGAGGAAAGGAGGAATTACTAATGCATTGATATTCTCTCTAATGATGTGGGTTATGTTTCATTTTACTTTGTTGATGAAGTCTACTTAGGGGAGATATATATATATATATATATATATATATATATATATATATATATATATATATTGCTGATAATCAAACTCAGTGACTCACATATGCTAGGAAATCACTTTACAACTGAGCCACAACCCCAGCCCCTTGGGGGCAGTTTTTATCAGATAAAAAGTGTTCTATAATTGTGTATAATACCCTAGGAATTTGTCCTCAAGAATTAATAATGAGGATTTATTAAATTATATTTGTAGGTATGCTTATTGCAAAACAGTTTTAAAGGTACCAAATTATTATTACACTTAGGGATTTAAATTTTTAAAGTGGAATACTGCAGCGCCACCAAAATTGATGCTCAGATATAGAAGAATATTAAATACCAGTTACAATATTCTTAGTTTATTAAGAATTAGGAGGCAATAGCATATTAAAAATTCTTTGCATACATACAGTTTAAAGCTGTTTGGAGTATGATTAAATATAGTAACTACATAGGTATTTAAGTGTACATATATAGTCAGTGTTTTCTAAAATGTATCTCTTTAAAGACCACCCATAAGTAATTCTGATCTCCAGTTCTTTTCATTTTTTATTTCTATACTGTCCAGTGAAAGTGAAAGGATCTCACATTTGTAATAGTTTATTGTGAAAGATGTGAATAAATGGTAATTTATCTAGTCCAATGATTTAATTTTCAGTAAATTTTCTACTCAGAGAAAACAGTCTATTTGGCCATACAGCTATTTCTTGGCTGAGGCAGGAATTTAGCTTCCTAGATTTTTTGAATCGAGGTATTCAATATATTTTTGTCTTTGATGAGCCAGTCACACAATTATTGTTCTGTATAATTTAAATTTACAATTTCTTGACTCTGTCTATACTTTGTCATAAATATAGTATGTATCTTTTTGGTAATTTGGAAGCACATAATTACTGAAGTAGTATAAACTCAAAATCCTATTACAAACAGAATTTTTATTATAGTTACATAATTAATATATGCAGTAACAGTAATGTAGTGGTAAATAACATTAATTCTGTATATTCATTTTGTAATAATAGATTTAGAACACAGAGGTCACAATATTAATTAGTTTTTTTATTTGAATATACACTTTTATGAATTTGACATTATTACAATATGTTAGCTTGGAAAGGATTGTTGTTATTAGTAAAACAACAAAACACTTTATAGCACTTTTCCTAAATTTCTATTCAGACTTGATAAAGGTTACACAAAACTTTCTCTTGAAAAAAAATCAAAATGAAGCTTGTTGTATTCTTCCTCATGTAAGCACCTATAGTAAATATTTCTTAATGAAAATACTTTATCATACTGTACCTATTGGTAGTCTGGGGATAGATAGATAATGTTAAATATTTTTTTAATAAATAATAAATTTCAATTTAGAAAATATAAACAGGATTTTTAAATATATATTCACTGATTGGTATTTCTTATATTGATGATTTTGTGTAAAAAGCCACAAGGATCCATGAGTGTTGCAGAAAAAAATAGAAATATACATTAACAAAAGAACATAATAGATGGAACTGAGTTTGTGGCCCAATGTTAGAGTGCTTGCCTAATGTGGGAGGTACTGGGTTTGGTTCTCAGCACCATGTATAAATAAATTAAATAACAAAGGTCCACAAACAATTAAAATATTTTTTTAAAAAGAATGTAAAAGAAATCCATGACCAATTGGTTAATATATTGGCACATTGATACCCAACTGGGACAAGGGGGATATCACCCTTTTCCATTACCATTATAATAGTTTATTTAGGGTTGAATTTGTTGGGCATGGTAGCACACACCTGTAATTCTAGCAGGTTGGTGGGGAGTGATATAGGAATATTGAACAACTTACTGAGGCCCTAAGCAATGCAGTGAGATCTGTCTCTAAATAAAATTCAAAACAATAGCTGGGGATGTGGATTAGTAGTTAAGTGCCCCTGGATTCAATCCAAAATATAAAAAAGTGAACATGTAAGAGCAGGAAAAAAGGCAATTTAAAATGCTTAATTAATATCATAGCACTCCATTATGTTTTTATTATTTAGTGATGAATGTATTCTGTCTTCCTCTTTTTGTGGGGGGTATGTGCTAGGGATCAAACCCAGGGGCTTGTGCATGGGAGGCAAGCAATCTACCAACTGAGCTATATTTCCATCCCTTTCCTCTTTTTTTTTTCTGCTCAGCATCTCTTCCATTCCAGAGCTCACCTGGGTTTCCTTTTCGGCCATGTATTTTCTTTCATGGTGTTTATATCTCAATTTGACCAGTCACATTTTCTCCAATGGTTCCTAAAAATTATTATAAAATAAAACATCAAATTTATGACTATTATCTTTGAATTCTGAAGTTGTTTCTCTGTGTAGTATTTTTATATTTCCATTACTCATATTCACATAGGAAACAAACTTCCTTTTTAAATTCAAAACAAAAGCTCGGTACTATGCAAAAATCTTGGAAAATCGATGCTTTTGTTGCTGGTTGTAAATCCCTGATTTAGATATCGAGAAGTGGAATAAGGTTTAAGAATTTTTTTTTCCAAAAGACTGTACACATGGAGGTTTGTGTTAATGGTTCCACATGAAATGCTGCATTTTGTATTTGCCAGGACAATCAGTTAACATTACTTCCATTGGACTTTAGAACTTGGACCATCATGATAGAATTGAATTTAGCCAATAATCAGCTAAGAATGATCTCTGAGGATTTATCTGGTCTTGTTTCTCTTCAGGTGAGTGAGTACTAATGAGCATTTTAAACTTCTCATTCTCTTTCTCAGTTATCTACTAATATAAAATAAGTGATTTCTCTTTGAAGGTCAAAATTAAAAGTGATGATAATAAGAACTCTCTTAAACATATGACCCTGTTAGGATGATGCAGTATTGGATCAATTAGTCTAGGCTCAATACTACTGAATACTAATCATTAATATTTAATACTAATGAATATGAGTTAATCTAGGTTCAATATTACTGTTGCCCACTAAAAGGTGGCAGGTTTGAATGCTCTAATATAACTTTGAAGGAAGGGGCATAAAAATTCAGCATCTTTAGGCCATTTTTCTAAATTATTTTAAAAAACCATATCTTGTTTACCATAATAATTATGGATACCTGAGCCAGGCATTTAGAACCTTTTACTGTATGATGTTGACCTAATTTCCATCCTAAATCACTCACCTGCTATTTGTTGGAAATCTAGCGTGTTTCCAGGTCTGTATGTTTATTCCAGTTGTTACCAGCATCTAACTCTTCTCATCCTCTTTTTTTCTTTAAAAATTCATTCACATGAATAAAGATCCATCTTATTTTCACCTTCTTAGTCAGGGATAATCACTTCTGCCTGAGTCCCTAAAGTTTTCATCTTTTTGATGAGTAAAGCTTACTAATAGTACTTCAACTTTTTAAAAATTTTCCTATATCTTGTTTTTTAAAAATCTTGTTTATTTAATTTGCTAAGATGAAATAGTATTGTGTGGTTGAAAGCATGGGTGAAATAAGAAGATATAAAATTAGCTAGAAGTATCTGAACACCTTTCTTCTTAATGCTTGTTTCAAAACCCCACTGCATTACTGACTCCTACTCCTATGGTAGTTTATAATTTATTAGAAAACAAGGACATCTTCCTTCCTCCCCTAATTTTATTTTTTTAGAATGCTTGAAATGTAGTAAATACCATAAATTATAAATACTGTGGATTGTTAGTTGTGACCTTCCTTATGTGATTGTTTACAACAGGTGGTTTCATAGACATTTGCAACTTTTCAGTATCAGATAGATTAACTAACTATAGGACATTCATGAAAAAATTTATGCTTTTAATTTTATTTATCATTTAGTTATAGTCAAATTTTTACTTTAATTTTGACATTAAATGATTATTTTCAATAACTCCTGGGTTTGAAAGTTTTTAGAGTACTAAATTAAATATTTTATGTAATTTAATTGAATGTTTCCTATCCTAATACTCACTGTTTGAAAAATTATCATTTCTAATAAATTTTTAAGGCCCACAATTGTCATATATATGGCTAATATAAAAATGAAATTCATATATATAAAATTCCATATCATGTTTTATTAAACTGTAAATTATTTCTCTGTAGGTTCTAATATTATCAAACAATCTTCTAAACAAACTTCCCCAAGGTCTGGGAAACCTTAAGAAGTTAAGGGAGTTGGACATAGAGGAGAATAAATTAGAATTCTTGCCAAATGAAATTTGTTATATTAAAGATTTACAGGTAAATCGTGTCAGGGGCTTTATAAGCATATGATTGGAGTTTTTGGAATTCATCTTTCTAATTCTTCACCATTTTTAAATTCTTGGACCAGATACATTTTTCTATTATAGGATTAGGGCTGAGTTTTAAGTTCACATAATCTCCTTTTATATTTCTAGAAAATGATAATTTTTGAAAGAAGATCCTGTAACTTATTAAGTCTTATCTGATTTAATTTTCCTGTTATTTTATTCTTTTGTGGAAGTATTATTTTAAATTTATATAGTTGTAGGAAATGTGCATATAACTTTTATTGTTAATTTTTTTTAGAATTTAGTCTTGACAAACAACCAGTTGACCACTCTTCCCAGAAGCATTGGTTACCTTACCAATCTCACACATCTAAGCCCTGGAGATAACCTGCTTAATCATCTTCCTAAGGAAATTAGTAGGAACCTTATGTATTATTAACTCTACAAGTAGTTAACTGTTGATTTTCACACAGTATTTCAGATAAATCTGTTTTTGTAATCTGAGGTTATATTAGCATTCTGAGTTTTTTATGGAGTACTGATACTTAATGTTAGTGGGTGCTTTGATTGTTTCCCCATGGGATATTATGATTAACATTGTATTTTTGAATATAGTATGGTATATTTATATTTCCAATAAATTTTCTGAAATCTTAATTTAAAAGAATTATTTTCGGTTCTGCTAAATTTGAAAAATCACACAGACTTGAAACAAATTATTATTGTGGGGATTTAGGCTCAATAATAATATTTGATTAATATTTATATTTGGGATCATTTTAGAATTTTGCCAAATCTTTTTATATCCATTATCTCATATAATTATGAGCACCTTTAATTTTATAAGTGAAGGTTGTAATACTGTTTTACACAGAGTTAGTTAAGGTCATATACTAAATAACTGTGAGTTCTTAAGTTAATAATTCTATGTATACTGTCCTGCCATCTATAATGTGCTTAATACAATGTTGGATTAGTAATTAAGAATAGTTTGGGGGAGCTGGGATTGTGGCTCAGTGGCAGAGCACTTGCCTAGCATGTGCTGGGTTTGATCCTCAGAACTACATATAAATATATAAAAGTGTGCTACCGATTGAGCCACATCCCCAGAAATACATATAAATATATAAAAAACAAAGGTTTAACAACAACAACAAAAAAAACAATGGTTTTGGAGATTCTTAGCTATTTAAAATCTGAATCTCTCACTTCTTAGTTTTATGTCTTTAAATAGTCTACACAAACTCTTTCTCAAAGACTGGAACTTCTTATGTGTAAATTAAGAATAATAATGTAAGAAAACTTTTTGAAAGACTACATGAATTTATTTTGGTTTGCCTACCAAATATGTGGTAACTTTCTTCATGAAAGATCTATATCAAACACACACACACATACTGACACACACATGAATGCCAAACTCTATCAAAAAGATCTCTAGAGTTGGAGCATTTTCAAAAAACTAAACTTAAAAACCAGCATAAGATAGGAGGTTCTGAATAAATGGTTGTGGAGGGTGACCTGGTCATCAGGGTTTTAGAAAATCTCCCCATATAAGTTATATATGTAGTGAAGTTTGAGATTGATGGTTCTAAGAGTTTTAAAATGGAGAGAAGAGTGGGAAATATGTATTATGTATTAATTCCTACTTGCACCTTTGTATAGTAACTAATTATTTTAAAAAAATTATTCACTTAAAAAAATAAAACAGGTACACTGGAAAACCTTGAAGAACTGTATTTGAATGAAAACCCTAACCTACATCGCCTTCCTTTTGAGCTGGCTCTCTGCAGCAAGCTTACAATCATGAATTTTTGGAACTGTCCACTCAGTCACTTTCCACCTCAGATTGTTGCTAGGGGACCTTCTTTCATCATTCAGTTCTTTAAAATGCAGGGTACATATCATGCCATGGTCTGATAAAGCTCTGATGATCCCATACATTTTTCAAATCATTTGCCATTAATGTGCCACATCTATATCTGTATATATTTATGTAGATATTGATATACATGGCAGATTTATAAAGATTCATTATGTGTTTCTGAAAATAGAGGAATTTAGATCTTTATAAGTCTTTTATAATTTTTCTTTGCTGAAATTGATTCATTTTTTTTCTGTTTTGCATTCTGATGTGTCAGTTTCCTTAAAAAATTGCCAAAAAATTATAAATTTATTAAATTCAAGTGACAGAATAGTTATATATATTTCTCTTAGGAAAAAATAATGGGTAAACTATTTTTGTGAATTATTAATACATTTTTCTATTACTAATTGTCATATCAGGTAGAATATTTCTTTAACTTCTTTTGCAATTTGAGATTTAATTTTTTATACATTGTTTACAGTCCTGAAAGAGCAATAGGACTCATGTGCATGTACACAAACTCCATTGAAGAAATTATGTTTAGTCTCTGCTGCTTAGTATATGAGATGGTCAGAGAATTGTAAAACTGTTGATCTCAATGTTGCTCATTGTTAATCTGTAGCAGTAAAGCAGAAATAGTGATATCAAATAGCCCTCCTTTGTGTGAAGTTAGTACTTTTTAAATCCCAGATTTTTATTTCATGCATAAAGAAGGGGGAGATATTAAATAATTTACAGACTTCATGAATACTCATGAAAACATTAGATGATAGAAAGTGCCAGAGGTGGAGCTGGGGATGTAGCTCAGGTGGTAGCGTGCTCACCTGGCATGTGCAGGGCACTAGGTTCAATCCTCAGCATCTCATAAAAATAAAAAATAAAGATGTTGTGTCCACCAAAAACTAAAAAAAAAATATTAAAAAATTCTCTCTCTTTCTCTCTCTCTTTTTTAAAAAAGAAAGTGCCGGAGGTGAAAAATGCACCAAATGTTAATTTGTTACATATGCCTTCCCTTATTCAGAGTTTTCACTACTTTTTTCTTTGTACATTACTGAGAAATATTTTATGTAATCAAAAAATCAAAATATTTTGCCAATAGTGATGGTAATACATAATTATTAATGGAAATAAATAGTTTAATTATTTATTAAAACAATAATTTTACAGTTTTTAAAGCACTGAAAAAGAACAGTGTCGATTTTCACAATGATGTCTTCCTTTAGCATCTTCTGCTCCCTCTTATTTCTTGGCAATGTTTAACATTTTTAATGTTTTGACTTTTCCAGAATGTCACAATACTGGATATCAAAGCACATGATGAGCAGCAGAATGGTGTGAGTGGATCTTTTTTCTGGGGAGCTTCATGGAGAAAATCTGGAGCTTTGTGGAAACATGATTTTTGTTTAAGTCTATGAAAGAGAATTATTATGTATCTGCTTGAAAGAACCATACAGTATCAAAACTAGAGATCACTGAATATCATCAGTGCAAGGAAGAGGCTCCAGTGCTTGTATCTCATGAGCAGGAAAGAACAGTGGTCAGTGAGAAATCAAAAACCAGGCTAAATTTTATTTTGTCTGGCCACAGGATAAAAAAGTGTGTTTGTAAAGGTGGACATGATGAGGATCATTAAGAAAACAATTAGCCACAGGATGATCTTTGTGGTTTGTAATTTGAGGAAGGCCAACTAGGAGCCCTTGAGGCTGATGGTTATGGCCTAAAACACACCCATCATGTGGGTGCTGCAGGTGGAGGGTCCCCTTATAACCTTGGCCAGGAAGACAATCATTTTGCATTTAAACTCGCATGCACTGTCTTACACTTCCCAACAGTCTGTTGATACCAAAAGTCCCATGGTGAGGATCATGAGAATGTGTGTTAGAGCCACATGGTGATGGGGAGGTCAGTTAATCTGGACTTGGCTTTACAAATATAGTGGCAATGTAAAGAAAAAGCAGAAATCTGTATGCTGAGATTCCAATGCCAGCTTGAGGATAGAAGGTATTTCTTATGGAAATAAAACTGAAATATTTGTTCATCTTTATGGGAATTCTTGGAAGAAAAATAGGAGCATTTGATCACAAGAGGATTTTTATTTAAATGCTTTCAGTCAATCTATTATCCTCCATAATCTCTATAATTATCATTTACCAAAACAACAGAAAAATTTGTACATAAAATGGAGTCTTATTCTTGATCTTAATTTCAAGTCAAGAGCTGGTGTGGGGCTCTTTCTTCACTGACCTACCATAAAGAAAGCCTTTGCTGCATCCCAAAAAGTGAAAGAAAAAAAGTAAATAAAAAGTAAGTAAAAAATGAATTTTAACTCAAACGTATCTCATTCTTCAGAGGAATAGTTTTGTTTACTCCAGTTAATCTCATGAAATTGCTCAGATCTTATATACATTATGTTTTCCTTTGTATCGTAAGTTATATTTAATGGTCAGTGTGTGTTTGATTTTCAATCTTCCCTGTAGGTTTCTTAAAATTAAAGATGGTGTCTTATTTTGCTTCGATCTACAGTATCTGAAATACTTTGCAAATGTGCCTAAGAAATACTAGTTGTTTTCAAGACTAGTTTGAAGTTAAGGTCACACTTTGTTTGCCCTGACAGTGATTTATAATTTTCAAAAATAGCTTTTAAAACATTTACTTATTCTGTTGAAAAATAATTTTTATTCATTGTATAAAGTTTGAAAATATAAAAATTATAGAGGTGAAAATAAAAATCTCCAAAATTCAAACCACCCCCAAAATAATGACTATTTACATTTGGCACCTGCAGCCTTCATTCTACCAAATAATTTGCACTAAGCACACCTCCTGCATCTACACAGCCAGTGTGTAGTTAGTTACCTTTGGAGAAAAGACTACATAGTAGCCAGTGCCCTTGGCTCTGCAGGTCAGTTTGCACACGTCTGCTGGAAGGACGCCTGCATATTTGGGAACCCATTCTACGAATGTTTTGACTCCTTTTGCATCAGACTGATAGCCTTTTTTGGCCTCACATTGCGCATGATGAAAAGATTTACCTAGGAAACAAAACATGTTACTTTAACACTTGACCTGTTCTGAGCCTTACATATAATCTTGTGCATTTGAATAATTAATTTTAAGGAGATGATGCTAACTTTATCACAGAGCTTCTTTATGCATCCACGCTGAAAGATTTTATATCATTGTCTTCCACTTCTGTCTGCAGGATCATTATCTTCCAGTTCCCTGAATACACCAATTTGTTTATAAAAATAATTTAAAATCACTCACATATTTGTTATTGATTTGCATACTAGTGGAACTGTGCAGCCTAATATAAATGTTATTTCCCTAGCTTCTCCTATTTATTTCTCTTAGAGTTCAAACACTTGTGGCACAGGGTAGTTACTGACGCAGAGTAACATACCATTGGGTGGGCAGGGCATCACACTGCAGGAGCGGTAGATGGCTCTCTTCCCTGTGCAGTAGCGGCCACTGTTTCTGGGCGCAGGATTATTGCAGTGGCGATAGGCAAACTCTACTCCTCCCCCACATGAGCGAGACAACTGGCCCCAGGGTCTCCAGGACCCCCAGTTGCCATGGCTTGATGTCTGGAATAAAAAAGAGAAGCTTTTCTTTCTTTTCTTTTCTTCTCTTTCTTTTTTTTTTAACTCAGAAGGAAAACATTCAAAAGGTACCTTTAGAAATCACTTGCATATAATGAGACAGTGGAAACCTCATGACAGTTACATTTTCATCAGATTGAACATGATCGTGCTCTGGAATTGCAACACATTTCCAATTCCAAGCAATTCATCTTTCCCAGCCTTTACGGCCAGTGCCAGAGGATCTAATGCATCCTACTAAATACTAAGATACCACAAAGAACGTCTTCTGTTTTCTATGAGACATTTTAAATTATGCTTTCTGATATTGTACAACTCTGTCGGTAACCACTGGACCATGTTCTCTTTCTGTACACGCTGATCTCAGGTCTTTGATAAAGTGTACAATGTTGATAGCTTTGCAGGAGGCCCGGCATTGTTCAATTGTGATTGCAAGTCCCTGTCTTTCTCCGTCTTTAGCCCTGAAGCTCTAGGGTCCTTCTGATGATATCATGTATTCTGTCTGTGACAGACTCTGATCCATACATAAATGTATTTCAATGGCTTGGATGATTCCTAATTAGTTGTGACAGAAAGTGAAGGACACCTGCACCCTACATGCATGTACCCCATAGGGAAGGAAGAGCTCTGTACTGACAACCTAGGTCTAGTCCCCTGGAAACATTGTGGGATGAAGCTGAAAGATTCAGAAAGGAAACATATTTCCCACAATTTTGTCCAGGGAATGTGTGCAGAACTACCTCTGGCTGCCTGTGTTGGGGTATCTGACAGCATTAAAGACTAGGAACCCATTCTACAAATGTTTTCTATGTGACAGCCTGTAGAAACACAGGTGATAAATACAAAGCAGCATTCTTCTGGGACGTGGCAAAATCTTCCAAGTGAGAGAGAACACTCAGCATGATCTGGCCTTGAAGATTAAGGAGGCAATTTGTGACCTGAAGCTGGGACTGTGCATTTAGTGCAAACCTATTTCCCCAGAGCAGCCAGAGGTTACTGCAATCCCTAAAGTTAGATGAACTTGCTATCAACGGAAGCAAAATGACCATTTGGAGCTTGCCAAATACGTATAAGGACCATGGCATTGACTCTGCTACTATTTACTTACTAAATTTAAATAAATGTATCTGGAATCTTAGCAAGAGGAGTTTAAAAGTGAGCTTCCAAAAGATGAGTTCTGGGGCCCTACTTGGGGTCTCAATTAGACAGATTCTTGGTCATTTATTTACATGTGAAAGGCTATAATTCCTAAAGAAATACCTAATGTCAGATATTCTCCAGTGTTTGATTACTGACGGAAAAAATTGAAACTTATATAGATCAGAAAGGAAGAATCTTTTAACTAAGAAGCCCTCCATGACAGTACCCACACACATCCCATGCGAGGTCTCAGGGATTTGGGTGGCCATTTACTGAGTAGTATTTTTTCTTGGTTTTGTCCACACACTTGCCCTGCAGGCAGATTCTCCCCTTCCCACAGGGTGTCCCTTCCACAGCCAGCAGCTTCTTGGTCAGACACACCATCTGGCCCTGGCGCACCACGGCACACCACAGGCGGGCACAGAAGTCCATGCCAGGACACACTGAGTACTCGGGGCCGAATGTCAGGTTGCACTGCTGGGTGGCATCGTAGGTCTCTCCTGGGAGTTCCTCAGGGCCCTGGATTTGCTTGAGTGGTATGTCTAGCAAACAGTTACCTAAAAGAACAACGGAAATTGATCTCCGTAATAAGTTTAGGTTTCACATCGCTAAAAGGGGAGATCTAACAATTAAAGGCTCCAGATAAGGCCGAAGCACTGTGCACCCACAATCTCCATGGAAAAGGGACTCTGCAAGCGGCAAGGGTGGGACTCAGCAGTGCCCTCTATCACCCTTTGTGGGTGATGCTTGTAACGGAATGCCTGTAATGTAGGTGTGGCTGGCAGCATATAAGTACACAAAATTATTTGAAATAGTTTGAAAATATCCATTATGCTGAAACACCAAAACAAGAGAAAATTAGGAGGGACCTTGAGGAAATCTGATAGCATACTTAATAGCAACAATAAATCCTCTTCAACTTGGAGAAACAGAATTCACCCTTGGCATTCTATTTACATCCCATATCTACTTCTCACTTACCTTATCCCTATGTGTTTATCCCATGTCTCCTTTCCACTAGTTCCATAACAGTCAAGTTCGTACCTCATTTATTATAGCACTCACTGAACAAGCATTTGCTTAGTATCTAGAATGTTCTAGAAAGCATACTTAGTATCAAGAATATGGGAAAAAAATGACCCACATCTACCCCTTAAGTTCTCCCAATAAAATGAAAGAGATAGACTAAAAAAGTAGTGTTCCTTTCACACTGATGAAATTTGAGTGAAATTCTTTCAAGATTCATAGAATAAAGGAGTGATGAGAGAAGAAAAGAAACAATTTTTGACAATTTAGGACTAGGCCAGCCTTCTGACTCTTCTTTTTCTTTCCTTGGTATCTATTCTTTTGAGAACAGGTATCTGTTGGGTGTTTGGAGTATATCTGTCAAAACCAAATTAGTGTCTTACTGCAAATATTAAGGATCAGGGTGGCCACAGGCAAACAGGGGTGAGATGAGAGGTCTACAAAAGGTGGGACACAGATGAAGCAGATCCACAGGTGACACAGGGCTTTCTCCCCTGAAAATGCTTCCCTGAGAATCCCTGCCAAGTGAGCTTTACTCTATTTATCTTCTTTTGTCACATATGCATGCATATTGCCCATCTATTTCTATATTTTTGTTTACTTAATTTTAGATTTATACACTGATGATAAAGCTAATAAAAACAATAACAAACATTTGTTCCACACATTATCTACATGTAATAACTTATTTAATCCTCACAAGAACCGTATGAGGCAGTTTCATTTATTTTGCTCACTTTATAGACAAGAGAACTGAGGCATACCATAAGAGGCAGATAATTTACCACATGCCACAAAGCTTAAATTAGGGTCTTATGTCTAGAATCTGCCCTCCTCATTGCATGCCACTTCGTCTTCTGCAAGCATGGGGAGGGCTGTCTAATGTTGCTGCTGAAGGGCAGCTAGGCTAATGGGACAAACACCTGGTCTACCCTCTAAGGCTGGTGAAACACTAACAAGGTGAGTGCTGTTGGCCAAGGCAGTTAACTTCTCCATAATTCACTATAAAGAAATGTGTCTCTCCTCACTTTAACAGTCTAAAGGTAAAATTGGCAAACGAAGATACAAAGGTAGACCAGAAAAATAGGAAACGAAGATAGACAGTTCTCTGTCCAACGTATCTGCCAACCTTTTAGATGTATTATTCTTTTGATTCAACAAATTCAAATCCTTATTTTTTATTGAGAATAACCCCTCTTAAGTGTTCTGCAAATGTTTTTACAGTGACACTCAGGTTTCTTCAAAGTGAATACCTTAGAATTTGTCCATCTGTGATGGAGGCATTATATGAAAATGAATAAAGAGCGAAGTTCCCATTTAACTTCTGAGCCAGGGTGTTTGAAGAGGTAAAGCTTCTGAAGGGAACCCAGAAAAAGCATTAAAAGTAAGAGGCCTGCCAAAGAGAATGTGTGGGAAAAACATCAAGCTGAAAGGAAAACATCCACATCAAGTCAATAGGAAAGAATGACAGGAAAACCTCACTAAGCTCTGTTTACAGGACCAAGATGAGGCACTTCAGAACTCTGTGGAGATCGTTATCTTCATTGCTAGATGGAAAAAGCATGCTGTGGAAACCAGAATGGCTTAGCAGACTGCTGATGTTAGAAGACTGTCAATAAATCTGAATCAGCAAGAATGCTTTTCAATTCCTGAAAAGTGCTGTCTTAAGAAACTTTTAAAAAATTTTACTCAAAATCACAGGTCTTTGGACTGGGTAACTAAATATTATCTGGGAAGTCTTTACCAGGTGTGAATGCATGTGGCATGGGTCTACTTTACTTATCTGGAGGCAAAATGAGTCGCAAACTCACTATGGTTGCAAAGTCACTGACAGAGACTCTATCTCATCAGCTTACGATGAGTGAAGAGACGGATAGAGGGAAAACTATTTGAAATCAGCCAACAACAAGGAGATTTCAAGATGTGGGTTCTCTTCATGACAGAAATTATAAAATTTGAAAACCAAGAACATATTTGCTTTGCTATTAAGAAATAGGTATATCAGTTCTTTTTTTTTCCTTAGAGGTTGTGTGGAGATAACCTTTAAAAATAAAATGATTTCTTTTTATCAAGTGATCGACATAACTAACTTATTACCATCATGTTCTCAGTCTTAGAATATGTTACTGTACTATTTCTGCATACTCTGAGTCATACAGTCTATAGATGTCCTTTTTAAAAGTTGATGTGTGTCCTTCTGCAATAAAATAGTATGGACATCTCTACTAAATGGCAGACCCACTCCAGGGAACAAAAAATGTTTTTGGAAAACCAGATCTCTGAATCCTTTGCCAATTTTACAGCTTATCTGTTTATATAATTTAGCATAAGAGCTCAACATTCAGTTTTTAAGGTGGTATTAGTAAAATTCAAAGTCACTATGGTTGTACCTTGATAGACACAGAAAGAATGTGGTTGTTTCCATCTGGCCACTGAGGTCCACCAATGGGGTGGAAGATAGTCCTTTCCTCCAGGTGATCTCTGGTTTTACATACCTAACTTCTAGCACTATTCATCTTTCATATAAATGTTTCATGGAAATTATCAGATGAACGTTGCTGTTCTTTATATTTTCATTTTCCTTCTGTAATTCTAGCACTTCAGTTATTTCAATCTTTCCATCCTTTCAATACTCAGGCATAAAATTCAGAATTGACCCCCAAATAGCCATGGCATAGAAGAAATCATTGTCCCCACTGAAGCATCCAAAGAGGCCCAACAGGACTTCATATGCTGTCTCGTTGCTTCCTACTTCATCTCTCTGCCTTTGTGCTTCTTCTTTTGGGTCTTAACTGAAATGTCTGACATTAAAAGAGAAATGGGTGCATTTGCCTGCTATTCGATGAGTCATTTGGGAGATAGAGGCAGATAATAGAACAAGGGCATTGAGAAAAGAACAAAGGGCACTGACCTAAAGTAACTCTAAAGTCTGTTTGAGAAACTGTTAGAGGCATAAGGTGCACACTCAGCAGATGAAATGGCAAGGAAATAAGATTGAAAACTCCCCATCCTAAAAGGGGAAGCAAAGCTTTTGAAAAATATAGGTCACCATTGCCTTAGATGTCTTATTTGCATTTCCTTTAAAAGAACATTTATTGTGAAAATCAAGATACAACCATAGTGACTTTGAATTTTACTAATACCACCTTAAAAACTGAATGTTGAGCTCTTATGCTAAATTATATAATCAGATAAGCTGTAAAATTGGCAAAGGATTCAGAGATCTGGTTTTCCAAAACCATTTTTTCTAACTAAAGTTCAATGTTCAGTGAGGGACTGTAAACTTTGCTTTTGAAATAGGCTACATGTTAATATTTTAAGTATGTCTGCAGATTCTTCTTAGCAGCCTTTGTTGTGGGTGATCTTGAACTGTCCCTACCTGGGTGGTGGCCTTTCGCATCATCCGGCACTGTGGACTCAGAGATACAGCAAACACAGCTATCTTTTTTGGCCTCAAGGTTATTAAGTATTGGAGAGAGGAAATTCGATAACCTTCTTTCACTGCACAATTTCTCTGGCAGTGCTTACCTTTATTTTAGAAGAGCACACTCCCAGCCAGCTTGCCTAGAACTAATGGGTATAAACACTCAGGACTTCTGCAAGTCTCTTGGCCAGGCATAGAGGAGTCCCAGGGGACATGGCTACTCCTTTCTGAATTACAAATCTCCAGACACAGCTACTTTTGAGTGTGCACATTGGCTTCTCAACCATAAATTAATTGCTGCATATTTCTTGTTGGATCTAAATCAGGAAACACTCAGTGCTAATGAATTTAAGTTTGGCAGTGGTTGAGTGCTACAAATGTCCAGCCACTTATAGCTAATAATTTTAAAATAAATCAAGTCTTCGAATTTAGTTTCTTATGTCTCCAGCTCTTTTGGAGGTGGGAAGGGAAGGATAAGATATTATATAGGATGGATGTTCCAGATAAAGTAATCTTTAGATACTAAGATACCATCAAAAATTATGTACATTTTGGGTCTGGAGATGTGGCTCAGTGATAAAGTTTTAACCTCACATATATGAGGTCCTTGGTTCAATCCTCAGCAACACACATATAAACACACACAGACACAATTACACACATTTTGTATAACTGAGAATACTTACTTAAAAAAATAACAATTGCTTTTCAGTCTTTATACTAGTTTTACCATTTAGCCTTCCTCAATAACTGAAAAATCATTCTTTTTCTGAATTTATTGCATCATGCCAAAATATAGAGGTAACTTTAGGGATAATACTAATGTGATAGCACTTTTGACCATTTGTAAAATGGGATCAGACCACTGGACATTTTATGGTTTGGGGCTATATTTCACTGTTTTTGTTTCATCTTTATTGTTAAACAATGCCACTTCTTGCCCTCAGTTTACCTATCTGAAGTCTTCCCCATCCCCTACAACTATTTTATTGCTTAACATTGTTAATGTCCTAGAAAATTAGAGCAGAAAAATAGTAAAAGTGTAAAATATTAATAACAGGCATCTGACTGGAAGCCTGCATAGCTCTCTAGGAGTAAAGTGAAAGGTTTTGTGACAAGGATCCTAAAATCTTTTGATCCCTAGACAAAATATATGTTCATTTTTCTTCCTTTCTTGAGCTTCAACATTCTCCTTGGTTTGCTCCTAGGTTCCTTAGTTCAAATGTCAGAACCTCAATCATCTAGAAATTGAGTTTCCTAATTCCTGTGGCTGGTTTTGCACTTCAAATGATTTAAGTCAGTTTGGAGGGTCCCAATTAAAAAGTTAATTAAGCTAATTTGAATTCACAATTAAATAACAGTACTATAGTGTACGTGCTTCAATTCTGTGTATGCTATTTTTAGAAGAAATGAGACATAATTTAGCTTTGCCACTCTTCCACACTACTCTCTTTTATATTTCATTGTTCTGAAATTACTTTAATCATTATATGTGATTCATAAAATAGAATTCTTTGTTTTGGCTAGAATAAAACACTGCCTAACCAAACCAATGTATTCAAAAATAAGAGAATCTAAATTTGATGAAAAAAGTCAATACATAAACTGAGAATTTTCTGTTCAAAGAATTCTAATAACTAAATATGTTTATTTAATATACATCTGGAAAATTCAGAAATTTTAATCAGTGCAATTGAAAAAGATCTATGTCTACTAAAATTATGTTTTTGTTTTCTATCATGATTCTTTTTGAACAGAAACAGAGATTAAAAAAATGTAAATTTGTTGTACAACTGTTAAAATTCAGAGTATAAACTTCTTTAAATACAGAAATAATGTTAAAAGTTGAAGACAGTGCTGAAAGCCTATTTACTGCACAGAAAATAAGATCATGATTTTCAGAATATGAAATACACAAATCATTCCAAAATTATGGCATTAAGGAACAAAATTCTGCACAGCATTGTAATTAGTTGACCTAATAGTTGTTCAGGAAAAAAAAAATGGTCCCATTTTAGCCATAAGTATTTGCTACCTTAGCAACTAAATCCATTCATTTAATGAGTCAAGGTTTAGCTCAATCTTTTGGAATGTACAAAGTGTGATTTTGAAATTAGATATTAATGTTATTTCATTCTCAGGAAAAAATAAAACAGCAAAAGTAATATTAGGGGTGAAGTGTTAAGGTTCCACTGAAGACAGACTTTATCAGATATTGACTTGATATATGTAGATAAAAGAATTAGGTAAACATTTATTTTAGGACTTTATCATCATCTAACCATCATTGTTAATGAATAAAACATAAATGCTCATTTTATTATTAGTCTAAAGGAAAAGCCTAATATATTGCTTTCTAGTCTATTCTGAAGTTTTTCAGTTATCAGGCTGACCTTTCACTAACAAACAACATTTATTTTGTATTGAGAGGAATATTACACCAAGCTGGACTCAGGTTAGTTTTAGGGATAGATAATGTAAACAGCAGCAAGTAGCAAAAGGCTTTAGAGTTCATCAATGATGTAACAAGAAGGAATAAATGAGCAAATTCTGGCTACATAATATCAAAGAACTGTGTGGCTGAAGTTCTTTCTGTCTGAAATGACTTTTATTATCCTCATTTTGACACTGTGTGGCCAAAGTTCAAGATGCCTAACACTCTTAAGAAATTACAAATATAATAAGTTATAAACTTTGTGGATTTGGGAAAGGCCATCATCACAGATGCTGAACCATACACCATAAGGTAACTTAATGAAAAATTATTATGGTATTTGATTTAAGCACCAATTTTAGAAAAAGATGAATTTTAAAAGAGCAAAAATGAAGAATATGTTCTTTTTAGTAGATGATGTGAAGTGAATTATATGATATCTGAAGATCTCTCCTCGATGCTCATATGTCCACCCTCCTAATTTCCTATTATTTTTAAGTAATAAAGGATGTGAGAAAATTTGCAACAGCTTGTTTCAGAGATTACTTCGGGGCTAGGATTTATTATTTCTAAAAATTATAACTTCCTCTATTTCTATAAAATTTACAGCTCTAATCCTAGTCTTAAAGATTTAATAAAGTGTACTATGTTCTTGAACTGTCTCTAAAGGATAAAGTCAAAGACTTTCTTTGAAGTTCTTAAAGTGCTTTCCCATCATTTAGATTTCTTTTCTGTTTCTGTTTTGCAGTTTTTATTCTGCTTTCAGGGGAATCTGCTGTCAGAATGAAATCAAATTCTTCCAGTCAATGAAAATCTAGAGCGAAAGCTTCCTTTGCGGGTTTTATGTTGCCATGAAGAAAATCCGGTAGAACTGTCACCTACACCTAAACCACACCCCTGTAATAGGCATGTAACAAATAATTCTGAGAGTTGTATTAATAGCAGGCAAACCAAGATGTCTGCCAAAGTTCTCACAGGAAGCCAGTGGTGAGAGAGGGAATAAAAGCCAGGCTTTCAGGGCACCCGCTAGGCATTCTGTGTGGTCTCCCACACGGTTTCTCTTTTGAACTTTACAATTCAAAAGCAAAAATACCATAGCTATAAAGCCACCAGGGATGCTGGCATTACACACCAACAGACAATCAATTTCCTTGCTCCTATTTTGACACTGTTTAAACAACCAAAATGAACATTATGGGAAAGCAATAAAGTAAAGTGCCTAAGAATCCCAGCTTTCTTCCATTGAGCCTCTGTTGTCCTGAAGGATACATACCATGGCCGTCATCCAGGAATTCTGTGATGGTGGCTGAGGTACATTTGGACCAGGGCTTGGATGCATCAATGCTGGTTAGGATGGAAGACATTAAGCGTTTATCTTCTGTGGAACCAAAGTTCTCTTCACAGAATTTGGAATCGTCATGGGAGAGGCCAAGTAGATGTCCTAAGGGAGAGAACAGAGAAGGCACAAATGTGGGAGCGAATAAAGGAAGTGCCAATGACGAGTGGTTTTGCATTTCTATTTTTTCCTGACAAATATGCTGACACTTGATTTTTTTGTTCCCCAATTATAAATGAGTTCATTTTAATTTCTTTCTCACCCAAAGACTGCACTCTAGAGAAATAAAAGCTGCGTATAGTTAGTGGAACCATTAGTTGGGGTGAACATTTGGAAGAAAACTGAAAAATTTGAGAATGGATAGTCCCATAATTCATCTGGCTCACATATGCTCAAAGACACATAGAAACAAAGCCTTATTTAGAATCTAGAATTTGCGAGGCAACTGTGGGATTATGTCATAACCCTCACCACATATTATTTTGATTGTCCAATTTTCTGCCTTCTCTGATCAACCCTAAGCCCCATGAGATCAAAGTGCATCTGTCCCCAATTCTCTGTTGAAACCTTTGCATTTAACTTAATGCCATGCAAGTTGCAAACACTTGATAGAGGGTTCTTGAATGTCAGAGATTTATTTTCTTGGTCAAGTACTTAAGTATTTATGTGAGATGTACTAGAGAGGCAAAGACAGAGAGGGAAAATGAGTAGCTTTTAGGTTCCATGCAAATGTAAGCTTACTTTATGTCTTCATTTCTTTTTGTTATTTAGGGAGCTGTGACTGATTACTAGTCTCACAAATAAATAGCTTATTTTGAAAGTATATTCATCTCCATAAAGAAATGTTGGAAAGATCAAGATGCCCTTGATGGAGTGTTCGAGACTGCAAAGCAAATAGATACTGGGATGTGATTGATCAGCCAGGTGGTACTTGTTCTTAAATCTCCCAACCAGGCTCTCTGTATCCCAGCCCACACTATTGCCATTCTGTTAGTCAGATACCATTACACACAGTACATCACCACATTCCTATAATCTGAGTAAATTGCTTTTTATTACATAATACCAATTTTCAAGCAGTTTAAGGATAAATTGACATTCCCCAATATATCTAAAAGGCTACTTTAAAAAAACTCAGGTAAGCAGTTCGAGAAGTTTGCAGAAACTCTAAAAAGTAGACAACAAATTACCCTATCAGTGTTTTTAGCAAAGCTTTGTAGAATCATATAAAATCCACTGAAAAGCATGCAGAATATAATAGAGCAAATTGATTCCTTCATTTTCCTTTGGTTCCTGAGTGCCAAGTACAGAAACTTGGGCCATTCTATCAGGAGTCCAGCATACACAGTCAAATTCAACAGAGAGGAAATCTTTCATGTTGCATTCCGACTACTTTTGGCCAACTTGTTAAATCACTGACACCTCATAATAAAATTGTTCACTGAGCAGCTGACTGCTGTTGTGGCTGAAATTAAGTGACTAGGGCTCGGTGACCTTCCAAGTCACCACATATTTATGCTATTTATTTGGTAATTGACTTCAACAGTATTTATGAGGCTAGCAAGTTCTCTCTGGAAAACGCTCCCACTGTTATGCTCAGTTTGTTTGGACAGAAGCATGAATGTGCATCAGACATTATAAAGTATGTCCTGGATAACGTGCAAAGGCAGATTAGGAGGGACCTTCTAATTTTTGAGTAGTGTGTTAAGATTTTTAGGATCACAGACCACGGAAAAACAGAATCTTCCTTAAAATTACTGGAAGTCATTTTGTTAAACAAACACTCACTGAGAATCCATTGCACAGATCCTGAACTTTTTCAAGGTAGAAGCCTTATCAGCTTGCACTGTGGGAGTTGTGTGGAAAAATTTTATATTTAAGTTTTTGATCTGGTACATAAGAGAAAAAAGGAAAAGTGGCCCAAAGTAACCTCTGTAATATGATATATATTTGAATCCAGATTTTCTATTTTGAAAAATGTGATTTTTGCATTCTATTTCATAAGATATTCATATGCATTAAATGGAGTAACAGCCTTTTCCTTCAAATTGATATAAATAGCACTTTCCATATGCAGTTTTATTACTGTATCAAGGGATTTTCACTTCATTTGGAGGCTAGATTTTAGATTTCTGATTTAAAATACAGGCTGTATGGCCAACATCAAATTCACTTTGAGGGGCTGGGAAAGTACCTTGTTTTTTCTTTCATATAGAGGGGCAAGGCATATAAATGTAAAACATTTTAACTATTTCAGCAAGGCATCTTACTTTTAAGATGGCATAATTTAATGGATCATTTGACATGCTATGTGGCATCATATTGTGATATTTTCTTTTTGCTACTCAAATTTACTAGTTAATCCATGGAATCTTTTTATTTATTAATTTTTAATGCATCATAGTTATACATAAGAATGGAGTTCATTCTGTCATATTCATGAATGCATATAATATAGTTTTCTCCATTTCAATTCCCAGTACCTCAATTGCCACTGAAGTTACATCTAATTAATTGTACCACAGAAGATTGCCATGCTGATCATGAACAAATCTTAGCTCCACCTCCTCTAAAGCTGAAAAGAGATGTGAATTTTCTAAGATCCCCAGAGTCAGGCAGAAATGGATTGGACTGCCTGGGGTTTAATTGAAAGAGCAAATGAGCCTTCTGCTCTCCAAGGGGTAAGCCCATGAGCTGGCTGGGAGAAGCAGACTCTCTCTAGAGCAGGGAGAGTTACAGGCAATGGGATGAACCTGTGAGCACCCCTGAAACAGGCAGTGAGTTCCAGAGTGGCTGGAACCAGGTCACAGTGAGAGACCATGTGACTTCCCCTCAGGAGCTGGATGGAAATTGAAAAGGAAGATCAATGTGAGGAATGCTTGGATGCTCTTCAGGAAAGATGTGACACACATACTAAAGGATGTGAACAGCAAAAGGAGTAGAGTTTTAAAAATATGAGTGCTCAATCAGTTTTGCTAAGATGTCTAATGTCAGTCTTAAATTTTCCAATATCCTTGAACCCTGAAATGACAAGGTCATATACCAGCATGAAGATACTTTAAAAGGAAGCTTACATGAGAGCTCACACTATGACCCTGATGCTTACTAACACAGGAAATCTGGACTCTAGGAAATTAAAATATAACATCACAGCTGACAACTGTGTATTTCAAACAGTTGCAAAGGTGAATCAAAATTTAGACTTATCATCCAGGATGGACTTAAGCTTCTCAGACATCTACCTTTTCAGGGAGAAATTTGCTCATAAATCATTTACGGGAATGTTCAGAATGAATGGTGTGGACTGGAGATGAAGGATTTCTGAAACAGGCAGGCCTCAGCAGCATCACCCACAGATCAGACTTAGACATTCATGCCCAGAAGCTGAAACAGCTCCTGGAGCATCTGAAGAAGTGTTGGAGAAAGCGTTTACAACACTAAAGGAGTTTGTTGTTTTCATTACGTTGTATTTCACAATGAGCTTTTAGAGAAATACACAGCAGCAAGGTTGGTGGAAGGGACATAGGAATGGAATCAAGAAACACAAAGAAAGGCAATTCATGCCCTTGAAGAGATGAAGTTATTTCCTTCTCCAGAGTCACAAAGTAGGAACAGAAGAGTGGGGAAAATTGGGAGCTAAAAAAGATCTTTGAGAAAGCTCCTTCAGTAAAACAGGGAGTGAAAACTAGTGAGAGAAAAGGTGGAGGCAGACTTAGGGGCAGCCATTCACTGTTGGGGCTTCAGCTAAATATCACAAAGTCTTGTTTGGGGGAAGAAACAGTATTTGTATTTACAGCCATTTGTAACTAGCAGACATGCAAAACACCGAAAAGAAATTTGCTTGGGCAATTCTGTTTACAATGCTATCTTTTATAGAGAATCCTTATTTTTGATGTAATTGTAAACTTCTCACCTGAAATTCTGAGGTAATGAAAGGCTAAACAGTCTAATATAGTGTATTCACTTGATAATAGTCTCAAAATAAATTGTGGAGCGGGTGACAGATCGAAGCCAGAGTGAAATTTCCAGAATCATGCAACTATCTAATCCATGAGTATTTTCTGAGAGACTCAAGAGACGTGTTGGGGGAAAATGTGAGGTGTTCCCACAGTTCAAAATAAATTTTGATGTTTGAAGTCACCAGCAAAAGTCAAGGTATAATTTGTTAGGAAATATCCATCTCTTCTTAATACATACAAAAGCCATGCTAATAAGTACCCACCCCACAAAATAAGATCAAGAAAGAGTTTTTTTTTCTCCTGAATTATACTAATGAAATTAGTTTAATGATGCATTATGTCAAAGCAAAGCCCCTAGTAACAATTCTCAGTTATATTGTTCTTGCAGAAATAGCAAACAATTGGTCATTTGAATATTCTTCCAGTGTGACAATCTTCTTTTTAAATTGGTACATAGGTTATGTTTTGTTAAATAAATTTCATCTTTGAATTCCCAAGAGAGATTTAAAGAACATTGAGTCTCTTTAATCAATGAATTCACTGTTGGAAAATCAGTGATAACAAGCGGAGGAGTCAGGACACATTAAGGGAAACTGGTAGGCAGGCTTCCTAGTCAACTCAGTTATTGCTGTACAGTTATGGCTGACTTACACTATTAACCTCAGGAAGGAAACTGCTTGTTTTTCTGAACGTTGGTCTGCGAATTAAACTAAATTTCAAACTCCTGTCTCCTGACCCTAAACTGACCAATGGTCAAGGGGACACAGCACCACATCCTATAAAAAGTTACCAGAAGCTCTGTAATGTGTTTACTTGGGAAAGAAGTGCTCAGATGAAGCATCTGTTTCTTAAGGAGGTCATGTTTTTATTTTACCTAATTTTCCAGCTGGGATTATGGAGGTACAAGAAGGTTTAGCCAGGGATTAAAATGTGAGTCAATAGTTCAAACAGGATCGGAATCTAGAACTGAAGAAAGCATCCATGAGCTCTAACAATTGGATGATCCCTGTTTAAACACAGATCCTTATATAGAAGTGATGAAATTCTCAAATGACCATTTGAAAAATTAAATATAAAAGGTAAACATGATATCAGTTACACAATTTGGTTGGAAGAAAATAATCCCCTCCACTATATACCTAACTGTGTCAATGTCCTTTTGAATTAAATTTGAGATTATTTCCTTTAAACTAAATACTATTTAAAAAAACATTCATTTTAGGATAGTATAAAAATTTGGGGCTCTGGAGCCAGGGGAGTTGAGTTTGAATCTTACCCTAGCAGTAATAGTTCTTAGGCTTAGCTTTAGAAAATTCTCTGTGTGTCAGTTTCTTCCTCACTTGAGTGAAATGTAACTACTTCCCCGAGCATTTTGTAAAGATTAAGTAGCATAAAAGATGTAAACTGTTTAGAACAGGTGCTTGATATATACCAAGGGACCAGCTGACTTTACTGTCCTCATTGATCATTGTGCTCTCACTGTGGGTATATGCTAGTCTTTGGTGATTTTAATATTGCTAAACACCTTGATTTGGGAGGGGAAGAGAAATATTCCTAGTTACTAGAGGAGAAACCAATTACACAGTAAGTGCAATTTTCCATTTTCTGCCAACTTCAACTTGATTTCCACACATGCAGCAGAAAATCAAGAGGCCTCCCCTAGAGAAACACGAATCGGGATTTGATGTTTTAAAAACTTAACAAGCACTAAATCACTCAATACTGTTAGACATATAGCAAAGACCTATTCCTACCTTTCATCTGAGGCCAAAAAAGACAGTGTGGCACTGCTCCAAGCTGGATAGAAAAAAAAAAAATGTTCCGTTCACATTGATTAAAGTGATGGGTTTTGGGGTTAAATAGCAAGTTAAATCCCAGCTTCCTTCTCACCTCACATCTCACAGCCAGTTTGGACATCTGATGCTGTGCACTTAGCTTTGGTCTATGGTGTGTCAAGGGCTTCCACAGCTTTTCAAAACATGGCCTTGTTTAATCTAATCATCGATGGGAGTAGTCACAGGCTGATCAGCACAACCAGAGAACACCCTCTAACCGCAGCAAAACACAGGCAACCATGCTGTTGTGTCTCGGCTATTTCCCAAGTCTTCACTGAATATTTGCTCTTGACTTTTTAAAATTGCCTGGCTTTATCTTAGGAAGCACATTGGAGTCTTTCATGGTGCAGAGATTCACTTAACACATTTTATAATTAATACTATGAAGCAAACCTGTGGCATGTTTGCAAATTATGGATTTCATTAATCTAAATAAAATCAGATTGTTCTCCCTAGTGTATTAGAAGCTGGCTTGACATCAATAAAACTATTGTTTTTAACAACCATGTGTGTGCAGCACGTGAAATCTTTATTATTACAAGTCTATAATAAAAGTTTGACAAGTTAAAAATATAAATTCAAATTGTAAACTTATATCAACTTGAAAACTTTCTGCAGTTCACATTTGGATTGTAAAATGGCTGTAAACACATTCCTACCTCCACGCAAGGCGCATGGATGGAGACTGTGTTTTTGATGGTTGGAAGTAACGTTTTGAAATATTCTAAGAAGTTAAGGCAATTTATGTATTACTGCCAGTGCCAATAACCTGTTAAGGTCTGTAAACAATTCAGATTGGCACCTGTTATTTTGCCAGAGAAATGTTAGAGTCTGTAAACAAGTCTGGATGGCGCCTGGCAAAATGCCAGAGGGAGTGGTTTGTGAAGTAACAAAAGCAAGCTATTAAGTGTGGAGATTCCTTATTGGTTGACTGCTGTATCTATTTTATGCTAATTAGATAAGCTGTGTAAAATGTATAAATATCGCTCAGATCCTACAATAAATGGCTTCCATTTCTGCTGCATCAACGTACACAAGTTATTCGTCCCGCCCCGGGCAATAACCTACTACTCAATAGTTATTTTCCAGAAGCCTGGTCTTGGTAGATTATGCACCTCCAAAATTCAGCTGCTTTCTTGTCATTTTTTTTTTGACCCAGCCATTGCCCCATTTGACCCAGCCATTGCTCTTCTTGGACTATTCCCTGAAGACCTTAAAAGAGCGTACTACAGAGATACTGCACATCGATGTTCGTAGCAGCACAATTCACAATTGCTAGACTGTGGAACCAATCCAGATGCCCTTCAATAGATGAATGGATAAAAAAAAAATGTGGCATTTATACACCATGGAGTATTACGCAGCACTAAAACATGACAAAATCATGGAATTTGCAGGGAAATGGATGGCACTAGAACAGATTATGCTTAGAGAAGCTAGCCAATCCCTAAAAAACAAATACTAAATGTCTTCTTTGATATAATGAGAGCAACTAAGAACAGAGCAGGGAGAAAGAGTAGGAAGAAAAGATTAACATTAATCAGAGACATGAGGTGGGAGGGAAAGGGAGAGAAAAGGGAAATTGCATGGAAATGGAGGGAGACCCTCAATGTTATACAAAATTACATATAAGAGGTTGTGAGGGGAAGGGGAAAATAAACAAGGAGGGAAATGAATTACAGTAGATGGGGTAGAGAGAGAAGATGGGAGGGGAGGGGAGGGGAGGGAGAATAGTAGAGGATAGGAAAGGTAGCAGAATACAACAGTTACTAATAGGGCATTATGTAAAAATGTGGATGTGTAACTGATGTGATTCTCCAATCTGTATTTGGGGTAAAAATGGGAGTTCATAATCCACTTGAATCTAATGTATGAAATATGATATGTCAAGAGCTTTGTAATATTTTGAACAACCAATAAAAAAATAAAAATAAAAAAATAAAAAAAAGAATTGAAAGAGAAAATTCTGTATACAACCATTTTATAAATCAATTATGAATAAGAATATTTTTAGACCTTCAAATTTTATTTCCCAGGTACTTTTTTTCCTCAGAAAGCTATTTTAAAAGCTTGTGAATATATAAACCAAGAAAGAGGGAAATACTAGTTTTAGGAACAAGATATCTAGCCCCTCCCCCCCAAAAAAACAATTAGCAAAGGGGATGAGGATGTGGCTCAATGGCTCAAGTGGTAGTGCGCTCACCTGGCATGTGCGGGGCACTGGGTTTGATCCTCAGCACCACATAAAAATAAAATAAAGATGTTGTGTCCACTAAAAACTAAAAAATAAATATTAAAAAATTCTCTCTCTCTTTAAAAAAAAGAATTAGCAGTAAAAAAATAATCCAATTAATATGTAGTACACGAAATCTTTTCACAATTGTTTATTCCATCCATGGCATTCTAACTTTAAGCAATTTACAAAAATTTCATTTTTTCCTCTATCTTATGAGTCTCAAGGTAATTTTTTTTCCTTGTAGAGAGGGAAGAATAAAAAAAGGAAATTTAGATTCACTTATTCATGCAAAAAATAAATCTGATCTTAAATTTGAAACCACTATGTAGAAAAAGAGGAAGCAGTTGGACTCTCCCATGAGAACTTTTAAGCCAGTTAATGGAAGTGTTATTCTTAATCAGACATATCATTTTACTGCTTATAGAAAAAAGACAGTAGAAAAATTATGGGAAGAGCCTGAAAATCTTCTCCCAGCTTGTGTTTTGAGTTCTGTAACACACATTTATACTATCTGTTTGCATGAAGCAAACTGCACAGTTTGGAATGAGGCTTACGTATATTCAAAACACTGGGAAACTGAGGTTTCCAAATGTCATTTTTGTCACTATACATAGCCCATCTACACAGCTTCTAAATCTGGAAAGCAACAAACATGTAATAAAAGGAAAGAAGGGAAATCCCATGGAAAGAATACAGCAGAATTTGAATCCAGGGCACGGTGAGTTTAAGTTGTGCTGAAGACTTGAAGCAAAGATCCAAAAATAAAAGCACTGGAAACAGATCAGTGAGCTGTATTATTAAGATCCAGGAACTGTAGGGATAATACTCTTAATAATACACAGAAGTTTAGGTATATTTTGTGTATTTTCTAAAAATTTTATGGCTGATACTTTATAACATATGTTCATAATACTTAGGCAAAAAGCAAAATTAAATATAAAGCAATTAGAAAATAAAGCAAATGAAAGCCAGATTTTTTTATGAAAAGGAAATTAAATCCATATTTCTAGACATTTTATGTCTCAAATTAGGGCATTCATAATCCAAAAAGGGAAATTAAGCAGGCACTATTTGATTGGAGAATGATTTACAGAGAGTTTTAAAGAGGTAAACAAAGGTGATCCAACCAAGAAGTTAAAGGGGACCAAAGGATGTGATCATACATCAAAGATTGAGGTTTGATTTTGCATATGAAAGTCTACATTTTTCTATAACTATGTCCAATAATCCTGTGTCATTAAGATAGGTTCTCATTGCATATGTGTATATAGTTTTAATATAACATTTATTCTTATCATATCTGACTTTCTTTCTACCACTCAGACTGTGCGCATGCTGGTGTAACCAAGGCACTGGCTGAGGAATTCAGGAAGACTGGAGAAGGTGACACTGCCAGGCTCCTCATTCCAGCCTAACTGGCTTTGGAGTCAAAGCAGTCCTGAAGAAGCTGCGTTGACAGCCAGGGCATTTCTCCTACAGAAGACCTCCCAGATGCTGCCATCTTGGGAAAGCAGATCACTACAGAGAGCAGAAGAGAGAAGAAACAGTCCTTCCCTGGAATGCCTGATCTCTCCAGTGAAGTGCAGGATCTGCAGCTCTGGGTCCTGTAGGTGGATGACACCAAAACCCAGCGTGGCTGCCCATTCCCTATCATTTCTCTATCCTGCTGAGACACATCAGGCTGTTGAGGGATTTAGATGCTTTCATATGGGACTTCTCTCACTTTGTATAGTGGTGATTAACAATGGTGTACTTTTAAATTCTCCTCCATTTAATTACAATCCTTTGGAAGACTTGAATGAATTCTTCTTCATTCCCATTACAGAATCTGGGTGTTGCCTTGAGCAGCTCCCTTGCTACATTCTCCTGCTTACTCATGTACATACATCGATAATGGAATAAATACTGATTAATGGTCTATATCCGAATGTGTTGTTATTAGTTAGTTTCATAGGCATAAGTGAGAGACAAGTGAAGACAAGCCCCTTACCCTGAAGATCAAATGGCTTATGTTTTAAAATCACCATCAGGCCTATGAGCTCCTCCAGTGCAACATGCCCAAATCACTTTCATTACACGGAGAACATTCAGACAGCACTTGGCACTCCAATTCAGATCTGGCTCCTGAGGCCAAGGATGCTCAAGGAATGTGGATTGAACACTCATCCGTGATATTGTTGTACAGTTATTTATATCAAAGCTTTATGTTTGTGTTTTGTTGTTGTAGTTGAGATCATAAGAGTGTCAGGAGTGCTAGAAACATTACTGTCATGATTATTCCATAAGAGGTGAAACATAACTACTTAATTCTATTTAAGTGCTATAATATTGGGACTTATGAGATTATACCTTTACTTAGAGGTTACTTTGACTCCTCAAAGAAATATAACAGCTAGATATTCTCTGCCTGCCAAGATTGTGAAATAGAAGTTTTAATTTCCATTTAAAATTTATGGTTTTAGCTTTAAAGAAACTAAATCTGTTTTAAAAAACACAGAAAAAAATTAAAGCTACAATAATGATCAAACCATATTTTGTCCCACCAAAACAATGATGCTAAAAGGTGATACATAAATTAAGAAAATAAATGAATTCTTAACTAAAAGGCACAAGAGAAGTACATGTGGATATAAATATCCATGAAATAATTCCATGAAATGGACATTATTATCTCATATTATTTCACATATAAAAATTAAAGCTTTGAGAAAGTTAAAATAATTGGACCCATGTGATCTAGGTAGAAGGTACTTTAGCAAGAAGTGAACCCAGAGTGTCTAATTCAAACACCTAGTCCAAAGTATTAAGCCAATTTCACAAACATATAGTAGTGTAGGTCAATGATTAGAAAGCACGTATTCCTTATGGCACATATATATTTTAACAGTTAACTGAGTCCTAAATTTAGAGTTGTAGGGTTTGGATGTTTCTTAAAACAAACAAATTGGGGAAGTGACATCTTAAAGCAAACCCTGTTGAGTTTGGTTTCCCTTGTCTATGCTATTAAGAAGGACACAGGAATATCTTCCACAAGCTACTGGTTACCTTTGATGGGAGTCTGCTATTCTCACTCACAATAGAGCCAAAACATGTTAAATCTCTGTGCAAACTGATTAGCCCTGGATGAGTCAGTTCTGTGCTGAATGACTTCCAAAAGGGACATCTCCGCATTCCATAGGCGACTGTGACACATTTCATCTAGGAGTCACTTAGCAAAGCTTAAAAGGACAGGAAGAAGATAGTAGCAGTAGCAAGTTTCTCTATAATGTTTAAGTGACACTGTCAGAAGAGAACATATACCGTGTTGCTGACTTTGTCTTCCTTCTCACATATTAGTTAACCCTAGAAGTGCAAATATAAACAAATTTAATCCCCAATGGGTACATCTGAACCAGAAGAAATCTGGAATTAATTGCCAAATATTTCGGTTCCTGTTGCAGCTGCTACAAGTGTTTGACTTGGCGAGGGAGGAGAAAAGGCACTGCATACCAATTTTGTGAGCCACGGTGAAAGCTGCATGGAGGCCGTCATCTTCAATCACAGCGCAGCTGCGCTCCGGAGAACATATGGTCCCCACGTCTGCCATTCCCAGGGTGTCACATGAATGATGCCCACATAAATCCTGCCCAGGAGAAAGAAAGAAATCATTACAATCAATTTACATCCAGAGAGAGCCACCATGTCCAGCCACTTGCTCACCCCAAATGGCAAGGCTGGGATATGTTTATGGTATCACCTGCTCAGCTCTTGGAAAGGTTCCAAAGACAAACTCACTCTTCTGAGCTACTTTGGGACCAGAAGCCCAGAAGGATAAAGGCACTCAAGTACATTTAAAAAACATGTCTTAGGATTGTACCTTGTCCATTACAATCACAGCTGTAGTTTAAAAAGTCATAATGCACATATGATATGTCAACAATGGCTTTTCCATACCTTTGTCCATAGGAAAGCCCTAATATTCTGCCCCCCAAACATGCTAAATTTATCAGAAGACTGTCCTTTTCTTTCTGTCATAGGGGAAAACTACATCCACACATTCATGACAAGATAAATTTTTCAGTAACTTGAAAGGGAAATTCCAAACTGAGTTGTAATTCCATGCATGGGTTTCTTCTTCAGAAATATATGCACTCTCACTTATAGCATTTAAATGTATCTCAACCTGACCAATTCTCAGAAAATATGTACAATGCAGGTGTATTATTTACACGTATGGGATGGATATGGGTATGTGGATTTTTTTTTTGTGAGATATTAAATAGCTTTTAAGAGATTCAAAAGGGGAAATGATATCACACTTCACTAATAGTTTGGCTGAAAGGAACCTCAAGAAGATATTGAAAAATATGAAGATTTGGGTATTGAACCCAAGGGCACTTTACCACTGAGCTACATCTCCAGCCCTTTTTATTTTTTTATTTTAAGACAGGGTGTTGTTAAATTCTTTCCTTTTTTAAAATTTTAAGTCAGGGTCTTGCTTAATTGTTTAGGGTCTTTCTAAGTTATTGAGGCTGGCTATGAACTTGTGATCCTCCTTAGTCTCCTGAGCCACTGTGATTATAGCAGCGTATCACTGTGCCTGGCTCAGCCATAATTTTTGTGTAAAAGATTTGTAAACATAAGCTTTTTCTTTAAATGTTACTCAAAAAATTAACAGACATTAAATTGCCTATTATTACCTATTATTTTCAATAAAATTTAAAGAATAGTGTGTACATTTATATCCCCTAAAATAAGATAGTATTTCTAGTAAGCCATATGTTAATAACTGCAAGGAAAGTATTTTTTAAAATGTTTATTAATATGCAAAGTTGAGTAAAAAGTACTATTTCAATATATCGGTCATTTTTGCTTTCTCCTAATTGCCATAACTAGGAACTCAGTCGATTTTTGGTTAATTGAGTTTATTGGTGACATAGGGTCAGACTCAACGTGACTTTCACACACCTTTTCTATGCTGCCTGTTAGTAGGACCTCCCTACCCATGAGCAACACAGATGGCTGTTATTATCATGCAACAAGTGCCACCTACCCAGGCCAACATAATCTTCTAATTCTTCCCAATTTGGCTGCCTAAAAATTCAACCAAAGTGAAGATACATCCTATTTTATTCCCTTTAGTGTGTTTTCAAGTCATTATTGTATCTGTACATTGTGAGTTCACAGCTGTGATGGATTACACTGTGGCCACTATATTAGCTTAGCAGCAGACATTGGCAATCTCAGCCAAGTGGCTTTGGTGAATCAAGGCACCAAACCCACAACACCCTCCAGAGTTTTCTGTGTATCCTCATATGTCATCCCATGGGATCCCAAATTACAGCTGCTGAGAACAAATTAGTAGTTTTTAAAATTGAAATTGGAATATGCTTTTGCATAATAATCAGTCTTTGAGATAATAATACAGCAAAATAGATTTTTTAAAAAAATCCTCAGCCTCCCCAATCATTTTAGTAGTTCTAGGACCAAATCTCAGGTCATCATTTAAGAGAGCTACTAGATACTTGTAGGTTATTTCTGCATGACTGTAAGTTTTTGTATGAAGATTTATACTTTTCTTCATAATTTAGGCTTCATAATCATCAACTAATAAAATGCAAGAAATAAATTTTCCCTTCTTACTCCTTCTTCACTAATAAGGTTGGGTAAAGAGCCACAACTAAAGGAAATGGCCTTCCTGTTCTGAATGGCATTTCAACTAGAATCTTAATATCTCTCTGTTTACTGCTAATCAATTGCTCATTAAGGGCCATCAGCTCTCTTTGTCATCTCTGAATTGCAATAAATGCATCTGGCCTTTTGCCATGGAAATGTGTGTATGTGACAAAATTATGAACAGAAGCACTTGTTATTTTTTCAACCACCCTGATTAAATCCCTTGACTACATAGTCACACTATTATATTTCCATAGGTACAATTACAAACTGGCAACCTTTCCGTTTCACTCAAGCCTTAGCAATATATTTGTTGTTTTACACTCAAGATTGACAATGAACATCTGAGTTTCCTTGTGAACCAATGTTCATCTACATGTATGAAAACTAATCTGTGTATTAAATTATTAAGAATTCAGCATATCACACATGTTTGTTTCTATTTTCTGGTGGTTGCTTATAACTTTACAGATGCAAACCTTATTTCTTGTTTATACAATTTATTTTTTAAGTTCGGAGTAGGAGTATAAGTACTACTGTAGTAATACCATATATCTGTGTTTATATATCTTTTTATATAATCTAGATTTGGAGTCAGAGGTCGTTGTAGAAATGTGGATCATCATGGAAGAGGTAAATGAATTAAATGTACTGACAAACAATTTTTTTGCTTTATTCACTGTGGATCTGAAGGAAAAGAATATCTTTGTTGTATTAAAGACAGCTCTTCTTATATAGGATCAATATATTATCACCACTGTTTGGGAAAAATCGCAATGGAAGATTTAGCAAAATGGAAGTATTGCAAAAGCATGCAGAGATTTAACTGTGGTCTTGTGGTATGGCATTGGCAGGGTTACAAGACTGAGACATGTGTCTAACTCAAAAATATATCTGAGATGGTCTGAAAGACCAACAGAAATTTGACAGGGAGATCACAGACATTATGACCATTCACCAGGTGTGCCTCTTAGAAGATTTGGCATGTGGCATATCTTGTGATTTATTATGGAATTTAGAAGTATTAATAAAGTCCAAGACCTGTTTGTGGGGATGGGAGCAAGGCAGGGAGCAAATAATGCTGCCTTGAGGAGACCAATACCCAAAGAATAGTATGGCTTGGAAAATCCCAGTGCTCAGTGCCAGGTGGGAAAAATGAGCCAAACAAGTGTGAATATCCAAAGTGGAACAAATCACAGGAGTTGAAGGATTTCCTGCCTTGATTGAGAGAGGGGTCTCCCATGCTCCATGCAACTGCTGCAGTAAGAAGCTAAGGAAATAAAAATGCTGATAAAGATAGATACCACAATTGAAGGGGCAGCAGTCCAAGTTAAGGAAGAACACCTTATACAGGAATTAAAAGCAACTTGTTTCTGTAAATATTACCTCCTGGTAAGGGCAGGGGTGGTGAAGAGCAGGAAACAGGGTTGATCTACACTTGAGTTGTTTACACTTCTCTCCACATAGCTCGTACTGAGGAGTGATTAGTGATACAAGAATTAATAGGATGGTACATATTTTAATCATAAGTATTACACACACACACGTGCACACCAATGTGTATGTGTTCCAATTTTTTTTTTTTAATTTTCTTTGATTAACATGTGTTACTTGTAAATGTGAATGGGTTCAGTGTGGTATTTTCACACGTGTATATGGTATGCACAGATCAAATCCAACTTCTCTTTATTTCTGTGCCCTCAAAATGGATCTTATTCTTGAGGTATCATTTACTCTTTTTGGCTACTTGTATAGCAATCCCTAATCACAAGGGTTTTATTTTGTCCTTCAACTCAGACTATATTAATTGAGACTTTTACACCCATCATTACCATGACTCATGTTATATTATCTCTACTCATACCTTTGGATACAACTGGCTGATATCCAATATTCAGAGCTCAGCTGGATAAGAAGCTAAGGAATCCAGGTACATTTATTCATAAAACAATTACTGCATGCCTATAATCTTCCACCTACTGTACTAAGTGCTGATACTACAATGAACAAATCAAATAAGATCTAATCCTGACCCTTAAGAAACCTCATAGTCCAGTGAGCACAACAGATATGTCAAGCAGGGAGCAGGCTGTGCTAAGATGAATAGACTGTTGTAGGAGTACAGGAGAAGAATTGATGAATTTTCCTAGAGAGAATCAGTAAAGGTTCCAAAGGACTGGAGACACCTTTTCAGGTTTTGCAGACTGGGAAGAAAGGTATTGTAATAAGGAAGGATCCGTGGAAACATCATGGATGGTAAAAGGCAGGCTCTGTTTGGGGAAGGATGAAAAGTTTGCTATGACTGGATTTCAGTATTTTGGGGGTGGACTAACAGGGTAATCTAGAAAGGCTGTCTGGATCCAGAGTTCCTAGACAGGACATGTTCTCTGATAAATATGGAGAAAGAAAGGGAAAAGAAAGAAGCACATTGGAGATTGAAGGACTTAGATGCTTGGAAGAGTCATTCTGAAGAATGTAAGCAAAGCTGTTAGAGATGGTGCATGGAAAGCTGATACTTTTTTCACTCTAACTCTATCAATAAGAAGTATGGGGAGAGTGAAGGGGAGGGAGGGAAAATGGGAAGAGGATTCATTTATATATGAATACATGACCAGTGTAATTCCATATCATGTTCAATCACAAGAGTGAGATCAAAATTGTAATGGGTTGCACCCCATGTATGTATAATATGTCAAAATACACCCCACTTTAGTGTATATTTAAAAACAACAAATAAGACAAAAGAAGTATTGTGTAAATAGTCTACAGACTTTGAGACAAAGTCCCTTTATCATTAATATAAGGAGACTGGATAAGGTGTTCTCTAGGGCTTGGTCCAACTACATGTTCCAACTTATAGAGGAAGAAATTATAGATCAGAGGCAGCAAGTGGCCAAAGTCTTGTTGGATCACTGGGAAGCTCAAATTCACACCTGTAACCAAACATTTTATTTCCTGGTCTTAGCTTACCAAGGCATTGTTAAATCAGTACATGCTATTCTTGATGTTAATCTTATCTTTTACATTTACATTGGCACTTTTTAATTTTTTAAAAATTTTAATAAATAAATAAATAGAATTTAATAAATAAAAAAACAGCAGGGTCTTCATCTCTATGGTATGTGTGGTAAAGCTCAGTCATTTTGGAGGGCAACTTAATATTTAAATTTCATTGCAAAGGATATTTCAGAAAACAAGAAAACTGAAGTGATAGATGAGAAACCTGATAGTGTCATTAACTTACCTCTGTCTCTCTCTCCTGCCACATCTACTGGCAGTCACTGCAGCTGCCCTCTATTTCTTACTCTTCCCATTATTCCTTCCTGCTCAGACTATAACCTGAGACTTTTAACTGGCCCTGAGTCTCAGTAACTTTCCTAATTCTACACTGTGATGGGTTTCCTTCTTAGAGCACAAATCTAACGAGAGTCCTCCACTCTTCCACACTGAACTTGGCTTGGCATTCAAACCCCTGCACAATGCAACCCAACCCTCCTGTTTGTCTCCAGTGACCCTTCTTTCTCAGTCCTGTCCACAATTTCCTGCATATCTCATGAATATTTTGATCCACAAACCTTAGACCAAAATATTCTTGCTGCTAGAAAAGAGTCATTTATCCACATCTAACTACTTAACATTTCTTAAATGAACCTGTGCTCCTCAATTCCTAATGTCATTATTTTAGTTCAGACCATCATGAGCTCCTTCAGTTTAGATGACTGAGACAGCCTAGCTTCCTGTGAATCCAGTCCTGCTACTTAGGCTAGAGGGCTCACTCTAGAACATATCTCAGATCATTGCTGTTTTCCCACAAATATTCTTTTCATTGGTTATCACTGCATTTAGTTTATAATATATACCACTTGCCAGGGTGCTATGGAGTGAATTGTGTCCCCCTAAATTCCTAAATTGAATTCCTAAATCCTAACCCCACTGTATCAGGAGATAGGACCCATAAGAAGGTAGATTGGGTTAAATGAGGTCATAAGGGTAGGTCCCTGATCAGGTAGGATTGGTGTCTTTAAGTGACACCAGAACTCAGTCTTTCTCAAACTCTCCTGTGCACCTAGAGCACTCAGAGAGAAAATATCTTCTGAGCACATGCCAGGAAAAGAGGCCTCGCCCAAAAATAAACTGGCTAGAACTTAGAACTTTGGTCTTAAACCTTCTAGCTTCTGAAACTGAGAGAATATATTTCTGTTGTTCAAGCCCCCCATCCTATGGCATCTTGTTATAGTAGCCCAAGCAAACTGAAATTAAACAGTATACAATTTCTTCTGTATCTGTCATCTGGTTCTTACTATCTTCTCCAAGTTGTCCTTTCCACCCTCACATCCTGTATCCCATCACAGATAACTCCCTGAATTTTGCAGAATTATCACCATGCTTCTAAGCCATGGAACATGAAGGTCCACTGTGTTCCCAATGCCTAACTCCTCCTTATGAGCCTGGCTAATGCCTACCTTTTCTTCAAACCTGAACTGAAATGTGGTCGGCAACATTTCCCCGATGCCCTACAACCACATCTATGATAAAAGTCATCATGCTCCACCAAAATTATCCACTTCACTGTTTCCTGAAATAGATTCTAAAGAAAGTGGTCACTTTTTAAATCTCAGAATCCCTGCCTAGAAGGAACATATTGAATGTTTGAATAAATTAGTGATAATATTTTTAGTTTAGAGAGCACTATCTTCTTTCTCTGCCATTTGTCAGCTGTTGCTCTAAGATTATCTGTTTCTCTATACATGAGTGTCCTTTATCTGTCAAACTAAAAGAATGACACAGTGGTTATAGATTGCTGAAAGATTAATGATCATGTGGCTTACACCCCTAGGTAGTACCAATAAAGGGCTTGATCACAGTGGTTGAATCTAAGTCAAGTTTATCCATCTTTTGAAAATGAATTCAATTCTACATGTACAATAAGACCTGCATAAAACCCACAGGCAGAATTCACAGTGCTCTCACTTTTTCTCTCATAGACTTTGCATTTATCTTCGTACTGCATTTATCAGTTTTCCTAACACTGGACCAATTTATGCACATGCCTGCATATCCTATCAGCTAGTGATAAGCCCAGGAGGCAGGGACCAGGTGTTTTCCATCCTGCATCTACCACACTGCCTAGTGAGTGTGTTACATGTGGAAAGTACACACAGGCACATGCCAAAGTAAGAAACACAGAAAGGCAATATCTCCTGTGTGTTGTGAGATCTTGTCTCTAATAGATTTTAGACTTTTCACAATATTTGTCATATATTAATAATACTAATTAAAGCTGCTTAATCTGCTACTAGTCTGCCCATTTCAGTGTTATTTAGCCTTTTATTAGTTAAGATTGACTATAAGCTATGATTTATTGATAAGGACTCCTTTATTTTCTTTAAATGGACTTGAATTCAAATAAGACACTGAGTCAGATGGTCTATCAGCAGGACAATAAGAGAAAAAACATCCCT
Organism: Callospermophilus lateralis; assembly: GCF_048772815.1. Taxonomy (NCBI): domain Eukaryota; kingdom Metazoa; phylum Chordata; class Mammalia; order Rodentia; family Sciuridae; genus Callospermophilus; species Callospermophilus lateralis. The sequence continues at coordinate 2,695,854 of NW_027514380.1, forward strand.
CTCACTCTTTCAAGATTCTGATCTCTCTTTAGCACCCCCTATTGTCAGAACCTGAGAAGTGGTAAAGGAGAAATGTGTCTAAATTCCAGTTCCAGCATCCTAAGCTAAAGCAGAATAGGAGAAGATAGTTTTGAGCCGGGAGACAATAGCGTATTAAAGTGCACACTGATAATTAATGACAGTGAATGAACTTTTTATATGGCACGTCTCTTAGCTGGTTTAGTTTCAATCCCATATTTTCAATCATGGCAGGGTAGAGGTTTCACTGGTGGTACACAAGCGTCAGTGGGATTTTAAACAACCGCCAATTTTGTCATCAATTGGAGAGACTTTTGTTTCTAGAAAAGAGTGGATTGTCTACAAAATGGGTTTGAGACTTTAATTTAAATAAATTACTTTGAGGAAGTTAGGAACAAGAAAAGATTCTTGCAAAAATAAAGACTGGGGAGGTTGGATTTCAACTGTTCCACTGCAGAAGTAATGTGAAATCCAGCATAAGTGCCATTCCACAATGAAAATGGCTTCTGTGCCAGAAAATTGGCGGGTGCTAAGTTTCTCTAATTATAGCAGTACTGAAATGCTGGAGTATAGATATGACAGCAAATGTATTAGTTTGATAGATAAATTATGGACACTATTCTGCTGACTTCCAGATACAACGTTCGTTCAAGGTGGCCTCGGCTAGTAAATACAGTGGAAAACATATACTAAAACATTTGCTTCATGCCTGAAAAACAAGTAATTTAGAAGAAGACATCTGGAGACAAAATTTGAGCTGGACTCAGAGCCCATCAAAACACGGATTTGATGGCTTGGCGTCTGGCTGCTAAGCAACACACTTCTTACATTCAAAACAGAGTTGTAAAAGTAGAAGCCGGCAGCCAACTCTGTGTATTTCTCATTGCAATAGAAATAGGGGAGAAAGATTTTCTTAAGGCCTTAAGATATCTTATTTCCATGAGATAGATTAAGCAAGATCATCTCTCTTCCAGCCTTTTCTGTTTTTTACTTTCTGAAGAATGAGGCAAAAATCAACTCTACATTTGGAATATTCACAAGTGAATACTGCATAGAGGTCTTGAAATACTTGTCTCAGCCATCTAATAATACTCTTTTAAAATTAGCTGCATATATTCATAATACCTGTTGTAACTTGACTTTTCAAACTACTGTTTTGTGAATTCCAATGTGTAGACTAGAAGGCCAACAGGAAACTCAGTGAGATTTTCTTTCCTTAAAGTATGCTTCTGCCTCGAAAGGAGGCAAGGGAGGACCCATGTCAAATACTTCTCATGTGTGAAGCAGTTTGAAAACAGTATGTTATTACAGTACTTTTTAAAATTAAGATAGCTAGTCAATTTATTTCTTCCTTGCTTTCATCCATTTAAAAGGTTTGGATAAGTTTCACAGAATTAACTATCCAAGCAAAAAAACAAATCCAGAAAAAGCAAGATAGACATCATATACAATCACTGCCTAGTTTGTTTGTTTTTCCCCTGGGAAACATTAAGAAAATTATGGGTCAGAGGGATGGGCCTTCTATCAATTTTGACTTATATTAGAATTCTAGAATATACATTAGTAGTAAAGATGAATTATTAAAATAATCTACTCTTCAGAGCAGTATGCCTACAAAAGATTTTTTTTCCTATTTCTTTAGGGAGCCTCCTTCCATAAACTAGCCAAGCTTCCTGCTTGGCAGTCTCTTGTGATGTAGCAAAGCAAGGAAACCCAGACATGGAAAGTTACTTATGAAAAAAAAAAAGGGTGGGAGGGGGACTTGGAAACTAAATGAGAAAGAGATAGTTTTACAGGAGAACTTCATAGGGCCGGCTACAAAATGAATGTTCTACCGTTTCAAAGACCAATGTTGTGCACAGGAATTAAAGGATGGATTCCAGAATATCACTTAATGAGGAGGAAGATTTTCCATTGTGCACCACACGGGTGCTCTGCCTGGTTCTCTCTAAAGTGCTGCCCTTCAGTGTCTTTGTTTACATGTGGTTTACATTATGTCCACCCATGAACCACATGTACCACTCCAAATAGTAAAAATAGAAGAATTGGGTAGTGAAGGCATGATTCTGAAGCCTCCTGCATCATTTAATTTCTTATCCTTTGTTTATTCCATTTAGTGATTTTAGATAATACTTCAAAGTTTGTAATTCTTCATTTATTCTGGGTGAGTCTCAAACACTTCAAGAATGAACTTTAAAGGTCGATTATTACCAGTTATTTGAGAATCCAGAAAGCTGCCAATCAAAACAGAACTGTGAAAACTGAGGCTCAAAACTATGAGCAACCCAGACCCCAATCCAATCCAGACTTTCTGTTAATGTCATTCCAAGGTGGTGGTCTAAAACCATGTAAACAGATATTGTGTTCCTCCTACAGCCTCTGGGCTTATAAAGATCCATTTCTTTCCTGTAAAGTCATCCTTAAAATGGGTGAAATCCTGGGAAAATACTCTTTCCCCAGGCCTTGACTCTTTGCCTAGATCTTTTGCACTGGAGCTTCAGAAACATTCTTCCAATATCCAAACTTGAAAATTGGATGTGACCCTTCCTTGGCCGCTGAGTTGGCCAGGACTGTGCTTGTGATTTACTGGTCTACTAAGCAAAGAACTTGTTAAGCAACCTCACAAGTTTGTCCTGTCAGCTGATTGGGCTTCTGTGTCCTCTTGGCCCTCCCACATTCTTTCCTTCCCAGGAACTAAGACAGTAAGGTAGACCTGCAAGGACTCCAATAGGAAGCCAGATTGGAAAGGGGGTCCTTAGGAAAATCTTTCCTTCGCTTATGTTGCAGAAGGAGCTCAACTAGGAAGGGAAATTTGCAAAGGAATAGCATCAGATGAACTATCTGGATGAACTAACAAGCCCTTTCCATTAGGTTAGACAAAGTTATTTGTTTGCTTTCACTGGAAAGCAAAAGATTGATGATTCCAAAAGAAATCTTGCTTTCCCCCTTTCCCATTTAACTATGTACAGTTTCTCAAACATTCTAGTTCTCTTTACCATGTTTGTGGCCCTGTATTAACATATCTCAGACTGGATGACACAGAGCATTATTGATTGCCTAAGCAGGTCTAGTCACTAGGCAAGAATTGCTGCGGAGGCTAATCTGAACACAGGAGCATAGCTCGCAGCCTGGGTTTTCTGCAAGATGCAGTTAAGCAAGTCCGCAGTGGCAGATGGTTTGTAGGAGAACAAAGCCATCAGCAAGACTGTCCCTTCCACCTATCTCCTTATCTCAGTGCCTGGTGCACCCACCCCAGCTGGACCTACCTCCCTGGTGAACAGGATGGCCACATCATAGTGCTCCTCGTGGTCATCTTCCCGCTGGTTGTGCTGGTGCTGCCATTTGCAAAAGTTCTTGAGTGTGGTGGCTGCGTTCTTGCTCACTTCCAAGCTCTTGTCCTTGTCTCCCAGCACCACCACCTTCACCACGACCAGGCGGATGTGGTTCTCGATGCTAGCATGGCTGTACAGTCTGTTGGCAATTGAGGCCAGGGTCAGCAGGTAATGCTGCAGGCCCCGGCCATACATCCACGCCATAGACGCATCCGCTACCAGGAGCAGCTCCACCTGGCGGGCCCGGGAGATGGAGCGGCGCCTACGCCGCCACCAGGTCTGAGGTCCTGGGTTCCCCACAGGCAAAAGAGCGGACTGGTCCCTGAGCTTCGAGGCCAGCGCAGTATGTCGGTCTGGACTACTATGAAGCTGGAGGAGCTGGTGGACGCCCGGCCGGGACGCGGGGGTCTCACAGCTGGCGCGTGGCGGCAGGGCTTCGAAGCTGAAACCTTCACGGGTGTAGACGTGTAGGACCCGTGCTGACCCATCCCCGTACAGTCGCCCGGTTTCTCCCTCAGGCCATGGCCCCCGCAGTAGAGGCTTTAAGGTGTAGCTCGCGTGCTTGACCGCGAAGAAGCCGTCAAGACCCTCACACAGGTCAAAAACAGCCAGGGAGCGAGGACTTTATGGGTATTTGTTATTCGCCAGGGAAGTTACCGGGGCGGGGGGATGGGGACACACACACACACACTTGCTTGCAAGGTTGAGTCAAGTGTCGGAGGGAGGGGGACCAGAAGCAGTGACAGCCTGTCCAGGCCGCGGTGACAGCGTGCTAACTTTTCTTTGTTGGTTTGGAAAATGATTGGATTTGTGCTCCGGAAAGAGGGGAGTAAAGAATAAGAAAGGGGAAAAAAATAAAATAAAATAAAAAAGATAGGTAGTGAAGATTCAGCCAATACGGGGAAGGGAGGAAAACCCAAATGTAGACAAGGTCATTGCACCAAGAAAAGTAAAAAAGGTATCGCACACCAGGCGGGCAACTGGTGCGCACCCCCTCCCGCCCCCTGGCTGCTCCGGACCTGCTGGCTGCGGAGTTTCCAAGCTTCGGGGCCACTTCCTTTCTGATTTTGTGGGTTTCCCCGGCTCTGCTGAAACCGGGAGGAAGGGAAGAAAGAGACGGAAAAAAGCCATAAAAATCAAAACAAAAATGCGCGGGGGGGGGGGGGGGGGGGGGAGACTGAGGAGAGCCGGTGAAGCAGCGCGTCCGAGTCCCTTTGGATGCGGTGTCTTCCTGCCCGTAGTCATCCCCAGTCGGCTGTAGAGAGCTCGGAGAGCAGCGCGAGCGCTGTGAAGATGCGAGGAGGTGGAACAATGAATTTATAGCGGCATGCCATCCTGCAATGGCAATTTCAACAATTCGTCACTGCACGCTGCCTCTTAAAGGGAGAGCTTCCCCCACCACTCCCACCCTTCCCCGTCTGCGCCTAATCAGATGGGGGAGGGAAAGAGCAAGGGCGGGGGAGGGTGATCGAGGAAAGGGAGAGGAGAAGGAGGAAGGGACCGGGACCTGAAGGAGAGGAAGGAGGGACAAAGGAGGGAGCAAGGGCGGGCGGGGTGGGGGGTGGGGGTATTTGGGAAGAAAAACATAAAATTTACTTGGTCTCATTTAAAGTCACAGCGACTCCGGGTCGTTCTGGTATTTCACAACCAAGAGGGGTGGGTTAGCCTCGGCTTACCTCATCTTCTGGAGGGATGTTTTGGGGTGTTTTTAAAGTTATTGAGACACTTCAAGTCTCTCCCTGCCTTTCTCGCTTGCCTTTCTTGCTTTGGGTAGGAAGTTTCTGCCGCAATTTTTCCCCTTTGCAGGCCAGTGCGCTCAGGCTTTGCAGATGGTACCTCACCATCCACCAGCCAGGGCTCTCAGCTTCCCAAGCGACCCCCGCCCCCTCACTCCTTCGCTTCCTTCCAGCGGTCTGGGGGTACTGGGTTTCCTGCCTCCTCATTCCCTAGCCTATTCGAGCTCCGACGCTAGCTCGGTTCCCCCGCGGGATGACTAACTTCTCCCAGCCACCAGCAGCTAGTCAGGGTTGCCGAGAGCAGTCGCCGGCGCTTCCTTGCGGGTCCCTGAGCTTGGAGCGCGACGGTGCCCTAGGGCAGAGCTGCCTGCAGCATGGGAACTCCGCGGCTTTGTGTGCGAAGGATGGGCTCCCCGCTTTCTCCAACGCGCCTCTAGTCAGTGCCCACAATCTGTCACTTAATCCCAGCCACTGGAACGCTGTTGCTTTAGAAAGGCAAGGAGGGAAATAGGTAGCTACTGAAATGAATTCTCCTCAATCCCCTCCCCCCCCACCAAGATTTGTAAATTTTGTATTCTCACTTTCTCTTTTTATTCCTGCTTAAAAGATAATTAAAATGATAAATGTCCATATGTTCAATCACAGAAAATAAACAGTCATTGTCATAGGCCTTAGACTACTAGTCTTTTCAGAAATTCCTTTTAGGAGAAAAAAGAATACTTCGTAGAGAAGGCGGATTGGTGCTTATTAGTACGCGGGTGGCATTTACACACTGTTGGCCTTTTTCTCTGTCCTCTTTGTTTCCTCTAATTATCAATTCTAAAAAGGTAGAAGGAAAGTCCTAGGGCTTTCTGACATAATGACTAGAAGACCTACTGTAGCAGCAGGAGCACCTCCCCTACCAATGTTCTTCAGACTAATCCATGACCACATCAGTAAAAAATGAATCTGGTATAATTAGCACATTTGCATTTTTTTAAACTCTGAGGGTGACAAGGGTAGCTGAGATACCTCAGTGGCCCCCAAGCTGATGATCGCTTCTTAGGGAGGGAACCATGAAAGTCCAGGACTAGCTGGAGGTTTATCCTCAAAGTACCAATAAACCTCTGGAGGACTTCTGGAAATGTCCAGTAATGATGTTCCCTCCGACTGGAACACCATCTGTAATCATCTGGGAGGCAAATAAAATGTGTCCTGACATCTGATCCTCACTCATAAATTAAGTGAACTTCCAAGTCCCAGGAATATTCAGTAGCTGCTGATGGATTCTGAAATTCATCAGAACCTGCAAGGAAGTTGCTCTTATTGAAGGCCTGTGGATTTCCAACCCCCTCAGTCTCTCAGTGGTCAGTTGTCCAAGGCCCATACTACCAGGCTGATAAGTCAGAATATAAAGGAAGAGAATCTAGGTTCCAGCAATCTCCAATTTTCTACCAATTGCCTTCAGCACTAAGCTCAGGACTTTTACTCCAGTGATCAGTACATTGTGCCTACAAATAGCAAATTTAATTTTCTTATCCAGTTTTAGTGAAATAATCCAGCATTTGGCATTAAACACCATTTATAAAGCAACCTCGATTCATTTCATCATTGTTAATCTCAGTGGATCATTTTGATAGGTATTTCAAGATGACAGTGGTTCAGATGTATTAATTATAATTCTTTTCATCCACAAAATATTTATTATTTAGAATTTAAGGAAATTCCAACTGAATTTTCTTCTTATTAAAGCTTGTCTCTTTTGAAGGTGCTGAGCTTCTCACACAAATTTTATGCCTTAATTTTTTTAAAAACGACATTTATATTCAGATAGATTATCCAGTCATTTATGAGTACATTGAAGAACACTTAGAAACAAAATTCCAAATATCAATATCAAGTGCTGAATATTTATTAGAACCACATATCACAAGGAAAAAAACTAACAGAGCTTTTGAATAGAATGAATAAATTCCTACTCATACAGAACAATTCTTCTTGGAAGTAAGTTTTTTCCCCCCTGTATAAGTTACTTTAACACTTTAGAAAGTTCATTTGGTGATATGTGAAAAAATTACTTTAGTGGATTAGAATGAGCAGCTATGTTCTAGAAAAATAATGTTAGTTTAAGGACGTAATCTGCACTGGATGAAAGTAGTTGAAGTGTTTAATCATAGGAAGACAATATACTGGCGATCATGTTTAGGTGGGCTGATTTCTACTTCATTATCTTATCCTAAATAACAGCTTTATTTGTGCATATTTAAGGAGAAATCTTCACTGCATATATAGATATAATCACAAATTCAACTGATACATAACTTTTACATTTACTAAAAGGAGAAAAAGGCTTTCTATTCCATCATGATATTAAGTTGGAAATCATCATAGAGATCCTCTAAGGCAACTTTCATTTACCAGGAAGAAACTGAGACCTAGAGGTCAAAGCGACTAATCTGTAGCCAAATTTTAGGAAGATTAAATCCTCTAACTCTAGTTTGTTGCTTAATCTATCCCACCTTTTAAAAACTATCCAGTCTAACAAGGGGCAAGGGGCTTTGTGAGGCTTTCCAGGGTCTTGTGAAGATGAATAAGCCAAAATGATTGTTGTAAGGCAATCACAGTTTAGAGATGGAGCCAAATGGATCAACAGATTCTTGGTATCCAAACAGGAAAACACAAATATAGAGGGGATAAGATGCAACAACAACAACAACCACTTGCAGGAGCTCTGAGCTCTGTATTTTCAGTATCGCTTCATAGGATTTCTATGTTCTTGAATGTGGTATTTTCTCAAATTTCAATTTGCTAAAGTGTCATTTCCTCATCCCTACCTCAAACTATGGATTTAATGGTAAGAGTGAGGAAATATCTGACAGTAAAATATTCCCTGCCAGCCAAACACCTGCACCTTACCTCCCCTGCAGAAGAATCACAATTCCCAACTCTGTTTTCCTTTCTTACATCAAGACTCCTACCCATTCCTTACTGCACTGAGAGTCCTCTTGGGGTCCTCTCCCTTGGTAGCAGGATGCATGGTTAGCATGAAGTGGAAAGACTTCACTATTGCTCCTGGCCATTTATGCATGCTTTGAAGACTCTAGGTGAAACTTTCCCCATTGTGTCTCTTTGCTTTGCAAATTCTAGTTCTCAGAAGACTTTGCTTCAAAACCAAAGGTTACATTTTGGTGCAGGGGAAAGAGTATATTTACCACTTAGTCCCAAGATTTTAGAGGGTGAAACTGCTCCTCTACAATCCTTCCCTCCTTTTCCCAAACCTTCCTTTACTCCACAGTGGCAGAACATTCATCTTAATGCACCAGTGCACACACACAATCTCACACACATTAGCACACACAACACATATTAGCATGTATAGTCATGCCCAAGCACCCACCCTAACTTAGGGTTCCCTCTAGGCTGCATTGATGTATGAATATGAAGTTTTGATCAAAGCTTAGACACCAGAAAAAGGGATTAGACCAGTTGTTCCCTCTCCCTTGCAAAGAAAACTTTCTTGAGATCTGCAGTGTCAAGGTTCCCCCCAACACAAAGAAGTTTCCTGCATGCCTGATAAAATTCAAAATCATTTTCTCTGCTATCTGAATAGGACAAATTTTGACTATCTATCTATCATGATGGATAATATATGCTTTGGAATCAGTTTTATTTAATATCATAAAAATAAATTCTTATAAAAGCTAGATCATTATATTTCCTATACACAGAAACTTTATACTATAAAAAGTCTTCAAATGAATAATGTGCATATGTATTATTTAAAACATACAGGTGTTATCTGTAAAGTAAAACCGACAAGTCATTTTTTATGCTGACCAGCTGTGAAATGTTGTTTTAGCTTTTCTCACACAATTATGCACATATAACTTGCTTTTATGAGTTACCCAAATTCTTTTTTTTTCTATATTTTCCAGAAATTATCTTGAAATCAAATCTTACTGGAAACACATGGAAAATCGGGAATTCCCACACAAGAGTAATTTGAAACATTTGAGGTTTTTTATTTTTCCTTCATGATGGCAAATTTCAAGCACAGATTTCAAATAACTTAATGAGTAGTAGTTGTAGTTGTGATTATAATTGTAGTAATATTTGTTGTTCCTGAGTCCTACAATCACACCTTTTTTAGGCTAAGTTTGTGTCTTAATATCACTTTGTTCAAGCTTCGGAAATATCACAGTCTTCGTTGAAATTACTCAATATTTCCATTTTAATGCACTTGCTTTATTCTGATATGGAGCTAATGTGTGAAACAAAGCTGAATATAAGGAAATGGAGATACCAGCTGCCTGATCAATGTGTTTCCCCCCTCCCCACGATGTGGAGGGTTCTGCAAGGTGCTTAGATGGCAGGTAGAGCCTCATTTACTCATAACTGTCAATGGATATCACATACCTCTCTAACACACCTTTCCTAGTAGGGTACTGGCAGGTGGAAAAGCAGTTATCTAGGTTACAATTCAGGCAAAGACATTGCAGTTTTGATTCACGTTCTTTTTACCTAAGAGATGCCATTTCTTCCACATCCTGGCTTCCCAACTGTTTATCATTTTGGTAACAGAAAGTGATGCTCTGATTTACTGACTGAAGGAAAGTTTGATCTGAGTCCTAGGAAGGGACTCCCTTATAGGGGTCCACCACCCATCCTGCCCCCAACCACCACCCAGTTGGCAGGACCTGTACCTGTTGGTAGCATCCCTTTCACTCCAGCTGAAGCCCCACAGAGACCCAAAACTGTCATTGCTGCCCTTTGAAAATGGGAACAGATGAGCTTGAGGCATCAAATGAGAAGCGGAAACAGGCTTTATTGATTTACAGTTCAGGAAACTCATCTTTGCTCATAGAATCCTGTGTAGCTCTTCCCAGAGTCAGCTTTTGTTCCTTTCCTTCTCATCATAGAACTCTGCATCAGTTCATCAAAAAATCCTTTCCTGTCTCTGTTGGTGCCAAACGGGGTCATCACATTCTTTCTAGATGGAGATGAGTAGGAAAGGATACGACTGTGGTGCTGTGTTGTGTGAGACTGTGGCCCATGTTCAAAACTATCCTCTAAAGACAGTCCCTACCAGATTTGACCACGAAGGTCACCAGACCCTTAATGGCCCATGTCAGTTTGAGTTCAAACATTTCAGTGACTGTTGAACCTAAAAGAATTCTTCTGACTTGTGACTTTATGGAATTAACTGTAAATTACTAAAGACATATTTACAATTAACTATACAATTTCTAACCTGTTTTTTTTTTCTGCAGCTCAGACTCACACTTGTCTGACAGCAAGCATTAGTTAAATAGGTAATTATTTTATCCATTAGTTTACTCAATGACTTTCTTTTAGAAAATTAAATAAGAAAAATGTTGTATGTTGAACCTAAGTGTAATGGAGGTATTGACAGAAGAAAACTTCCAGTATGATATAAAGAAAGCCTCTCATTTGTACTTCACTACTAAATCTGTAAAATATTCAGGGAATCCATAAATAACCTAAAAAAATATGATTAAAGGACAAGCTAACTCATTAGAGTCTCTGCTAAAAGCTTCCAGCCCAGTCAGTTCACCCTCTGGAAAATGCAAAATTATATCTGGAGACAATGATATTTTTCCCCTAAATCTAGTTTTAGCTTTAGATTGTTGATAGAATTGTCCTACTGGACAACAAACTTTTTTTGCATAAAAATAACTCAATATCTCAGAATCGGTTTTGGCCTCCCCATCCTTCTTTCCATATTCTTTCCATTTCTCCCTGGATCCCCTCTCCCTCTCTGTGTCTGTCTTCTTCATCAGAATGCATGCTCTATCAAAACAGGAACCCTGAAGGTCTTCTTTCCACTCTATCTCCAGTTCTCAGCTCAGTATCTGGTAAATGAGAGGCATGAATTGACATGTTAAGTAAGAAAAACACAGATAAATTATTTTTAAAAAATTATGTATGTGGGTGTTTACTGATATTTACTTATCCCCTTTCTTTACCATTGTTTTTCTAATATAAAAATATATTTGTTCAGGGAAATTCAGTCCATGTGTTTGAACAAAGCTATTTTTTTCCCCATAGATCTGGACACTGGACATCAAACTTGGCAACCAAGAGTGCTCCTTACACCTGGCCAGAGCAGCTGGTTCTGCAAAGAACTCTGCCCATTGCAGTCTTACTTGGAACACTTGCTCAAACCATTAGCTAAATGCATTCCCCCCCCGAACCTTGTCATCAGGGAATCTAAGGACTACACATTTAAAAGGAAAGCTGAATGCTGTAACAAACACTCTTAAATTCTCAATGGCTTCACACAGAGTGCATTCTTTGCTCGTGGCATAGTCCATTATGGGTTGATGGCTGGTACAGTGCTGCTCTGTGCAGTTATTTGGGAACCAACCTTATTCTATCCTGCAATCCTGTCCCATTCTTAACCTGTTGCCCTTAATAATACTAACATAAGAAAGAAAAGAGAAAGGAAGTAAAGGCACATCCTTCCTTATTTGCTTTTTCTTGGAAGCAGCATACTTGGAAGCAGCATATGAAATATAGTCCATATGGCAGAAAAAGCCATATGGACCCACCCAGATATAAGACTGTGGGCAGGAAGCTGGGGAATATAGAGCAGCTGGGAGTCAAGAAGGAAGAGCAAAAAGCATCTACTTTAGTCTCTGCTGATTACGCTTTTATCCTAGAGATGTCACCAAAGAGAAAGAGACTCAGAAAGAAGCCAACCAAAAGTGAGAGTGGGTGAAGACAGAGAAAAAGTAGGATAAAATAATGAGCAATAAATCATTAGAATCATTGAATCCAGCCATATCAACAAAATATTTCCTTTTGTTTATGCCACTATAATTAGGGGTGCTGTCACCTAAACCAGAAAGAATCTGGATTAACACCCCATTTTTGCTTGCCATGTTATGTTTCCCTTAGTCTAGTACCTTGCATATGGTAGACAATTTAAATACTTTTGATTCAAAGAATTCACCAAAGAATACTCAATAAAATATATTGAGCTAAGATAGTCTATGTTTATTGGTCTGATGTTAGCAAATTTATCTGACATTATTCCTAAAAATTACAATGCCAAGTAATTAACTTACTCTATTATTGAAGTTTCTATTCTCTTCTGTCACTCACCTATGCAGATCCATGTTGGTCTGTATCAGAATTGTCAACATCTCTTATTTAGGCTGATATACTAATTGCAGAATTGTCACTTTTATGATTAATCAAAACTGATATTTAATTGTATTTCCATATTTCCATTATTCTGTCTGATTTATCTTATGAAATATTGCAATGCCTGTGAAATCCTGGAACTTAAGCAAATCCTCCTCCAATGAGAACTCTTAAGAGATACTTGGCTCACCTGCTTCATCTGTGCCTGACCCTACAGTATGGAAGAGTACTGATCACTGTGGCTCTTAGTAGTTAGAGCAAGCTACTAGACTGAGCATGATAACAAAAATTATTCTATCAAACTATGAGAACATTTACTGTGGACTAACTTTCTGTGCACTTTAGCACATCCTCAAAAACAGCAATGCCAAAATCCCAGCCTATCACTGTCTATGATACCAGGGAAACTATTAGACACTTTGTCTACTTATTTACTCATGTGCAAAAGAGTGACAACAGTTGTACAGACTTCACTGATTCTAATGAAGATGTGTGTATGTGTGTGTGTGTATCTGTGTGAAATATTGTGTACAAAGAAAATGAACAATAAATTCATTATTATTCTTAAATACCCATTACAGTAGTTGAGGATTTTGTTTTAACTCTTTCATGTCTGTTTAAATTTTGCTTCAAGGAGTTTATCTCTGACTTTGTTGTGATAGAAGATTTTGAAGGAGAATCATTAAGGCTGTGAAGAATAAATACATTTGAGACATATCAGGTCCCAAGTTTAGAGAAAAGCCTGATGTTAAAAAGTGGAAAGTTCAAAACAGTTTAGAAGACTGTCTATTCTAATAGACATTACCTCTGTTCTCTGGGTGAACTATTAAAAAAACAAAAAAACAAAAAAAAACATCTTTCTTATTCATGTCTTCCTGTGTCTATGGTCCCTGAGAGTATTAAAGCCATTTGTGTGCTTACCTTTGTGTTCCTCTTGCACTTGGTAGATTGTCATTACACAGAGAATAAGGACTATGTCCCTCATTGCACATGCCTCCAGCGCTAGAACTGGCCTGTATAGACCTTTGACAAGCACCTGCTTCCTTGGCTTCAAGTTGGTCAATATTATATAATCTGCTTTAAGATAGAAAATAAAATTTATCCATTTAAACAGGGAATTTAGTAATGACTCACCATACCAGAGGCATAAGAAAAGGAGGAAAACAGCACCTCAACTGGCCAATCCAATGCAAACTTTACACACTAGTAAACATTTGGGAAAAGTTGAAAATGGTGAAATGCATTGCTAGGCATAGAAAACAAACCAAAAAAAAAAAAAAAACCCATGTCTGAATGTTTCCATTAGAATAAGCTTAATGATATAGTCAACAGTATACTTTTATCAAGCTCAGGTGGTGAAGGCATGGTGGAAGCAGTTGAACTAAGCACATGTGGTATAATGTTGGCTGGAAGCTTCCAGAAGCATTTGATATTTTTACCACATGTAAAGTTAACAAATGAATTCTTTCATGCATTGCCTCACATGTATTTTCCTAAGTAGAAGAAACTCATAGAACAGAAATAGCATGTTCAACAAAGAAAATACTGGCCTATCCTGGATGAAAATACAGTCCCAAATATTCTCCATGAGATGGGTGAGAAAACATGAGGCTTTAAGGAAGCCAAGGATAAACTGACTCATCTACTTTTGTGGCAGGGTAGCATATTTTGGGATTAAGACTCACTTGTTTTCTTGTTCTGTCATTTCCCAACAGTAAGGCACTTGAAGAAGAACTCCCTGGATGTTTATTGACATTCCATTAAAAAGAGCAGATGCCATAGCCAACTCTTCTATTTTTTCCTACAAAAATGTCCACAGGTACTTTGTGCTAAGGTGTTTTATTAAAATATGTGGGCTCTCAATGTTTTCTTAACATAGCTTTAAAGTAGGAGAACATACTTTCTCTTTCTTCATGTTTGTCTTGACCAAGGAAAAATAAACTTTCATACATCAGAAAGCAGTGAATCTCAAATACTTGGAAAGCTTTTTAAAAATGATTGGGCATCCCCAAAACTTTGGCCATATGAATTATATCTACTGATATTTACCATAATACAAATAAGAACTGGAAAAAATATATTTATCTTATTTCGTAATGAAAATAAATCCATTACATGCTAATATGGATAACATTTTTATAAACATAATTATGTTCTTCAAAATAAGAAACTAGTGAAATGAGGGTTATAGTTTTAGATTTTTGTGAATTCCTTTCTTTCTTTTTTTGTTTTTCTTTCTTTTTTTTTCTTTTCAAAAAATGTAATAGGGATTACACCCAGAAGAGTTCAAGTACTGAGCCATATCCCCAGCCTTTTTTTTTTTTTTTTCAAGACAGGGTCTCGCTAAGTTGCTTAGGCCCTCTATAAGTTGCTGAGGCTGGCTTTGAACTTGTGATCCTCCTGCCTCAGTCTCCCAAGTTACTGGAACTACAGGTATGCACCACCATGTCAGGCTTATTTTTGTAAAAAAAAAAAAAAAAAAAATATATATATATATATATATATATATATATATATATATGTGTGTGTGTGTGTGTGTGTGTGTGTGTAAATTTCTTTATAAAAGATACTAGGATTCTCACATCTTTTATCTTTAGTGGTTTAACCAACACATGCCATGTACCCACCAAAACACTCCACTGAATGGCTTTGTATTATGAAAAAATATTTGTGACCTAGGGCATCCCCTGAATGGACATCGAAAGCCCCACTCTAGGAAGCTGCTACTCAAAACCAGCATCTGCCTGACTTGGGAGCATGTGACAAATGCAAAACCTCAGGCCACACCTGGTTGGACTGGATCTGCATTTTCACAAACTCTTCAGATAATTCACAGATATATTCATAAGTAAGAGTATACTGCAGGTTGGTTTCCCTCTCTCATTGACTTTTCTCCTGAGAAAAAGAGAGACAAACATTGGTTTGCATTTACCAGTTGGGTATAAATAATGTGGTGGCTTTTGCTAAGGTTTGCATAAGTATCCCCGAAAGGTCATGTGGTAAAGATTTCATCATTAGGTTGGCACCATTTGGAGGTACCAAAACCTTTAAGGGATCTTTTAAGTCAACATTGCTCTGACCCAAAGACACAAAAACAATTTAAAGGAGAAAAAAATTATTTTGGCTCACAATTTTAGAGATTCAGTCTATAGATGACTGACTTTATAATTCTGAGCACAAAGTGAGGCAGAACATCATGGCTGAAGGATGTGGAGGAGGAAAGCTACTCAGTTCATGACAGCCAGGAAACATAGAGCTCCACTCACCAGGGAAAAAATATAACCCACAAAGGCAAGTCCCCAATAATTTACTTCCTACAGTCGTATCCTATATGCCTACAGTCACCATTCAGTTAATCCATATTAGTGAATTAATCCACTGATGAGGTTACAGTTCTCATAATAATCTATTCATTTCGCTTCTGAACATTCTTACATTGTCTCACACATGAGTTTTTGAGGGACACCTCATATCTAAACCATAAAAGGGGTAAGATCTAATAGGAAGCCTTTGGAGGTGTGTCTTTGAAGGGAATAGTAGGATCCCAATCCTTTCTTCTTTCTTTCTGTCCTAGTTGTGAATTGAGCAGCCTTGCTCTGCCACATGCTCCCTGCCATGAAGGTTGCTTCTTGTTACAGACTGAAAAGCAACAGGGCCAAGTGACCATGAACTGAATAAAAATAATTTTTTTCTCTTTACAAATTGGTTGTACCAGGGATCTGCTATGGCAAACAGAAAGCTGACAAGCACAATTTTGAGCATATGTGACCTTTTGCAGAGGGTGTAGGATAATTCTCTGTGCTTAGAAGTTCATTCCACAGGCTTGCTAGATGTCTTGTTTATCCTATAAGCTCTCTTGGACTAAACAAATTGGAAAAAAGTGAATCAAGTTCCAACCAGGTTCCAATTAGGTTTCCCTATGTATGTTTTGATCCTTATCTGCCTCTGACGCTTATTTCTCAGTTGGTTCAGAAAGAGTTGTGACTATTACTCCAAAATGCGTCAGCATTACCAGCTCATACCAAGAGTCTTCTGTATAATGCTGGGTTCAGTGTTTATGGCTCTTATATGTGTTGTTGTTGTTGTGAGAGCTATTAGAGACATAGTGGTGATGTATAACTTGACATTCTTTTAATTATTCTTTTGTTTTGAAAAATTCATATTTTACAAGAAAACAAGGCATGAACACTTATGGTCAGGAAGGCACGAGAAGTTTACTCTTGTATTTAAAGTTGCATTGATAAGCACATACATTTGTAAATTAATAATTACACATGGAATAATGATGGGTAAGCTAAAATAGAAAATGAAGAGAAATAAGCATTCAGAAGTTTACTCTTGTATTTAAAGTTGCATTGATAAGCACACACATTTGTAAATTAATAATTACACATGGAATAATGATGGGTAAGCTAAAATAGAAAATGAAGAGAAATAAGCATTCTTTAAAGAATACCTCTTTGGATCAGAAACTCTAAGTCATAAAGTCAGTCATTTTGAATTCTATAATAAGCAGACAAGTGACAACTAAAGTTTTTGTCCCTAAAGGATAATAGGGCAAAAATAAAGTGATATAAATAAATAGCGCCTTGCAGTTAGTCTTATTACTCAAGACCCTAAACTTCAAGACACCATCCCTAGGTCTTGTCAGTGAGTTTAAGAAAGTGACAAGTAACTGCTGTCTGTACCAATGGACTGTAGTAAGCTCTGAACTAGGTTTGTGATAAGACCAATCTCAGAAGCCAAAAGATGAACCCAGAAACATAGTGGATTGGTAAACATGTCTGTGGTCCCCAGTGTTTCTTTCAGCAGGAGCCCTCAGATGATGCAATCTTGACAATTAATGATGGTTAAGCAGAGATTGATTAGCACAGAGAAAAATGAATGGAAAGGCAATCAAACAAAAACAACCTCACTGAGATACGGGAACGATGTTACATGGAAATCAGATGCTAGGCATGATTGAACACGCCTTTAATCCCAGTGATTCAGTGGGCTGAGGCAGGAGGATTGCAAGTTTGATGCCAGCATCAGGAACTTTGCAAGGCTAAGAAACTTCTTGAGACCCTGTCTCAAAATAAAATAAAATATGACAGTTCAAAAAAAAAAGGTTGGAAATGTGGTTCAGTGGTGAAGAGACTCGAAGTTCGGAAGGAAGAAAGGGAGGGAGGGAGGAAGGGAGGGAGGAAAGAAAGAAAGAAATAAAGAAATCAGATGCTAAAATACATAAATTTCCCTGATTCACAATGGTCTAACTTGCAATTTTCTGAATGATGGTATAAACTCAATACACATTCAATAAAAACAAGACCAGAAACTAGAACTTGATTTTGATCATTTCCCAGGCTAGTGATAATGTGGTACAACTGACACTCTGATGTAGGGCAGTGTCAGTGATATGATCAGGAAGGAAAGCAACCGAACATGGCACTCTGTGTTGCTAACCTAGGATGCTGTGTAGCTTAAGGGTGTCAAAAGCATCTTTGATTTGTGATATTTTCAACCTATGATTAGTTTATCAGGATGTTACTCCACTGTAACCTGAGGAGCATCTATACATCTAACAAAAATATGAATTTCACTTCAGGGGAGGTTGACACAAACTTTAAACAAAGTTTCTAAGAAAATTGAAGAGATAAATGTAGAAATAAGTTCTACTAAAGCATAGAATATTATAAAGTTGCATTAAGGTAAGATGAAAAAAGAGAACTATGGAAAGGAATTGATTATAAATTTTGAAAATCAAAAATATTCTTATGTAAACCTATTGTAATGGATTTAATAAACTACATATAGTAGAAGACAGCTAATGATTTTAAAGAAGTTTCAAAAGTATTCATGTGCAGTACATAAGTGGAAGAAAAAGTAAAAGAACAGTACAAGATGCACATGTTAATTAGGAAGAACTCAAGAGCATAAGGGAATGTAGAGAATGATAGGGAAGTGGTATATGAAGAGAAAATATCTGCCTATTTTTCAAAATTCATTAGATAAGTTTGCTCTGAGTACAAAAGTGAATTAATACAAATAATTTTTATTTAGGCTCATTGCACTTACTCTTCCTAACAAGAGAGACTACTGTCACTGTTAATAGCCACCAGAATGGGGGGAAACCCAGACTGATAAATCTTTAGTGAACCTGAGTCAACAAAAATCCATAACAAAAATAGCAAATTTTAGTTCTTAAATGATTAAGGGAAAATAATTGTTTAAGTATAAAATTTTATACCCAACCTTATTATCTTCCACAAGTAAGTGCAAAATAAAGGTTAAAATATTTGTTTCCAAGATTAAGAATTTTATCGTCAGTCAAGAGGACCTTATGTAGGAACTGTTTAAAATATTAATTATGAAGAAGGAAGATAAGCACACAGGAAAAACAGAATGAATGCTGAAAGGAAAGCGAGAAAGCAAGAGACAGGCGAGCATGAAATGAAGGACTGAAACCAGGCAGAGATCCACATGAAAATTTATTTGTCAAAGCTGACAAATAAAGCCCATCTCTCTATAGAGAGGAGAGATGTTTGGGAGTTCAGCTTTTATGGGGTAGGGGTTTGGAGTCATAGCTGTGGTGCTGTGGGAGAGGCTCAGGGGTGCTTGTGTCAGAGCTGGGCGGGTGGGAATAGCATGGGATTGGCTTAGGTTGATGGCTCCACGGGCTTTCCAGACCAAAGGGGTCCTGTCCCTCTGGAATTGGTGCAGGGTTATGGTACCATGGGGTAGGTCACTAATGGGGGTGCGGGGAGTTCCGGTAATAGGAAGTACTGGAAAGCGAAACTTACTTCATAAGAATGACAGTTGACATTTAAGATGACTGTTCAGATGTTAAATCAAGACCTTATAAATGCAAAAAAAAAAAGATAAGTATATTTAATTTTGTCACATGACAAAAAGGGTGCATCACATATGTTTTTCCTTCTTTTAACTAAAAAAAATAAAATGAGGAGAGATCCAAGATAGCAGAATAGAGATTTCTGTTAAGGTCTGTAAACAAGTCAAAATGGCACCTGGCATTTTGCCAGAGGGAGTGGTTTGTGAAGTAACACCAGGGAGCCATTAAGTGTGGAGATTCCTTATTGGTTGACTGGTGTATCTTGTTAAGGTCTGTAAACAAGTCAGATTGGCACCTGTTATTTTGCCAGAGAAATGTTAGAGTCTGTAAACAAGTCTGCACGGCACCTGGCAAAATGCCAGAGGGAGTGGTTTGTAAAGTAACAAAAGTGAGCCATTAAGTGTGGAGATTCCTTATTGGTTGACTGCTGTATCTATTTTATGCTAATTAGTTAAGCTGTGTAAAATCTATAAATACCGCTCAGATCCTACAATAAACGGCTTCCATTCCTGCTGTATCAGCGTACACAAATCATTTGTCACCCCCCGGTTATTTTGCTGCAGCCGGGCTGCAGCAGAATCTAGTTTATGTTAATTAAGGTAAGCTGTGTGGAATGTATATATACCCCTCCTGTCCTACAATAAATGGCTCTCATTCCCGCTGTATCAGTCTTCACAAATTGCTCGTCACCCCCAGGTTATTTTGCTGCAGCCAGACTGCGGCAGGTTACATTCCTGGGTGCTCCATGGAGTGAAATCAAAAAAAGCAGACAGTGGCTCTGAAAGATGGGTGAACAAAAAAAAGGAAAGACTTCACTGAGACATAAAACTAGACATTCAAAACAGACCAGGGACAAAGGAGGTTGGACATAATAAAATAAGAAAAAAATTCTTGCAGCACAGCCTCTACCACAGTCAGGCCAGAAGCTCCAGCCAGAGGGGTCCTTCTGTGAGCATAGCAGAGGGATAAGCAAATTAAAGGAAACTGAATTTTGGGGAGGCCTGAGGCATGTCTGGGTACAGAGCATTTAGAGACCAAGGACATTGCCCAACAAACCTGAAAGACTTGCTCTTCGATATCCGTCCATGGGGAAAGAAACCACCATCTCTCCTGAGGCATGTGGAGGACAAAGGAAGGAACAATTTTGCAGTTGTGGTGTGGGGACTGGCAACTGAGAAAACCCATCCCTGGCAAACCTGGGTTTGGCCCAAAGTACAGGCCAGGTAAACACACACTGCATGACAGAATGACATAGAGTGTGCTTAAGTGTCCAGAAAAAATTCAAACCTGGCAAGAGGTTTACACAGGGGACAAGTGGTCTCAGAAATTCGCCCAGGTCTACCCCTCCCCCTCCAACCTGACTGCTTTCAGGACTGGCTAGAGAAATGGGAACTTGGAAGCATGGGGGTGGAAGAAATTGAAGACTTAACCCAAGACCAGGAAACATGGGGTCTGCAGGTGACATAGGGGACAAAGAATTGTGTCCCCCACCACTCCAGTGGAACCCAAGGGAGATCCCTGGGGTAAAGTCTTCCAGCATGGACCAGCAAATACTGATTACTGAAGATGTGCTGATCTAAAATCTCCAGATCAATTAGCATTCAGCAAAGAGCCTGAAGCCCACCTAAGCATAAGCCCTGCTTCCAGAAACTCCACCTGTGGGATTATCTCTCTCACTCCAGCAATCCAGAGTGTAGAGCATCACACTCCAGAAGAACCCACCTAAAACCGGTGAGAAGAGAAGCAGATAATATTTTGAAATCCAATAGAAAAAATTCTTTAAGTTTTCACCAAGATTCTTTTTTCTTTTCTTTCTTTCTCTCTCTCTCTTTCTCTCTCTCTGTCTCTCTTTCTCTCTCTCCTTCTTTTAATTCTTTTTCACTATTTAATTGTGACCTTAATGGTCCATGGACATTTATACAGTTTCCTGTTTTTTTTCCTTCTCATCTCTAATATTTTTGAAGCCAGTTATTATACATGGATTAGTTTTTTGTCAACTAGTTATTTTTGTGTTTGATTAATATATTTTAGTTTTGTTTTGTATTTTTATTTTTGTGTATTTTTTTTGCTTTATATATATTTTTTCTCCTACCTGTTTCCCTTGATTCTCTCTTTTTTTCTGCTAATAGCCAATCTCTACCTGTTTTCTCCTACCTGTTTCTCTTGTTCTCTGTTTCACTCTTCCTTTAAACTTGTACTTCTCTTCTTCTCTCCTCCTCCCTCATAACCATCACATCCTATATCACTTCTATTCTCTCCTGTCCATCATTTTAAAATGTAAACCCATTTGCAAACTTGCTGTTTTTATTATAGAGAGTAACTGATCATATCATTTCTATTTATTGTGATAATTAACATTGAAGATATCATAGTAGGAACTATTTGGTTTAATGCTGTAAATTGTTTGCAATGGTCATTGTTCTTATTTGTCTCTCCCTAAACAGTAAGGTACGGGAAACCTTCAGGGGCAGTATAAGTTTACAGAGTAGAAATTCTACCGCCTCAGATCCATACTCTTAGATGGGAAGACACAAAAATCAACATGAAAAAACAAGGAAACAAGTTGCCCCAAGCAAACCAACACATTCCAATAACAGAATCCATTGACACCATAGTGTAAGAGATATCAGAGAAGGAGTTTAGAATGTACATAGTTAAACTGATCTGCAAAGTAAACGATGATATAAGAGAGCAAATACCAGTAGCAAAATATCACTTCAATAAAGAAACTTTGAAAAAACAGAAATTCTTGAAATGAAGGAAACAATAAATCAAATTAAAAATTCAGTAGAAAGTACCAACAATAGACTAGATCACTTGGAAGACAACCTCAGGCCATGAAGACAAAATATATAATCTTGAAAATAGAGTTGACCATGGAAAAAAGATTTTAAAGGCAACAGAGTACAACAGACACTAGTATGGCAGTATGTTAAAATGTGGATGTGTAACCGATGTGATTCTGCAATCTGTATACTGGGTAAAAATGGGAGTTCATAACCCACTTGAATCAAATGTATGAAATATGATATGTCAAGAGCTGTGTAATGATTTGAACTACTAATAATAAAAATTTAAAAAAAGAAAAAAAAGATTTTAAGAAACCATGAACAGAACTTCTAAGAAATATAGGATAACAAGAAAAGACCAAATTTAAGATTTATCAGGATAGATGAAAGCATGGAGATACAAACCAAAGGAAGGCACAATCTTTTCAATGAAATAATATCAGAAAATTTCCCAGATCTAAAGAATGAAATGGAACACCAAATACAAGAGGCTTATTGAACCCTAAAGGTGCAAAATTACAACAGAACCATATCTAGGCACATTATCATGAAAATGCCTAGCATACAGAATAAGGATAGAATTTTAAAAGGCTGCTAGAGACAAACATCAGATCACATGTAGGAGGAACTAAAGCAGATCTCAGTTTATTTCTCAACCTAGCCCCTCAGAGCTAGGAGGTCCTGAACTAACATATACCTAGCTCTGAAAGAAAATGGATTTAACTGTGTTAGGATGTGACAAAAATCTTGTAGTATCTCTTATTCTTTTTTGAAGCCCTACAACCTCAGTAAACCATGAGACAACACAGAGAAAATAGGAGGACTAAGGTTGTTGGACATTTAGAAATGAGAAGAAAGAAAAGGGAGTGGCAGGAGCCAGAATCTTTGTGTTTGTGTGTGAATATTTTAAGTTTAGAAAAACAAAATAGGAGAAAATGAAGCCTGATTCAGGTCCAGTTGGAGGATCAGAGGGAACTAGTGAGCTAATAAAGATAAAACAGTGAAGTCAGAAGAGACAGAAAACTATCAAGTAGTAATGACAATGTCTACTCAGGATTTAACTTCCATGATAAGGAAAGTGCTCTGGAGAAGATGGGGGGAAAGAAACATGGATACTGTGAATGGTGATAGTGTTTGGGTTTAGAAAACTGAATTTAAGTAAAACTTAAGTATATCTGAGACAGAACTCTAAGTACCAGGGCCTTTCCTGTCTATGGGTTATACACAGAACTAAAGGGAAATAATTTTTCTTTCTTCTTCCCTTCCCCTCCTTCCATCCCTTCTTTCCTCCCTTCTTTTCTTTCCTCTTACTTTTCATTAAAGGGTAATCCATATTCCTCAGTGTTATTAAGAAGGCAGCACCTAAGTACAGGTAGCTATAGGGACCTCCAGTTCCTCCGTCCCTGTTTCCTCCAAAAATGTAGGCTTGGAAGAGAAGCTTTCATCAGACACAGGCATGGCCAGAAGGAATTCCTAGAAAGCTATGTGAGCCTGAACTGAAGACTTTGCACCTCACGTCAAAGAGATCAGTCTTTCCTGAGTTTTCTCATGTTCTCCTAAATTCAATGGGGCACTTGTCTTAACTACAGGTGGTTCCCCACTTACAGCAACTTGACTGCTAATGAGTCACCAGCTCAGCGCTCTTCCACTTACTCAGAGCCCTGGCAGAAGGCCACGCAGAACTGCACCATTGGCACTGTCTGTTCTCTGACCTGCACTAATATTGAAGACCCTATGTCCTGGGTCCCTGACTTCAAGGACCTCTTGATAGCCCAGTCAGTTATCCCTGCTTGGGTTGTCCTTGGTGCTTTGTCTCATACATTCCCTGTCAATAATCAGGATGGGGGGCGCGGGGGAATAATACCAATGTCAGCTACATTATATAAAGCTCTGCTTTATACCTTTGTGCTCACGTGATTCATTTTGTACTAATAATTAAGCATTTTTTAAAGAATTTTTTTAGTTGTAGATGGACACAATACCTACCTTTCTTCCTTCTTCCCTCCCTCCCTCCCTCCCTCCCTCCCTCCTTTCTTTCTTTCTTTCTTTCTTTCTTTCTTTCTTTCTTTCTTTCTTTCTTTCTTTCTTTCTTTCTGTGGTTCTGAGGATCGAACACAGTGCTCACATGTGCCAGGCAAGTGCTCTAAAGCCAAGCCTAACCAAACATTTTGAGCAATCACTATAGCAACCTTTTTGGGAAGTTGTGTATATTTTATTCCTTAAGAGATTTTGAGAGAGACAGAACAAACTGTATTTTGCTTATAAGTACATTTAGGTTATAAAGTGACATGTGACTTGAATAAAACCAAAAAGTTCATGTATATCAGAGTGGGAACTAATATAAACATTTTCCCATTCAAAATCCTATTTTATCTATTTTTAACTTTTAAAAATTTTTTTCTTTAAATTTTTTAGTTGTTGATGGACATTTATTTTATTTATATGTGGTGCTGAGAATCGAACCCAGTGCCTCACCATGCATGCTAGGCAAGCACGCGAACAATGAGCCACAGACCCAACCCCTCCTATTTTATTTTTATTAATCAATATTCTTTTTTCTCTGGAAGCTCATCGTGTCTAATTATTTTATTGTTCAAATATGTTAATAATATATACTGAAAGTCTTTATGCTATGTAGCATTTGTTTATAAGAATGACAAATATTTAATTTTTATAGATGTTCTGATCAATGGCAAAATATGAGCATCAGACTGTTAATAGGAAACTATTCTTTATTACAACATTTTATTTGAAAACTGAAATCCACTTTAATCATTTAATCTATGGCCTGAGTGATTAGCTTGAAATTCAACATTATTAAAATTCAACATTATTAGTATTAGAATGATTTAGGAAAATTACAGAAGGCAAAGGCAAAGGCTTTGAAAGAAAAATCATCTTCATCTTTGTTTCTTGGGTACAGATAATGTGAAATTTAAATTAGAGATTTAGAAACCTAGCCATTTTCATGAATTCCAAAGCTGTCCTTGTTAAGAACATATCTTGTTGATACATTCTGATGGGTTATCATTCAGAGGTATCAGTGCACCACCTTCTGAAGTCCTCCAGCTGTTGACCTAAACAGCTCAGAGATTCTAATCACTTTGGTGAATTGTCATGGACTAAGGTCTAGTCACTGGTTGTACAGATAAGAAACTGGACCTATCATCACCCCAGTTTACCCACTTTCCAGTGCTGACAACACTCCTGGGTACTTTCTTTCTTTAGTGTTGTCAATTTCCTGATAAAAATGGCAGCTCCTTCATTGCTGATAAATACTTCTGTCGCCCCTCATCTTGTGTTGAGTCCAATAATGGGACCAGCTAAGGGTAATCCCTTACCCTGGCTATAGCACTAAGGTTTAATATACACAAACAAAAAATTCAAGTACTTTCCCCTTTCCTCACCAATGTGTTACTTTTTTAAAGGGCACTTAAACTGTTTCTAAAGTTGAATAAAATATAAAAGAAAGTACTCCTTATGAAGACTTCTTGGTAAATCGTATGGATTTCATAACATTGAAAAAAGTTGAGAAAAACATTGTACCTATCCAGAATAACACCTTAATAATAAAGCAATTATAATTTGCATGTATTCTCTTACAGCCTTTAATTTGACAATTTTATTCTTTTTTTGTTTGTTTGTTTGTTTTCTAGATCTGAAAAAATGCTAAAAGGCTTAGGTGAAAAAATAGCATCCCCATTTGCCGCAGTCCGGCTGCAGCAAAATAACCGGGGGGTGACGAATAACTTGTGTACGTTGATGCAGCAGGAGTGAGAGCCGTTTATTGTAGGACAGGAGTGGTATTTATAGATTTTACAAAGCTTATTTAATTAGCATAAAATAGATACAGCAGTCAACCAATAAGGAATCTCCACACTTAATGGCTTGCTTTTGTTACTTTACAAACCACTCCCTCTGGCATTTGACCAGGCGCCATCTAGACTTGTTTACAGACTCTAACATTTCTCTGGCAAAATAACAGGTGCCAATCTGACTTGTTTATAGACCTTAACATTTCCCCCTTTTGTTTAATTTAAATAACGACCATAGTGTTTTTTTACAGAAACACCATAAATAACCTGCTAGAAACAGAAAGGGAGGATACAAAATGTTACAATTCCAAGCTAATTGATGGCTCCATGCAAGAAGCCCTTGGAAAAATCATACCAGCAATGATACCGTTAGCAAAGATATCAAGTTACAATTTCTAGTAGATTACAGTTTGTTGTCTCAGTCCAGATAAAGCAGTGTCTCAATAGATTAACTCACAGTCCAGGTAAATCACAGTCCAGGTAAGTTCTGCAGGCAGCTAGCTTAAGTCACAATCCAGGAAAGTTTTGCAGGCAGCTAGCTTAAGTTGTAGTAGCAGAAACAGCAACAGCTCCAAAGTCTCGAAGTCTCTCGTCGGGTTCTCAGCTGAAGTTTCCTCAGGTTCTCAGCAACATTGTAAATTCTTTCACCTTTGTTTTTACCGGCACTGGGATGAAGGCAGGAACTCTGGATGGCTAAAGAAAATCCTGTAGCATTTTACTAAGAAAACAACCTTCTGAACAATTTAGTACATTATCTCAAGGTTTTTTGCATTTGAAATAAGCATTAATAGTACTCATTACTCATCAGCCTCCTGGTGTGGGAGACCCATTGTAGTTACTGGCCTTGGAAATGATCAAACTTCAGGGATGCCAGTAGCATCTTCTGCCAGCTGTAGCATCCTGGGCAGCCCCAGATGGCCCTGGGGAGAGTCCCAGACTCAAACTGCTTCCGGGCACAGGGAGCAAAAGCCTGGGAGACTGTGCCTCCAGGTCAGGTCTAGATTTGGGCTCGCAGTGGCAATCCGCTCCCCCGGGCAGGGGGAAGCTTCTGACTGATTTCTCCTGGCCAACTTTGTGGTCAAGGAAACTATTCACTCTTTCACTGTAGAGATCCCAGATCGCAGAATCCTAATACCGGATGATAATGGACTTCTTTCTAAGAATGTAGTCTTGGAATTCACTGTTTCAACAAATTATAATATCTCAAACCTCAGGTCAGAGAGAAACCCCATCTGAACCACATGTTTTTCACTCTGTTCTTTCTATGGGAGGGGTGGGATCCAGAATAAGACCTGTTTGGCAAATTTTCCAAGTTATCTGTTCAGGTCTGTTGATAGCTGTTCTGTAAGAATTTCTTCTTTGGTGCATGACAACTCCACTAACTCAAATCCCAGGAAAGCAGTCGTAAAGAAGTGACAGTTATATGCCACAGGCAGGAGGGGCACATAGCACATGTCAAATAATGTGCTCATCAGTGCTTTTCTTTTTGTAATGCAGACTGGTGAGCCTGATACAGGAGTGTGCTCCAGGAACACTCAAACTGTGTTTTCAGTTATTTATTAGTTTTTACTTTGCTTCCTTAATTTCTGGTGGTTTTCTAATCCTGGGCCATGATAGGATTTTGGAGTGAGCTATTTTGCAGTTCAAGTAGTTTTTGGCACTTTGTACCATAACTGAGGCTGGCAACTCCTCTGTTGGCTCTCCGGAGCAGGTGACAGCAATGTTGAAAGCTATATATCTGGAATATGAATGGGATCCACAGGACATGAGATCATGGATTTTCTGAGAGATGGAGAACAAAGGCTTTGGAGTCACAGTAACTGGGTTTCAGTACTGATTCTACCTTTGCCAACTAGGTGGTGTGGAAAAAGTGGAGTTCTTCTGCCTTTCAAAGGATCAATTTTCTCTTTTCAGAAATGAGAATAATACATGCATACCTTAAAGGTTGTTTTGAGGATTAAATTTAGTCCTTAGGACAGTATCTCACTCATGGACAGAATTTCAAATGATTATTTCTATTTTTGCTGACAAACCATGAAAAATCTCTTCACAAAAATGACACTGATTTCAACAAGTTTGGGATCTTTATAATAGGACTCATTAGGAAAACAAAACAAAATCTTGATATAACATAACAAATATTACCCTCTTCACAGTTTCAAAGAATAACAATAAATAGCTACATCAGAAGATATTCTAACATTTATAATCAGACATTCATACTTTATGGAAGTACAGTTTATGAAACATTCTTATGAATTTATCCCTTCACAAATCAGTAAATCATTGATTGTTATATGATGATGCTACTTCAAGGGCAATTTTTAGGACATAGAAAAATTATTTACTCTATTATTTTGTTGATTTTAATTTTCTAGTTATAACATGAGGAATAAAGTATTAAATGTGTTTATTTTTTTAAAGAGAGGAATAGTTTTATGATGTTGAATTTAATGACTGCATACCTTCCTTCTCAGCTTATGTAAAACACTGGATTTCAGAACCATGTAGAATTCCTGTATCACTTACACTAGAACACAAGTAGCAAATATATTTTTTTCATTTCTATCCACAATGCTACAACAGAGCAGAAATTGAAAACACTTAGCTATGATAATGTTTTTATTACTGAGAACATTTCTACACTAATAAAAGCTACAGCAACAAATTTCTGGTTAAATCTACTTCACACAAATACTTCATTTTCAGAAAATGTGGACTATTAAACTGTAGTCACAAATTTATTTAAAGAACAAAATTGTAAAAATACAGACCATATTTTCCTATGAGGATGGGGCAAGCTCTATGACTAATAATTGCCATTTATTACACACCTACTATGTGCCAGACACTTTATATGCAACATAATATTCAATTACAACAATAATCTTAGAAAAATAAATATTTGTGTTTTCCTGATATGTTTCACTAAGCTGATGATCAGAAAGTTTCATCATCTGTCCTTGATCATACTTGTAGTAAGTAACAGAACTGCTGTTATTCTTTGCTGCTGGAATAAGTCTCCTCCTCCACTACCCTGGACCTCTCAGAGAGGCGAGGTGGAGTCCAGCAGGGAAATGTTTGCAGAATGTGGTTTTTGGAGAGAGTTTTGCTCCAAATATTCTTTCACCAATGATAATGATGCTTGACATTTCTCCAAAGGATATTTATGTCTGTAAGTCTTAAGGGATTTTAGTTCATTTAGAATCTGTCACTAAAATGCACATGTACTTGAGGTTAAGATGAAGATTATTAGGTAAGATCTTAATAATTATTGATGAATGCCTAGATAGACTTGGTGAAGTAGGAGAAAGAAATGCATCAAATGGGTGAATGAGAACAGTAATGAAAACTTCCTACTTCTGCTTCTTCAAAATATTTCCTCTTTGGGGTCTGTTTCTACCCTTGATTTGCAGTGTTTAAAACTGAAAACTTAAAGAATAAGATATCTTGTTAAAGAAGAATGATTTGTAACATTTGCATCTTAGGAGAGCACTTGGATGTCCCTCTGATGGAACTCTTAAAAGTGGTGGGAAGTAGGTCTCAGCATTCTTTCAATGTCAAACAGATGGCACCGGCTGGTAAAAACCACACAGATCTGGGAGTTTGCTCTGTGTCTAGCTCTAGCTCAGGTACAAGCACATTAGTGGTCTAGTGGGTTCCAGTAAAGGCTACTGTTATTTAGAAATGAGTAGTCTTGTCCAATCACTGGGGTCATGGACACATATGACGTGGGTCTTTGTGTGTGTACTTCAGTGTGTGTTTGGAATTGAAAAAAGTGGTTTTATATACGAGTTTTTTGATTGCCTTGATGAAACAGAAGGGAAATGAAAACATTAATTACCTATTTGGAAGACTCAAGTAAACTAGATATTTTTACCTCAAACATACTGTTATATCATGGGAAAGAGGCCATTGCCTTAGTCTCAAATTCTATCATGTATAGACATTCACCACATGTGAGAATTGTTTTTTTGAATGAAAAAACAATTAGTCTCCATATTGGATGGTGACAATCTTCTACTAGAGGCAAAACATATTGGGAAGAAGTCAGATTTTAGAACTAAAGCACTTCAATAATAGTGATCTTTTGACTTAGATTGAAAGAATTCATAACTGGTAAATCTTGATGAAAATATTCACAATAATGATTGCTTTGGAAATATCTTATTTTGGTTAAAAATAATAATGACCATTTTTTATTTTTCATTTAAAATACTTTCAAATCACCAAAGTATTGTAAGGATAGAATAAGTTGTTATTTTTTTTTCTTTTAAGCCTTGACAGTTTTTAAATAAGTCATTGTTTGACGTCCCATCACTGATGAATTTCAACAGAGACATTGCCCTGTGTACCCACAATATAATCATCCAAATCAGGAAGTTAACACTGATACATGACTACTGTCTAATCCTCAGATCTCATTTAGATTTCCCGTTATTCCCAAGACTGTCCTTAATACCAAAAGGAATCATTCCAACGTCTTACATTACATTTAGTTGTTTTGTCTTCTTTGGTTTGGAAGAATTTCTCAGTATTTTCCTGTCTTGCATGAATTTGGCACATGTAAAGATTTCAGGGCGTATTTTTGTTGTTATTTTTTGATGACTACTTTCTCCCATCCCCCCAATTTAGGTTGGTCTAATTTTTTTTTTTAATGATTAAACCCATATTGTGCATTTCTGGTAGAGATTTCACAGAAAGGATTCTTTGTTATTCTTATTCCATTTTATCAGAAGGAGCTCTGTTTCAGTTTGAGACATAACTGGTGATGTTGTTTTTGATTTTCTGATTAAGGTGATGATGAACAACTTTCTTCACTATGAAGTTGCACTTTTACACTTTTTCTCTTTTATAATTAGAAAGTTGGAGGTACTTTAGGACTATGTAACTATGTCATTACTCATCAAGATTTCACACACATTTTAGGATCTGTTTAGTCTTCCCAGATGAATCATTTATTATTCCTATGATTGTCAAGGGATAACTTATAAATTCTGCATTTTCTTCTAAATTGATTAGTTGTAATTCTGCTAAGAGAAAAAAGTGGAGTTTTTTTTCCCTTCCAGAGTAAGTTTTCCTTTTGAGTTGAAGAATATCCTTCCTTCCCTCCCTCCCTCCCTCCCTCCCTCCCTCCTTCCCTCCCTTCCATCCTTCCTGCCTTTTGTTCATTCTTTCTTCTGTGTGTATACATTTGTGATTTCCTAAATGTGGTAGGTTTCCTTATGAAGAGAAGAACCTATTTTTTAGTTGTAACAGGATTCTCTGAGGCTGTGTGGCTTTCAGTGCTCTTCTCTTACATAAGTGGGACTCACAGGGCCTCTCAAGAATGGAGGTAGTCTGATTCTATGACAACAGCAGTTTTGTTGTTAGTTCCATTTCAACATAGGTTTACATTTTTCCGTGGAAGACACAGTAAATATGAGTGCAAGGTGAAAGGTATTGGTTGCCTATGAGCTATGCAACAAATCTCCACACATTTAAAATGACACTTATTTACTATATCACGGTTTCTGTGGGTCAGGAGTCTCCCCTGCTCTGCTGGTTCTCTCAGTGTCTTCAGGCTGCAACCCTGGCTTTGGCTGGGGCAGTGGTCTCACGGGAGCCTGGACTACTGGAGAAGGACATGTGTCTGAGTTTCCTCATGAATTCTGCTAGGTTGCAGGATTAATGGCATCTTGCTTCTTCAAAACCAGAATGAGGGGAGTGGTGAGGGTGAGGGAGGAATAGTGGGAGAAAGGTGGGAGCTGGGTAGGGCTGCAGGGAGATAGTCTCTAGAGTGAGCCAACTAGTAAGAAGTCACATACAATGCAGCATACACACAGGAGTGACACCCCATCACCTTTGCCACATTTCATTTGTTAAAAGCAAGTTAAAAGTCCAGCTCATAATCACCGGAGGACTGGCACTGTCAACAAGGGAAGTGAGAATCATGGGGGACACACACAGTCCCACTTCACAATCCTACAGTTGCAAGTGTCCACTTGTCAACTCAGAAGTTACTGCTGCCAATAATTTACCCTGACTTCTTCTGGACCTTTGGAGGCTCACACACAAACACTAACACACTTTATTTACACTGGATTATATTATAGGTTTTGTTCTAACATATCTTAAGGGTTGGTCCATGACAATTCATGTATACTCAGTATATTTTCAAACTGCTGCAAAGTATTTCACAAGATGAAGTAGTATCCTCTATTTTACTCCATTGGTAGAAAATTTGTAGCCTTCATTTATTTCTTTTGTTATGAACAAGAAAGTTGCAATGAATACCATAAATCATTTTGTGTGTGTGTTTTAGCTAGGATGGCTACTTAGAAAAGTAATCTTTGGGATATACGTGTTTTATATTTGGAAAGAGACCCTCAAGGATTTCTTCAAACATGTAGAAAATGTACATTCTTTCAATTGAGCATGAAATTTTCTGTATCTTAATATCCTGTATAGCCTACTAGTATATTTCATGAATATTTCTGGTTTATGTTTATCAAATGGTTAAAAATAATTATCTTGTTATGATTTGAAGTAGAGGATAGGAAAGGCAACAGAATACAACAGTATGGTAATATGTAAAAACGTGGTTGTGTAACCGATGTGATTCTGCAATCTGTATATGGGGTAAAAATGAGAGTTAATAACCCACTTGAATAAAATGTATGAAATATGATATGTCAAGAACTATGTATTGTTTTGAACAACTGATAATAAAAAAATGATTTGAAGTTTCTCAATTACCCATGAGCTTATGAGTTTTATTTTTAATATTAATAATTGGAATTGAAAACAGTGGTTTTATATACGAGTAAGAAGTCACATACAATGCAGCATACATTTTAATATTGTGCATGTGAATAGAATTTTTCTCACAGGCTATATTTCTTTTTTATTGTTGCTATATTTCTGTTTTACTGCTTTATCGATTTGCTATGACATTTAAAATTTTATGTTTGAATGTCCTTTGCCATGTGTGTTTGTTTACATCGTTTTTGAACATAAGAAAATACAAATGTTTTATGAATTTTATAACTTTACTTTAGCATCTTTTAGTAATGTCATAAAAAAGCTTTACACATGTTAACATAAACATTTACTATTTTCTTTTTATATTTTCTTAAATTTAATATTTTGATCTGTCCATTTGTATATGCATTATTAAGTAGATATACAGAATTTTTTCCCCTAAGTTAATAGAAAGTTGTCTGAACATAAGGTATTGAATTATCCAATGTTTCCTCCATGAATCTGAAAAGCTGCCATTGTCATTACATTATGAGTTACATCTGGGGCTGCAGAATCTCTCCATGAGGCTATTTGTCCATATGTTTTAAGCACTATAATTGATTTATCATGCTTCTTAGAAACTTTTGCAATTCTTTCCAAATGAACATTCAATGAAAGAAATTACAATAAATAGTTAAAGAGCCACAAAGAACTGCTAACATTACAATGGTCTGCTCATTTTCCATTAAACCAAAGGCCGAATGTTTTCTCTAATATATGGATGCTAATTCACCATGTGGCAGGGGCACTAAAGAATAGAGTTACCTTAGATTAGGTAGAAGAAATGAAAGGAGGAGAGTGTAGGGGAGGAGATGTGAGGATAAGAAGGATAGTAGAATCAAACAGACATTATTACTTTATGTATATATGTGATTGCATGACCAATGTGATTCTACAACATGTACACTCCGAAAAATGAGAAATTATATCTCATCTATGCAAGATATATCAAAGTACATAAATGCATTTGTCATGTATAACTAATTAAAACAAATAAAACAATTTTTAAAAAGATAAGGCAAGGAAGGTTCCTAAGACTTGCCAGGCCAGCACCTCCATTGAGGATCATTCAACACACATTGTGTCTTTATCTTTCTAATGATATTCTTAACCTCTATGAGTCTATTTTATGTGACCGGGGCTTATTCCTTTGGGAAACAGTGTGAAAAAAAAGATTTATTCTTAAAAAAAGACTTTTATTTTGTTTCACAGAATTCAATATTCATTTGAGCCAAAAAGTACACTTTGTATCCTTCCTGTTTTTATCTTTTCTGTTTTTATACTTCCTGTTTGCCACTATGTTTTCTCATGTATTTAAGTCATCTAAAATTATTTTTATAGTTTCAATTACTCTTATGATTTCTTTCTCTGTTGTATTTAAAATTTATTATTACCACCATATAAAATGCTATTACTGCTTTTATATATTTAGCTTTCATGTAAGTATCTTTCTGAGTATCCATATAAGTTATGATAGATTGTTTTTCAAAATACTTGTCATGGATTTTTGTGTCTGTGTGTGTGTGAGACATTACAAGGGATTGAACTCAGGAACATTTGACCACTGAGACTCATCTCCAGCCCTATTTTGATTTTATTTAAAGACAGGGTCTTGTTGAGTTGCTTGGCACTTCACTTTTGATAAGTCTGGCTTTGAACTCTCCCTGCCTCAGCCTCCTGAGACATTGGATTATAGGCCTGCACCACCATGCCTGGCTGTCATCGGTTTTCTATCTGGTAAATTATCTCCCAATATTGCCTGATACGGAAACCTTTTTATTTCCTTCAGCTGTTTTATTGTCACACCCAATGATTCTAGTAAAATGTTCAATTTCTGACTTGTAAGAAAGGGCTTCCAAATTTTATTTTTAAATTATAGTTGCTATCACGAGGTCTTGCTGAATGCATAACTTTCAAATAGGTCCTATATTTCTAAAAAAGATATTTTTAAAATAGGAATATTTTTCACAATTATTGAATTGATATTTCTCCTTTAATATTTTAATATATTAACTCAAAGTTATACATTTAAAAAATCAAATAATTCTTATATTCTTGGAATCAACAGTACATAGTTATAATGTGTTTTTAATGTACATTCTGCTAATGTGTTATAGGATTTTTATGAATTTATTCAAAGGTGAGAGATTTTTACGTGTGGTTGTATATGTAGAGTACCTCTGTGTGGGAGATGACTGTTCTTACTTGCTTTTTAGGTTTTCATATACTACAATTGTTGTTAACAGAAACATACTGTGAAGGTGGACTTTCGGGGATTCCTTTGCATTAGCATCTTCCAAGTTCTTCTCCTTAAGTTTGTATCCATAAGAGAGTACTCTTTTCCCTAAAGAAAATCTCCTAATAATTAATAAGCAGTGGACCACCAAAACTTGGAACACTCCTGGAATTGAGCATATTACTATTTCTCAACTCAAGGAGATTCTGACCATAAAAATAGTCATGTTGATTTCAGCTCCAGGGACACAGAAGAAGCAGTCATAATGCAGCACTGGTGTCTCCGACTCTAACATCTCTAACTCTAACATGCTAAATAGGGTGGGTGTGTTGCACAGGTAAGCTCCAAGATCACAGATGATGTGGCAGAAGTTGAGGTGTCATGGATGAATCCTTGATTGCTGTGAGATTCTTGAGTTTTATTTTGATATACCCTTCTTGTTGTAATGAATTGTACCACAGGAATTCAACAATAGCAATTGATTTTATTGCATGATGCCCAAATTTTCATTGATCCTAGAAAGTGTCTTATGTATTTTATTTGTTTCCTCTTCTGGGCTGTAAATTCCAGCATGGGAGGACCTATTTCTCTTTTTGTCTACTATCCCTACAAGAATGTGAAACATATTTTTTGCAGAAAAATTATGTTTAGATAATGAAACATTTAAATTTATTTTAAAAGTATAGTCCTTGTCTTACAATGATCTAGCCATCACACTGACTTTGATACAAAGGTAACATGTGTCTAAACAAAAATGTTTTGACATAAGAAAGAAAAATTTAAAAAATCAATTGCATATAGATGGGATTGATTCCAAAATATAAATTACCAGAAAATATAATGCAAGATTTCTGAGTAATACTCATTTAACTTCAATAAATTCCAATTTTCTTAAGTTTCGATATCTAAATCAAAGATATGAATGATGTTGTTTGGTTTGAGTAATGTGTTTCTTTCCTTAAAAAAATTTTGTATTTGAAAAAGGAAAAAAAAGAAAAAGCCAAATTAGACTATTAAGTTGCTCATGAAGGAATAATCTGGAAGTTACATAA
The DNA here is from genome assembly GCF_048772815.1 of Callospermophilus lateralis. Lineage (NCBI taxonomy): Eukaryota > Metazoa > Chordata > Mammalia > Rodentia > Sciuridae > Callospermophilus > Callospermophilus lateralis. The sequence goes on from NW_027514380.1 coordinate 2,731,596, forward strand.
AATTTTAAGAAGTGTTATAATGATTCTATTTTTTACCCCATAAAATCATGACATTTCCTCTTAATATAAGTCCTTAGCATAGCTAAAGCCTCATGCAATACAATCTATGCTGAGCCCCTGTGAGCATTCCATTTGTTGTTTTCAGGAGAATATTCAGCATAAAGTAATAACTCATCATTTAACAATGTTTATGGTATCTCAAGTTCCAGGCCAGTCCCAGCAATTTAAACAATGTTTATGGTAGTTCAGTGTGTTCTTTTCACCCTTTGTCTTAGTTTGTCTAATGTTGCTCTAACATGATATCACAGGCTGGGTAAATTATGTAAAACAATTATTTCTTACTGTTCTAGAGGCTAGAAAGTCCAAGGTTGATAGATTGCATCTGGTAAGGGACTTCTTGTTGTGTGACAGAGGGCATCACGTGGAGAGAGAGGAAGTGGGCAAGCTCAGGTCTTTCTTCCTCTATTGTAAAGTCTCTAATCCCATCATGCAGGATTCACCTTCATGACTTCATATTAATGGAAATTACCTCACCCATACTCTTATCTTCAACTGCTGTCAGCATGTGAATTTGGGGGTCACATTCAAACTATGGCATTCTTCCTTAGCTAAGAATCTGGTAGCTCTCTGGCTCTCTGACTCAGTTAGGAATAAATTTTCTAGAAACAAAACTATGAGTAACTGTTCTCTCGTTTCTGTTACTTTTTAAAGAAATCTTACTGTTGGAATTGGTTGTGTAGCCACCATTTTTTTTATTGGCTACAAAATATCTTAATTTCTGAGGCACATCTGCACCAATTATTTATTAATTATGAACCACACATACATGGTTGTGTGTATTTCTTGAAAACATTTTCTATGCCCTAACAGAGTACAGCTTAAAGCAATATCTAAGGAACAAAAATACACAAAAAATTTTAGCCCCTTAAGTCACCCTTAGCACCACCTACTTTTTGAGACCAAACCATGCCTTTAATACATTCTTCTACTCATCAAATGTTATGGCACCTTTTAAAAATTTCTGCCTCATTAGTAAAAATTACCGGTAGAAATTCTTTAATTATCACACAAAGTTACCATTTTGTTCCTTGTTCTCTCATGTCTCACTTGGCAGAAAATCTGAGAAGCAAATATGCATAAATGAGGGACCATTTCAGGCATCCTGTGGAATTTTTGAGGCTGCATAGTGTGCCTGGACTTTTAGTTGATAGTGTTACATGCCTCCTTGGAAATACAGTCATGAAGCATGGCATGTTGGGATGAATACTGATGCTCTCTTAACATCAGATTCAGTAGTCCTTTACTCAACTCATGCATCTGATATTTACTGGATCTCTTTGATTCTATTAGCATAGTCACCTTGAGTTTTGTTTTTGTAAGTCTACTGCACGGTAGGGTAGGTGATAACATTTTTGGATGATGAAATGTGATGCTTTATTTAAAATCTCCATTGCACACACACTAAAAGATATATTGTATCATTAGTTTTGTCAATACATAGTATTCCAGCTTGAAGGCCATGCTAGGTGAGCATAGACACTTAAAATCTGACAACCAAATCTCACTGGCCCTTAAGGAAAATTTCTAAAAAATATATACAATTTTTGAATATTTCATTTTAAAAATAATGATTAAGAATCTTAATGCTATTTTTCTTTGGTAACTATCTTTTTTCATTGCCATTTCAATAATAGATTCTATAGGGTAATTTCAGAACATACAGTCAATCCAAAGAAAAAGCACAGGTAGAGAAGGGCCAAAACTACTTAATATGAGTTGCTTTGCAAACAGACTAGTGGTGGATCCAAAGCAGACTTTGAAGCCACACCACCCAAATAGCATGACAGAAGGCCACATTATCTTGTTCATTGGAAGAAAGAATAGAGAATTATCATGACTGAGTATTAGAGTAGGGAAAACAGGACTACTTTAAAACATTGCATCTCTCACTCATTTAATTTTTTTAAAATGTGAAAGTAAAGTTTAATAAGAGAGATTTTAAGGACAATGTGGCAAATATCCTTTCAGGTCAGAGTTTTGCAAAGATATTTTCGTTGCGGGCATGTGAGAAAATAAGAAAGGAGAACATTAAATATGAGGTTCTCTCACTGCCTGGATAATGTTTCCTGTTTGTGTTCCTACCTTTCAACCAGAAAGTAATTGAACATTTGGATTTCATATTGTTCTTACTTGTTTCTTTCATTTTGTAAAAACAACAACAACAAAAAATGTTATTAACAGTTATGTTCTTTTTTTCTCCACAGACTATTTTGAAAATGCAATGGGGTAGCAATATAAAGAATAAATAAAAATTATATTAACTGTTTCAATATTGCAGTCACCTGAATTCCTAAAAAAAAATAGTGGAAACCATAAAACCTGGCTCTGAAATCTTGGGACATTTAGCCAACCTCAATCTCTTTAGCATTTTCATACATAAAATAGAATATGAATAATATCCATTTTGGAGGGGTTTGGAGAAGATTTCAAATGGCCCATTTATTAGTTAAACCTGAGAAGCACTGCACAGGTCCTATGTCTCCTTTACTATTAATCAGTACTATCCAGTAATGATCTATGTTCACCTTGGAGAGCAGCTGTTGTTCTACCTGCTTCCCATCACACTTGGTTGCATCCTTGCTGCTGATCCTGTACTTGCCTACTACCAAAGTTTGGCATCTGCATATGTCCACCTGAGAGCCATTGAAGGGCTGGGGCCTTTTCAATGTCCACCGAAGAATGTGGCTCTTGAGCAATGATTTTGTTTGTTAAATACTAAAGTCCCCTTTATGACTATAAAACTTTGGCTCTATGTGGAATCCCAGAGTTTTTTCAATGGAATTGAAGCTCCATTTCCCCTAGTGGTAGCAATCTTTTGTTAGTGGCTTTCTCTTGTCTCATTTCATAACTTTCCCAACAGTGTTTTTTTTTTTTTTTTTTTTTTTTTTAACTTCCTAAGTAAGTGATTTGCAACATTTTTGTTCCAAAGTCTATGTCTGGGAAATTCAACTCAAGACATCCTATTTTTAGATGGCTTTATTTTTCAGCACTCACCAGCATGGTATATAGTAGGCAATTTTGTTGCCCCTCTAATCTGTTTAATCTGGTGGGAGGGATATTGAGGAATGATCTTGGTTGCAAGATGATGGAGGCGTTTGCATTCATCTACATACATCTCAGTTTTTGTGGGTGGGCACTTACAGTAACAAAATGCAAAAACTATGGGAAGAAGATACCGCTGTCAAATGAGATCCCTGAGGGAAACTGTTTAGCAGGATTGAGCCAATAATCACAATGCAAATATATGAAGATTTATATAGAAGAAAGCAGTCTCTACAAATCAATGGTAAAGGTCAGATTCTTTAATATATGATGTTGAAAAACTACTCCCTTCATAGGAAAAAAATTAAGAAACTTAGATGGATTGAAAGAGTATGAAAAGACAAAAACTATAAATACATAAGAAATAGGAGATTATCACATGACTTAGAGATAGGAAAGAATTTTTTAAAATAAGATGTTGATGGCAAAGTAATGACAAAGAATTAATTATTATTATTTTTTTTAAACAAAGGATCACCCAGATCACTTTAAGAACAAATTGTCAGAATAGAATAAAATATATGTAATATCAAAAACTGAAAAGAGGTTAAGCAAAACACAAACAAGCCAAGTACAGTGACACATGCCTCTAATTCCAGTGGCTTGGATGACTGAGACAAGAGGATCACGAGTTCAAAGCCAGCCTCAGTAACTTAGTGAGGCCCTGTCTCAAAATAAAATACAATAAAAGGGCTGAGGATGGGGCTCAGTGGTTGAATGCTCTGGGGTTTAATCCCCAGAACCACTACCCACAAAAAAAAGAAAAAAAGAAAAGCACAAGTAAACAAATAAAACTCATAAAAACCAATGATATAGAAAGATCATGAGAAAATAGACTATATCTCTGAATCGGAAAGTTAAAGAGGAAACTCAAACATCATCCTCATACAAGATGAAGTCATATGGGTACTAGAGAAATGCAAGTTAAAACAGTGGATTATAAGTATATATATCCAAGACTGGAAAAATTTTGTAAATTCAGCTAATGTTGAATATTGCTATAAATATGGAATTTATCTGCTGAATGAGCCAGTATTAGTGACAAAGACAAATGACACACCAAATTTGGTGGTAAAATATACCCAAGATTTACTTATTGCTACGTGTAAATTTGTGAGAATTATAGTGTTGGGTAGTCTTCTCTTCACTGTACTCAGAAGTCCAAGTTGATAGAGCACAAACAAGTGATTGTTATTTATCTCTATGCCAATGGGGAAAAGGGAGATCTTTGGACAAAGAATGGGGGCAGGGGATGGGTGTTAAGACTGTGGGGATGGGAATGGGGCTTTTATTGACAAATAAATGATTTATGTCACTTCTGCCATAAAGTGACCAGAAATATGACATAGGCCAGAAATAACCACATATCTTCTACCATATAGAATGATAGGAAACAATCCATTTATAATTGGAAATGAAAACATCTATACTTATTTTTTCAGAGCAATCTAGCAATACTTATTCAAATTATGTATACATACACAATAACATCATTTCTTTCCCAGTGTTAATGATGTTTTAATATTCTCTCTTTTAGGCTGAGGTCAAACCTCTCTTAATTACTTCCTGTCTAACTTGCTGTGAGGCTTTCCATTTTCTGAATTTTAATACCTTTCATTGAGTTGGAAGTTGGAAAAATATTATTGTACTGAAACTATCAAGACCACGAAAAGAGATACTTGGGCCCTCTTAGAACTTTTTTACAGAATGAAGCTTGTTTCTTCAGCACTTAACTGTTTTTAATGGTGCCAAATTATTTTCATTATAAACAACAAAAATTCAAAACTAACGCTTATTTTTTATGTAAATGTTTCCACTTAATACATGGAAATAGTGATGTTATGCTACCTATTCTTGGTTGAATTGGCACTTTCCAGTTGCCTGTGTTCCTCAGACTTTTCTCATTTGCATGATTCTCATCCACTCTGTGGTCTATTTGAATTCCATCCCAGTGTGGCACTTGAAGAATGGTTTGCTTAAATTGCTTGTGGCAAAGAACAAAGCATACAGGAAAAAATAATTTTTAGAGTGAATTTTCTCCATTCATGTTTCTGAGAAATATTTGCTCAAATTCTTAAGGCTATAATCCAAGCCAGAAAATCTGTCTGTGGCTCATGGCCCAAGGATGCTCAACGAGTCACTGAAATGTACTCTTGTGGAGTCTGTTTCCTTTTGCTAGGAATTAATCCCTTTGGAATGTCACATTGTCACCAAGACTGACAATTATACATGAAAAATTAGGCTTTGGGGAAGTCATAAAAATAAGAGTGAACAAGCTCTTGACTTCTTGCTTCATTTTCCGTACCCAAAATAATAGTATATTTCCTTTAATATCTAAAATTTCTGGACTATAAACTTTTCTTAGTTGACTGTTTCAAATTTGACTGTAAGTTCTGAAGAGTTAACAACATTTAGTGCTTCTTTTACACTTTTTCCCTAGCATCTAGAAGAGTTCTACATAATTCAATGATTGTCCGCTCTTTGAACAAATAAATAAATGATAACATCTGTTTGGGAGGGAAAATGAAAATACATTAGATCTATATTTATTCAAAACCTAAGTAAGTTATGGGAAGAGAGAAAGAAACATGTCACTTACATGGGAAGCAAGATCAAATAATGAATCAGGGAGCTGTTACTTTTAAGAAACTATTGATTAGTTTTATGGGTTCAATGTTGACCTCCACTTCCCGCAAATACGTGCTGAAGGCCTAACTACCAATCTCAGAATGTAACCGTATTTATACATAGGGTCATTGCACATGGAATCAGGTAGGATGAGGTTATTCTAGATTAGGGTGGATCCCCAAGTCAATATGACTGCTATTCTTTTAAGAAAGTAAATTTGGCCACAGACTGGCACCAAGGGAGAACCCTATGGCCAGAGACAGCCAGTAGATTGGAGGAAAGGCATGGAATTTATTCTCCCTCGTGGCCCTCAGAAAAAAAAACAACTCTTCCTACGTCTTGACTGGGGGAGTCTTATCTTCAGAAACAATGCAACAACAAATTTCTATGGTTTTTAGCCACCCAGTTTGTGTATTTGTTATAGCAACTTTTAAAAATAAGATCACTGTCCTAAACCAATACAGTCAAGGACAGTGATCTTATTTTTAAAAGTTGATTCAGGTGTTTGGAACAAATTTAAAACACAGTGTTAACCAAACTGAATTTCTTCTTTTACTCCAACTATTCATCAAAATATTTTTCATCTTCAGTTATGGTTTTATTCTAAATAGCTTTCAATATGCTAAAATAAGTGGACTATTAGATACTGGTAGAAAGTTTTAATTTAATATAATTTATTATGCAGTGATGTACTTTAATTAAAAATTACTAAAATATGAGCTAATTAGGTAGTTTTTCCAAGATGATTCTATTTCATATAAAATTTTAAATAAACTACAATGCTGCCTAAATTTAAAACTTTCTCAGATTAAAAACTGCTTAAAATATAATAAAACTTCAAAAACGCATTAAAATACAATTTAAAAAAAACAAATGAACTAAAATTTCACAAATTGCACACTCCTACATACACAGCACCACACAAAACTCACTGAACAATCACTGCAGATTTTATTCCAAACATTTTGCAAAGAGTGGGGTGTGACCATTATGTGAAGCATATATATATGACAGCTGAATGCATTATAATTCTTATTACACATATAGAGCACAATTTTTCATATTCCTGGTTTTATACATAGTATATTCACACCAATTTTTGTTTTCATACCTGTACTTTGGATAATAATGATCATCATATTCCACCATCATTAATAACCCCATGACCCCTCCCTTCCCCTTCAAACCCTCTGCCCTAACTAGAGTTTGTCTATTCCTCCCATGCTCCTGCTTCCGATTCTACTATTAATCAGCCTCCTTATATCAAATAAAACATATGGCATTTGTTTTTGGGCATTGGTTAACTTCACTAACTCCATATATTTTCCTGCAAATACCATGATTTTATTCTCTTTTATTGTTGAGTAATATTTCATTGTGTATATATGACACACATTTTTTTATCCATTCAACTATTGAAAGGTATCTATGATTGATTCCACAATTTAGCTATTGTGAATTGTGCTGCTATGAACATTGATGTGGCTGTGTACCTGTAGTATGTGTTTTTAAGTCCTTTGGGTATAGACCGAGGAGAGGGAAATGGTGGTTTCATTCCCAATTTTCCAACAGATATCCATACTGATTTCTATATTGGCTGCACCAATTTGTAGTCCCATCAGCAGTGAATGAGTGTGCCTTTTCCTCCTCATCCTCACCAACAGTTATTGTTGTTTGTATGCATAATAGCTGCCATTCTGACTGGATTGAAATGAAACCTTAGAGACCCTGCATCTAATAGAAGAAAAAGTAGGCCCTAATCTCCATCATGTGAGATTAGGCCCCAACTTCCTTAATAAGACTCCTGTAATGCAAGAATTAAAATAAAAAATCAATAAATGGGATGGACTCAAACTAAAAAGCTTCTTTTCAGTAAAAGAAACAAAGTGAGAGGTGAATAGAAAGCCTAAATCTTGGGAGCAAATCTTTACCCCTTACATATCAGATAGAGCAATAATCACAAGGGTATATAAATAACTCAAAAAGCTAAATGCCAAAAACCAAATAACCCAATCAATAAATGGGTCAGGAACCTGAACAGGTACTTCTCAGAAGATGAGGTACAATCAATCAACAAATACATGAAAAATATTTTCATCATACCTAGCTTTTAGAGAATTGCAAATCAAAACTACTAAATGTGAAGCTTTAAAAAAAATGTGCTGGTATTACTTAAAATCATTCATTACTAAACCATCTTTGGTGCAAGATTAGGATGCATGGAATATTGGTAAATTTATGTTAATGCAATGGCGATGGCTATGTGGTGAACTATGGAAATGCTTTTCTGAATAATTTTTACCCATGGCTACCATTAGAGAACATCAAATTATATGTTCTATCATAAAGATCTAGGTTTCAACATAAGAGACAAATTTAAATTGAATGTAAGTTCAGGTTAAATAAAAAGTAATCTAAAAGGACATAATTATCCATTTATTAGCATAATAAATTTTACTTTAATGTAGTTGATATAAATTATAAAAAAGTATATGAGGTTATATTTTGGTTTTGAAACACATAGATGCTAAATTTAAACAACAAAGTGTCATTCACCATATTAAATATAGAAAACTAAGAGCAGAGAAGCTTGGGACAAAAGTGATATGGGAGAAAACAATGAGCTTAGGAAGGCCACTAAATATATGCCTCCCTACTTTCCCTTGTGATTTCACCTTCATTTACACCAATCCTTGTATGTTACTCCTCACCCAGAGTGGCTTCCTTGCTTATCCTGAATCACTCCAGGAATGCATATCTTGTCCTCCTGCCCGACACCCACATAGCCACCAGGACTCAACTCACATGGACACTTCTCCATCAGGTTCTCTAGTCTGGTCTCCTTGGTGGATGTCCCCTGTCCCAAGCCAGGCTTTTATCCCCATTCCCCTTACCTGTTTTCTCCATAAGACCTGTCTATCTTTCATATCCATCTCTTTCCTTTAGAGGATTAATATATACATCTATATTTTACATGTGTATACACATATAAATGTACATAAATATGTATGTATAAATGTATATATGTATATATATATATATGAATTCGCATATACACATATAAATGTATAGTGGCTATCTAGAATTTCACTGATGACTTTATATTAACTGGGGAAATAAGCATTTCATCTGTGAAAACAAGGTCAGAAGGTGTTCATTCATTGCTGGAAATGAATGAACATTGCTTTCCTACTTTCTAGGAGAAGTATCTTAGATTGTATGGACTCTTGGATATTTGATTTCTCTCTCAGGCAAATAGAGAAGAGACTAAAATTACAATTTGTATTTTCATTGTTTTTGACAATTGAGTACAAATGCATATAAAATAGCTATTATATGACATGGTAGAGATGGGATTAACAATAATTGTGTCATTAGTTATTAGTGATTATGTCTGGAATTGTATAGGTTGATGATATCAAGTAGGTGATAAATTAAGGCCATATTTCAACCTTCATCGGGTCCCTGCATTATTTTCATGGGGTTATTTGGTAATGATTATGATGGATAAATCTAAAATTGGCAGGAAATTGAAATTTAGCATAGTTTTAACTTTACTTTTACTGTGCCTTTGTTGAAATGCATGGTTTCAGTGGTTTGATGTCTATTGAAAGCACAAGGAGAAACAAATATGGTCTTTATAAGACCAATTCAATTTAAACAACTGCTTTTCAAGCCTAATTAACATAAAATTTTATGTAGACAAGTCAGAACTTTCAGAATGCTGATTGTTTTCTTTGTTTGAATTTTCTGTGAAGAGGAAGCCAAGTTTAAGGTGGCAAAGTCTTTAACTAAGAGAAGGAATAGTTGTTTGATAATCTTAAGAGTTTTTGTAAACCTGAATCCAAAAAGAATGATAAAAATCCTGGTATGATTTGGTGGTTCTAGATAAGTGGCTTTATTTTCAGAAAATAACAGCACTACAGTATCAAGCACAAAAGATTTAATCAATAATATTATTTCACATCATTGGTAATTGGAGTAAGTTCTAAACTGCTTTGAAATAAGACTTATAATGGTGGAAGAATGTTAGTAGGCTTTAAAGTTTCTCTTTCCATAAAGATAGCTAATAAGGAGTATAAAATGTTCACCACTAAACAGTTAAAAATAAGATTTTTCTTCCATAAAATCTGACCATTGGTGTATTGAATGATATAACTATTCACCTATACACATGTAAAAAAAATATCTATTTGAAATATTACCTTTAAAATGTCCATTGTGAGAGTTTGGGAAGTGAAACACACACACACACACACACACACACACACACACACACACACACACACACGAGATTGTTGATGGGCTACATCTAAGAGAAAACATTGTTGCTGATGAAAAATGTTTTAAAGAGTAAGTCATTGGTCTTATCTCTGAGAAGATCAATTCCATTGAACCTAATTACTCAATATACTTTGGAATTGGAACCAGCTTCCTACTATAACCATCTAGATACCAATACAACATCCTGCCAGAACTGATTTTTGGAAGAAATAATTTGAACCAGAAACATTTAAGTAAGGAAAATGCACACCAGTCTGACCTCCTTTGTGAATTGCTTAAAAGAACAGATTCTTGGCAGATTTGCCTACCTCCATTGCTCTTTACAGCAAGGATCAGTATCAGTCAATATTTCTTAATTTCTCCAAGATACTCAAAGGGTGGAAACATTATGAAGATAGGTCAACACCCTCATTGTCTCCAAATTTCTGGTTGCTAATATTTTGTGAAATGCCTGCTTTTAATTATCCACATCCCTATTGCCAAGTTAGCAGGTAAAATTACTTAACTTCCCAAGAATCACATGCAGACTCAAATCATTAAAAACTTTTCCTTTGGGAAAACATATATCATATTTAAGGGACTTCTCTCAACTACCCCCATGCTAAAAACAGAAGTACTCACCATCGTCCTTGTAAGCAGTTGAAAGGCTACGACATTGAAACCATAAATAACATTGTAATTCTGCTCAGAGAAGTTGCAGGCAAAGGTGGACTACTACATGGAGATGGCCCCTGCAGAATCCTCTTACCTCAATGAACTGCTTTATCCATGAACAACACCAGGCTAAAAGGGACTGTGAAGCCTAATCTCAAAAGAAATGTCTACTGGGTAATGATGCAGGCATCTGTAATTGACAAGTGCTGAAACTGTGCAGGAGAAAATCACACAGAGAAATACTACCTTTAAAAAAGACATTCTATAATAGTGGGAGGTCTGCTACCTGCCTTTGCTTACCTTAGTGTAAAGTCGAGCATCAAGGGAGAGAGCCTGAAACAACAGGGGATGACAGCTCAAAAGGCCTGACTGAGTAGCAAAGGGGAGAACAAGGCCATCTATCATTCCCAGGCTCTTCCTGTGAATACAGGTTGAACATTCCTTGTCTGAAATGCTTAATGTTGGAAGTGATTCAGACTTCAGAATTGGAATATTTGTACATATATAATAAGATATGTTGGAGACAGGACCCAAGTCTAAATACAAAATTCATTTATGTTTCATGTATACCTTGTACATACAGTCTGAAGGTAATTTTACACAATATTTTTTAGTGTGTTTGCATTTTTGGCTATGAATCATTGCTTGAGTTTGGGTGCGGGGTTTTTCATGTACAACATCAGGTGGATAATCAAAAAGTTTTGGATTTTGGAGCATTTCAGATTTTACATATGTAAATTAGTGCTTAACCTATACTGTACTTCAGATTCTCTGAAAATTGCATATTCATTCAAGCTAAGGATAAAGCCTTCATTTTTATTAAGGCTGTATCTGGGAAAGGTTGATCAAATTACTAGTTGTATAAGCTTTATTTGAACTTACATAACCAGATTGCTTGCTTCCTAACATCTACTCAAAAGTCACAGAATTATGAAAGAAGAAGTTTTAAATAGAAGAAGGAAATAGAAAGAGTCATTTTTAACCAGAAAAAGTTTGCAAAACACAACCTTCCTGCCTATTTTGAAGCTTGTAAGTTAGAGGGGAAAAAGCAGAATGTTAGGGTTTGGACCCAACAGGCTTGGGGAATAAAAGTCCAGGGAGGGAGGAGTGAATGTCATGGGTATCTCTTTGTGCTAGTGGGCTAGCCATAACTAATGACTTCTGTTCTGCCCTCATTTATATCTTGGTATTTATGTTATGAGAAAAAATGTGCCCAAGAGTACCGTTTATTAATGAAATAGTTATTTTTCTTGGAATAGGATTTAGTAAAAATTCATGGTATTTTATATTTGCCCATGCCTATTTTGGAATCTGGCGTCATTTATTCTGTTTCATAGGATTTCTAAAATTACCCCCACCCCCAAAATCTTCCTCTCTCTCTCACACACATACTCTTTCCCAGTTGATCCAATTAAGGATATAGGAAAGAAATCATTGCCATTATTTATTTCTAAAATTCAGATACATGTATACTTTGGAGGGTATGCTGTGGAGGTAAAAAGATAATATCTGGACCCTGTGCTTTCCATAATGTACCAGCTCTTATTAATTTTGACTGAATTCCCATTCTTTAAAATTGATAAACAGTACAAAACTAAAAGAGATATGGATATATTTAGGTGTTTTGTAAAATTCAAACTCTTCCAGGATAGTTTCTACTTCTTTTAAATCCCTACCATTTACATCCCTAGACCTTCAGTGAATAAATTTCTTCTATGTTAAAAACATCTGGAGCAAAGTTTTTAATGTTCTTTGGATAACATTGTTTTGGAACTAAATCTGCTGTCAACTAGCTATGTGACTTTAACACATCTCTTCACTTCTCTAAATCTAATTCTTCATCTGAAAATTAAGGAGATTAAAGTAATGCACCCCCAGCTCCTCAGTGCAGACACAATTGTAATTTTATATGACTACTTTACATCATCAGTTTTGACTGAACGTGTTGGAGGTTTCAGAGCCACATTTCAAGGCTGTGTTTGACAGGAACTTTGCTAACAGATGTGGGGAGGGACAGCCTGTTGAATTCCTTGGGGGTAATGTTATGTTATACCAAAAATATCTAGTAGGGTTTTATAGAAATGCCAGACATTTTAGTAGAAGCTTTGGAATTCTTGCAGAAAAGTTTTACATAGGAGCTGTCATTTTTAATGTGAAAATTTTATTGTGATTTTACCATGGAATATTTTATCCTCTCAAACGTATTTTTAGAAACAAACTTGAGATAAAATCTTCCATAAGATAAAGAATCTTCATTATCAAGTGTGGAAATTTCCTTAGTTTCAACAGAGTATTACTATTCTAAAATTTAAATATATGTGTAAGATTAATGAAATACTTTCCATTTTGAAGTAGGTAATTTATAAAAGGTGATTCACTTGACTATTTCACCATTCACAATGCTTAAGGTGGGTCTTACTGTCTTACAGTTTGGGCAGTATGCACTACTGCATCAGGTTGCTCTTGTCATTTTAAAATTTATGGTAAATACATTAATCAATTAGAAAACAGATTTTCAGGTTTGTTTTGCAGAGAGACACGAATACTTAATTGAAGTGACATGAAGACTTAGTGGTGTAACAGAAAGGTTATCAGTCCCTGTGGTTCATATGAATACTCCATGACAAACTGATGATGTCCCAGCCAAAGATTCTCATCTAGCACGAATGGGCCAGTTAGCAGTGCACAGTGCAGCTGAGCCCCACATACAGATAGGATCTGGATGGCAGAGAGATGGACACCTTACTGACTCCTCAGAATGTGTCATGGTAACCTTGAGATAAAAAAAAATCAAAATGAGAAAAAGCAAACAAATGTAAAACAGTTTTACTTTCCAGTTCTAGTTCTTTCTAAACAAATGAAATCTGAGTCTGTTAATTGTAGACATCAACTTTACTGAGTCATGGGGTGCTGGGTGTTTGGTTAATCATTTTTACTGGCGGTGTCTAGGAGGGTGTTTTTGGATGAGATTGACAGTTGAATTGGTAGACTAAATAGAGCAGAAGGCCCTCCCCAGTGTGGGTTAGACTCATCTCATGAGTGGATTATCTGAATAGAATAGAAGGCTAGGTAAGAAAGATTTTTTCCTCTCTGCCTATCTTTGAATTGAGATAGTCTTCTGTCTTTGGAGTTAGACTTGACCTTGAGCTTGAACTGAAACTCTTATGTAATTTCTTCTGCTTCTTAAACCTTCAAGCTTGAACCAAAACTATAACATAAGCTCTTCTGGCTCTTCTTGCTAGTTCTTGGAATTCTGAACTTCTATTATCATGCAAGCCAATTTTGCATGGTAAATAAATATGTGTCTGTATGTCTGTCTCTCTATCTGTCCATGCATCTGTCTTTCCTATTGCTTCTGTTACTCCAGAGAACACTAATATACTCACCTGTAAGTAGTTGACTTACTAACAGAAATAAACTTATCTTTGCCATTTGCATTGGTGATGCCTGAAGGTGTTGCTTGGGTATATGAAATATTATATTATATTTCACCATGAAAAGATTAGTTTGAAACTTTAGTGACTTTTCCAATCTCCTATTGCAGTTTTCCTTGCCTCTAGTCCCTTTAAATCTCTCTTTTTGATTTCTGTCATTTAATGGTAAACTGGGCTTTCTGAAATCCAGATTATTTTCAAAACTCTTACAAGTATATAACTTTTCTTCTCTAAAATATTCATTGAGTCTTTATTTCTTAAGTATATTACTGTAGGTGAAGGAAGTGAAAGAAGTGGTGAGAATCACAGCAGACCATAAAAAGAGACCATATATAGCTCTGCCATACTCACAAAAGCATTATACAGATTTAATGCAATTCAAATCAAAATCCCAATGACATTCCTCATAGAAATAAAAAAAATAGTCATGAAATTCATCTGAATCTTTGAATCTTTGTTGAGTTTGTTCTATATAACCTAATTTCAATCTTAAGGGATTGAAAAAGCCTACTGTTCTAGGCTTTGATTAAAACATTGGTTCTAAACAACAACAATAATAACAGAACAAAATGGATAAAAAGATTGAGGGTAGGATACGAGAATTGGAATCTATTCAAAGTTTCAAATGAAAATTCTGTAATTGAATAAATAAAAGGATGCTAAGAAAAAAGTTAACAAAGTTATGAATTAAAATGAAAAGTTATAACATACATATAATTGTAGTCACCAAAAGAAAAGAGAATGACACCAAAATTACATTACAAGAAATAATGGTATAGAATTTTTCAAAACGAATTTTAGACTTTGAGCTGCAGATTCAATAACTTTTCCAAACCACAAACCAGTTTATACAAACAAACAAATCTTATACTCATCCATATCAGACTAAAATTACTGAATACCAAGACAAACAGAAAATCTTAAAAACAGACAGGTTTAAAGAATAAATTACTTCCAAAGGGAAAAATAAGGCAGATATTCATCTTTTCAATAGAAACAATGAGAGACAGAAAAGACTGAAATACCATTTTTAAGAATTAAAAAAATTGCCAAGCTAGATACTATAGTTTATAAGACATATTCTTTTAAATTGAGAGTGAAGTAGAGAGATTTTCAGATAAATAATAAAAACTTTTCAGCTCCACATCTATAATAAATAATTATGAAGAGTGAATCTTTAAGCATAATTAAAATTATACCAGAAAGAAGCATAGTAGATCAACAAGAAATGAAGAGAATGGGGAATGGAAATAAGTGGGCAAGTCTAAATGGAAATAGATTGCTTAAAGTGATAACCAGCTTATCATCCCAACAATAATAATATTTGTGTGTTTTAAAGTAAATGCAGAGTTAAAAGTCATTAGACTAGTGAAAAAGTTGAGTACAATAATAGCATTACAAATGCCAAAGGCTGTTGCATTGCCTTGAAATTCATAAAGGTCTGAATTTCATGTCAACTCTAGTAAGCCAAGGATATTGAAAAAAATGCTAGGTATCAAGTAAAGCAAGGATGCACACTGAACACCTCCTGTAGCAGTTAAAAGGCTAGTGATATAACCCCCAAACAACAGGACAATTTGATTTTGAAAATGGTTAAAGGACTTAAATAGAAATTTCTCTTAAAAAGTTATACAGATTGTCAATGACACATGCAAAGATGCTCAACATCATTAATCATTAGGGAAATGTTAGCAAAGACCACAAGATATACTACTTCACTGTGGTGAGATGGCTATAACCAAAAGAGAAAACAAAAATAGAAACAAAATCATTGATGAGGATGTGGAGAAATTGAAACTCTTGAGTGTTGTTAGTGAAAATGAAAAAATGGTAACCCACTGTGGAAAATAGCAT
This sequence comes from Callospermophilus lateralis, assembly GCF_048772815.1. Lineage (NCBI taxonomy): Eukaryota > Metazoa > Chordata > Mammalia > Rodentia > Sciuridae > Callospermophilus > Callospermophilus lateralis. Next base: position 2,747,552 of record NW_027514380.1, read on the forward strand.
CATGGTTCTTCAAAAAAAATATTAAACAGAATTAGTATGTAATCCAGCAATTCTACTTTGGGCTATATACTGAAGAGAGGTGAAAGTAAGAACTTGAATGAATATTTGTGCATCCATGTTCATTAACAACTGAAAGAAGAAAGCATCTCAAGTGGGTATTAATGAAGAGAAAAACAAAAAGGTATATATAGATACCAATGAGACACTATTTAACATTAAAAAGAAACTTTGATGACTGAATCCTGCAAACAGTATGCTAAGTGAAACAGCAGCCATTAAAGAACAGAGACTACATTATCCCCTTATATGAAATACCTAGAGCAGTTGCCAGTACAGGTGAAAATGGGTGTTACTGTGTTAATGGGCATGGAGTTTCAGTTTGGGGAGATGAAAGAAAGTTCTGGAAATGAATGCTAGTGCTGACTGCAAAACAATGTGAATATACTTAACGCAACTGAGCTATACACTAAAAATGGTTAAAATGGCAAATTTCTGCTTATACCTTGACACAATTTTTAAAAGAACCTTAACAACAACAAAATATAATAATAGAATGTATTACTAATAAACTAAAAAATGAAAAGAAAAGGAAAAATTAAAATAATTTTTAAAATATGTCAAGAGGTGAGAAGACACAAAGAACTGATGAAATAAGTTATAAGATAGTGAAGTGTTTCTAATAAATCCAAATTCATTAGCCAATATTCATTGTAAACATTAGATTAAAGATTAAAATAGCTATACTACTTCTTCCATGAGATGTTTTTTTAATGTAAGAACACAGTAGTTAAAATTAAAAGCAACATAGAGCTGTGTAACTACAACATTATCAGTCAAATATTTAAGGGAGTAGTTACCAGTAAATTTATTCAGTAGAAAGATATGCAAGGCCTAAATTTGTATACAACTTATCCTATGTGCTCAAAACTGATAAAAAAAGGGACAGAAGATTCACCATAGTAATTTGAGACTAAAATATGCGCAATTCAGTATATGATGGATGAATCAGACAAAATTGAGTATTGTTTAGGTCTAAGAATTTAAAACTATTTAATTAAACAATTTGGCATAATATATGGCATATATAATATGTATCTATATATACAGAAAACATGCACATATGATGTGTGTGTATAAAACTGCACTCAACAACTGCAAAATGAATTTTTTTTCAAGTGTGCATGTGCATGGAACATTTGCCCAAATAAGTTGACAAATGCTGAGACATAAAGCAAGTCTCAAGAAACTTCAGAAGATTTGAAAATGAAATCAAGAGAAAATCTATATGGAAAAAAAAAACCTGTGGTTTAGCTGGAAATAAAAAACAATAACAAAAGCAGAAAGATAACTAATAAAATCCCTGAACTTTGAAGATTAAGCAATAATCTTCTAAGTAAGTATTTGTAAATAACCCATATGCCAAAGAAGAAATTATATAATTAGAAAATATTTTGAACTAAAACATAATGACAACATATTGGCATACCGAAATCTCTTAAATGTTGCTGGCCATGCACAGAGGAAGGCAGGCATAGCTATCAGTAGTATCATTCAGAAGTAATGAAAATTCAGAAAAATCAATAAACTAAACTTCCATATGAAGAAGTTGTAAAAAGGGCTAACTAAAATATGAGGAAAGAAATAATAAAAAGTAAAAATAAGAATCAATGAAACAGAAATTGACAGTTTAGGAAAATAAAGGCACAATTTGCTTGTTTGAAAATAGTATTAAAATTGTAGACTTCTAGAAAACTTACTACTGTTTTTTTTTTTTTTAAGAAAGAGAGGGTGCAGCTTATTGAAGAAAGTAAAATAAGCTGTCTATACATACTTGAGAGACACAGGAAGTAAATTGAGATAGCAAAAACATTAAGTGACCACTGTCGTTTAACCTACTAAGCTGACATAAGATGAAAGATTAAATGTAAATTTCCTTATTATCTGTATCTATATTCTTTATTCTCCATCTTTTAAAACACCAAATCCAGGATTGGGATTGTAGCTCAGTGGCAGAGCGCTTGCCTAGCATGTGTGAGGCACTGGGTTCCATTCTCAGCACCACATATAAGTAAAAAACAAAATAAAGGTCCATTGACAATAAAAAAATAAATATTTTTTTTAAAAACACCAAATCCACAAATTAAAGTCTCCACTAAGAAAATTCCCAAACCCAAGGACTGCATTTGTGATTTTTCCCCAAAAGTGTTGGTTACAGATATTACAATTACCACACAAACTCTTTTTAGAATGGAAGTTTCCACACTTATTGAGTGATTTGATTTATCTTCTCTTCCTTTTCTTTTTTCCCATCCTTCCTTCTTCCTTTCCTTCTTTCCTACAGCCCCCCCCTTCCCTCCCTACCTCCCTTCCTTACTTCTTTCCTTCCATTTTCCCTATTATTTCCCTCCCTCCTCACTCTCTCTCTTTGAAAAGGCATCTTGCTCTGTTACTCTAACTGTCCTTGAACTCCTGGGCTCAAGTCATCCTCCTGACTCAATCTCCTGCAATTCTAGAACTACAGACACCCAAGTGCACAGCTTTTTCCAAACCTTTTTAATGTATAAGCATAACTTCATGCCAAAATCATGGACATAGTTTTTTTTCAAGGGCATAGGAACAAAAATATAAAACCAAATATCAGCAGAATTAATCTAATAATGCATAAAGCAGAATTTGTTCTACTATAATATTTGTAAATTGATCAATGTGATTCACATTAATTAAATAAAAGGGAAATATGATTATCTGTTTAGATAGTATCAATATTGATTTTTCTGAGAAACCTCACAGCAAACTGATGATAGAGGGAGATTTCATTAAACTAATAAAGTCGTGTCCATTGATTATTGTGTTCTAACAAATCATCTCAAAACTCATGTTCTAAATATATATATATTTACATTTTTTCTCTTTATATTCTGTTGGCTGGCTGATTTTGGATGGGTTTTATAATTAATGACTACAAAATGAAATACACAAATAATATTCTTTAAAGTAGTATCAATCATCTCAAATACCTAGGAATAAATCAAATGAAAGATGTGCCAAATCTCCACGCAGAAAATTACTCTGTGAGTAATAAAATGTCCAAAAACCATTAAGAAATTAAATTATCTATCAAACATTGAATGAATGAAAACTAAGTAAACAAATTAAACAATGTACCATATGTATGGACTACAGAACATATCACTTAAAGGTATAAACAATATTCACCCAAATAATACATGCACAATTATTTTCATCAAATTCCCTCCAGGGGTGTGTACGTGTGTGAGTATGTGTATAGATCAAAACTGTCTTTGGTATGTGGAAAGTCAAAGAACGAAGAATAGTAGACAATCTTTAAGAATGCATACTATATCTTTATAATAAAACTATCAAGTTTTATTATAAAGATATAGTAAAACTATGTGGCATTGACAGAATCAGACAAGTAATACAGTGAAAAATCAGTTAAAATCCAAAATGGCACATGCATATCAACAATCACACCATTTCTCACAAAAGTGTTAAAACAATTTAATGGTGAAAGGTTCACATTTCCTGTTATGATACTGGATAAGTTGAGTATCTGTTTGGAAAAAAAATAACCTTCAAATTTTCATTCAGTGAGGCTGGGTCAATTAGATATTCAAAGGGAAGAAAAATTGAGCTAAACTTTTTCTCACACTATATATAGGAGTTCATTATGGATGGATTGAAGATTACATGTAGACTGAAGATCTCAATGTGAAAGGTAAAATAATAAAGATTTCCTTTCACAACTGGAGACTTGTTTCATGGTAAGAACATGGATGAGTTGCTTTATAAATTGATAGTAACAAGTCAGACATGATAGATTATATACTTAATGATTCCATTTATATAAAATCCCTTCCTCCTGCCAAAAGTAAAACTAATCAATGAGGCTGAAAGTCACAACAATGGTTACCTTGGGTGGCTAATCATGCACCTTCTTTCTTATACACATATATTAGTTATGTTTATAATATCATTTATAGTAGTATCAAATACATCCAATGCCTATGAATAAGTAAAATGGTAGATGTGAAAACTTCTCTTCAGAGACTTATGACATAAAAATTATTGAAATAAATGAATAAAGGACAAATAAATGAATGACATGCCATTGTCATAAGATGGAAGACTCATTGTAAATACTATGCCTACCTTCTCAAAATAATAAATGTGGAGTAATCACAGTAAAGAGAAATTTCAGTATTAAACTTATGCCTTCTATATTTCAATAAAAAGTAGTACAGAAGATAAAATAAGACATAAAATTAATTGAAATCATTTTAAAAAGAAAAAATTAATACCAGTTCCAGCATATTGCTATTCTTTCACGTTGTAGAAGATGACGATGTATGACTATCTAGCCATGGTGCTAATACATTCCATTGCTTGTGTCAAATTTCTCACCTTCTCAAGTTGCATGAACACATACGTTTTGGACCTTTATGCCTATTACATTCTGGGAAATGGCCTTACCATTCCTCAGTAATATTTTACAAGTGAACTCAGTGTGGGATGGATCATTGACCTGACATATATTTGTTTGGTAGTAGAACTGCGAAGAGTCTTCTGAATGACTATGGCTCACAATGCTCTGAATGACTGATAAGTGTTCTGAGATCCATCAGAACATACATCACTATCCCATGAAACACAACATAAAGGAAACTTAGAATAACGTTATCAAGTTATTCTACTGTTTCTCCTACAAATAAAATCTATGACCTATATTTAGAGAATTTATGAAGGTAAATTTTCTTAAGGAAGTCAAAAGATATTATGACTTATATAATAACTTAATATTTGGCCATACTTTTGTTAAATATTTTATGGAGTTATTGAACAGAAAATGTGTGAGTATTTAAAGATAAATTAATCCAGTTTCTACTTCATAAAGGGTTCCTCTGACATGCAGGTTTTTAAATGCTGTTTAAACACCTTCAGAAACAGGAAGCTTATTATTTTATAGATCAGTTTATTAAATTTTATTAAATTATAAGAAGACTCTAATGTGGATATAAAAATCTGGTTTTTGATAGTTTATGTCTATTGATCTTCCTTATATGATTAAAAAGAATAAAACTAGATTTTTAAGAAAAGTTACATGTGTCTTTTATCCTTTATATATTTATCCTTTAAATAAAATCAGATTAAAAAAACATGTAGTGTATTCTTAACTACACACACACATATGTGTATATGTAGATACATTTGCAAAATTCCTGAACCAAAAAGTCAATATTTTGATTTTTCATAAATAGTTAATCAAAACTTTCTTTACACTTGTATTTATCATCCAAAAATAAATCATCATCAACTCAGTTACTAATGTTAGAAGTTCTTGAATCTTTTCCTGTAACTTTCCATATCAAATGTATCATCAAATTCTGTAGGCTATTTCTAATTGGTTTGCCTGTCTGTACTTTGGATCCCCACATGGCATTATTCACTAAGAACTAGTAATTTTTTTTTAATTATAAGATCATGACATTTTGCACCCTCTAAGAAAGCCCATCATCAGTTGATATTCAGGCCATTATGTAATTCCTTGAGAGCTGCATGATCATATTGATTTTCTAATGAACAGATCATGACAGGAGTAATGGGACATCACTTCTGAGCTTGGATTGCCAAACACTGTGACTTCAATTTTATTTCCTCTCTCTCTCTCTTTCTTCTCCATATGTTCTCTGATAAAACAATCTGCCATGCTGTGAATCGCTTTATGCAGAGGTCCAGGCAGCAGAAAACTGAGTATGACCTTCAGCCAACACTCAGTGTGACAGTCCACAAGGAACTGAACCCTGCTAACAAAAGTAAGTGAGCTTGGAAATGGACCTCACTCAAGTCCAGTCGTGAGATAGCTACACCCTTAGTGAATGCCTTGATTACAGCATTGTGAAAAACCTGAGTGAGTGTCTTCCATTGACTTCAACTGCATTTCTGAATGACAGAAATTGTGAGGTGATAAATGTTGTTAGGTATCTACATTTTGAACTCATTGTTTAAGCAGAAGTAGAAAGTTAATACACACTGCTTTTGCTTAAAACCCTCCAATCACATTCAGGACAAAGCAGCTGCTCATGAAGTCAACAACCTATTACTTTATTACTTCTGATCTGTTCTCCCTCATGATTCTATTTATCAGACTAGACTTCTTTCAGTTTTGGAACAAGTGAAGCTCTTGTCCGTGTGAGTTTTAGTTCATGGTATGAACTCTCTGGTGGAATGATTTTTTTTTAAATTCTAATTTGTTATATATGACAGCAGAATGCATTACAATTCATGTTATACATATAGAACACAATTTTTCATATCTCTGGTTGTACACAAAGTAGAGTCACACCATTCATGTCTTTATAAATGTACTTAGGGAAATGAGGTCCATCTCATTCCACCATCTTTCCTACTTCCATGCCCCCTCCCTTTCCCTCCCTTACCTTTGCTCTACCTAGAGTTTGTCTAATCCTCCCATGCTCTCCCCCAACCCCATTATGAATCAGCATCTTTATACCAGAGAAAACATTTGGCATTTGTTTTTTTGGGATTGGTTTACTTCACTTAGCATTATATTCTCCAACTCCATCCATTTACCTGCAAATGACATGATATTATTATCTTTTAATGCTGAATAGTATTTCATTGCATATATGTACCACATTTTCTTTACCCATTCATCAATTGATGGGTATCTAGTTTGGTTCCACAGTTGAGCTATTGCGAATTGTGCTGCTATAAGCATTGATGTGGCTGTGTCCCTGTAGTATGCTGTTTTTAAGTCCTTTGGTTATATACAGAGGAGTGGGATAGCTGGGTCAAATGGTGGTTCCATTCCAAGGTTTCTAAGGCATCTCCATACTGCTTTCCATATTGGCTGCACCATTTTGCAGTCCCACCAGCAGTGTATAAGTGTGCCTTTTCCCCCACATCCATGCCAACACTATTGTTGTTTGTATTCTTAGTAGCTGCCATTCTTACTGGAATCAAAGGCATTTCTGTATATCAGTGACAAATCCTCTGAAAGGAAAATGAGAAGATTTACAATAGACTAAAAAAAATACTTAACGAAAGAAGTGGAAAACCTCTACAATGAAAAATACAGAACTCTAAAAAGAAATTAAAGAAGACAGTAGAAGATGGAAAGATCTATCTTGTTCTCGGATAGGTAGAATGAAGACTGTCAAAATGACCATACTACCAAGAGCACTATCAGATTTCATGCAATTTCAATCAAAATCCCAATGACATCCCTCATAGAAATACAAAAAGAAGTGATGGAATTCATCTGGAAAAACAAGAGTCCCAGAATAGCTAAAGCAATCCTTAGCAAGAAGAGTAAAGCAGGTGGCATCACTTAAACTATACTACAGAACAATAGTAACAAAACAGCATGGTATTGGCACCAAAATAAAATTGTAGACCAAGGGTATAGTATAGAGGACACAGAGACTAACCTACATAAATACAGTTATCTTATATTAGACAGAGGCACCAAAAACAAACATTGTAGAAAAGATAGCCTCTTCAACAAATTCCAGTTCTGGGAGAACTGGAAATCCATGTGCGACAAAATGAAATTAAAACCCTATCTCTTACCATGCACAAAACTCAACTCATAGTGGATTAAGGACCTAGCAATTAAACCAGAGACTCTGTGTTTAACAGAATAAAAATTAGGCCCTAATCTCCATCATGTCGGATTAGACCCTAACTTCCTTAGTAAGACTCTTATATTATATCTCAAGAGTTAAAAATCAAGAATCATTAAATTGGATGATTCAAACTGAAAAGCTTCTTCTCAGCAAAAGGAATAATCTGTGAGGTGAATAGACAGCCCACATTTTGGAGGCATGCTTTTTTTCCTCTCTTCGCAGAGCTGGCCTCTTAAAGACTTTGGTCTTTCTGGATCTTCTATATCATAAATCTCCCTTCAGGCTACATCAGGAACTTTAGCCTTATCTTATGTTCAGAACACTTTTCTAACTTCACATAATTTCCATTGTTAGACTGTTTTCTTTCCCCTTTTTTTTCTTAGCATGCCTCCGTTACAGCATGGTTCCTGGTGCTGGCCAGGTCTCTAGCCAAGGTCTGGAGCACCAGGATCCAGCGCATTCTGATGTGTTATGCTACCAACAACATTGGATTGTACTGCTTATGACCTCTTATAAGTAAACACACTTGTCATCACATTTTCTTTGCAGTTTTAGAGGATGGAATTTGAACAGAAAAAATACTTCATCTACTACTTAGAATAAAGAGCAATAAAGAGGTACAACAAAGAAAATATTGATGTCAGATGCTAGCACTTCAATTCCTGCGAACAAACACTTAGTTTGTTCACATTTTTATATGTTGTTTTAATATAACTTTTATTTTCTTCTAGACTACATTGTGAAGAAGCAAAAAAATAAAAATAAAAAAGGAAATTTAATGATTTTAATGTGAAATATACAACATAATTAAAAATTTTAAAGTTATTCAAAAGATTTAATTGGATTTTTAGCTAAAAATGAAAACATTAATTCCTCTCTAATTATCCATTATATCCAGATTAAGTGACACTGGAATCCATTTAAAATGTATCAGTATGAATGTTCAAAGTTTTTTTCTTCATAGTCAAATATTAAGAGCAGAATCATGTGAGATGAGTAATTATTGAGATAAAATACCAGGAAGTGGTCATGCTTTAGGATTGCATAACCATGGTTTCTTTATCAGTTGCGAAGAATCCAAAGACCAAGAACATTTCATATCAAAAACATTAAAAACCAAGAGCCTACGTGGTAGGTTATAGTATAAGAACAAACAGAAATTCTTTAACGTCAAAGGATGTGTAGGTTTCTTTTCCAATGAAAACAAATAGCATTAAAAAAGATTATATCACTTACGTGTTATTTCATATTGAGTACCAAAAAACCCAGTGCCTCTTTCAATGTGACTTATTAATGTGATTCAAAGTATGAAATGAATTGGTCAATTTTAATGGTCCAGTTTTATAAATGGCTCTCCAAACTACATGAAAAGACAAGCAGTTCTTCCTTTTCTTTGTAAATATTCAAGCTTTCCTTCTTTATTCCTTCTGCTACTTGCCTCAGGGTCATTTCATGCTTAAAAGCTTTGGATTGATTTCTGTGATCATTGGTGCTTCCATTTGCCATCTGTTGGTTGAGATATTTACATATTTGGAAACACAGAAAAGGAAGCATAGAGAAATTGGGGAAGTTTGAATAAATAGGACATGGTGGATTTCAAACACTTTATATGAACAATTATTGATTCATAATATGTGGAAATTTACAATAAAATTTTCAAGATCATTTAATGGCTGAAAAAGACTGAAGCCAAGGGAAAAATAGGTTTTGGTAACACTGGATATAAGATATGTTAAGAATGTTAGCATATACTGGGAATTTTCAAAGTAGACACTTAGAAAAACAGTGCTTACAATATTCAAAAAATGTTAACTTGTCAAAGAGGTTATGATTGGAAGAGGAAAACATTTTCATTAAGTTTGAGTGAAAAAAAATGGTGACCCGCTTTTGCCTCTTGATCAGTTTATTGTTGCTCTGAGAGCACAGGGAACTATTTAATGAAGTATAAAAATCCACCTAGGTTGAGGGAATTCAGTAAGACTAACTTTGTACAAATACTAAGGCTTAATTGTGAATCGTGTAAAGTAATACTTTACAAAGCAAATTGAGAATAAGCATCTCAAAAAAAGTGAAAGTATGTTTCTAGGGTTTAAATTCCAAGATAATAAACTTGAACTTTTTTATTTCATAAATTACTTTTTGAGTTTTTAAGATACAACCCACCCCCACCCCCCTCCCCAGAAAACACACATGTGCAACTGAACAACCAAAGAAAAACATTACTCATTTGTTTGTATGCCTGGATTTCTTGGCAATCTTCTCCCTTTTCCTTCCATGACTGATTCTTAGGTTTTGCCTTTTTTTAAATACTCACTTCCCCTTGGGTTGTCCTGTGATCATGTGCCTCCTTATGGTGGAGCTTGGCCAATGTCAACCATTGTTCCCATGATGTTTACTACCTCTATGAAATCAGGCTGCCTCTGGACTGTGCTTCCAAGAATTCTCTTCCCACAGCATTAACTGCTCCCGCAAAGAATATATTTGCCTAATGTGTAATCTGTGGAATTGGAGCTTATGACCCAGGGAGAACCCTGACACCAGCAAAAGCATAGGCAATGAAAAGGAAGGGACTTAAGACGTCATAAACAATACCCAATGTGGAGAGTTTGCTCCCACCCTCTCCTGGGTCCCCTAAAGGAATTAGGTCAATGATTTTTATTTGCTTAAAGTTTGATCCTCAGAAGAGGAGAATCATAAAATAACTATGAGAAATTACAACAGAGGAGAATGTTACAGAATACATGGTTTATTTTTCTATTACCCTAGTTTTGAATTAAGAACTCAGGTAATGAGGACAAGAACAAACATACTTGATGACTTTGCCTGAAATTTTTATATGTGCAATATAAAATTTGAATTAAGTTAGTTTTTTACTATACTTACAAATTGGAAAGATTGTTTATAAATATGAGTATGTATATATGTATACATATGAATATTTTTACTAACATTTTTCTTGAAGTACTTTTTTGTGTACTTATACAGCAGGATCAAGATAGTTTTAGGGCTTTAGTAGACTTCACTCTGTATAATAAATAATAGACATACCATTATGGAACTCATTTAATAAAATTACTATATAAATATGTTAGACTATATAAGTCATGAAATGACTGATTTGACATAAATTTAGGTTGTATATGTATTAAATGATATATTTATGAATTTCAATTTTGTAATATTATTTAGTATTAAATACTATTATGAAAACAATATGATCAAATCTCATTTTTTCACTCCAGGTTTACTTAGTCAATTTTGCACATGATAGAATATTAATCTGAAGTTTCTATTTTTCACTTTTTTTGGGGGGGGGTGCTTCTAAGCCAGCTAAGAATATCAGATGCTCTCTAAAAGAATATCTAGTTTTCATTTATTTTTTAAATGTTTCTAATATAATTATCTTAACTGATTAACATATTATAAGGATATACTTTTTAGGTTTCAGAACTTAGGTGAATATCTCATTATTGTCAATGCAAATTGCTAAATCTTCATGTGCCTTGTAGACCCTGCCTGCCAGACCCAGTATTGGATCTATAACCCTCTCTTCTTATTCTGCTCCTAGCCCACTACCTCCCACCAGGAGCTATTAGGGCAGGAACACTCCACATTCCTTTCCATGTCAGAGTCTTGTAAGAATTACCCATCTTAATCTACTTTGAAAAAAAAAGATTTTAAAAATATGTATGGTACCAAAAGTCAAATAGTTGTTTTAGTGTTTGTAATAAAAAGAACTTTTAAAATGTATGAAAATCGGAATTTCTCTGCTACAAACTTGGTTCCCAATAATTCCCATTTCCCAGATGTAGTCAGTTCCATGTATTCTAGCTGTTCTTCCTAATACCATCTTTCATACCCCTATACAACATGTTTATACTACTATTTTTTGAGTTTTTATCTACAGTAATATTATTTACTTCCTAATATGGAAAATAGATCCCCCAATTCACTCTGTCTTCCAAACACAGACAAACATTTTACCCCAACCCTTATCCCACCATAACTGTATCATGATCTGAAAAGTCCAAAATTAATCATTATGTTTATTCAAATATTATTTTCACATGAGTCATATTTTTAATTTTTTAGTTTTTTTTAATTCTCTCGCTTGTTTTATTTGTCTAGTTTTGCATGTGTCTATTACTAGTTTCTCCCAAACACTTATAAGTATAAAGCTCCAAATAATGTATTCAAATATATCAAAGAGACTTTAAAAAAAATAACTTGAGTCCTAGAGCCTGCTCTCTTACTGCTCTAATCTGATTGATTGGCTTTGGATCTACTGGATATTTTTCATCCTTCACCATACACAAAACAGGTACTAATGGTCTTAAGCTGTTTTCACTGAAGGCTGAGGTCAGGGATAAGGGATACATTTGTGACTCAGTTGGGGCAGTGGGAACCAAGGATGCTGACATAGGCTGGAAAGAGAAAGTCATTCATTCTACCAAAGTAGGTCATGAGACCCTGTAGGAATTAGTAGGCATCTTTGTTCCTCTGAGGCAAGACCTGGAATGAGCTGTTTTCTGCTAGAATTAGGTCTCAGGATTGGTATGAATCCTTTGTATCCTTTTAAATTTTTTCTTAATATTCCACAGTTCTTTTTCAAATCAAGTCCAGACAAAGCAATAACAATGTATAGAAAATAGCTTTTGAGATGCATTAATTTAGAAACACTTGCTCTGCAATGTTAATGGAAATAACCTTTAATATTTCTGTAGCTGCAATAAATGAATGGAGAAAACTATTCAGGGGATTCTAAATTGTCGATATTTTTTTGAAATATTTTATTGTTTAATTGTAGTTGGAAACAATACCTTTATTTATTTTTTTTAAAGAGAGAGTGGGAGAGAGAGAGTGGGGGGGAGAGAGAGAGAGAGAATTTTTTTAATATTTATTTTTTAGCTCTCGGCGGACACAACATCTTTGTTTGTATGTGGTGCTGAGAATCGAACCCGGGCCGCATGCACGCCAGGCGAGCGCGCTACCGCTTGAGCCACATCCCCAGCCCCCCTTTATTTTATTTTATTTTTTTTATGTGGTGCTAAGGATCAAACCCAGGGCTTCACATGTGCTAGGGGAGCTCTCTGCTGCTGAGCCACAACCCCAGCCTTATACCTTGCTTCTTAATTTAAGCTAATGAAAATATTAAAAAGTGTAATCAGTGAGGTGTGAATATGAAGATTATTCAGTTTATTTGACGCCCAATTATTTTAGTCAGCTTTTTAATTTTTTTTGCAGCTGTGACCAAGGGATCTGACCAGAACACCTGCAGAGGAGAAAAAGTTTATTCAGAGCTGAAGCTGAGGCAGGAAGAGTGTGGCAGAGGGAAGCTGCTCACATGATGATTAGGAAGCAGAGAGAGAGACTCCACTTGCCAGATACAAGTATATACTTCAAAGCCACACCCTCAATGCTCACCTCCTCCAGCCATAACCTACCCACTTTCAATTACCATTCAATTAATCCCACCAACTGATTAATTCCAAATCATTTCTCCTCAAAACCTTCTTGCATTGTCTCACACATGCAATTTTGAGGGACACCTCACATCCAAACCATAACATCAATAGAAATATGTTCCTTTTTTTCCCCAGTAAATAACATAGTGGGTAGTTATTTTGAATTTCAAACAAAGAAACTTATTATTGAAATTCTTGTTTGGAAGATAAGTGTGCCTTTTTTCTTCCTCACTGTTGTTTTGTTATGTTTTTAGAAAGAAAGACTGAAATTAGTACCAATATCCGGAAAGCTCACAAAGTTGCTTAGGTTTATGAAGAATGACTTTATCTAAGACTTGTGACCCACTGTTTTAATGCATCTTGCTTTACCCAGAAAGGCACCTCCTTTGTTAGAAAGCTCGACCTTTCAACAAAGGAAACTCACTGGCTGGTAATCTAATCTTTGAAAAAAAAAAGCCTGGCTTTTTCTGGCAACATAAAAGAGAAAAACAATATTGCGGGGAAAAAAGGAAAAGAAAAGAAAACAATTGTTGAAACTACAAACTGGAAATGAAGGCGAAAGAACTCCTTGAAAATAATTAGTACCCATGCAGTTTCAGCTGTTAAAATGCTTGGTACTGGGTGAAAGAACTTGAGTATTGTGGCATCCTGTCACCAGCTCCAAGTAGGGATCAGCCCAGAGTTCACCAATGGGAGGAAGCAAGTCACAAAGATTTTGCTCTTTGAAGATATTTTTGTTTTTTGCCAATGAAAGGATGAATTGTTTGCTTTTTTTGTAGGACTATTATATTTTTAGAAACAAGCAAAACACCACAACATTTTTTATTGCTCTGGAATAGAGCATGCTGCATTTTTCAGTGGGATGTTATCATGATGTTAAGGATCTGATTGGCTTGTTGTTGTTTTTCCTATTGTTGCTGAGTGTCATGTTGACGACTTTAACAGTCAGATGTGTCAGGGAGTGATGTGGGAAAGACTAGTCACAATAAACATACACAGCTGACTTTTAAAATATTTCCTGATTGTTATCAATATAAAGTTCATACTTTTCCATGTGGTGTTTCTTAAATGATATTTTTCTGTTGTTTACTCTGAAGTGGTACATTAGGCAGCTTAGGTTAATAAAGTAATAAAATAGGTAACATTTTAGGCAAAAAAATACCATAGACTTGGGATATAAACAACAAAAATGTATTCTCTCACTTCTGGAAGCCAGAAGTCCAAGATCAATGTTCAGCTGAGCTTATGGTGAGGGACTTTTCTCAGCTCACAGATGGCTGCCGTCCTGCTGTAGGTTTATATGACTTTTGTGTGCTTGTAGGGAGAGAAGTCTTTCTGTCCCTCTCCTTATAGGGTCACCAGTCATACTGGGCCCCCTCCTTTTCATGTCATTTAACCTTAGTTAATTGCCTCCTGGAAACCTTACCTCCAAATACAAGCACACGGAAGGTTAGAGCTTTGAGATATAAACTTTAGGGACACACAATTCAGTCCACTACAAAAAGTTTACAGTGTCAGTATCATAATAGAGGCAAAGTCAAAAAAAATGTTTTAATCTACTGCATAGTATTTCGAGTTTATATTAAGGAGGGAGGGAGGGAGAGAAGGAGGGAGGGAGAGAGGGAGTGAGGGAGGGAGGGAAGAAGGGAGAGAGATTGAGAATTTTGTCAGTGATAGATATGAAATGGAATCTCTTTCTTCATAATACCTTATTATAAAATCTGAAAGCAATTTCTAAAGGGCATATCTGAGCTTGCATCTTGCAGTTATTATTAACAGCTCACATTTTGGTTATGTTTACTGTTTTTCCATATACTTCCAGGTCAAATATTTTGTGTGAACCTTGCAATGTTCTTGTGATAGGAAACCTGTCTTTAGATGTTGGCTGGGAATCTGGGTCATAGTACAGTGGAGAGAGCAATAAGTACACTGAAATGAGAAGATCGGAAGAGAAGTTAGTGTTTCTGGAGTGGGGAGGGTGCATTAAATTAGTGATTTGGGGTATGAGATCCTCTCTCTAAAATGAGAGTATTGAATTGGATGAGACCCTAAGATTGCTCCTGACTTTTAAAGTCTGTGATGCTATGGAATACAAAGAAAATGGAGAGACAGACTATCAGTCAAGAGTGAATAAATAAATTTTGTAGGTTTAGAGCCCCGTTTGCCTGACACGCAGCTAATGGAACTTTCCAGAAATATTAAAGTTTTAGTGTCAAAGAAATTCATGCTAATCCTGTTGACAGCATTAGAATCTTACATTTGAGTTATTTCAATGTTAAAAACACAGGGCGGGAAAATCTCCCTTTAAGGTTTTGTAGGAGAAAATACCTGTTTGATGTCCTAAATAGAGAACTGTGCTTGTCTTTAGAAAAGAGAAAAAGTGATGACTGCAGATGTCTAAGAGGGTGGTTATAAATTCAGAAAGTTGTAAACAAGAATTGTGATGGGAATAAAACCCAATTCCCTTATAGGGAAGCCCAGACATGCAAAGATTTGTACATGCACCTTGCCTTAACGGTTTGGTTTGGTTTTCTTCAGAAGCCTGTGGTGGTGCTAAGGGTTTGCCTGTAAAATGAGACATGAATGATGTCTGGCAGATCTGAAGCACAAAGAATGATCTGAGAGCTCTTGTGTTTACATTTGCACAAAGATGGTTGTAAGCAGATCTTTTCTAAACAAGACAGAGCAATTTAGAAGGATTAGGAGACCTGAACTTATCGAAGTGTGTACCACAGTGTTCTTCCTTTCTAAAGCTTTGTGAAATTAAGCCCCTTAAGCTGATAAACCTAGAACAAAGGGATTTTCAAAGTTCCTTTTAAGGAATTTACTCCCTGTGAGATCTTGTTGCTTGTGACTTGAGTTTATAATGTCACTTCTTTTGTTCCACGGGTCTAATCCATTTTGGTTATTTTCCAAGTAGTAGCAAATGGTTTCAATGAGGTGGCTCCCTGAGGCTGGGTGAGAGGGCATATAGATTTTCAGCTTTATTTTTTGTTTACATATGTTTAGAATATGATGAAAAATGTTCTTCAATTGCAATTCATCTCTGTTTTGTCTCCATTCCAAGATAAATTTAATTTAGGGGAAATCGGAATACAATGCTTAGTCACTTTTGATTTATGTTAGAATAAAACTATGTGTTCATGCTTTCCTCTAATGGTGTCCTGGGAGTTCATGTCTGAAGGTTGTTTTCAGGTGAAACCACATCATCATTAGTCCTCTGGCTACTGCCCTGATTTAATATTCTCCAAATCTCACATTCACTCCATGTTAAAGAAATGTTTTACCATGACACCTTTTGCTGTATAGGATGAATACAGGTGTTTTGATACATTAATCGCAATGCAACCCAGGGGATACTCATTAGCCTGTGACTAAGCTGTACATCCAAATGGTTATATCACTGAGAATTTCACAGTAAGAAAGAATACTGCTCAAAGCATTATTATTCCCACTATTATGCAAAATTATAAGGCACTGATAATTTTTTAAAGTCATAATTATTGTTGTTGTTATTCTTTTGAGACAGGGTCTCACTATGCTGCTCAGACTGGCCTCAAATTCTTGGGTTCAAGCTACCTTCTTCCTCAGATTCCCAAATAGCTGGATCTACAGATATATGTCACCTTGCCTGGCTTAGAGCATTACTATGTACAAAGAAATAAGACTAATTAGCAGATTGTGAAGGGAAATTTATATATACAAATACTATACATTTTATTAACTGCATAATTGTATTCATATAACACATAGATTAAATTATAAGAGTTAGACACAGTCCTTGGTTTATCAAGGACTTTCTAAATGAAAGTATTATTTATAGTCTAGGTTAGGGGTTTATAATACAGCTACATAGCTTCTTAATTTCATTAAGCCAGGAGTAAATATGCAGTGTGCTTTTTCATATGATTACTTTTTCAGAATGCAAATCTAAGATGATATAAATTTATAGCCAAGATGTTACTGCCTAATAGCTTTCCTTCTCTCTCTTTCCTTGATTAAGTCTTGGATGCCTATGTTAATCATTTTCTCTCACTATAATAAATAACTGAGGTAATCAACTGATAATGAGAGAAGGTGTACTTTGGCTCACAGTTTTGGTTTACAGTCAGTTGGCCGGTTGCTTTTAAGCCTGTGGAGAAGCAGCATGTCTTGGTGGGGAGAGCAGTAAAAGAGAGAGAAAGAGTCTGGGTCTCATTACCCACTCCAAGGAGATGCCCTCATTTCAACCATCATTTCAACCTTCTCTATCAAGAAAACAGTTCAATTTAAAAAAAGAAAAAGAAAGTGGATTGGGGTGGAATGTTAGGTCAGAAAATAAAGAATTCATAGAATATTTCCCCACCCAGAAAGCACGATTAGAAACATTCCAAAAGACACATTTCAACTAGTGGATCAGGATCTATCTACAGACCTTAGAGCTGTGGGTGTTGAACTGGACATGGAACTGGCTGGTCTGTAGCTCTTGTTGGTGGTACCACTCTGCCATGCTGCTTTTGTCAGATTTTGCTGCTTAGAAATCAGCACTAGGCAGTTTGCCAAAATTTCTGGAAGATAAGGAATGTAGTTGTGCCGCCAACAAGGACTTTTGATCACATGTTCTGTCACCACATGTCCCCATAAATCTCAGGGCTTTGATCAGATGACTCATAAAACTGCAAATTTAACTCTGTATTAAACCTAACGTGATAAGGTTAGAGCTATTCATTTCACAACCTGTGGCATTCCTGTAGGCAGCTTTGTGCAAGTTTATCATTCAGGATTTTACCAAGTTTGCTTTGGAATTGTTCTTTTTTTTTTTCTATCACATTTAAATAGAGTTTCGCATATCAGTGAAATAAATAGCTATTTTAACTCTTGACAAGAAGGTCAAGTTTTACTCTAAAAAAAAATTAATGGTGGTTTGTCTTTAAAGACATGAGTTTCTTAGTTTTGGATGCTATGACAAAAATACCAAAAAGTGTGTTTAAACAACATTTGTTTCTGGAGGCTGGATGGTGGACTAAGATGAAGAAGCTGCCAGATTTGGTGTCTGGTAAGGACTCTCAATTGGTTTGTAGATAATTTATTTTTTTGCTATAACCTTCTTTGATGGAAAGACACAGGGCTCCAGTGTGTTCCTTTTCTTTAAAGGACACTAATTTCATCATTGATGTTGTACCCTGCTGACCCTAACAGGAATCTATTATCTTCTGAATCTATTATCTCCATATACCATCACACTTAAGTTCAGGACTTCAACACATGAATTTTGAGATGACAATAACATTCACTCCATAATAACATTTATTTTATTTATTTAGATTGCTTCAATAATATACATGTATGTGTTATTTTGATATTTTTAAAAGTGGGTATAATACTTACAGAATGAAGGAGTCAAAATGATTCCCTTATGTGATTGTGATTATATAATCTAAACAAATCAATCTTTTCTTTTATGTATGTGTCTATTGCTTGGTTTATCCACTTTAGACAAAATCTATCTTCTTCACAGTATAAAGGATGTCTGTTTAGTTGAAAAAACTTACTCATCTCATTTATCTTCCTCTGGATGTTGATAGCTATATCATTAACAGTAGCTCCTAAGTGGTCAGCTTTGCAACTATTATAAACCTCCATTTCTTCTTTCTTGTAGCTTTCTATATCTCATTTTATGATAAGAATATTATCTCCCTCATTCTTTCCTGCATCTCGCCTGCCTTCTTCCACACACTATTATATGAATATTTACTTTCATATTTTTAAGTTTTGAACATTCATGATCTAACAAGAACAACAAAAAAAACCAAATAAACTCCCAAATGCCAGATGTCAAAAAGTCCAGATTTTTTTTTTTGGAATTCACAGAGAGAGTTTATAACAAAAACTTGTTAAAGATGTTGGTAGAGAGCCGTGACTTGGTAAAGTGAAAGTCTAAGCTTCCATTATCTAAGTTAAGAATTGTGATTAAAAAGGGCTTCAAAATTATTGCTCAGAGGGGCTGATAAGGCAAAGCTGAAAGACTGATATCTTCCTGAGAAGACCAAGGAATCTGTAATAAACTAGGGAAGAAAATGCAGTGTTCTCTGGATGAGAAGTGAATATTTCCCACTCATTAAATGCAGGGCAAGTAGGAGCGCAAGCTACCCTGAAGCTGCTGTTTCTCTTGGCAAAAAGAATTTCCTGCAATTGAAAACTCATTGGAGACTCCTGCAAAACTAGAGCTGAGATGCCATCATCACTGTTTAAGTCTGATAAATTATAAATGGATGGGCCCAGCATGGGAACTTCCAAGACAGCACAAAAGCATCCATAAGATAAAGTAGTGTTCTTTTAGTATTTACCATGCCTAGAGAACATGAAGGGAACCTACAATCATACCAGGGAAGAATGTGTGTTCTGACTCTCCCTTAATGTGCCTTTCACTTTCTGATGTTCCAGCCCCAAAGGTTTCAGAAACAAGTCTTAAGGAGTAGAGAAACAGAAAATGAGAAAGAAAATAATTTCACTTGCTCAAGTTTCTGGATGCAAGTTTGCATCTAACAGCACCTCAATTGTTGGGTGAGAACTCTTGGAAAGGAAGTCTTATCTTGGAATAAAATGATGATTATTGACACTAGGAGAGCTGTGATTTAAATATGTCCTACAAATTTCATGTGTTGAAAATTAAATCCCCAGTAAAACAGTGTTGAGAGGTGGGAACTTTAAGAGGCTCTCAGGAGTGGATCCCTGCTCTCCTCAAGAATAGGTTACTTATTATGGATGCGGGTTCCTGACCAAAGGATGAATTTGACCCCCTTCTGCATTTTCTCTTCTGTGCAGGCTACCTTGCCCTCCCGTCTTCTTCCATAGTGTGAGGCAGCATGAGTGCCCTTGCCAGATGTGGGTCCTTGACCTTGGATCTTCCAGCTTCTAGAACTTTAAGAAATAAATCTCTGTTCTTTATAAATTACCCAGTCTTTGGTAATCTGTTAAAGCAGTACAAAATGAATTAAGACAATGTGCATTCTAATATCTCTATTAAGACTATATTGGCCCAGTATGGTGGTGCATGTCAGTAATCCCAGCTGCTAGGTTTGCTGAGGCAGAAAGATCATGATTTCAAAGCCTACTTCAGCAAAAGTGAGGTGCTAAGCCACTCAGTGAGACCCTGTCTCTGAATAAAATACAAAATAAAACTAGGGATGTGGCTCCTTGGTCGAGTACACCTGAGTTCAATCCCCAGTACCTTCCCCCCACCAAAAAAAAGACTATATTGTGTGATGTAATGAATTATGAAGACCTTCTGACTTTTATGACTTAAGAATATACAAAGAAGTAATAAAATTGATAGTTTTCATCTAGTTATAAAAAGAACAGAATTTTATCAAGTTTTTAGGAAAAGTAGTGAAAGAAAAAAAATTAACATATTCCATGAGTTCCCATTATAACTAACTATATTGGTATAATCAAAGCTGTTCCGTTCTGATTTAAGTACTTGCTAGTATTATGTATGATTCTATATGCATTCACTATCACAAACCCAAATGTCCTTAAAAAAGAATGAGCTGGGTCAAAGTCAAATATATTCTCTTTCCATATACTTTATTAGTTGCTTGAAGTGATTCAGTATTTTAATGTGCTTCACCCTTGAGATTGTACCTGAGTGCGCAAGGAATTTTTTTTCCCTCATATTAGGTATTGAATCTAGGGGTGCTCAGTCACTGAGCTACAATCCCAGCCCTTTTTCTTTTTTAGGACAGGATCTTGCTAAATTGCTTAGATTGACCTTTAACTTGCCATCCTTCTTCCTCAGCTTCACAAATTGCTGAAATATAGGCATGCATCCCCAAGATTGTATAGCGTGCACATTTTCACAGTATTTTTTAACTACTTTTTTAATGCATTATTTGCCTAGAGCATATATTTAAGTATTTCCAACTATTCATGCATTCTATTACACACACACACACAAAAAAATCTTCTCTTTGTCTTTTGTTTCCTAAGCAACTTCATTTTGCCTTTCCCCTCCCCAACTTCAATCTACTCTTCCAGGAGGACCCAGGGATTTGGGATTCAATAATCTCCCTTCACTGTTTCATTACCTTATTTGTTGGAATACTTTTACGAGTAACTTCTTTGGAAGTTATAAATGGGAGAAAAGTTATGAGCATTGCGTGTCTGAAAATATCTTATCCTACCTCACCCTCATTGACAGACTGGGGGGATCTTACTTGCGTGTATTAGTCCATATACATTAGCTTATGTGGTTTTAACAAACAGCCTACAAATCTCAGAGACTTAACAGAAATGTTTACTTTTTACTTGGGAAAAGAGCTCTGATATAACCCAATACAGTAAAATCTTCATCTTAAATGCTTCTGTATTCATCGAGGCGGAGGAAAGGGAGTATCATACTCTGACCCTGAGGAAGCCCATCTTGAACCAACACACATTATTTCCATTTGTATTTCATTGGCCAGAAAAGTAGCAGGTTACTGTGGCAGGTTAAAGAGCATGGGACACATCACACACTTTCCAGCAAGAAGTGCTGTGAAGGCTGTCTCTTCCCTTTAATTGGTCAAAGCAAGGGCCAAGCACGCATCTATCAGCTATGTCAAGGAACTGGAGGGAGAGGAGAATCAGATCATTTGTGAGCAGTCCTTGGAATATACATTCTTTTAAAACAACTTTTCTTTATTTGAAGGACTTACTCCACTGTGTTGTAGCATCCAGTGAATTTCCTGTGCTATTCTTTTGCACATGACCTGTGTACACTAACTGGGTAAGTCTTCAGAACTTTTTTTTCTGGTGTTCTACAATGTATGATAATGTGATTCATTGTGTATCTTTCAGAATTTATTGTACTGGGGGTTAAGTAGGACATTTAAGACCAAAAGCTTTCATCTTTCAGTTCTGAGTGAATTTTTGGATTATTTATTTGATAATTATCTTTTCTCATTTCTTTGTTCTTCCATTTTAGAACTCCCATTAGTTTGTGTATTCAAAGGCAAAAAACAGAGTTTTGAAAAAATAATATATGTGAGATCAGAAAAATGCAAGAAAGTAGAAACTTCAGTGAACTTAGGTGATGGAGACAAAAGATTTGCTTTCCAGGAAAGTGTTATAAGGAGAAAGCAAATGAATCAGCAGTCACTATAAGCTCATGCTTTCCCAGCAAATTTCATGACTGTATGCTATTAACACCTTTCTCTCTAAAGTCTTTTAATTATAATTTTTATACTATAGTATGGAGACAGACAAATTGTTTTAAAAATAGAAAGGAGAAGTTATTGCTCACAATAATGGATTTTTTTTGCCATAGAATAAAAATAATACATTTTCAATTTCACAGAGAATATAATTTACTTAGGAGCTATATCCTGGGTTGAATAAAAACATTTCAGCCAAAGTATAACCAAGTAATAATAGCAGTTGATTAAAGCAAAAGGACAATAATCACCAGCTTAATAAGAACGAAGAAGCCTAGGATTTTTCCAGATGTTCAAGCATGACATGAACAAGTACCGCTCCTTATGGTTTCCATTTCAACCTCCTCAGGATGCTTATTTTCCTGTTGGATAGTGTCTACCTATTATAATGCTATCATTTCCATGATGGCAGTAATTAAGTGACTTAAAATAAGATGAGTAGTGTGTACTCCAGAAGTAATAATTATTAAATTATGCCTAGGATTTTCACTCTAAGCAGATAAATAGGTCCATTTTGCTGGACCATGTATTTATTATTCCAGACAGATTGAAACCCCAGTAGAGGCACTTGGGGTCTGAAATGTGTGTGAGAAAGAACACTTTACCTCCACGCTTCTTACCAGAACCAATTTTCAGGTTTTCTTCAACACCAGAAAGAAGATATCCTTTACTCTCTTGGGATTCAAGAGTTTGAATAAATGCTAACCCAAAGGTGTCAAATTCTATTCTCCACATCAGATGCCTTGAAGAGGGTCCAATTTCATTGTGTTCCAGGAATCAATGGCAGGAACAGGAGCCAAGTACAGTTGGATTAAAATAAAGGAAATTCTATTTTTAGGGCAACTTAGCAGCCATCAATGTCCAGGGAGCCTAGAATGGAACAAAATGCCGGCGCTACAGTGGCAAAAGTTACATAATGCATTTTCCAAGAAGAAAATGACTATCTTTGATTTTGTAAGGAATAATGTCCCCCTTTTAACTTTCATTTGTTTAAAACCAAATGAAAGCAATGGCTCATATATATATATATATATATATATATATATATATATATATAGAGAGAGAGAGAGAGAGAGAGAGAGAGAGAGAGAGAAAGAGAGAGAGAGAGAGAGAACTTTTTAATATTTATTTTTAAGATTTCGGTGGACACAACATCTCTATTTTATTTTATGTGGTGCTGAGGGTCAAACCCAGCACCCCATGCATGCCAGGTGAGCACGTTACCACTTGAGCCACATCCCCAGCCCAGCAATGGGTCTTTTGCTTTTGATATTAGAACTAAAAGAAGTCAGACTAACCGGTAAGACAAAAACAGATCCATAACCACCAGAATGAACAGGGGTAATCACCAGGATGAGCAAGTGTATTCTTTGCACTGAATGACAATGCTTTGCTCTGCTGATGTGATTATGATCTATTCTATCCCAAGGGATGTTGTTTTTTGACCATTTCCCTTTCACCAAGCAAATGCATGGACCTGTTGGGTGATGCTTCCAGAGGTTAGTTTATAAAATATCAATGGAGATATGGCAGGTTTTTTTTCTTTCTTTCTTTGTATATTTTTTAAAGGTTCTATTTCAGGGTAGAAAATCATCAAAGGAGCACTAGTAAGATTAAGGACCATGTTCTTTTGCTGCCTCTGTCATGCACTGCATATGTGAACTCTGGCAAAAGCACAAGCTCCCTAGACCTCAGATTAATGGGATGGTTTTGGATCACATGACTCTTCAGTCCTCTGTGTTTCAGTATCAAATGACATCAAGGAGTTGCATGTACACCATGCCACCAGGTGGTATGGAGGCACACACATTAAGTTTTTTCTTTCAAACTGCAACAACCCATAACTTTTGGGGAAAAAGTTTTTACTTTTGTTTTCCCCTCACACCCTTATTTCACACATTGTCCCTTCTAAGCTAATTTATCAGCAAACTTTTGGCCTGCCAGTTGAGTTTGTGAGTCCCAAACCTAGCTTCTTTGGTTTCATTCACTTCTTTTCTCTTTCTTCTCTATAATGTTCTAGATTATCCTATGCTGTCCATATGCTATTCGCAGCCATCATAGTCTGACAAGCATTCACATGCAAACACATATGTGTGTGTGTATTATAAAAGACATGTGAATATATATTCCTTAACTCTACACTTACTCCATCATATCCCAAATAAACCCTTTCCCCAAAACACCAACAAACTGGAACTTAGCAAGAAAAGCTAAGACAGATTGTTCTAGAGTATGCAAGCACAATGCATTCTGTCCAGGAGCAAAAAGTGGAAAGGACCAACAGCAAGTTAATGCATTGGAAGAAGTTTCAGAAGGCATGCCATTAAAATTGGCTTGGAGTTGAGAGTAACAGTGACTCAGGTCATGTAGAGGCTACTGCCGTGTCACCTTGTCATCTGCAACTTGGCATCACTTAATGGATTTGATTCCCACCCCCCTCATTTTTCTCTTATGTCTGTGGTCACAATAAATAGCTCAGGACATTCAACAGTTTATATATTATATACATTAAAGATTAATCTTTGCAGAATAAGGAAAAGAAGTGTAATTTACGCCAAGTTTTTTGTGTATTTTATTGGAGGATCTTATTGCAATAAGAAGACATTCTTTGTAAGTGAACATCAACAAAAAATAAGATGTTACACTTTTATTAATAGTCTGTTTTGTGCCAGACACCATAGAGAAAACAGAGAGATATATAAATTGTGCTTGTTAATTCATAATAGAGTAGCGAATAATTAGGTCATCATGCAAAGTTATAAGGTACCTGTGGTTGACAAGAATAATGCCCTCTCAAAGATGTTCATGCCATTATCAATGGGAACTGTGAATATATTACATGGTAGCAGAAATCAAGGTTGCAGATGGAATTAAGGTTGCTAGTTAGTTCATCTTAAAATAGGGAAAATTTCATGAATTGTCCTCCTGGATTGAGTGTAATTTCAAAAATGAAAGAAGAGGGAAGAAAAGGAGTCATAGCATGAAAAGTGACTGAATTCCACCCACTTTGGCTGATGTTAAAGACAGAAAATATGCCAGAGTCAAGGACCACGGCAGCCATGAATGTTGGAAAGACAGGAAGACAGACTCTATTTCAGGTATGGTGTCTGCCCAAGTTGTGTTGTAGCTCAGAGAGATCCATCCCAGATTGCTGAACTACAGAACTGGAAGATAATACACGTGTGCTGCTGTAAGTCAGTACATTTGTAGTAATTTTCTCTAGCAAAAATGAAGGCTAGTACCATGTGATTAGAGTCCAATGAAAAACAAACAAACAAACAAACAAAACAAACAAACAAACAAAAACTAGTCAAAAGGGGAAGAAACCATATGGGTGAGAGTACTTTTTTGAATTTGAAAGCTCTATTGAATATGATATCTACTGTTTACTGTAAAAAAATACAAAAGGTAATAATATTAATTCTCTTGTATAGATGTAATGAGGATTGAGTTGATACATATAAAGAACTTGGAATAATTTCTGACCTGTAGGAAGTAACAGGAGTTTAGTGCAATATAGTCTATTATATTAAAGAACTTAATTTAGTTTGGTATGTTTTTAGAATACCTGAGTTCAGTGTAGAATTCTGAAACTGTTTACTTGAAATCAAATCTTGGCTCACTTTTAAGATATAGGGCCTTATTAGTTTTAGCTTTCCCAATACTCTAAGCATCATTCCTCTTTATTTAAATATAGAGTACGTATGCATAACTTATATGTTACGTGTATGACACACACACATGCATACAAGTCTATATACACATCAGTATCCAGTTAGGAAAGTAGAAATGTTCTACATAAATATTATACAAAAATTTAATTAAGTACATAATGAAAACTGAGAAGCCAGAGGAGGAATGTTGAGGCATCCCATATAACAGTAAGAACAGGAAGGTAATGATGCTTCCAGAAAGAGAATGCATGTCCAGAAAGCATGTCCAAAGCCAGACCCCAGAGCATCCCATGGGGACCATTCCATGGTGAATATTGCTGGATGGCACAGACTGTGTACCCAGCAACAGCTGCAGCTTGAAAGAAGATTGTTGCCTCTAAAACTAACTGTCCTGACTTTAACTTTCCTCTAGTGTCACACTGGTGCCTCCAATTGGTTGAACCCAGTCAGAAACCAGCAGAACTGAGGATGGGCAATTCAACCCTCCTTCCAAATGGAGCAGAGCAGTGCAAGAGGAGGAAAGGATCCAAAACTAACAACAAAAGTGTTGCCTACATGTATGAACGTAGTCCCTGCTTCATTTCCTGGTTGTGAGGACCAAACCATTTAGATCTCGGGAAGCACTTACATGGTATTATATGCCTAGGACATAGTGTGTGTTCAATTGATGCTTGCTATTATAATTGCTTTAGCTGTAATTATAAAATTAACGAAAATAATGCTTAAACCTCCCATAAAGAAGGATTGTAAACCATTCTAAATACTTTCAAGTCTATTATTGTTTCCTCTAGAGGAAGATTATCAATGTGCTGAGTTTGGTTCAAAACAAAACATTGTTCTACAGAGAACTTGATAAGGAAGCAAACCTAACACAGGGTGCCAAGCACAAACAAACCTTTCCTTGGTTAGATGAATGGTCATGTTTTGCACATGTATCAGTGAAATGTACAAATAGCTTTTTAATTTTCTTTTGAGACAATTCAATAATAGTTCTTTGGCTGTCTCCTGAGTTTGTGTAAGAAACATATCTAACATATCGTCAGCATGGAAAATTTAATGTCTTGCCAAATAAAATATGCATGCAAGTCATTGGTAAAATGTCTCATTTCTATCATGTTTCAAATATATGTTTAGTGTTTTCATGAAAAAAAAGACTCTTACAGAGTGTCCTTTGCTCTCAGTTCATTTTTCATCTTTGTTAAAAGATCCACCTAATGTCTGAGTCACTACTTGCGTTAGGTAACAGAAAATTCCTCTATGTGTACACAGACTACTCTGATACCTATCTTTCTGTAGTTCTACTTAATTCCAAACTTACATATAGTATTTACATTTATAACATTTATACTTGATTTTCCAACTGGAAATCATGCCTAAAGCGCAACAAGTCATTGTCAACCTCAACTTTTCTGCTCTCGCTTTTGTACTTCATATACTGATCAATGAACCCATCTTCCTCTCCCCAAATCAGAAATGAAGAGTCATCCTAATGTTCCCTACTCACTTGTTCTTACTTGCCACCTCTGACACTCTCTAGTCACTAAATGACAAGTCTACCCTGTTCAAAAGTCTCCAACCTATTTCACCTCCTTCCTACAAATGCTGTTTGCTGTTTCATGCCACAGTTGCTCTGCTGACTGACAGGATTTCCATATGCTTTCCTGGCTTACAATGTGATCTTTGTCCCAGCAAGACTCTACTGTGCAGTATTACTACTTTCCCATGCTTAAACAACATTTGATTGTTTTGTATCATTCAAGGTAAATTCCAAACTACTAAGCTAACATAAAATGCTGATGGGATTTGTCGTTGGTCACATCTCTAGCATTATGCCTTGCATATACTCTTTTCAATAATATGAAATTTTAAGTACTCTAAGTTAGCATTCCTCCCTCAAGAATGCCTTTTGTGCAATGACAATCATATGCAGATAAACTATGCCCTAACAAATCTCCACCATTGAAATGATCATACAGTGATCTCCTTGTATTTTATTTGTGTGTCCTAAAGCAATTTAGGAACAGGTGACATGACCTACTAGAGTCAGCATCCACATATCAGAGAGTTTGGCCTTTGTTGTTTTTTTTTTAGGATTGGCTTATTTCACTTAACATGATAGTCTCTACTTCCATCCATTTACCAGAAAATGCCATAATTTTCTTCTTCTTAATGGCTGAATAATATTCCATTGTTTATATGTACCACATTTTCTTTATTCATTCATCTGTTGAAGGCATCTGGTTTGGTTCCATAGCTTAGCTATTGTGAATTCAGCAGCAGTAAATATTGATGTGACTGCATCTCTGTAGTATGCTGATTTTAAGTCCATAAGGAGTGAGATAACTGGGTCAAATGGTAGCTCCATTCTAAGTTTTCTCAGGAATCTCTGTACTGCTTTCCAGAGTGGTTTTGCACCAATTTTCAGTCCCACCAGCAATGTAACAGTGTACCTTTTTCTCTATATCCTTGCCAACATTTATTATTACTTATATTCTTGATAATTGCTATTCTGACTGAAATGGCATGAAATCTTAGAGTATTTTTGATTTGCATTTCACTAATTTCTAGTGATTTTGAACATTTTTTCATATATTTGTTGACTATTCATATTTTTCCTTCTGTGAAGTGTCTGTTCATTTCCTTTGCCTATTTGTTGATTGGGTTGTTTGTTTTATCAGTGTTATGGTTTTTGAGTTCTTCATACATCCTGGAGACTAATACTGAATATGAATTTCAGGTGGCAAAGATTTTCTCCCATTCTATGGGCTCTATTTTCATGTTCTTGACTGTTACTTTTTCTGTGAAGAAGCTTTTTTGTTTGATACCATCTCACTTATTGATTCTTGATTTTACTTCTTGCACTTTAGACGTCTTATTGAGGGCTTGGGTTCCTAAGTCAACATGATGGAGATTTGGGCATACTTTTTCTTCTAGTAGTTGCAGGGTCTCTGGTGTAATGCCTAAGTCCTTTAGTTTTCTAGAGGAACAGACTCATTAGGAAGTAAAATAATAAAAGAGGGATTGATTAGGCTAGCTTATGTGCCCAGAAGTTGGATAGCACACCATGGCCATCTGCAGGCTGAAGAGCTAGAAGAACTAGTAGCTGCTCAGTCTAGGAGGCTGATTCTCCATAACAGGAGGGATCATAGTGCAACCCTAGTCTGAGAAAGAAGACTTCTGCAGAATCACTGGCAGAGTCTGCTTTGGAAGAGTAAATAAGTGAGAGTCAGATATCCTTAGATGCTCACAGCAGCCATCAATAACCTATTCAAGGAGAATGGAGCTTGTATCTGCCTCTGCTTCCTTGTTCTTCCAACTTTTATTCCATCCATCTACCCATCATCCTATTGGATGGTGCTGTCCATGCTTAGGGAGGGTCTCCATTTCAGTTGGCTATCCCACATGCCAATCATTCCTAGACACAACCTCACTGATATACCTGTAAACCTTTTAATCCTCAGCATCTCTTAATCCAACCAAGTTGACAATTCAAATGAACCATTATAGTTCTTGATCTACTTTGAGTTGAGTTTTGTGCAGGGTGAGAAGATGCCTCTAATTTCATTTTGCTACATATGGATTTCCAATTCTCCCAGCACCATTTGTTAATGATGCTGTCTTTTTTTCCCCTTGTATGTTTGTGGCGCCTTTGTCTAGTATGAAATTACTGTATTTATGCTGGTTTGTTCCTGCATCTTCAATTCTGTGCCATTGTCATAACCAATCTTGTAAATTTAAAAAGGATGACTTAATGTGCATGAGAAAATATGATTAATTAGCAATGTATGTATGCATGTGCAGAAATGCTGTGCAGTTACAGTAGATAGACAATTAAAATGTACAAAATCTATAAAGTCCAGTACATAGCACATGCTAGCCTTTCTTCTGAGGTCTGAATCTATGTCCTCAACAGATCAATGAAATCTCCACTTCAGTGTCTATGGGTCCCTTAAGCAGAGCAGAATCAGAGTTTGCTTTCCTGCCCAACAGAAGATTATGCATTCTTCCTAGTCACTATCACAGAAAAGGCATTGCCATTCTTCTTGCACCCCAAACAGATATATGGTAGTGGAGGACAGGTGAACGTTGTATAAGATTCCTCTCTCTCCTAAAACCCTCCAAACCAATAAATTATCCAAGCCACCCAACCCTGCCTTTGACATATCTCACCGTCCTTCCAGCCCTTCTGCCTCATAATCGTGCCCAGACATGTGGTTTCTTACCTGTCTTCCTCTAATTCTTCTTCCCTACAGCTGCCAGAGTTACTTTTCTAAAGTCCAAACTAGGTCGCATAATTTGCCTTCCAAATAGAATTAGATATCATATCATGCCATAAAATGGTTTAGCATATAAAGCCATTTCTGGCCTGGGCCCTATTAATCTGTCAGCTCTTATTTTCTCTCCTCCTTCATCTCAAAGATGATCTCATTTATGTAATTTGATTCATCTTCATAGGCTTAGAACTGCTCATTTATCCTGTGTCCCCCAGCTGACATTGAAGTGGCTCAGAGGCTTCAGAATCTTGGCAGAAACATTAACCAGCTATTTGACCTTAAACATGTTACTTAATCTCCCTGTGTATTATATGCTCATCTGTAAAAATGATATAATAACAGCATCTATCTCAAAGTTTTTCCAAGGTATAAATAATATAATACATGTAAAAGGATTAGCACAGTACATACCACTTAGCAAGAACTCATCAAATGTTATTTGTCATGATTATCATGATGGTTCTTGTAGGCATCTTTCTTCTAGTGAGTTATTCATGGAATAATTGTTCTGCAAGTAACACCCTATCTGGACCATAATAGTGACTCATTCAATGTTCGTTGAGTACATTAATAAGCAAATTGATAAATAAATCAACCTCTGAATCAACATTATTCCTCAAGAACAAGTAAAAAGTCAAATATTTCATAGATGTCCTATAAATCATTCTTAAGCTTCACATTAACTGCTAAGATTTATTTGAGTTCTAGAGTTCATCTAGTTATCCTGCCTCTGTAACATCAATTAAGTATGACAAATGAACAATAAAAATAAAGGTGACCCTCAACCTTTTCTCACATAAGAATATGGAGACAAAAGGACTTAATTAAAAACCACCAAATTAGTCTTAAGCCTCATATCTGTATTTATGTATTAGGATTCTCCAGAGAAACAAATCAATAGAAGATGGGTGTGCACACATGCATACAGAGATTCTAAAGAATTGCCTCCTGTGAATTATGTTAAAGGGCAAAGACAAAATATACATGATGGGCTTGCAGGGAAGGGCTGACATTGCAGTTCAAGTCCAAAGGCCGGCTGTTGGCAGGCTCTCAGAAGACCAGGTTAGGATGGCTCTGTACACCATCATATGAAGATGACAGCTTTCAAATTGAGAGCAATCAAAGCTAGAGAGCAGCTCAGCCAGGATTTAGTCCCTCACTCTCCGATAGATAAAATCCATCAATATCCATTGAACCACAGAGCAATCTTCCAGTGATTTTTTTTAAACTTTCCTGAAGAGAAAGTAAATAACTTTCACAAAACGTCTAAAAACTTTCTAAAAGCAAAGAGATCATGTGCTTTATTTTCTTTGTGTGTTTTCTTTGTTCCCAAAGGAGTAGTTACATAGTGTAAGCTGTTTTTAGCCTCTTAACTCCTTTCTTGTACTGCAAAAAACAAAGTAAGAGGAAATATTTTTTGTCCCTGAAAACAAAGACATACAATGAATGTGTCTATGATTTCAACATTCATATTATGTGAAATATAATACTATTATATTTTAAAAATTCTTACCAAGAATATTTACAGTTTTGCTGTCACATTCTTTGATTTCTGATTTACCTTTTAGCCTAAGATCTTGAGGAATTTTATTCTTGATTTAAAAAAAAAAAGTCAGGATAAATAATATACTCGGTCTTTGGGGCTCATCAAATTGTAGCATCTCAGCTAAGAATCATGGTCCCTTAATGACAGCAGTAGGGATGGAACAAAAGCATTAACAGAAGCAATTGAGGAGGAGTACAATATCAGGAGCATTTTGCTTGAGGCCAGCCACTCTTGTAATTTCCTAAACTTTCTCGAATTATGATGTTTATTTGTATAAACTTTAAAAAATGGCTTTAAACCATTTTATACAAAGAATAGCTTAATTGTGTCCTACATTCAGCTAGCCTTTTAGTCAGGTTCCATATATCCAGCTTTTCAAGGGCTTCTCTGTCATTGGAAACGAACTACTGGTGGAATGTTTCAACTTATCTCTTCCACAGGATGATTCGCCTCTGTCTAATACATTCTTGTCTCTTCCTTATACTTTATAATCCCTGAGATTTCAGACTCTAAGAGTCTATTCTCCTAGTCAGGTGATGGTGTCTGGAGACCCGTTCACAACTTGTTGATATGATGTGGGAGTAGTGTGAGGATTAAATCCATGAAGTATAAACTTGAATTCAGACTAAAGCCCATGGAGAATCAGAGTCAACTACCTTGACTAAATAGTTAGTCTTTTTAAAAAAAGACTAGCTGTGGAATTTTATAATCAGGTTTGCTTTCCAGATATCCTGTATCTGACTGAGACTAGAGATCACAAAGTAACTTTGAAAGAATATGTGGATCTGGAGGGGAGTAATACACATAAAGCAGACTCTTAGTTGTGCTCACTAAACGTTCACCATTATTTGGAAATCTGTACTGAGATTTGAAAAGTGGAAGGCAATTAGGAATGGATTGGGCTATTTAGGAGGGATCGGGGTCAAGGAGAGGGTACACAGAGTAGAAAGATATTCAAAGCAGGGTGTTGTGAACCCCCAAACTCTTAAGAATAGCAGAGATAAAGGAGGCAACCAAGAAGATAAAAATGGAAAGAAAGACAGAAGGAACTTTTAAAACATTTTTATAATGACAGTTATTTTAATAAAGTCTAGTTGATATGCTGACGAAGCAAGAAGTTGGTTCAGAAGGAAATGTTCACAGTTTCTCAAAATAGAAGTGGATAGGATTCAGAGGAAAGTTAATGAATGGCCCAACATGCCCACCAGGACAGTAACATTAATATTTTCTTCTGTATTTAACTCTATTTGAATCCTTAAAAGGCTAATAAATAGCTGTGGCAACTTTATTTATTTATTTTCTTTCTCATGAATCTTAGCCCTGTGAATGAGATGCATGTGATGACTGCATTTTCATATTGACAATGATGCATCATAAAAACATCTTGCACTGTGAGGTCAGTTGTCTTCCAAGTGTAATTTCTGTACATACAATTGTTCATTTTTACTGTCGTGGAGAGGTCTGTGAACCAGCCTCTTTCCATCAAAAGCATATAGACTCTTTTCACATGAAGCCATTTCAATTGACAAAAGAGTTTCTTTTCTCGTAGAGTTTCCCCAACTGCTCAGGACTTGGGAATGGCTCCATGCATCAAACAAATGGCTCTTCCAACTCGGGACACTGAATGGCTTCACTTTCTTACACATTCTTGGGCCATGCAGTGTTTTCCCCTAGCAGGGCCTGTGACCTACAGATGGCTGTGGCAGATTCAATAAATTGATAAAAAACACAAAGATGTTTATTATTTCATTATTCTATATTTTCACTTCTCTTCTTATGGAATTATTCGACAACGGCTAAATATACTGGTCAGCAATTACCAGCGGAGAGAACTTCATTCCAGCAAGATTGCCTTCTAGAATGTCAGTCACAAGCAGGACTATCATACTTAAATTTTAGCATGGCATTCTAACGTACACCACAGAGGGAAAAGGTATTCTCCTTTGGCTGTGAAAGACGTTTGAGGTAAAAGTTGCCTAGAAAAATCTAGTTATGAGAAGCTCTAGAACAAAATATGTTAATCAAATAATTGATAACTCAGTAAGTAAATATATTTCACTATTAGTGTTTTGTATTCTTGGAGAGATCATTATAACATACATTTGGAAGCCAGCTTTTAAGGTTGATGTGTTGTGCAACGGAAGCAAATAATTTGTATCAAACCAAGTGGGTATCTTAAAAAAAATACAGTATTGTGATTGTTTGACTTTCTTTTGTCTTCTATTTTGAGAAATAATAAACCCTCAGAGCACTAATGTTAGACTCAACTAACATCATGTTATTCTCCTGTTGAATAGTCACCTAGAATTTTCTAATGTTGTTCCTTTGGTTTTGAAATGTATCTTCAAAGCTAGTATTTGTGATAGGAAAGTACCATAATAAAATTCACTTCAGGATCAGGAAAAATGTTAGGGGGATGTAAGATATTGTTAAGGTCAGAGTTCGGGAGTTAAATAGACAAGACTTAAATTCTAAGTTTTGCTGTGCAATGTTGGCCTTTAACTTTTCTTTTGAGCTTGATTTCTTCATTTTCAAAATACCAGTGTAGTATTTTAAGCCCTAAAGTCTACCATCTTAAAAAGTACTCAGTAAGTGGCATTTTTTTTGTCAAAATACACATGCCACATTTATGAAATTGTGATTTAAGATGAATTTCTAAGGCAGAGATGTGGGAAATGTAGGGATAAATAATGTATTGGAGAAGATGATGGGGGCCGGGCATAGAGTAAGAATGAGAGTTGCCTAAAACAAACCAAGACTGGCAGGAGGTGCAGAGCTGTGTCAGCTGGTTATTGAATAAGAAGATCCATTCTGGTCCCAATGACCACATAAGGACAGATTTGACAGAGTGAGTAAAGTTGCTAATACCTAGAACAGTAGATGGTTACTAACTTGACAGTGAAAGCAACTACCTATTAAGATAACATGAGTGAAGGATTGTAGACAGCTGAGAGTCTTGGTCCTAAAATTTAGAACATAGACAACTGTATTCTATTGGCATTATCCTGTGAAGGAATAGAATATAGTGAAAAAGTAGTGTCAGGGTTAATTTCATGACATTACAGTCTATGTAGTTGCAGAAGACCTTGTGCATAGAAAAACGTGGTTTAATGCATTGTTTGGAATTCTTAATATTTTTGAATGAAGAATCCACATCCTTATTTTGTACTGGGACTCAGAAGTTTTGTAGGCAGTCTTGTATAGCTTGCTTATTTTAGACACTGTTTTGAACCAGAGTAATTCCCTTTTTCATCCCAGGACACCTGGTAATGCTAGAACCTTTTTTTAAATTATTTTTGTTATAACAGGGGGCATCCTACTGGTATTTACTGGAAAGAGTTAAGAAATTTTGTAAATGTTGTACAATGCACAGGTGATCCCTTAACAAATAAAGACTTTCCTGGTCCCAAGTGTCCATAGTGCTGAGGTTGAGAAAGTCTGATTGAGTCTGATGATGGTTTTACTGAAAGTCAGATTTATCTGTGGATAGCTAGATAATATTATTGTTACCTAATTTGGGAATGTGCAAAGTTTAATGGTAAACTTCAGAGGAATTATTCTCCATGCAGTTTTGCCTTACATATCATATGCATAACACTTCTACTAACAAGGGGTTGTATTTTTATAATTGAAACAAATTGAGTTGAACCAACTTGATGCCAGAGGAGACTCATTGAACATGGCAGCTATAATTAGCCCACCAGCAACATCTGTATAACTCTCAAGGTCCTTATTTTTTAAATCTGGCAAAGAAAAAAAAAGAATCCTGGCTGAGCCGTCAGAAAAGCTTTTTTTCTAGGTGCCAAATCATATTTCTTGTTATAGTTCACTTTGGGGGTTGGTTTCCTCTTAGCTTAGAGAAAATGTCCCATTGTCTTACGTCCATTGATTAAAACATGGCATTTTCGTAGAGATTTTTTGAATAATTGTTGTACC
The DNA here is from genome assembly GCF_048772815.1 of Callospermophilus lateralis. Lineage (NCBI taxonomy): Eukaryota > Metazoa > Chordata > Mammalia > Rodentia > Sciuridae > Callospermophilus > Callospermophilus lateralis. The sequence continues at coordinate 2,783,290 of NW_027514380.1, forward strand.
AAGTAAACAGGATCTTTCTGAATCTTTCTTCTGCTGTATTGTTTATTTGTTCTTGTGGAATTTAATGACTGAGCCAAAAAGCCTTGCTAACTGGAGATTATTTTACATAGACCCATGTAATTGTAGGTTTCCTCTTTACATAGGCAGGATTGCTTCAGCCACAGGGAACTATTACGATTATAGATCCGTCACCTGCATCTAAGTAGGTCAGTCAGCAATGGAGGCAAGTATGACCAGGGGTGTAAAAGGAAACAGACAAGGGAGGAGCATAGGCTTATTCACACGACTCATTCACATGTAAAATGCATGTCCTAATTAGAGTCAGGCAAAACCAGTCCATTGATGCCAGAGAGGTGCAGGGTTGTTTGAAATTTTAATTTTACACTGTGGAGCTTTACTTTACATTTCTCTCCAAGGTGGTTCTTGTCACTTGGCATGTGCATTCTTTATCATTCTCCTGGAGATACAAAAGGACTAATGGTAATTAAGTTATATAATTTTGAAAGAATTCTCATTTCTCTGCTTTCAAATTATTTATTTATTGGTTGTATGAAATTTATAATCCCACTTGGATTTTAAAAGTGATTTCATGAGGTTATTATAATGACCATATTTTATACACATCATGTAACTTAAGACCACAGAGAAGATTATAGAATCTGGAGTTTTTAGGCTCCTCGACTTCTGAACTATTTAAACCAAGACAGATTCAAAGTGTTCTAATCCTCACATTAGAAGCTCTTTCTCACCCCTGATAAAAATCTTAGGGTTTTTCTTTACATACAGTACAAATTTATTTATTTATTTTTAGTTTTTTTTTAATTAATTTTTATTGTAGGTTGTTCAAAACATTACATAGTTCTTGATATATGATATTTCACACTTTGATTCAAGTGGGATATGAGCTCCCATTTTTACCCCATATACAGATTGCAGAATCACATCAGTTGCACAACCATTGATTTACATATTGCCCTTCTGGTGTCTGTTGTATTCTGCTGCCTTTCCTATCCTCTACTATGCCCCCTCCCCCCTCCCCTCCCCTCTTCTCACTCTCCCCCTGTACTGTAATTCATTTCTCCCCCTTATATTTTTCCTCCTTTCCCCTCACTTCCTCTTGTATGTAAATTTGTATACCCTTGAGGGTCTCCTTCCATTTACATGCAATTTCCCTTCTCTCTCCCTTTCCCTCCCACCTCTCATCCCTGTTTAATGTTCATCTTCTTCTCATGCTCTTCGTCCCTACTCTGTTCTTAGTTACTCTCCTTATATCAAAGAAGACACTTGGCATTTGTTTTTAAGGGATTGGCTAGCTTCACTTAGCATAATCTGCTCTAATGCCATCCATTTCCCTCCAAATTCTATGATTTTGTCATTTCTTAATGCAGAGTAATACTCCATTGTGTATAAATGCCACATTTTTTTTATCCATTCGTCTATTGAAGGGCATCTAGGTTGGTTCCACAGTCTTGCTATTGTGAATTGTGCTGCTATGAACATGGATGTAACAGTGTCCCTGTAGTGTGCTCTTTTTAGGTCTTTAGGGAATAGACCGAGTAGGGGAATAGCTGGATCAAATGGTGGTTCCATTCCGAGCTTTCCAAGAAATCTCCATATTGCTTTCCAAATTGGCTGCACCAATTTGCAGTCCCACCAGCAATGTACAAGAGTACCCTTTTCCCCACATCCTTGCCAGCACTTGTTGTTGTTTGACTTCCTAATGGCTTCCAATCTTACTGGAGTGAGATGGTATCTTAGGGTGATTTTGATTTGCATTTCTCTGACTGCTAGAGATGGTGAGCATTTTTTCATGTACTTGTTGATAGATTGTATGTCCTCCTCTGAGAAATGTCTGTTCAGGTCCTTGGCCCATTTGTTGATTGGGTTATTTGTTATCTCATTGTCTAATTTTTTTAGTTCTTTGTATATTCTGGATATTAGGGCTATGTCTGAAGTGTGAGGAGTAAAGATTTGTTCCCAGGACGTAGGCTCCCTATTTACCTCTCTTATTGTTTCTTTTGCTGAGAAAAAAACTTTTTAGTTTGAGTAAGTGCCATTTGTTGATTCTAGTTATTAACTGTTGTGCTATGGGTGTCCTATTGAGGAATTTGGAGCCCGACCCCACAGTATGTAGATCATAGCCAACTTTTTCTTCTATCAGACGCCATGTCTCTGATTTGATATCAAGTTCCTTGATCCACTTTGAGTTAACTTTTGTGCATGGTGAGAGAAAGGGATTCAGTTTCATTTTGTTGCATATGGATTTTCAGTTTTCCCAACACCATTTGTTGAAGATGCTATCCTTCTTCCATTGCATGCGTTTAGCCCCTTTATCAAATATAAGATAGTTGTAGTTTTGTGGATTGGTTTCTGTGTCCTCTATTCTGTACCATTGGTCCACCCGCCTGTTTTGGTACCAGTACCATGCTGTTTTTGTTACTATTGCTCTGTAGTATAGTTTGAAGTCTGGTATAGCTATACTGCCTGATTCACACTTCCTGCTTCGCACTGTTTTTGCTATTCTGGGTCTTTTATTTTTCCATATGAATTTCATGATTGCTTTCTCTATTTCTACAAGAAATGCCGTTGGGATTTTGATTGGCATTGCATTAAACCTATAGAGAACTTTTGGTAATATCGCCATTTTGATGATGTTAGTTCTACCTATCCATGAACAGGGTATATTTTTCCATCTTCTAAGATCTTCTTCTATTTCTCTCTTTAGGGTTCTGTAGTTTTCATTGTATAAGTCTTTCACCTCTTTTGTTAGGTTGATTCCCAAGTATTTTATTTTTTTTTTTTTGAGGATATTGTGAATGGGGTGGTTGTCCTCATTTCCATTTCAGAGGATTTGTCGCTGATATACAGGAATGCCTTTGATTTATGCGTGTTGATTTTATATCCTGCCACTTTGCTGAATTCATTTATTAGCTCTAATAGTTTCTTTGTAGACCATTTTGGGTCTGCTAGGTATAAAATCATGTCATTTGAAAATAGTGATAATTTGAGTTCTTCTTTTCCTATTTTTATGCCTTTAATTTCTTTCATCTGTCTCATTGCTCTGGCCAGTGATTCGAGAACTATGTTGAACAGAAGTGGTGAGAGAGGGCATCCCTGTCTTGTTCCAGATTTTAGAGGGAATGCCTTCAGTTTTTCTCCATTCAGAATGATGCTAGCCTGAGGCTAAGCATAGATTGCTTTTACAATATTGAGGTATGTTCCTGTTATCCCTAGTTTTTCTAGAGTTTTGAACATAAAGGGATGCTGTACTTTGTCGAATGCTTTTTCCACATCTATCGAGATGATCATACGGTTCTTATTTTTAAGCCTTTTGATATGGTGAATAACATTTATTGATTTTCGTATATTGAACCAACCTTGCATCCCAGGGATAAATCCTACCTGATCATGGTGCACAATTTTTTTGATATGTTTTTGTATCCGGTTCGCCAGAAGTTTATTGAGGATTTTTGCATCTAGATTCATTAGAGATATTGGTCTGTTGTTTACTTTCTTTGAAGTGTCTTTGTCTGGTTTAGGAATCAGGGTGATGTTGGCCTCATAGAATGAATTTGGAAGTTCTCCCTCTTTTTCTGTTTCCTGAAATAGCTTGAAAAGTATTGGTATTAGTTCCTCTTTAAAGGTTTTGTAAAACTCTGCTGTATACCCATCCGGTCCTGGGCTTTTCTTAGTTGGTAGTCTTTTGACGGTTTCTTCTATTTCCTCAATTGATATTGGTCTGTTTAGGTTGTCAATATCCTCCTGACTCAATCTGGGCAGATCATATGACTTAAGAAATTTATTGATGCCTTCACTATCTTCTATTTTATTGGAGTATAAGGATTCAAAATAATTTCTGATAATCTTCTGTATTTCTGAAGTGTCTGTTGTGATATTGCCTTTTTCATCCCATATGCTAGTAATTTGAGTTCTCTCTCTTCTTCTCTTCGTTAGCGTAACTAAGGGTCTGTCGATTTTATTTATTTTTCCAAAGAACCAGTTTTGTCAATTTTTTCAATTGTTTCTATTGTTTCGATTCCATTAATTTCAGCTCTGATTTTAATTATTTCTTGTCTTCTACTTCTTTTGCTGTTGTTTTGATCTTCTTTTTCTAGGATTTTGAGTTGAAGTATTAGATCATTTATTTGTTGGTTTTTTTCTTTTTTTAAGGAATGAACTCCAAGCAATAAATTTTCCTCTTAGAATTGCTTTCAATGTGTCCCATAGATTCCGATATGTTGTGTCTGTGTTTTCATTTATCTCTAAGAATTCTTAAATTTCCTCCTTGATGTCTTCTATAACCCATTGATCATTCAGTAACCTATTTTTCATTCTCCAAGTGATGCATGATTTTTCCTTACTTCTTTTATCGTTGATTTTCAATTTCATTCCATTATGATCAGATAAGATGCATGGTATTATCTCTACTCTTTTATATTGTCTAAGAGTTGCCCTGTGACATAATATATGATCTATTTTTGAGAAGGATCCATGTGCTGCTGAGAAAAAAGTGTAACTGCATGATGTTGGGTGGTATATTCTATATATGTCAATTAAGTCTAGGTTATTAATTGTGTTATTGAGCTCTATAGTTTCCTTATTCAACTTTTGTTTGGAAGATCTGTCCAGTGGTGAGAGAGGTGTGTTGAAGTCTCCCATGATTATTGTATGGTGGTCTATTAGACTCTTGAACTTGAGAAGAGTTTGTTTGATGAACATAGCTGCACCATTGTTTGGGGCATATATATTTATGATTGTTATGTCTTGTTGGTGTATGGTTCCCTTGAGCAGTATGTAGTGTCCCTCTTCATCCGTTTTGATTAACTTTGGCTTGAAATCTATTTTATTTGATATGAGTATGGACACTCCTGCTTGTTTCCGAAGTCCATATGAGTGATATGATTTTTCCCAACCTTTCACCTTCAGTCTATGTATGTCTTTTCCTATCAAATGCGTCTCCTGAAGGCAGCATATTGTTGGGTCTTGTTTTGTGATCCATTCTACTAGCCTGTGTCTCTTAATTGGTGAGTTTAAGCCATTAACATTTAGGGTTATTATTGAGATATGGGTTGTTCTTCCAGCCATATTTGTTTATTTATGTTACTAAACATGGTTTGTTTTCCTCTTTGATTATCCCCCCCTTTACTGTACTACCTCCCGCTGTTCGTTTTCATTGATATTTTCCATTTCCTCTTCCTGTAATATTTTCCGAGGATGTTTTGAAGAGATGGTTTTCTAGCTGCAAATTCTTTTAACTTTTGTTTATCATGGAAGGTTTTAATTTCATCCTCCATCCTGAAGCTTAATTTTGCTGGATACACAATTCGTGGTTGGAACCAATTTTCTTTCAATGTTTGAAATGTGTTATTCCAGGATCTTCTAGCTTTCAGAGTCTGTGTTGAAAGATCAGCTGTTATCCTGATTGGTTTACCCCTAAATGTGATCTGCTCCTTTCTCTTGTAGCTTTTAAAATTCTCTCCTTATTCTGTATGTTGGGTATCCTTATTATAATGTGTCTAGGTGTGGATCTCTTATGATTTTGCACATTCGGCGTCCTGTAGGCTTCTAGGATTTGGGATTCTGTCTCATTCTTCAAGTCTGGGAAGTTTTCTCATATTATTTCGTTGAATAGATTGCTCATTCCTTTGGTTTGGACCTCTATACCTTCCTGTATCCCAATGACTCTTAAGTTTGGTCTCTTTATGTTATCCCATATTTCTTGAATGTTCTGCTCATGGTTTCTTAACAGCTTTGCTGAGCTGTCTATGTTTTTCTCCAGTTGAAATATTTTGTCTTCATTGTCTGATGTTCTATCTTCTAAGTGTTCTACTCTGCTGGTAGTATTCTCAATTGAGTTTTTAAGTTGGTTTATTGTTTTCTGCATTTCCAGGATTTCTGTTTGTTTGTTTTTTATAACCTCTATCTCCCTGTATAATTGATCTTTTGCTTCTTGGATTTTTTTATGTAATTCATTGTCGAAGTGGTCGAAGTGGTCTTTCATTGTCTGATTTTGCTGTCTAATGTCTTCCTTGAGACTCCAGATCATCTGAAGCATGTATATCCTGAATTCTTTATCTGACATTCCATCTGCTGCAGATATTACCTCTTCTAAAGTTGAGATGACCTGCATTGCTTGTGTTCCTTTCTTTCCTTGTCTTTTCATACTGATCGCGTTTCTTTCTGCTTGGTGAAACTGTTGTGTTATTGATTTTTCCCCCTATGTATTTATATTGCTCTTGTATAGTTGCAAAGTCTCCCTTGAAGGCTTTGGCAGTGGTTCTGCCCCTCCTCCAATTGGGGCAATGTGACTACCACGCCGGCAGGCCACTGTGCCTGTACTTTCGGTTGGCCTGTTCTTTCGGTGGTCACAGGTCCGCCTACCTTGCAGGCGTGAGCAGTGGCTCTGTCCCTCCGCTGGCCGCTAGGCCTGTTCTGTCTGTCGGTTGCAGGTCTGTCTACCTAACAGGCGCTGGTGGCGGCTCTGCCCCTCCCCCAACCGGGGCGATGTGTCTGGAGGGCCACTAGGCCTGTTTTGTCAGTGGTCACGGTTCCGCCTACCTTGCAAGCACGTGGGGCAGCTGTGCCCCTCCACAGGTTGCTGGGTCTGACCTGCCGGTGAGTCGCAGGTCTGCCTACCTTGTAGGCTCGGGGGGTGGCTCTGCCGCTCTGTGGATTGCTGTGCCTCTTCTGCTGATGGGTCGCGGGTCCGCCTACCTTGCAGGCACCCGGCGGCTCTGCCCCTCCCCCAACCGGGGCGATGTGTCTGGAGGGCCACTGGGCCTGTTTTTTCGGTGGTCACAGTTCCGCCTACCTTGCACGCGCGTGGAGCAGCTGTGTCCCTCCGATAGTTGCTGGGCCTGACCTGCCGGTGGGTGGCAAGTGCACCTACCTTGCAGGCGCGGGAGTGGCTCTGCTGCTCCGCGGGTCACTGGGCCTGATCTGCTGGTGAGTCACAGGTCTGCCTACCTTGCAGGCGCCTGGCGTCTCTGCCCCTCCCCCAACCGGGGCGGGGCGATGTGTCTGCCCAGTCGCTGGGCCTGTTCTGTTGGTGGTCACGGTTCAGCCCACCTAGCAGGCGCATGGGGCAGTTGTGCCCCTCCGCAGGTTGTTGGGCCTGACCTGCCAGTGGGTCGCAGGTCTGCCTACCTTGCAGGCTCGGGGGGTGGCTCTGCCACTCTGTGGATTGGTGTGCCTGTTCTGCTGGTGGGACGCGGGTCTGCCTACCTGGCAGGCGCCTGGCGGCTCTGCCCCTCCCCCAACCGCGCGATGTGTCTGGTGGGCCTCTGGGCCTGTTTTGTCGGTGGTCACGGTTCCGCCTACCTTGCACGCGTGTGGAGCAGCTGTGTCCCTCGGAGAGTTGCTGCGCCTGACCTGCCTGTGGGTGGCAAGTGCACCTACCTTGCAGGCGCGGGGGTGGCTCTGCCGCTCCGTGGGTCATTGGGCCTGATCTGCTCATATACAGTACAAATTTAAAGGAACTTAGTCAATTCTATTAAACATAGTGATTTTAATGTATTATATAATTTTGTTTTTCCATGTGGAAAAGTTGAAGTTTGTTTTCTAAAGAATGTTTCACATGTTTATACTATTTTAGTTGTATTTTTATCCTAAAGATATATAGATGATAACTTGCATATGTTTAATTCTGTTGAACCTTATTCAATCCTATGCTACCTTGGGTTCCTTGCTTTCTTCTTATAGAGCCACTAATGCCAATATGGGTGTCCCATCTTCATGATATTTTCTAATTTTAAGTGCTTTTTCTTTAAAAGTCTGTCCTCCAAAACTACCAACCGATGAATTTGAGGTTTGTTTCTAACATGTGACTTTTGAGGTACACGGTCAAGCCATAGTTGATGCCAATAAAGAGAGACTGATGGAAAACTCTTCTCGGCTAAAGATGGAAGAAGCACACATGTCTTCTGCCTTTCCCATTCTACATCTTGCATGACAATGCCTAGGCAGCTCTCTTCTGAAAATTATGCTGCCTTTAATAGCCTGAATCCTTAAGTGAGTGAACAGAGCAGAGGCACTTTCTCACCCAATGTAGGCTTCTAGATGAGGGATCTTCAAGGGATTGTAACTGTAGGGAAAGAATTTCTGTGAGAACTTTGAGATTATGTGGTTCCCCTGTAGATCAGCTAGCATTGCCCTAAGTTTTATTTAGAAATCGTTGCATGCAATAGGTGCTGCTAAAATAAAAGCCTAAAATATCTGGTACCAGCTTAGTAGTAAGCCAGGCAGCAATCAAAGAGGAATCTTATACTGTAGACAGAGCCATGTTCTTTAATGGAAAAATATTTGGTAAAAATTGCCTGTAATATGTTAGAATATTTGTTTACTAAGCCTGTGGGGGAGAGAGGTTGGAAAAAGTCAGATATTAATAGCTTATGTTGGTTGTCATTTGCTGAGTTTAGCAAGTTATTACAAGGAAAGAGATGAGCTCGGGCAATAATTGGTGTGATTGAGAGCATACACAGATGAGGATAAAGCTGTGCAGGAATTTGGGTCTTCTTGGGGGTTAGGAAAGATTCTATCGCCAAAATGGGAAGAGATAAAGCCTAAGCCTCCAACCCACATTAAGACTCAGCACTGTGTCAGACATCCTTAAGGGTTGGATATTTTCATTCTTCAGAGTTTTAGAGTAGCAAAGTGGTCACACAGACTTCAAAGGGAGAACTTTTGTACTAAGAAATCAAGGAATAGGGTTGAGGATGTAGGTTGGTGGTATAACATTTGACTAGAATGCACAAAGCCCTGTGTTTGAACCCTAGCACCACAAGGAAGAAAAAAGTCAAGAATAAATTAAGTGAGGATGATATTTAGAAGTTATTTTCAGTAATGGTTATGGAAAGCTAGACACATATATTTCAGAGTAGGTGAAATATTTTATTTATTTATTGTCTTATTTTAAGACATAAAAATAGAAGCCACCCAGTTAAATTTGAACCTCAGATAAGCAACAAATAATGCCCCAAGGGATATGCTTATAACCATTATTATTTTATTTATTTTAAATTCAAATTGAAATGAATATCCAATATTTTATCTGGCATCTCCAGTCTAGGGGCCTATAGTCTTTAGAATTATCTTATGAAAAAGCTATGAGCCCAAACCAAAAAAAATCTTTGCATATTGGAAATTTTAAATAACACCTGGGCTCCTAAAATAGCAAGAAAAGGACAGGAGCTTAGAAATCTATGAAGTCCTGTAGGAAGTCATTACATCTCAATGCCTACTTCACTTATGACCATGGGCAATAATTACCTCCTTCTCAATGCTTACTTCACCTGTGGCCATGGAGAATATTTAAGGAAGAAACTTCCATAGGCAGAACTAAGACACATAAGAAGGAAGAATCAGTATATTCCTCCAGAAACAGAGTGAGCATTTGTGCAAATACTAACAGACCAAAGTCACTTTTTTCTCTAGTGCTGATTTTCCAGGATTTCTGTGAAGGTACCTACTGCGTCTCTATTAGCCCATTTTTGAATAATGCTTTATTCAACTCTCCCTGGTCCATCACTTTATATGGACTGTAGAAAAATGAGTATACGTAAGATGAGGTCTTGTATTTTATTATTATAAAATAATAATAATATTATATTATTATTGGTATTGTCATACCAAACGACACTGAAGGTCATTCCCCCAGAAGGAAAGGTAGGGCTTCTCTTTGTGCCCAGGAGCCCACACATGGACATTTGGAGGCTGTAATCTGTCTCTTAAGTAAATTTTTTCCCATAGCATAGGCAAGAGTCAGCACATTTTTCTGTCAAGTTCCAAAGAGTAAATATTTGATGATTTGCAGGCCAAGAGGCAAAGGAGGGGACATTTAATAGCAACCGGATAAAATTTAAAACACATTTTTTTTAGGTGATACAAAAATAGGCAAAAGCCTGGATTTAACCCAAGCTAATTTCTGACCCTTTGAAAGAAGCAACTTCCTACCTAGGGTTCTTACTTCCGAGGCTCCTTTGTATTTGCTGGGGTCACATGACTGGTTCTTAATAATAGAATGTGAGTAAGGTAAATGGAGGTCAC